>NC_060123.1:542191369-542796994 GCF_021461395.2 Schistocerca americana
TCTTTTCCCTGAACTTAAATTTCCTTTGCTGCTTGTTCATATGGCCTTCAGCATTCTTCTGTAGCGCCATATTTCAAAATGTTATATTCTCTTCTTGTTTAAACTGCTTACCATCGTGTTTCACTTACATACACGGCTATACTCCATGCAAATACTTTCAGGGTCAACTTCCTGACACTTACATCCGTACTCGATGTTAACAAATTTCACTTCTTCAGTAACACTTTTCTTGCTAATGACAGTTTACATTTTATATCCTCTCTACTTCGGCCATAATCAGTTAATTTGCTTCACAAATAGCAAAACTCATTTACTACTTTATGTGTCTTGTTTCCTAATCTAACACCCGTAGCATTACCTTATTTATTTCGACTATATGCCATTATAATTGTTTTGTTTTTGTTGATGTCTCTCTTATATCCTCATTTCAAGACAATGGCCATCCCGTTCAGCTGCGGTTCCAAATTCTTTGCTGTTTCTGACAGAATTCCAACGTCATCGGCAAAACTCAAGATTTTTATTTCTTTTCCCTGAACTTAAATTTCCTTAGCTGCTTGTTCAATGTACACATTGAATAACATCGGCGATAGGCTAAACCCATGTCTCATTCCCTCCTCAACCACTGCTTCTCTTTCATGCCCATCGACTCTTGTACCTATCGTCTGGTTTCTGTACAAGCTGTAAATAGCCTTTCGCTCCCTGTATTTTACCCCTGCTACTTTCCGAATTTCAAAGAGAGTATTCCAATCAAAATTGTCCAAAGCTTTCTCTAAGTTTACGACTGCTATAAAGGTAAGTTTGCCTTTCCTTAACCTATCTTCTATGAGAAGTCGTAGTTTCACTATTGCCTCGCGTATTCCTACACTTCTCCGAAATCCAAACTGATCTTCTCCAAGATCGGCTTTACTAGTTTTTCTGTTCTTCTGTAAAGAATTACTATTAGTAATTTGCAACCATTACTTATTAAACTGGTAGTTCGCTAACTTTCACATTTGTCAGCAACTGCATTCTTTGAAATTGTTATTATTACTTGCTTCTTAAAGTCTCAGGGTATTTCGCCTGTCTCATACATCTTGCACACCAGATAGTAGAGTTTTTTCGTGGCTGCCTCTCCCAAGGCTGTCAATAGTTCTGATGGACTATGTAGTCCAGTAAGGTTAAACCTAAAAATTAGACAAATCGGAAATAATTGCTAGAAAAGATTTTATTGTTTTAATGGCTTCATTTGTGCCCCAATATGACTACCCTAGGTTTTCTCCCACGGTGGAGTTGTGGAAAAGTGGTAAGGGCCAAAAATGTACCAGAAAAAGGAGTATTTTTTCAGTTTCGTGATTATATCTCGTAAGTGACTCACAATATCGAAAACATAGTAGAATTAAAAATTGTAGGGCATGAAATTCTGCATTGAATGAGACCATTCGTATATTTTTCGACCATCCGTTTCCATAATATTGCTGTTCAAATTTGGACCAATTTTTCATGTTCATGAAAAATTTTCGTTTTAAGCTCTGTCTTTTGTTAATATCGTTGAAACTAACCCACCTATCAGTAATGTCGTTCGTAAAAAAGATATGGAAAGATAATGCCAATTCTACTGGAGCAATGGTGACTCCCGGGGCCTTGTTCCGATGTAGATGTTTCCGAGCTCTGTAAAATTCTTCTCGCAGTATGAAATCTACCATATCCTCTTCATCTACGATCACATCCCTTTCTAAAATCTTGCCTTCTACTTTGTATTCTTTGTATAGACCCACAATGTACTCCTTCCACCTTTCATCTTTCCCTTTTTCTGTTAGTACTGGTTTCCCATTTGAGCTCTTGATACTCATACTGCTGCTTCCGTTTCCCTCCAAGGCTTCTTCAGTCTTCCTGTAGACAGTATTTACCTTTCTCCTAGTGAAATATGCTTCTAAATCCTTGCATTTGTGCTCTAGAAATTCCTGCTTAGGCATTTTGAACTTCCTGTCAATCTCATTCGACGACAGGACGCATTTCAAGTCGATGTAGATTGTGTTGCTTTTGTAGAGATGAAGAGGCTTGCAAGGAAAGTTTGGAGATACGTATCATAACAGTCTCTGGAACGAAAACCACGAAAACAAACAGTTTCATATTCCAAAACACTGTTTAGTATATCCTACAATCGGTACAGTTTTCACAAGAAAGGTTACGACAAGCTGAAGAATTTCAACCCACATGACAAAGCTTACTACGGAACGGTCTTCGAACTATGATGTATTGTGTTCTGTAGCTATGCCCTATGATGGATGTCACCCCTCTCTTATGCGACATTAATTTAAGAATTCTGTCGAAACAGGTAAAGACTACGCGAAAGTAGCGCAGTTGCGTTGTATAAACAGGTTCTATTAATGGAGAAAACTGTTGGAATTTGATACAACGTATAAATGCCCACTGTCATTACACTTCCACGCGACAAACAAATTTCGTTGTTAACTTAATTTGATTCTATACATGTTTCACCGAGTATTTTCAATTACTTTCGAAGTTGGTGTTAAATAATGTTATCTTGTTTTACCGCACTCATTACGAAATTAACAATGTGACACTAAAAGGCATAGCACTGCCGTACGCGGTCGAGTTGACTTAATAACATTAGCACAGGTAAAACATTGAGAGAGCCCTTACACACTGCTGGATATGGCATAACGGACGAGTAGTCAAATGATAAAATCAGTCGTCGTTCTGGGAAAACGAAAGAGGATTATATTCAGTCCTGCAGCAACAATTCATTTCCGTGGGGGAAAATGCAGCTTTATGCTAATGAACCTGACTTATGTAGACGGAGTGTCCCAGGAGAAACGATTAGTATTCAGGGGTACGACAGGAACGATTATTTGAAACAAAAAATTTCATACGAACATACGCCGTATTCCGTATAGTCACCGAGATAGAGCACATTTAATGTAGATTTGTCTTTGGGCTAGTAGCGAAGACGTATATACATTAGCCAGCCCACCTCTTGGACGTTATATTCCAGCCCACCTTATCTCGTTGCTTTCAGCCTCTTTGAGCGAGATGTCTTTCTACCGTTAAATTAGTCCGCTGAACGCACTGTTGTCCATGGTGTGTTGTGCGTGAAGCAGTACGAGGGACAGAGAGTGTTTCAGAGAGAAGCATCGGTTTATTATGCACAGGCGGTGGCCAAAATGCCACACACGTACACTAATGAAGCTTATGTATATTTACGGCTTCTGCGATGGTGGAGCTCCTGCTGCTGACGAAGAATACCGTCAGCGCTTTCCGACTCGTCAGGTTCCTGATCGTAGAGTGGTTACAGAGCTTTCAGCACGTTGTCTTAAACAGGTATTCTTCAAAGTTCCCATTTTTCTTCTGAACGTGTAGTTCAACAACATGTGCAGTGGAACACTTGTGAAATGTTGCATCACGGCCCTACTACCAGCACGAGGCTACTTTCTGTAAGTATCGAGGTCTCACGTTCATGGTAAGAATTACATTCGCAAACTTGTACCTATTTCACATACAACATGTCCAGTCTTCACATTGGCTACAATGAGATGCGATTTGAATTTTTTCTGTGGTTAAATGACAAACTTCATTTGCTTCCGTTGATAATATTCACTGGTGAAGGAGTATTAACAAAGAATGGAATGAACAACACACGAAATAATAATCGGTGGTCGATGGAAAATCCGCGCGTCTAGGTGGAAACCAGTTTCCAAGTTCTTTTTTCGATCGATGTTTGGACTGGCAGGATCGATAACATGTTGACATGCCCAGTCGTTTTATAAGGGCGAATGACAAGGACAGAATTACTTTTCACATTGAGGACGTTCCTTTTGGTCAAGTGGACTGCGGTGTAATTCTAGCGTTTCGGAGCATCCTCACAATTAACCATACCTTTGAGAGAACTGCGCAAATGCGCTTACCTTAATCTCTGTTAGTGGCAGTACATTTAACTAGTCACAGAGATCACTCGACGCTACACAATCAGATTAGTATTTATGGCTTGTATGAAGTCTGAACTCTACAAATGAAAGGTAAACGAGCGAGATGCACTACTTGGTAGCATCATGGACGGTGCTGTCCGCATTAGGAAGCGTATAGAGGCACTCAGACTAACAACACAAGAACTCCTCCAGAGAGTGCACAATTACACTGAAGTTGACTGCGGGATATTCAGACATTTAATATGAACAGTACGACAGCTGTAATGTGACGTCTACGATAACGCTGGGAGGTGAATTTTTTAAAGTACGTCCTGTTCAATTGCTACTTTGTTAAACGCATGATATAATGTTTACTAGCTGTTATACATGTATAAATCGGACTGTATATTGAACAATACTGAAAATAAGTAACAATGTACGTTAAATGTGTTCCATCTCGGATACCTTTCGAAATAGTGCATACGTCCATATGAAGTTTCTCCTTTCATTGATCGGTGCTGCCCCATGTCTGAATACCAACCATTCCTCTTGGCATACCACGAATTCGTAGGAAGCTTTACAGCGTCGTTTGGAAATGAAAATACGACATCCATTTTCCGATGGAGAGGAACTTATTTTCCTTTCCCATAATAATATATGCTAACTGGATCGTTTTTATATATCCCAATCTCTACAACGGCCTCCAGCTATCGGTTTGATGCGAATGGTAAGTGTGTTTTCTAGTGTATTTCATTGTTAATATTGGCATAAAGTAAGTTCATCGAATTACTTAAAAATGTTTCAAATGGCTCTAAGTGCTATGGGACTTAACATCCGATGTCATCATTCCCCTTGACTTAGAACTACTTAAACTTAACAAACCTAAGGACAACACACACATCCGTGCTCAAAGCAGGATTCGAACCTGCGACCGTAGCAGCAGCGCGTTTCCGGAATGAAGCGCCTAGAACCGCTCGTCCACAACGGCCGGCTAAATTACTTAAAATAGTATCTTAAAATAGTGGGATGGTATTAGCGAAACTTTTTCGTCGTGCCCGTTTCCGAGATTCTTAACACGCATTTGTTCGACATTAGAATCCTGTGGGAGCAAAAGTTCCCATCACCAGCACGCGATCACCGGGCTGTTGAAGTTTTGTAAGCTAACGAGGTGATGCAGACACTTTAACAGTGGAATAACCCCTTTAATTAGCCTAAAGTGGCATATTTATTGATATCCAATAAGGATGTACCCAGTCGTTATGACAATTTCTTCTATTTCTGATTTGAAAATTTCATTTATAACCTAACATCATGAGAATACGAATAAAAATTTTGCAAATATCTTGTAGATTTAATCGCGAATCATGAAGGTGTCAACTATGCTCATAGTAGTAGCACAGAAAATGTGCTTTACAGATACTATTGACATATGTTTACCATTCAGGTGTCAAAGCAATGTACCTTCAAAATATTAAGTGGATGACGATCGATCGTTTGAAATAAATGTTTTACGTTTCTGGAAATTTATCATGTTTAGTTCTCGCTACAGGATACTTTTTTCCACATTCCTAATAAGTTACATTGAAACTTCCAGTTTCAGAACCTGTCTCCTCTAGCAAAAATTCTACAGAAACTGACGCGTTCTGCCGACTTATATGTCTGACATTAATAAGGGAATATTGATACGTTCATTACATTGCAGAGATTCGGCGTAGTCTCTGTCCACTGCATGCAAAACTCCCCTTGTTTGTGCTACACGTATAATGAGGTTCTCAGAGCTTTCTTCGTTGAATATTTGACTGACGTCAGTTTCTAGGAAATTATGATCATTTGTGGATCTCTTATATTTACTGCCTATTAATAATCACTTTATATCTCATTTCCAATTATATAATTGTGATTTATTCTACAGCGTGTCGCAACTTTTCATCTTTTGGGACAACCTGTGAGCTGCAACGGTAGTCCCATTCAACTGTCTTAAACAACGGACATCTTCTTTCTTAACTTACTCTGTGCGTGTACCATCTATGAGGATTAGTGAGTTAATCAAGGACCAAATGGTTCTGAAACGGCGGACTAGGATGGAAATACATCGACGATATAAAGTTTTAGTGTATTAATCTCCTGTTCACAGAAATTCCCTCAAATTATTAAACTTTTAAAAACTATGCGCTTTACATTGCTAAGCTAACTTTTTTTGTGACGACTCCTTACAGTGATATTATGTAAGTAGATTGGCCACTGTATTCTATCATTAGTATCTAAGCTTGACTTTCTTCCTGTCTGCCAATTCCCCACTGTGCCTGATGTTAAGATTAGCTCCGTTGTACATCATACGAACAAGTTATCTGTCCCATTTTTTCTCCTAGTGTCAACATCCCTGTCCCAACCTCGAACATGCAGACCTGGTATTTGTAGATTATAAAAGTTATAACGATGCTGACTTCGTCTCCAAACCCATAGTGAAATTGCATAATTTTTGAATCCGAGCAGAATTTAACTAAATTATTGCTACTGCTAAACTTGTGTTTTTAGTAAGTTAATTGTTTTCACAGTTGCTCATTACAAACACCAAAGAAAATTGTACGCAGTTAATTTGGTTCTGCCAGGAGATGATTCTACGTTCAGAGAACTCGGTACATGATGAAAGACGAAAAAAAAAAGTTTTTGTATCATATGAAGTAGAACATTTATTACAACAGACCATCGTAGTGTGTTATAGAGGGATATTGCACCTGATGGTGAAATGCATAAAACTGGAGACAAACAAATATATCGTTCCTTTTGTTACTATTACTCATCCTCCAATCATGCTTCAGATAAATTACTTTCTTTCAATCTCTTTTTTTTTCTCTTGCTCAAGCAATACAAGGTTTTGTACTGAAATGCGACAATGATGATTGGTTCAGATGGTTCAAATGGCTCTAAGCACTATGGGACCTAACATCTGAGGTCATCATTCCACTAGACTTAGAAGAACTTATACGTAACTTACCTAAGGACGTCACATACATCCATGCCCTAGGCAGGATTCGAACCTGCGACCGTAGCAGCCGCGTGGTTCCGGACTAAAGCGCCTAGAACCGCTCGGCAGGCAATTAAATACTAGTCGAATCGAGTCGCAGCTTTGGGCGGTGTTATGTCGTGGATGGGGGTGTTGTATCATGGCGGAATGAGCAGGTTGAATAGTGGATGTGCGGCACAAATTATTCTGTTTGAGATATTGCATGTTGTTGAACCAACGGTTGGAGGATGATTTTTAAGACGATTGTGTAAAGAGACAGCACTTCAGAAAAAGGTAACTTATTTTGAAATGTTTTACTATTAAAAACAGTCTTGATCACTATTTATTTATTAAGGTGACCGGTTTCGACCACTACTGTGGTAATCTTCAGACCACTGAGGAGGAACTTCTTTCTGCTGGAGAATCACTATTCTCTAGTGATTCTCCAGCAGAAAGAGGTTCCTACTCAATGGTCTGAAGATGACCACAGTAGCGGTCGAAACCGGTCACCTTAATAAATAAATCGTGATCAAGACTGTTTTTAATAGTAAATATTTGTAACCCATTGATCACTGCTACTCCCATAATGTATTCAAAAGTAATTTATTTTGAATCTGTTTGGAGAAAGTGCTAGTTCAGTAATTATTCCTGTACAAAGATTCCATTGTGCCCTATAACATCTACGTATTGGAATCAGGAAGAACCATCAGTCACAAGTTCAGTATTCTAAATAGCATATCCCCTTTAGGAATAGAACAAAACAAGCTGTGTAAGTGAAATATATTATAGATACAGAAATTATTATTTTACAGTGAAGACAGAGGCAGTGCAGACAATGCAGACTAGTTTGAGTATACTTTTCTCTCATTAGAAGGAGTGAAAAAAATTTCAAAGTGTTTTTGGTTGTCATTTATAAATATTTCACAAAAGCATATCCCAACTGTTGAAACAAAGATATTTGGTAAAATTTGCATTGTCACTGACTGGTCTTTTAAGTGAACATTAATAAAAAGTTTTAAAAAGAGACTCAACCACTAATTTGCTAAAACAGCAACCTAAAACAAATAAAAATGAAAAGGCAAACTTGCATGCAGTGATTTTTTCAGCTCATCATTCTGTCCGTGCCACCAGAGCATAGATAAGTCATCTGATGCAAGGTAATAATTTGTTGTAGGGCGTAAATAAATATCTTTGACAGTCTATTGGGAAAAGTTTTCGATCAGCAAAATGTCACGTAAGTTCATCAGATGTGATTTTGCAATAGGGCACATTTAAAGTACGTAACCGTTACTCACTCAGAGTAATCTCGTCAGTCATTCTTTTGTGGAACTTAATTTACAGATCGATGCATATCAGAACAATTAAAGTGACATTAATAAAACTTGATCCGAATAAAGAAGTACATATTCTAATGTAGGGTAGCTATGCCGATTCTAGATCTGAAATTATAATGTGGATTTAGAAGTGAGTTTTCAGATTGTTAGCGAGAAATACAGTTACACACTGCTTTAGCATCAACAAGAAACTGACAGTTTTCACCATGTCCAGACACAGCTATTACTGTGCGAGCTGCAATGAACATTTCGTAGTATTTTTATGTGCCGCAATTTAAATCACAGTTCATACGAAATAACTATTGCTAAAATTCTTGAATAACTAAAAATCACACTAAAATTTGTTGGATTTACGGGCTGCTTTTGCCAACTTACTTGCAAATCAGTTCCATGTCTATTGCCAATATTTTCACAAGGAGCTTTCTTTATCGTATACATTTCTGCGCATATTACACTCTTGCTTCCTTTTTCCTGGAGTTACCCCATGTCATCATGGGCTCATTATGTTAATTTGTATTTGGCAGTGCTAGCAGCCGAAAGCAGCCGGATATGCCTTTCCCCTTTCATATCCCCACCACCTGCCCCCCTCCCCCCCTCCACAACCTCCCACCACCACCATACGACGGAGTTGTGTACCCCACCCGACTGAGTTTTGTGTTACCCCACGTGAAAGTATAAGAACTTTTTCGGTATGTTTGTGAATCATGTTTATTAGGTAGGACGTGATTACCAGCCCGGTTTTCAGCCCGTCGGATTTGGGAAACTACTTAAAAGTCACACCCAAGTCGGCCTTTGTTGTTAGTCCATAGTCCACTGGACTGGAGCGTATCCCCGGCTCCTGGAAACTGCCTGGATTAAGGTTATATGTCATGTGATTTCAAAGAATACTAAACAGAGACAAATTTAATTACTGGTATGACTAACTGGGTTGGGAAAGGTGTCATTAGGTGTTGTATCCTCTCCTTAGGCAAGCTGGCTGACAAATGGTGTAAGTGGTCCTTCATATCTCGTATACTAGCACTAGAACGAGACAGACGTTACAACTTGTCCCATACATTCGCAATCGGAGACCAATCCAGGGAAATAGCTCGTGACAGGAGTACCATCAACACGCAAACAGTTCACTGAGACGCATACAATCTGTGAATCAGTACTGTCCTGTTGGAAAATGACGCCACGATTCTGTACTATGAGAAGTAACATGTGAGAACGAAGACTTCGGCTACATGCCGCTGGGACGTCAGAATTCTCTCAGTTATTATCAGCCGTTACCTAAAATTGATGGGTCCTTACTCTACGATGGCAGGAGCAACACCACTGGGTCTGCCTAAAACATTGGAAGAACAGCACCTCTCACCAGACTGCCGCCATACTCACGGGCAGTGGTCATATGGGGTTATGCAGGACAGAGACTTATCGTTGAACACTACGCGACGCCATTCGTAATAGTCTACGCTACCCAGTCCTGACACATCTACAAAAATAGCCGTTTGTGTTGTGATGCTATCGCCATTCCACGCCCTAGTCTAGCAGCTGCTAGTCTCAGACCAATGGCATGTAATGAAGCAAAATGTAGCTGACGGTCTATTGTTTCTTTTCGGATGGCAGGTGCTGGCTTAATACAGGGATCCTCTGTTGTGGTGATCAGACTTGATCGAGCGGAACCATCACGATGTGTACATGTGCACTCAGATTCCCATGCTATCCTACGTCTTGTCACTGTTACACTCGAATGTCTCACGAATAGATATTGCAATATTCGATCAACAGGACGTATGGACACCCGCAATGGGGTCCCTTTCACACAATGAAATATGTTGATAAAGCCGATGCGCCGTGTCCTCCACAGTGATAAAATCTTAAGCAATTCACGCCCTCTATATACTCTATCAGGCCTACGCACTAGGGTGGCATTCTATCTGTTGCAGAAAATAATAACGCTAAAAATTTACATACCTGCCAGTGCTGAGCACATGTATAAAGCTGCATGTTTTTGTGAGATTCCTTTTTTATCAGGTAGTGTACTTTTCCTATAAAGTTTCTGTTGTTCTTAAAGGATTATAAAAAACCAATCGATACAGTGCATATCTTTTGTTTATATGAAACAACTAATGAAACATAACATATTATAAAATTGAAATTAAAACAAAATAAATGTGAAACTTACAGAATACATTTAAATACAGTCCAGTTTCGTGAACTGAAACTTGTTGTTAGTTATAAATTACGCGTGTCCTTAGTAAGTCAGATCTGGAAGCTGGAGATATTGAATAAGAGTCCCTAACCGTTCTTTCCACCAACCTGTCGTCTTCTAAAGTCGTGTCCCCAGCCCAGAAGACAGGTCGTCGGCCGTGCGACCTTCTTCGGCGGAGGCTGCTATGCTGTCATCTGGAACCTGTGATTGTGCTTTTTATGGGATACCACTTGCCCCGGTTAAAAAATGGTTCAAATGGCTCTGAGCACTATGGGACTCAACTGCTGAGGTCATTAGTCCCCTAGAACTTAGAACTAGTTAAACCTAACTAACCTAAGGACACCACAAACATCCATGCCCGAGGCAGGACTCGAACCTGCGACCGTAGCGGTCTTGCGGTTCCAGACTGCAGCGCCTTTAACCGCACGGCCACTTCGGCCGGCTGCCCCGGTTAGTCTCCGTATCTATAGAGGGCAATATCTGTAGTACTGACAATGGTGGTAGGCAACACTTCTCATTACTGCATACTGTTTCAATATTACTTAAATATTCATACATTTCACACTGTCTTTTACAACACTCGACATAGGTTTATTAATTTTGCGGTAACTTTTCTATCTACTTTCTATATAGCGTACGACATATCCGTCCCGAAACAGAGATACATGTCCGGTTGTGAAGAACGATTGAAACAGTCTTACACGTCCGGTCCTCCGAAAGACCGAAACTGAGTTGCGTGACCGGATTTCAGAACGCCCGAAACAGTCTGACTAGTGCGGCCGAAGTACTTCACTTCCCAGGCGCTCCATAGCGACCCGAAGGTGTCCGAAGCACTTCGGTTGCAATATCGTTAGTCTTATATTTCTAAACACTAGTGACATTTAATAAACAGAAACGGCAGAACCGTAGGGTAATCATGATAGATTGTCACACTGAAAACATGGTTAAATACAATGAAAAGTACATAAATAATTAATAAGAGAAGTTAGACTTTTTGGCACCTAACGGCTGAATGTGCCGACCAATCAGAAGCAAGTTCAGTACAATTGGCGGACTCCCTCACAGGACAAATGGTTTAAATGGCTCTGAGCACTATTGGACTTAACATCTTAGGTCATCAGTCCCCTAGAACTTAGAACTACTTAAACCTAACTAACCTAAAAACATCACACACATCCATGCCCGAGGCAGGATTCGAACCTGCGACCGTAGCAGTCCCACGGTTCCGGACTGCAGCGCCTAGATCCGCACGGCCACCGCGGGCGGCGGACTCGTACATACTGTACCATCTGTTGCTTGTACCTCACCCCAGTTTTGTACCATATGCTACTTCACGTGTATCAAGTTGCATCAAGGAGAGGTCCTAGCAAGATAAAATACTGGCGGCCACAGCCAGGAATATCACATAGTGAAATAATGTAAGCGCAAAGAAATACACACTGCATCGGGTTGTTTACCAGTCGGGACCATAGTATTCGTTTACAATCCCGTACTGGCAGTTGTAGCAAAAAGTGTATTAGACCCGGTTTCCTTGTTGTCGTTCGATACAGTATATCGGTGTTAACCCAATACGCTACATTCTTATCAATTGCTTAACGTTTTCCCCAGTTTCCATTATACCTAATACAATTGAGATAATGAATCATTCTCATTCGAGCACGGTAGTTTCCCCCCAGTTAGCGCACGGGTAATTATCGAGGGAATGGGGCAAGTAGTAGTACGAAGCAGAAGTGCTAGCAAATGGCTAAACAATAATTAACTGCGCTCTTGTGCCCTGAGGGTCTCTAGGCGCCGCCTCGCTGAAAGTGCGCCGCAAAATGCTGCTCTCCTCTCCCTCTGCCTTCCACTCCGCTCCACTCGGCGGGGTCTACGGCTGCCTGGAGACCGCTGGAGCGGTCGAGAGCAGCCCGAAGTCTGCTGCTCTGCCAGGAGTCTGCAGAGCTCTTAGAGGGCGCACCTCCCGCCGGGCCGTGCATCAAGACATTAAGCAGGCCTTAACGACGCCAACGGCACTGCCGCGACAGGGATTTTCGCTGCACGCAGTGTGGGGGCTCAGCGCGTTACTGTGCACCTCTGGAAGAAAGTTTGTGCGTTCGCTTCTGTGGGTCCCTTCGGAACAGTTATGATTAAAATGACTTCTTATATATCTCCAGGTGGTCACTATATCACTGGTTCATTTAGCTTATCAAGAAACATTTGAATAAATAGTACGTTGAAAGGGCTCCACTGTACACCAACTGTTCATAAACAACTAGACAACACTTCTAAACAGAGTGATCAGCTGCATGATTGAAACTCAAGTCTTGTAAGTACAGCATTTAGATCACTCATATGGCACTGCTCTAACAACGCTTATAAAATGATAACTTCAGTAAAAAATTTGGCGAAGACGGCAGTACACTTCCGCAAAAGAAAATGTATTTATTCCTGCACAGAGCGTCCATTATGCAAAATACTGGGTGTTTCAAAATGAATATAGGTGTATAAGGCGTTATATCATGTATTACATTGCACATGCAGTTATAAATAATACATAAAATGAAAGAGCAACTCAAACAGATTTTCTTATAACTGTTCAATGTGTCGATCAGTAGGTTCTTTCCAGACCTTGATGAGTGCATCCGGAGTAATTGTTGCAACAACTGATTCAATCTCGTTTCTAAACCAGGAAGATCAGCTGGCAGTGGAGGCACATACACATGATCCTTGACGAAAGTGCGGTGGCAAAAATCGCATGGCCTCAGATAGTGTAAACATGGAATACATGTGAGACAAGCTCTGTTTGTGGTATCGTGTATCAATACCTCCATATGGACGTCAAAGTTGGCAACGTAATTATAAGTTTCCGTGGGACCTCGATAGTGGTTGTATGGGATCCGGCGGACACAATGATGCACGCCCGCTGAACCATGCCTACCGCGACTCTGTACCACAAGCGCTCTCTGCTGGGGCGATACAGGACGGCCGGCTACAGCTTGACAGCCCCCTCGCACTTGGAGCTACTTTGCTACGTGGCGCTGCACAGACGCCACCCAGTCACCGTTCTGACATCATCGTTTGTGCTTAGTTCAGAGAGCCTCATCCATCTTGATACTGAGATATGGACGTCAGTTCTTGCTGCACTATTTGTAACGAGTCTTCACATGCTTGAAGAAATGAAAGTTAAAAAAATCTTCTGTTTGTTAAATTATCGTGTTAACTAATCATTTCCGCTCCTGTCCACCTTTCCTACGACGACAGTTGGCGCACTACCCTGTAGCCTATCTTTCCTTACCATTTTGTACAAAGCCGTACACAACACTGTTAACCATTCCAGGTACAACGCTGTTTAACCAATTGCGTGCTGACTTATGCCACTGAGATAGATCACGATTTTGTTGGCAAACGAAGTTTTGTGGTTCATTAGCTCTTTATACCTGGGATTCACAGTCATGTAGTACTTTATAAAAGACATCTCATTTACGCCAGTGACAGTAACACTTTCTTTATTTCACGATTGCAATTTCGGCCCTAGCCCATTATCAAGTGAAGATGTTATGGCTATTAGGCCATGTCAACCTAAAATGAGTTGACACATTTATATGTCGTTGTCATTATTATTAAATACATTGGTGACGCTGTTACGCAGTGCGAGCACACATATCCACTATGTAACAGCGTCACCAATGTATTTAATAGTAATGACAACAACATATAAATGTGTTGGGTTAACATGGCCTAATAGCCATAACATTTTCACTTGACAATGCCCTAATACCGAAATTGTCATCGAGATATAAGGGAAGTGTCACAGTCACTAGCGTAAATATGATGTCTCTTATTTTGTGATTCAGCTTCTTCAAGTTGAGGAAAGAACCATATTTCTAGCGCACCAAGATTAGAGACACCAGTTACAGTTGATTCATCAAAAAAAGAAAAAAAAATGCTCACAAACTTTCGACCGTCAATGTGGCATAGAAAACATACAGTTTGGGGGAATATTGTTGCAGCTGTACCATCTCGAGAGGATCTGCTGACCCCCTGACACAAACATTATATGTGTTCACATTTCAATTAGGTGAATATCGCTTCATCATTAAAGACGATGGGGTCCAGAAAGACCCTAACTGCTATGCAGCAACTTTTCGTTTTCTAAGTCGGCACGTAAACCGTACCCTGTAGGCTTTACAGCCTGAAAAACCACAGACGGCATGGAAATAACTGCAAGTTTCCTTTCTCCACACAGACGTCGCTGGAATTGTTAATTCAAGAATGACCTTTCGAACAGATTTATTGGAGCTAAGCGTGAAAGACTCTCTCACTGGTTTAACACTTTCTTCAGTCACACTTGGTCGTCTCGTGCTCTTCCCTTTGCGAGACAGCTGGTATTTTCAAACTAATTGTAACAACGACTGATGTTCTTGTCACTTGGAGGATTACATCGAAAGATAATACGGAACGTACGTTGCGCTGTAACAACACTTTCTGTCCTTGAGCTGCTCTTTAATTTTTTGTGTTATTTACAATTTTCACTCAAACACAATAAATGCTACAGAGCTCTAAAACTCCAACATTTATTTTAAAGCATCCGGGTTAATGAAGATGGTTGTACAAATCCACATGAATCACTCCTTTTGCTTTCACATCTTTCTTCTTAATAATGATAAGTACGCGCTTGCCCTACTTAATTTCTCGAGAGGATTTGATTCATCTACTTGTATACGATACTGGCTAGAGCACTCGTGTGTGGAACGTGGGAAACCTTTACGAGACGAAAAGAGCTCCTCTGGACGATCATCTAATGATATGTATAGAATGACATCTTAGCTAAGCATACAAGCACGCAAACAAATGAACAGCCTGAGCTACCGCCAGCTACTGAAAGAATGCAATTAATGTGTGACACCTGAAGCATGGTTGTGAACTCTCAAACTGTCACAATACTAATTCCACATCTGAAATGATCTATAACTGTGCAAAACACATGTAGCATGTTATATAGGTAGCTGTCAATTTCATTTTCAGAGGCTCACTTGGTTTAAGGCACAATCGGCCCTCAAATAAAGTATTTCCAGTTATTAATGGTTGTCAAGTGTCACAATGTTAATTAAATGCCTGCAATGTCGGTAAAAATATGTACACTTCAATATCTGTACAATATTTCTGTCAGTATTATTTCCACATCTTGTCAAAAATATGTAAGCAACAAACACAACAATCATGTAAAGTGTTATAATAGTATCTCATTATCTAAAGTACTATCAAAATACATAAGCAATGTTGGCATATACACTGTAGGGTTAAATGGAACCATGTTACCCATGGTTTTAAGATCCAACTATTAGTACCTGTCGTTCTTCCATTTGTTTCACTAATACACCAACTAATCAAGCATCATTTTGGGAGGACAATGTAATATGTATCCAACACGGAGAAATGTAGTGGATGATATTGCCAGGATATAATTTCATTGTCAGCAAACATTAGAGAACTCTGTGAAGATATGTTTTGGTGTAACAGGAAACTTTCGCCCATCGATTTTTACTACGATGCTTTGCATGAATACATTGCTACTTCCGAAGTTCGAGCATCTTCAACACGCTCCACGACGAAACCTTAGAGAACCTAAATATTAAGCAGCACCTTCCATACACATAAGGTACACTGAATGGAAAACTTTTAACTATCAATTTAGCAGCTTTGCCACCCTCAAAATTGATTTCGCAGTTAAATCTAAACAGAAAGATGCGACACGAAGTGCTTTTGTAGATGGCAAGACTAATCACGACGCAAATTCAAGCCTCTGAACAGTTTTTTGTACTCAATGAAGAAATTTCATCTATTCTAAAGGGACTTAAATATCCAACAGGTGTTAAAAAGAGAAATAATAATGTGATCATCTTCACGCTCGGCAATGATGCCTTTAAAATGCTAAGTCAGTGATACAAAAAACTGTCGCATTACTGAAATCCTTCTACCGATTTAGTGAAATGCGATAAAATGCAAATTGACGATCTCCTTCATACTCTAACGACTAGAATCAGGGCCAGATGGAACGAAAGCCATCACCTGTCTTATGAAAATAAAGAGAGACACTTTGTCAGATCGCTGTCTAATCTCCCATCTCCTCCTTGGTGCTAAAATTACAAATAAAGCGTCAGCTTTATTCGGACGATTGCGAACCCTAGAGTTAATCATTGACGATTCTGGCAATACGGAGTACGTTAACCACATTTTTTCGGCTGTGACGGCAGACATCAAGAAACCTCGATACCATTTTGGCGTGTAACGTCCTCTGGGAGTATGTTATGTAAGGACCTTCGTTCTCCTTTAGCTACAGAAAACATATTACTTCATACACTAACACTCAGTTTTGTAGCAGAAGGACAATAAGATTATGGGAGAAGCATTCTTCTGCGTTTCATTTCGTAAATGAATAATTATTTCTTGTGTTGTTGAATCACCTTTTATATTAATAAATTTCTTCTAAAATTCTTAGATAATGTACTTAAATTCAGGTAAAATTAAAATAATTGTTAACTGTGGTTATAACGGCACATGTATGACATGTTACATTTCAACGATTTCGCATTATTTCACACGTAATGTCAAAATCATTCTAAGGCTCCAACACCAATAAAAAGAAATCTAGAGAAATCTATTTTCACCAATGTAAGTCACCACGAACTGTAGGATTTCTTGCGTGAAACGCCCTCAAATATTACGTGTCTGCCCGTCGTTCCAACGTTCAGCGATGGTGTAGGCAAGGGATAATACAGACCGCTATGTGGCGCCGCCACCGGAGCGCTGCTGAAACATTCATACCACGCAGGCAAACAAGTGACCCGCAGCGCCAACTTCAGCTCCTACGTGGTGTACAAGCGTGCTCCTGAAACCTCAAACAATAACCAAGCCCGATATTGTTATACTCAGCATTTCCGAGGATAGTGCATATTTTTCACGTTTTTTCATTGTTTTTTGTTTATTTTTATTTTTTTCCCAACACGGAATGTTTATGAAGTGTTTATAGTGCAGCAGGAGGAAAAAATTCATATTTAGACAAGAATATAAAATATGCCAACAGAAGAGCCACAACATGTAAATACGTGCTTGATAAGATAAAAATAATACAAGACATAAATTATCTGTTACAATGTATTCACAAGGAAATTATGGTGAAGTGGTGGAAGGAAATATTCAGTCTAAACAGACACCAAAAACTGAAATTAATAATATCTATGAACAAAGAAAAGAACAAAACATAGTTTCCTTGCTTTGCGAAGTTGATACATATATCCACTAATATAGAAGCCAGTCATACAAGAACTTTTGTATTAATTCACATCTACAGCTACATGGATACTCTGAAAATCACATTTAAGTGCCTGGTAGAGGGTTCATCGAACCACCTTCACAATTCTCTATTATTCCAATCTCGTACAGCACGCGGAAACAAAGATCACCTATATCTTTCCGTACAATCTCCGATTTCCCTTATTTTATCGCGATGATCGTTTCTCCCTATGTGGTATAGGTACATCCATTCATCGTTTTCCCTAGGAAGGACCTGAAAATTCTCTGTATGACTTCGAGGAATGGATTGCGTGGTAAGGAGTCTTCTTGCCTGACACATCTTTCAGTTCTGATAATTCCACCATATTCTTAATGTCTAGTGGAAACTGTATCATTAAGATAGAAAAGTAATTGGAGTTTCGTAATTTCCCATACTGTATTAGACTGAAGCGACTTTTTCTATTTGCGCTGGCAAAGAAGCCTGAGAAGTATTTTAATACGTTAGCCTTATTGGATATTTCTCTGTTTCAGATGTTAAAAGGTTAAATGTATTTTGGTAGATTCTTACGAAATGATGTATACTGCAACAGTGACATACTGCCAATATTTTACTAGCATGACGGGTTTCGGCAGTATGCAGCCGTTATCCGCAGCATTTAAAGTTACTTTTACATTATAATTAATATGAAGTGTGTTTAGTTTCCCTTTCTGTGTGCCAGTGACGTTATCTGTCTAAAAAGATGCCTGTTGAGGAATATGAGTTTGTTGTAGTGCGCTCAATATATGATAAGCATTATTAATCGGTTCGTTAGTGCATTTACTAACATTATTGTTGGCATGTAAGTCTCGAGGTTTTCAACGTTTCGACTCCTCTGCTGGGCAATTTCATTGTCTTCCACAGAGTACAGTAGCAAGTACATTGCAGCTTAACACTTTTACAATATTTTGTTTACATCAGTCCCAAGAGATTTAAAACCTAAGATAAACTAGTTTCTATTTCTAAAACAGAGGTATACAGTCAACATGAAAGATTTATGTCTTGGTGTGTTTATATCCACAGAGATGTTACACCTAAGATAAACTAGTTTCTATTGATAAAACAGAAGTAGGCAGTGAAGATGGAACATGTATGTCTTGAGGTGTTTACATCATGGCAAATATTTCTTGAGTAGTTGGTAAAGACCATTCTTTTCAATGAAGTGGAATTCAACATTGGAGAAGTTTAAAAAAAATCATTTTATTTCTTTCAAGTTTATCACCTAGTAACACATCGGCATGTATTGTGCCATGGATGAATATTTCCCAACCTTGCAGTTTATTATGTGTTGTGAAGGCAATGGTAATGCTGTGTGATCTGAAAATGTTTGCTATTTCGTAGGAGATTTTTCCTCTGAAAGGAAGTTTCTTTTTCGTTATCTGTGTGGTAGTTTAATACAGCTTTTTCTTTTTTTGTGTGAGGCTGTCAATTAATGGATCTTTGTAGTCATTTACTGTAGCTGTTTGATTGTGCTGAGTTCTTCAAGCTGTACATATGTGTCCATCAGTGAACTAATGCTCTGTACCCAACATTCTTGTGTGTTGTAGGGCGGTATGACGAGCTGAGCTGTGTATGGTGGTATCTGTTGCTGTTGCCTTTCTGCAAACCTTGAAGGTGTGTGAACTGTTGTAAACAAAGAATTGTGAACGTGTCAAGCTGTAATGTACTTGTTTGTGCTCTAGGTGACAGACAAAGAAATTAGCAACAATAATATAAATAAATGACCGATCATTCTTATCACATAATGCACACAATATAACATTTATCTTCCTGGAAAGGCGTAGTTTCCGACACATGACCCCGTTGGCACACAGAGCAAAGGAAAATAGTCTAATTCATATTAATTACAACGTAAAAGTAAAGGTAAACGCACTTGACGATGGCAGACTGCTGCCAAAACGTCTCATGCTAGTAAGATGATACTAACAAGTGACTTTTCCAGTATATATTATGTCTTAAAAATCTTACAAGACAGTCGCAGCCCTCAAAAAACATCTATACACCATAAAATTTAACCACATTTTTTCGGCTGTGACGGCAGACATCAAGAAACCTCGATACCATTTTGGCGTGTAACGTCCTCTGGGAGTATGTTATGTAAGGACCTTCGTTCTCCTTTAGCTACAGAAAACATATTACTTCATACACTAACACTCAGTTTTGTAGCAGAAGGACAATAAGATTATGGGAGAAGCATTCTTCTGCGTTTCATTTCGTAAATGAATAATTATTTCTTGTGTTGTTGAATCACCTTTTATATTAATAAATTTCTTCTAAAATTCTTAGATAATGTACTTAAATTCAGGTAAAATTAAAATAATTGTTAACTGTGGTTATAACGGCACATGTATGACATGTTACATTTCAACGATTTCGCATTATTTCACACGTAATGTCAAAATCATTCTAAGGCTCCAACACCAATAAAAAGAAATCTAGAGAAATCTATTTTCACCAATGTAAGTCACCACGAACTGTAGGATTTCTTGCGTGAAACGCCCTCAAATATTACGTGTCTGCCCGTCGTTCCAACGTTCAGCGATGGTGTAGGCAAGGGATAATACAGACCGCTATGTGGCGCCGCCACCGGAGCACTGCTGAAACATTCATACCACGCAGGCAAACAAGTGACCCGCAGCGCCAACTTCAGCTCCTACGTGGTGTACAAGCGTGCTCCTGAAACCT
Organism: Schistocerca americana; assembly: GCF_021461395.2. Lineage (NCBI taxonomy): Eukaryota > Metazoa > Arthropoda > Insecta > Orthoptera > Acrididae > Schistocerca > Schistocerca americana. The sequence goes on from NC_060123.1 coordinate 542,211,801, forward strand.
CAAACAATAACCAAGCCCGATATTGTTATACTCAGCATTTCCGAGGATAGTGCATATTTTTCACGTTTTTTCATTGTTTTTTGTTTATTTTTATTTTTTTCCCAACACGGAATGTTTATGAAGTGTTTATAGTGCAGCAGGAGGAAAAAATTCATATTTAGACAAGAATATAAAATATGCCAACAGAAGAGCCACAACATGTAAATACGTGCTTGATAAGATAAAAATAATACAAGACATAAATTATCTGTTACAATGTATTCACAAGGAAATTATGGTGAAGTGGTGGAAGGAAATATTCAGTCTAAACAGACACCAAAAACTGAAATTAATAATATCTATGAACAAAGAAAAGAACAAAACATAGTTTCCTTGCTTTGCGAAGTTGATACATATATCCACTAATATAGAAGCCAGTCATACAAGAACTTTTGTATTAATTCACATCTACAGCTACATGGATACTCTGAAAATCACATTTAAGTGCCTGGTAGAGGGTTCATCGAACCACCTTCACAATTCTCTATTATTCCAATCTCGTACAGCACGCGGAAACAAAGATCACCTATATCTTTCCGTACAATCTCCGATTTCCCTTATTTTATCGCGATGATCGTTTCTCCCTATGTAGGTCGGTGTCAACAAAATATTTTCGCATTCGAAGGGGGAAGTTGGTGATTGGAATTTCGTGAGGAGATTGCGTCGCAACGAAAAAAGCCTTTCATTTACTGATGTCCAGCTCAAATCCTGTGACACTCTCTCCCAAACTTCGCGATAATACAAAACGTGCTGCCCTTCTTCGAACTTTTTAGATGTACTCCGTGAGTCCTATCTGGTAAGGATCCCACACCGCGCAGCAGTATTCTAAAAGAGGACAGACAATTTCTATTTACCCGCAGCCAGACTTCTTATTGGTGTTGTACTGATACATGGCATACATATGCACGACTGCGTTAAAAATGAAATGCAGCATGTCCCACTTTTAATTTAAAGAGCATCTGAAAATTTGAAATAGAAACCTCAAGCATGATATATGACATTATAGTGTTTTTGGGGGGTGGGATTTGGTCATCAGTCCACTGACTGGTTTGGTTCGTTTTGGTATATCACGTAACTTAGACCTTGACGTTGACATTTTTTAGTTCCTGACTAATTCTTTCAGACATATTAAACGTGAAAATAACTTAGTCATATTTGGGAAGCATCATATGATTTAAAGAACTGTGTGCTTGTGGAAATATTCAGTCTGAAAGTATGGGTCTGAGGTGGAATTAGCGATATTCACATGTGCTATCATGTGTTGCTAACGAAAAGCATCAGGAGCTTAAAGCAATTATTTCGCATTTTGAAGTTGTCTAAAATAGTACCTTAAATGAAATTAATCTTTGATAGCTATATGTATATAATTCATTAATTACTTTACACAAGCGAATGCCGTTTTTAACTGTTTATGACGATTATTTTTATACTCATTTCCACATTCTGTAGTGAATGCTACATAGTTTCCATTAAAAAACACAGATATGAGACGAGGTTTACTGATGTGACATTGCAGTATTCTGCAAAAAAATTTTTAGTGAAGCATGAAGGCCGATAAGAGACGAAATAGATTTGTTAAGTTTTTGGCATGGTAATTCTGTAACCTACGCCGTAATTTCCAACATCATGACGTTTTTTGACAGGTATAAAAATTCACATAGTTTGGGTATTCGTGAACGTTATGCAAATTTAGGTGCAAATGATATATTTTGATAAATAACATATATTTCTTGGAGACTTCTGAAACGGCGCAAAACTGAGGAGCGTGTGTGCGTGCGTATGTGTGTGTGTGTGTGTGTGTGTGTGTGTGTGTGTGTGTGTGTGTGTGTGTGCCTATATTGTTCATGTCGAAGCTTAGATAAAAAACAATTCCTTTCGATACTGTTAACAAGTAAAAACAGCGTACAGAGTTGTGAGAGAAACGAGATCTTTCGCCAAGGGACATTGTTTGAGAAAGTCTTCTCTGGTCTTATCTGATGTATCCGTCCCCCTGATATTTTTTTATGTAATTCTATCTCGAGAAATGCACTCACTCTCCATTTAACAATAATTTTACAAACAGGCAGCTTGTGTTGTCGTCACAAGACGCGCAACAAAAATCTCACGGTGATATCCGAGCATATTTATTTTTCTTATCTGCCAAACCAAGGATCTATATCCAAGCGTTATACGGCGAGGGAAGCAATATTTCTGAGGCGCCTTTAAGGAATGCTCCCGGGTAGGTGGTCTGATGTGCGTATTTCACATTGCAGTCTCGTCTCGGTAATAGCCGCATTTATGAATATTAAGTGAGAATCTGAATAGGAAGTAAGAAACTTTTTTTCGTTTCTCTTCCAGCGGAACTTTATTGTACCATTGAGTATATTTAGAGTTTCGTTTTACTTCTTTGCACGATTCTTTCCTTGCGGAGCTCCATTCTCTTTATTACCCAAGTTCTTGTAAGAGTGAGTGGGAGGGCTGGTACCTAAGGAGTTGAATTACTGCTCAGTGGAGTCGTGTGGTGGGATGGGAAGCTTGCAATTTTACCCCATGCACATGTCGTAAGTGTCCTTCACAGATCGTACATATGCAGAGAAGTAGAATAAAGAAAATTTCGTTGTAATTTTTTTCTCTGAAATTTCTCATAGATGAGGTACGAAGATAATTTATGAGTCTCCCACAGAATTTTGTAAAGATCTGAATCTTACAATGTAGAATAATTTTGATTTAAAGATGAGTTCTAAGTGAGCTCTAACAAGTTCATAAACCTCGGCAGCTCCTCTTATTTCTTTGTTGGTTAACTTAGTTTAAACATTCTGGTACGAACTCTAAATATCTGTCACTTTTCGGTGGCTCTTCCACTTTAATGGAATGTATTTTCGTTACAGTCAACAGCAACAATCTGACTTCCACTGCTTGACAAAGGCTTCCTCTTCACTTTTCCAAGCAGTACTGCCTTTCGTGCTGTAAAGCTATACTGCTCCTGCGTTTAATGCCTTTTTATGTTCTATGAATCCATGCTCTAAGCTGTTTCTGGTCATATTACTGCCTTATGCTCTATGTACCCATACTGTTTTTGCACATGTTACTGTCTTTTGCTCTTTGAATCCATAATGCTCCAATAGATATGACTATCACATGTACCCACATTGCTCCTGCAGGTTTGCTCCTATTAGGTCGTTACCTTAGCAATTTTATTTTTATTTATTACTTTAATTATCAGAATCCAGCATTGAAGTTCTTCGGTCCATCTGTTCACATGGCTACATGTAAATTTTACCTCGGTCCGTTTGTCTTTTGTGCGTTTTCTTGTACCTCTTATTAAAGTGTCGACACGTGTTTCTCCACTACTCGCCGAATGATCCCCAGTAATCGAATTAAAAGACAAATATCAATGTCATTACTCAAATAAGATCTGTTGCTGTCTCTATCTTGAAAACTGTATTTAGTTTCCCAAGAGTTCCCCAAGCCGTTTTTAATAATCTGTTTTGGTCTTTCACTGTCCATGAGGCCGTTGCAAAATGGTTCAAATGGCTCTGAGCACTATGGGACTTAACATCTGAGGTCATCAGTCCGCTAGAACTTAGAACTACTTAAAACTAACTAACCTAAGGACATCACACACATCCAAGCTCGAAGCAGGATTCGAACCTGCGACCGTAGCGTTCGCGAGGTTCCAGACTGAAGCGCCTAGAACCGCTTGGCCACGTCGGCCAGCGAGGCCGTTACACTTACCAGCCGTAAATACCTGGTTGTCTAACTTAATTCGTACTGCTTTCTTATCGGTGTGTTGATTACAGGTTATGTATTGTAACTGATATTCATGCATACATTTACACTTTACTAATGTACTATGTTGTACCTTCGCTGCAGAAATTTATTTGCAATGCAACTGACCAGTAGAACGACATCAGCAAAATATATGTGGTATAGGTACATCCATTCATCGTTTTCCCTAGGAAGGACCTGAAAATTCTCTGTATGACTTCGAGGAATGGATTGCGTGGTAAGGAGTCTTCTTGCCTGACACATCTTTCAGTTCTGATAATTCCACCATATTCTTAATGTCTAGTGGAAACTGTATCATTAAGATAGAAAAGTAATTGGAGTTTCGTAATTTCCCATACTGTATTAGACTGAAGCGACTTTTTCTATTTGCGCTGGCAAAGAAGCCTGAGAAGTATTTTAATACGTTAGCCTTATTGGATATTTCTCTGTTTCAGATGTTAAAAGGTTAAATGTATTTTGGTAGATTCTTACGAAATGATGTATACTGCAACAGTGACATACTGCCAATATTTTACTAGCATGACGGGTTTCGGCAGTATGCAGCCGTTATCCGCAGCATTTAAAGTTACTTTTACATTATAATTAATATGAAGTGTGTTTAGTTTCCCTTTCTGTGTGCCAGTGACGTTATCTGTCTAAAAAGATGCCTGTTGAGGAATATGAGTTTGTTGTAGTGCGCTCAATATATGATAAGCATTATTAATCGGTTCGTTAGTGCATTTACTAACATTATTGTTGGCATGTAAGTCTCGAGGTTTTCAACGTTTCGACTCCTCTGCTGGGCAATTTCATTGTCTTCCACAGAGTACAGTAGCAAGTACATTGCAGCTTAACACTTTTACAATATTTTGTTTACATCAGTCCCAAGAGATTTAAAACCTAAGATAAACTAGTTTCTATTTCTAAAACAGAGGTATACAGTCAACATGAAAGATTTATGTCTTGGTGTGTTTATATCCACAGAGATGTTACACCTAAGATAAACTAGTTTCTATTGATAAAACAGAAGTAGGCAGTGAAGATGGAACATGTATGTCTTGAGGTGTTTACATCATGGCAAATATTTCTTGAGTAGTTGGTAAAGACCATTCTTTTCAATGAAGTGGAATTCAACATTGGAGAAGTTTAAAAAAAATCATTTTATTTCTTTCAAGTTTATCACCTAGTAACACATCGGCATGTATTGTGCCATGGATGAATATTTCCCAACCTTGCAGTTTATTATGTGTTGTGAAGGCAATGGTAATGCTGTGTGATCTGAAAATGTTTGCTATTTCGTAGGAGATTTTTCCTCTGAAAGGAAGTTTCTTTTTCGTTATCTGTGTGGTAGTTTAATACAGCTTTTTCTTTTTTTGTGTGAGGCTGTCAATTAATGGATCTTTGTAGTCATTTACTGTAGCTGTTTGATTGTGCTGAGTTCTTCAAGCTGTACATATGTGTCCATCAGTGAACTAATGCTCTGTATCCAACATTCTTGTGTGTTGTAGGGCGGTATGACGAGCTGAGCTGTGTATGGTGGTATCTGTTGCTGTTGCCTTTCTGCAAACCTTGAAGGTGTGTGAACTGTTGTAAACAAAGAATTGTGAACGTGTCAAGCTGTAATGTACTTGTTTGTGCTCTAGGTGACAGACAAAGAAATTAGCAACAATAATATAAATAAATGACCGATCATTCTTATCACATAATGCACACAATATAACATTTATCTTCCTGGAAAGGCGTAGTTTCCGACACATGACCCCGTTGGCACACAGAGCAAAGGAAAATAGTCTAATTCATATTAATTACAACGTAAAAGTAAAGGTAAACGCACTTGACGATGGCAGACTGCTGCCAAAACGTCTCATGCTAGTAAGATGATACTAACAAGTGACTTTTCCAGTATATATTATGTCTTAAAAATCTTACAAGACAGTCGCAGCCCTCAAAAAACATCTATACACCATAAAATTTGCTATGAGATCCGAATGAAGTGCATCAAAGTTTTAAAAATTTTAACTATGGCTTTCGATGAATCTGGTATAAACAAAATAAGGGCTTACCCGTAGCGAAGCAGACCATGAAAACGTTGACGAGCTCCTGGACACCATAACACATCAGAAAAGTCACTGATTATGCTGATATATCAATTGGCTAACGCCATGATATTTTTTAGATTTTTTTTTGTTTTGAGTATGAAAAGTGAGAGAAAAAATTGTACTAGTTTTGAAGAAATACAGCACCGAATGTAAGTTTCTCAGGTGTCACTACATGAAGTCACAACGATACAGGGCTAATGAAACGTGCGACAAAAGATGATGAGAGGTTTACTAATATACCGGAGAAAGTAAGACACCAACTTCCAAAGGGGGAGCATTCTCGGTCGCCAAGACCGAAAAAAATCAACAGGCGCAGTGAAATGAGAAGGTTATACTCACTGGTATCTCTGATTTTAACACTATAGTTCATTCTTGCCACGAGATCGAACGATAAATAAGGAATACTGCTTACAAGTTAACGACGTTCGCGTGAATCAATCGAAAAAATCGAGTTCCATATGTGTTTTAGAGTCCGGGAAAAGCGCTAGCATAAGTATATAACATCTGAGGGAGAATATTTTAAAGTGAATGCGTTCATGTATTTTATCCTATAAAAAAGTCTATTATTTTTGTGCACATGTCATATATTCGACTGTGTACTAATACTCCACACGGCGTCGATCAAAAAGCCAAACTTGTAGGTAGATATACTTCATAATTTGTGTACAGGAACAAAAAAACGTTATTAGGGGGACGATAAGGAGAACAAGGAAGGGCTGTTGCGCAGCCTCATGACTGTAAGTTTGATAATAAGATATTAAGCAAAATTTTAAGATGCCAAAAGCACTTTGTGTATCAGCGAAAAGGACTCACAAATAGTTAGCACATCACGTCAGATCTGCCAACAGCCAGTGAGTCTGATCCATAAGGAGATTAATTATATGAGTGTCGTTTTAAACGTTCTTCACACTGTGAGACCTGAGTTTCTCCTGGCGTATACAACTTTCAAATAACTTCCGGGAATTCAGCCAGGTAACACTTTCAGCGACCGCCGATATTTCAGCGGGAGAACACCCCGCCATTTTCAAGGCTAACTGCAACGGACAGGCGGCGTACATGCAAATTTAATACCTCGGTTCTCGGACAGAAGCAGGAAAGGTAACACACACACACACACACTGAGCACTAGTGCCACCAAAGATGACCAAAGTCAGAGCTATCGATAGTGAGACTATGAATTCGCGGGTGAGGTAGGATTGACTCTGTCCCTCTCTTTTTTGACAAGGGAGAGTGCCGGATTCCAAACAGAGTTTAAACAGAAACCTCCATCCCTGTTAACGAGGTTGCTCGCTAATTTAATCTCAATTGCCTCCCTTATAACACTGTCCCAATAGCTGGAGGTGCATGCCAATATCTCGGTGTTATTATATAACATGGGGTGACCAGTATCCAAGCAATGTTCGGCAATAGCAAATCTATTTGGCTGCTGTAATCGTGTGTGCCGTTTATGCTCAGTACATCGGTCCTCCACGGTCCTGATAGTTTACCAATATCTGCCATGCCACAGTTACGAGGAATACGATAGACACCCGCCTTACGCAGCCCAAGATCATCCTTAACGGAACTCAAAAGTGCTCTAATTTTAGATGGAGGTCGGAAAACACATTTCACATCGTATTTCCGTAAAATACGACCTATCTCGTTGGACGTGTTTCCTGCGTAAGGCAAAAAGGCAGTAGACTTGGGTGTTGACATTCTATCATCAATCACCCGATGTACAGTTGGTCGATAGCGCAACGCACGTTCAATCTGTCTATCACTATAACCATTTTGACGGAATGTAACTTCAAGATGGGACAGCTCAGCTGGCAAAGTCTCAGCGTCAGAAACGACATGTGCCCTGTGTGTGTGTGTGTGTGTTATCTTTCCTGCTTCTGTCCGAGAACCGAGGTATTAAATTTGCATGTACGCGGCCTGTCCGTTGCAGTTTGCCTTGAAAATGGCGGGGTGTTCTCCCGCCGAAATATCGGCGGTCGCTGAAAGTGTTACCTGGCTGATTTCCCGGAAGTTATTTAAAAGTTCTTCACACTGTAAGATGGAAGTGAATAAAGTAATTTATTTTACAAAAATTCTTTACTGCCCTTCTATTTAATCTCCATTTTGGCTTGTGACAGCTTCCCAACGTTTTGGTACCTTCTGTATTCCGGATCGGGTATATTCTTCTTGAGCTCTCTGATTGTTCGGTTCAGCTCGCTGCAAGCGTCATCAGACGTATATAAATATTTTCTACGGAGTCTCCCTTCAATTTGGAAACTAATCAAGGTCTGCAGGGTGAAATTATTTGTGGCGATATCGTTTCGTGGAACGTTTCTCTCACTGGTATGGCACAGTGAGGACACCAGCTACAAGCATGTCAGGAGTTTTTTTGACGAATTTTCTGGCGGAAACGAGTTACATACGTCCCCTGGGGTACTGTAATAGGTAACTGTGACTCCACTCATGTCACACACAAAGATCATCATCAATTTTACCTTTGATTGTTGGTGGCGGAATATTTTGGGGCGCGGAGAATCGGAATTTTTCCATTGTGAAAACTGAGACTTCAGTTCAGGCTGAAAATCTCATATCCAGGCTTCATCAAGTGCAACAGTCCTTTTCAGAAGTTATTCTGAAGCAAATCTGCGATTATCTTGGTACCTGCTTTCAGCTTTCCACTCAGATCATGCGTAACTCGTCAAGAAGCAACTTTTCTCATCTTTATTTTTTCAATTATGTTTCTGTAAACTGAAGTATCAGCGATTACGGTCTTATAAGCAGTTCCCTCACATTATTTTCGTCATCCTCTCAAAATATGACTTAAAATAAGCTAACTGGTATAGCCTGTTGCAACTGATGGGATTTCACGTCTTGGGTTGTCATCGGTGCTTTCCCGATCTATTCGGAAACGGAGGACCACTGTGCTGTGATGCACAACACTATTCCCACACTACTCTCTCAAAGGCTTGTAAATTTTGATGTAGCAAAGCTGGTCACTACATTTAATCTAACCTGACTCGATTCAGTTTCCATTTTAAAACGTAATTGATCACGAAATAGCCACCATCCAGCAAACACATATACACACCTATGCACATTTGAAGTCGGCAGTCTTTTCAGTCTTTTACCTCTATGTAAAAAAAAAAAAACCCTAATATGTGCAGCAAGAGGGGAAGTGGACAGCTCAACAAAGATATCGAAGGATTCATACCGCAGTTTGGATACCTGTGTTCCGGTTTTCGAAAATATCGACAAAAGAAGGAAGTTTTTCTTTTCTTTTGGTCTGCATAAACAAGAGGCACGTACACCTTTTTAGTAGGCCGAAACATTCTATGGGTCTGTAACTGACGCTTCACAGGCGATGTGTTCTAAAGCCTCTTGAAGGTGACAAGTGTTTTATGGTCAACCAGATTTCAGATAAAGTGGCAGTAAGTTAAGGCAGCAGTATTACGATCACCAAAGGCAAATGAAGATTTAGAAAGTTAGCGCCAGGAGAGTTTCTCGCCTTTTGACAGCTGATCGAAAATTGCACCTGTTGAAGGTGCGTGACAGCCTCGCGTCCAAATTTCAACAGCAGAGTGTCTCGTTCCACACACGCATTTTCTGCTCCGATGAAACGGGAGTGCGTCATTTGCACGTCTGAATCACTCAGGTAGTGGGTAAATAAGGAAGAGCCCGGAAAGGTGCCAAGTTACAAAATCATGTAAACTCTTGAGCCGTGGCGGCGTTGCTGGCGTCACCTTTCAAATCCTGTCTCTACCAGTTTGATCTGTCGTGTGCTGTGTTTGACGCAACTAAGACCTTTGTTCGAGACTGTCGATGGAGGACAGGCCGTGTAGTGGCGTGGAGAGTTGGCAAGTGGTAACGGAGCGAGGAGAACAGTGAGAGCGGCCCGACCGGCGTGTTGGATGAACACTTGCTCAAGCGTCTAGGACAGTGCGTCCGGCGAGTGGTTGCTGGGCATATTTGTGGGCCGATTTGAATCCATGGCTGTATTAGAGTGTCGTCTTCGTGCTTAGCCTGGCCAGCCAGGTGTTAAAGGCTGGGGTCCGTGGCCACATCGTTGCTCTGCAGATTTCGCACTGTGGATTCCGCAAGATATGTTGAATTGTCGGTTTGATCGGAGGATATTAAAATAGTGTGGGGGTCATTGATGCAAAAGACCCATATCTGCTTATTTAGTGGAGACTGTTCATTTATGTTGAGAAGATTGGTTTGGTGTCGCACCACATGTCTGCTATTAAGTATTTTAGTGCAGTGTCGTCGCTGTACTTCGTGGCAGTTTTCTGTATACAAACTCCGGTCGGCGAAATTGTGGGCGGCGTGTAGTTTGCATTCTGTTGCATCGCTGCTGGTTAGAGAAATTGTCTTATAGTGCAAAGAGGTTCTGTTGCATTTGCAGCGATCAAGACGAATTTTGTGGAAACACCTGGGCAGAAGTGGCTACGAACTAACTACGGTCTTTGTGTGATGGGTCTTGTGCTCCATCATATTCAACAAGGTCAGTGTTGCCTGTGTCTGACGCCACGTCATAGGACGGAATGCATCCCACGTCAGTTGTTCCAGCGTTGTCGCGTGGTGTTGCTGTTATTCTGCCTGGCTTGATAGCAAGGCATGTGTCGTTGATTCTCTCTCTCTGTGTTTTCATTGTCGTAAGTGTCCTGGAGTGACGTTTTACACTCCTATGGCGGAACGAGATTAATGATTTCACGCATGTTTGCTGGTCGTGGAAGACTGTATTTGATATCCTTGTTCAGACTTGTTTCCGTGGCACCCCAGTGATAAACGTGGAGGGTTGCATCATTAGCGACAGTGCCTGTGAGAGAATTACAGGCCGTATGTATCCTCGTGAAATATACCAGGAATTTGATGATTTGTAATTTCACAAAACGCTATTGGCTTGAGCTTTTGATACTGTTTGCCAGTGTCTAACAACATGCGTTCTCAGAAATGAAAAGTTCACAAAGACATGTATCACATTGGAACAAGCGAAAGAAAATGTTCAAACGTATCTACGGTCTGTATTTTAATTTCAAATACCTTCCTGTTACTAATTGTTCGCCTAAACTTGTGAGCCGTATGTTTGTGACTACTACAGCGCCCTCTATCACAAAGCGAAAAAAGTGGCCCAATTAAAACATTGATATTTCTTTACGTACTACACGAGCATGTGACAAAAAATGGGGGTTCCTATCTTAAAAAAACCCAGTTGATATCAGTTTGACCTACGGCAGCGCCATCTAGCGGGTCAACCATAGCGCCATCTGGTTTCCCCCTTCCAGCTAGACAAGCTTCGTTCTTTGTAGTTTTTTTCGTTTGATGCTTATTTCGTAAGATATTTGGCCCGGTCACGATCAATGGACCACCCTGTATATTTGCAACTGTTATCACATAGGCGGCTGGAGTGGCCGAGCGGTTCTAGGCGCTTCAGTCAGAAACCGCGCGACCGCTACGGGCACAGGTTCGAATCCTGCCTCGGGCATGGATGTGTGTACTGTCCTTAGGTTAGTTAGGTTTAAGTAGTTCTAAGTTCTAGGGGACTGGTGACCTCAGCTGTTAAGTCCCATAGTGCTCAGAGCCATTTGAACCATTTGTTATCAAACGGCGCTCAGTGAATCACGGGAAAGAATAAAATGTAGATTATTTATTTATTTATTATTTATCGTATGGCAGTACAGACACAGAAGAAACAAACAGACAAATCACTAATATAACAAACGTTAATAATTGCAAACCAACATTACAAATATAACAAAGTTTACGGATTACAAGAAAACATCAAGTCTATTAATATAATCTACCGACTCCGGAGTTGCGAGCAGGGAGTCGTCGGGGCTCCCATTATAGGATCTTCTGGAACACTCTTCAACAATGTGGCTGATGGTCTGACTTTCTCCGCAGTCACACTGAGGGGATGGTATTTTACTCCATTTATACAGGGAGTAATCACATCTGCCATGACGAGTCCTACTCCTATTTAGGGTGGACCACGTTTTGCGTGGTAGGTCAAAGCTAGGTGGCGTTTGTGTGATGCAAGGCATGTTATGATTTTGCCATGCGTTCCATTTTTTAGACCATGCGTTTGTGATACTGAAACTTTCTTGTACACAGTTCCTTGCTGTTCTTGTTGGCGGGTTCCTAGATCAAAGCCTATTAGTGTTTGCAGCCTTAATGTCTTGGTGGGTTGGCAGGCTTCGATTTCCCATGATGTTTTTGTATTCACGTACAAGGGCGTCAGTGCGTCGCAGGTGTGGCGGCGGGATGTGGCTTAATATTGGGAGCCATTGCGTTGGAGTGAGTTTAATTACTCCAGAAATCATCCTTAGAGTGTTATACAACTGGACATCCACCTTTTTTACATGTGGGCTGTTTAGCCAAATCGGAGCACAGTATTCGGCAGCCGAGAATACAATTGCTAAAGCAGAGGTGTGGAGAGTGGAGGCCGTTGCTCCCCAGGTAGTACCACAGAGCTTTTGAATAATGTTGTTTCTTGTCTTTAATTTTTCGGCAGTCTTTGTTAGGTGCTCTTTAAAACATAGTGTTCTGTCCAGCGTCATGCCCAAGTACTTCGGAGTTTTATTATGCCTGAGAAGGGTGTTTTCAAATCGAATGTTGAGTTCCTTTCCAGCGAGTTTGTTGTTGAGATGGAAGCAACTAACCTCTGTTTTGGAAGCATTTGGTTGAAGTCTCCACTTACGGAAATATTCACCCATTATCTTCAGGTCTTTCGTTAGGATTTCCTCAGATGCTTCAATTGGGCTACTTCTTGTAGCGAGGGCCCAATCGTCAGCATACCCGAACTTTCTTGATTGTGTTTCCGGCAGGTCTGCATTATAGAGGCTAAACAGCAGTGGTGCGAGCACTGATCCTTGTGGTAAGCCATTCTTTAGCTTTTTAATGGAGCCATAGTCAGTGTCCATACTTATTTGGAACACCCTATCATTGAGCATGCTGTCTATTCAGCGTGCTATAGATTTGCAAGGAATTACTCGAAGAATTTTGTACATGATGCCTGCTCTCCACAAAGTGTCGTAAGTTGCTGAGAGGTCAATGAAGGCGACTGATGTTTTCAATTTTCTCTGGAATCCCGCCTCAATGTAAGTAGTGAGTGACAACACCTGGTCAGTACAATTTCTTCTAGGCCGAAAGCCTGCCTGTTCAACTGGGATCGCCCTGAACAATTCTGGGCTAATTCTGTTATATATAAGCCTCGCTAGTAATTTGCAAATTACAGACAGCAGAGCAATTGGTCTGTAGCTTTTTGGGTTATCAGCTGGCTTCCCAGGCTTCAGAATAGCTATCACCTTAGATCGTTTGAGTTCTTGTGGGATATTGCCAGTTTGCATTATTTTTGTAAAAAATTGAGCCAGCCATACTTTTGTATACTTGCCACAGTTTATTGTGAATTCAGGGTGAACGTTGTCGAAACCTGCTGCCTTTGTTGGTTTGAAATGTTTCAGAGATTTTTCTATGTCTTCGCTAGAGAAAGGGCGAGAGTGTTCAGTTTCTGTGGCTTCATGTTTTAAGATTTTGAGTTCTCGCTTCACTTGGATTGTATGAGTTTTATCCTTTGGTGTCCTAGACGTGTTAACTAGATGTGCAGCTATGGCATTTGGTCTTACAGCTGCTTTTTGTCATTGTGCTAGTGGGCTGCTACCTAGTTTTCTCAGCAGTGACCATGCTTGCCTGCTAGATGTTTGGAAATTTAGGCTTTCTACACTTTCCGTCCACTTTTGTCTTCTGGCAGCATCCAAGCTGTGAAGCAGTTCATCCGCTATTTCCTGATCTCCGGATTCAAGGAAGCTCTGATATAGTTCTTCGCTGGTTTGGGTCCTTCCAGGGATGTATTCTTTGCGGTACCCTCTTGGTATGTGCTTCTTGGCTGTGCTTATCATGGCACCAACAAATCTTTGGTAATTTTTGCTAGTAGGTGGTATCCGTCCCAAACATTTGTCCAGATCTGTGGAGAACCCAGTCCAATTGGCTTTTTTAAAATTCCATCGTTGGCGAGGAATATAGGTAATTAGGGGAATTTGAGTTCCTACCTCTATTATGATTGGACGGTGTTGACTGTGCGGAAAGTCGGACAGAACTCTACGCGAGGCCATGAGAGGTTGGTCTCTGTTGTTGCACGAGACGAAACGCAGGTCAGGGTTGTATTCCTGTCTCCAGGCAGCTGATCTAAACGTAACTCGATCCTTAGCATCGAATACATGGTATAAGTATTCGTCTTCTGCCCATTTTGCTAGTGCTTCTCCATTTGCATCATCGTCTTTATACTTCCACTGTTCGTGATGACTATTGAAATCCCCAACGTATGCAGCAGGATGTGGCTGAGTTTGAAGAACGTGGGCTGGCCGAGGTGTAGCACGTGGCTTATAAATATTGGAGACAGTAATGCTTCCGATTTTTGTGACAACGTTATGAATGTCTTCGTTGGTGGATGTAGATATTAGGAAAGCGTTTTCAATATATTGTTTGACATATGTGGCTACTCCATAAGACCTATGATAGGTCGCTCCCAACAGTTCATAGCCTGGTATTTTCCCCCTTTTATTTAGTTGTTGTACTGTATCACAATGAGTTTCCTGTATAGCAACCAAGTCAAAGTTGTCATTTTTTAATAGTTTTGATAGAAACTGGCACTTAGCATAGCTTGTGCCTTCTATGTTTATGTGACAAATTCGAACCACGGGTCCCAGTTTCCTGGTCAGAGGGACCTGAGAAGGGCCGTTTGGTCTGTCTGGTGACATAACTCTTACTGCAAGTGTCTTATAGTCAGGAGATCCTCAGATTATCTGACTGCCAGTATGTGCTTGTTCATTTAGCGTTACCCAGGGTGCACGTGTAGTGTTACACTACGGACGCGAACTAGCTTTAAAATGTAGATAAACGTGATCGATGTGAAACGTACCTCGTACCAAAAAATTTAAGGGGTAAGTCTCATTTGTATTTGATAAACCCTCGTATACATTGGAGACAATCTTCGGTTAAGAAGACAAACATTGACGTAGCCGAAATAGATTACGGTACACTTTGTGTCGGTGGATATCTTTCACTTTGCCCCGATCCCTTCTGCGTGCGTTCACCGTTAGCCGGCGGCGACGGTGACGGGTTTGGAGGAGTGTGTGTCAGAGAGACTCCCCCTGGTCTCCCCAGGTGCCTCCCGCCTCTGGTGGTGGAGATAAACACTTGGTGCCCCCTGCAGAGCCCCCGCCGCTCCGCAGTACGTCACGCCGACACGCAGCCGTTATTGGCAGTTACCACGCGGAGGGCACCCGCTGTCCCCCCTCGGTGGCCTCATTTCCACGCCGGGCAGACGGACCCCTGCCAGCCTAGCGCCACATTAATTAACGTGGAAGCGTCAGCCGCGCCGATACCGTGGAAATCTATTAGCGGCAGCCGCCGGTCGACGCACACGCCACGCACGCGAGTAGCCGCATATCGCGGCCGGGCACGCCAACACCACGCCACGCCGCGCCTCGCCGCGCGCTGCAGCCCGTGCAAACAGCCGCACGCCACTGTGCGATTACGTGCCAGAGGCGCGCGGGTGCGTACGGGAAGCGGTTTGGCGGAGTCAGAGGGGGCTGGGGGTGGGGCACTGAGCGGACGAAGGGTTTCACTGCGAGCGCTCGTAGCGGTTGTCATTCTGTTGTTTGTGGCTATCTCCGCGGATGGCATGAATATTCTGGCATGTATCAATCGTAGGTGGCCCAGTGTTTGCAAGAGCCAGTGTCTGTGTGTGCACGTGTATGCGGTAGTGCGATCTCTGGACGAGGAATCGTAATTCACTGCAGCTCTCCGGGCCCGGTTGGCACAGGGGATTCTACGTCCAATGTACACAGTTTTATCTATTAGTCACAAACCTGTTTCAGAGAATGATACGACGAATCGTGCCAACGAGTGGTTACGGAAAACTGCAATCTACATCTACAACTACAGCTACATCTACATCGCTACTCTGCAACTCACACTTAAGTGTATATATATTAAGATGGTATCTGTTCTTTCGGACCTGTCCGAAAGAATAGATACCATCTTAATATACAGGGTGTTACAAAAAGGTACGGCCAAACTTTCAGGAATCATTCCTCACACACAAAGAAAGAAAATATGTTATGTTGACATGTGTCCGGAAACACTTACTTTCCATGTTAGAGCTCATTTTATTACTTCTCTTCAAATCACATTAATCATCGAATGGAAACACACAGCAACAGAACGTACCAGCGTGACTTCAAACACTTGGTTACAGGAAATGTTTAAAATGTCCTCCGTTAGCGAGGATACATGCATCCACCCTCCGTCGCATGGAATCCCTGATGCGCTGATGCAGCCCTGGAGAATGGCGTATTGTATCACAGCCGTCCAAAACACGAGCACGAAGAGTCTCTACATTTGGTACCGGGGTTGCGTAGACAAGAGCTTTCAAATGCCCCCATAAATGAAAGTCAAGAGGGTTGAGGCCAGGAGAGCTTGGAGGCCACGGAATTGGTCCGCCTCTACCAATCCATCGGTCACCGAGTCTGTTGTTGAGAAGCGTACGAACACTTCGACTGAAATGTGCAGGAGCTTCATCGTGCATGAACTACATGTTGTGTCGTACTTGTAAAGGCATATGTTCTAGCAGGACAGGTAGAGTATCCCGTATGAAATCATGATAACGTGCTCCATTAAGCGTAGGTGGAAGAAACTAAAATGAGCTTTAACATGGAAATTAAGCGTTTCCGGACACATGTCCACATAACATCTTTTCTTTATTTGTGTATGAGGGATGTTTCCTGAAAGTTTGGCCCTACCTTTTTGTAACACTCTGTATATATAGTTAAGGCTCGCCGGCCACTTGACCATCTTCTTCTTCTGTGCGAATGCACAAACAGTGCCCAAACTCTTATGGGACTCGGCAACGCGCCGCGAGTAATGAGTATAATGGGCGGGGGCACTACAAATGTAGAGCGGGACAATACATTGAGAATGTGGGTTTCGCGGGAGGCGTGCCAGAGATAAATCCCTGCAGTCTCGCTATTCTCTGTGTCCTCGGTGGCTCAGATGGATAGAGCGTCTGCCATGTAAGCAGGAGATCGCGGATTCGAGTCCCGGTCCGGTCACACATTTTCATCTGTCCCCGTTGATGTATGTCAACGCCTGTAAGCGGCTAAGGGTGTTCATTTCATTGTAATTTTATTCCAACGAGCTGCATGGTCACCGATGGTGTCTGTTGTTTCGGAGTTAAGGCTCACCGGCCACTTGACCATCTTCTTCTTCTGTGCGAATGCACAAACAGTGCCCAAACTCTTATGGGACTCGGCAACGCGCCGCGAGTATTGAGTATAATCGGCGGGGGCACTACGAATGTAGTGCGGGACAGTACGCTGAGAATGTGGGTTTCGCGGGAGGAGTGGCAGAGATAAATGCCCGCAGTCGCGCTATTCTCTGTGTCCTCGATGTCTCAGATGGATAGAGCGTCTGCCATGGAAGCAGGAGATCCCGGGTTCGAGTACCGGTCCGGTCACACATTTTCATCTGTCCCCGTTGACGTATGTCAATGCCTGTAAGCAGCTAAGGGTGTTCATTTCATTATAATTCCACACTTAAGTGCCTGCCAGATGGTTCATCGGACCTCCTCACAACAGTTCCCTATTAGTCCTTTCTTGAACAGCGCGCGGAAAAAACGAACACCTACATCTTTCCGTGCGAACTCTCATTTCCCATTTTATTATGATGATCGTTTCTTTCTGTCAACAAAATATTTGCTCGTTCGGAGGGGAAAGTTAGTGATTGAAATTTCGTGAGAAGATTCAGTTCCAACCAGAAACGCCTTTGTTTTAATGTTTTCTACCCGACCACTTGCATCATGTCCGTGACACTCTCTTACCTAGTTATCGATAGTAAGAAATGTGTTTCCCCTCTTCGAACTTTCTCGAAGTACTCCGTTAATCCTATCTGACAAGAATCCCACACCTCGCAGCAGTAGTCGAAAAGTGGGCGGACAAGGATAGTGTAGGCAGTCTTTTTAGTAGATCGCTTCTCCCTATGTGGGTCGCCGTCAACAAAATATGTACTCATTCTGAGGGAAAAGTTAGTGATTGAAATTTCGTGAGAAGATTCAGTTCCAACGAGAAACTCCTTTGTTTTAATAATTTCCACCCCAACTCTTGCATCATGTCCGTGACACTCTCTCCCCTACTTATCGATAGTAAAAAACGTGTTTTCCCTCTTCGAACTTCCTCGATGTACTCCGTTAATCCTATCTGACAAGGGTCCCACACCGCGCAGCAGCAGTCAAAAAGCGGACGGACAAGGACAGAGGAGGCAATCTTTTTAGTAGATCTGTAGCATCTTGTAATTGGTCTGCCAACAAAACGCAGTCTGTGGTTCGCCTGCCAAACAACACTTTCTGTATGTTCTTTCCTATTTAAGTTTTTCGTAATTGTAATTCCTAGGTATTTTAATTGAATTTACGGCCTTTACGTTCGATTGCTTTGCCGTCCAACCAAAGTTTAATGCACTCCTTTTAGCATTCATGTGTAGGACTTCGCACTTTTCATTCTTTAGGGTCAATTGCCAATTTCAGCACCATATAGATCTCATCTACAACGTTTTGGAATGACTTTGCTAGACGATAGACAACAGCATCATTTGCAAACCACCTAATACGGCTGCTCAGATTGTCTCCTAAATCGTTTATGTAGATACGGAACAGTAGAGGGTTGGTAACAACACCTTGAGGAACGCCGGAGATCACATCTGTTATACTCGATGACTTTCCGTCAATTACCACGAAGTGTGACCTCTATGACAGCAACTCATGGATATAGTCGCATAATTTAGACTGTATTCCACAAGCATGCAATTTGATTACAAGCCAGTTGTGAGGTATGGTGCCAAAGGTCTTCTGGAAATATAGAAATACTGAATCAGTTCGAAACACCTTGCTGATAGCATTCCGGACTTCATGTGACTAAAGACTAGTTTCGTTTCACAAGAACTATGTTTACTAAACCCGAGTTGAATTTTTGTCAATAGACCGCTCTCTTCTAAGTAATTCGTGATGTTGGAACTCATATATATTCCAAAATCATGCTATGTATCGACGTTAAAGATATGGGCCTATAATCTAGTGTATTACTCGTATGCCTTCATCGATAGATATGTGTGATCTATGCAACTTTCCAGTCTTTGGTTACGGATTTTGATAGAGCGAGCGGTTGTATATGAATGTTAACTATGGAGCTATAGCATCAGCATACTCCGAAAGGAACCTAATTGATACACAGTCTGGATCGGAAGTCTTGCTTTTATTAAGTGATATAAGGTGCTTCAATATCTAGTAAATAGTCAATACCTGAGCTACAAACTGCGTACGCTGAGTCTTTCGACAAACTTACAAACAAGATAGTCACTTTCCGGACAGTGTTATCTACGTAAATTATTCATCGCGGGTATATGTTCGATGTGGGTGAAAAGTCCCCGTACCTCTCTGTCAAAACAGTGGGCCTTTTTCGTATATTGCAGTATTTACACAGAAAAGTAGGTAACTAGCAGATATGCATGTCGTGAGCTGACCGCGACGTGGGAGGACGGAAGAAAGATAAAGGAAGTAAAGAGTGAAGACTGTAATTACTTTCCTCCTCAGGGGTCAGCCACTTAATTTCCGGGAAAAGCTTCACTTCACGAAGAACGTTACTCACTGAAATGGTGGTACTGTTCAATGCAGTTTACCTCAGACGTACTGTGGAAGGATTCACCTTTTGGACTTACACTATCTGAGTTTCTATGCTGACTAGTTTTGCTAGTATCCTCTTATGGTGACATCAATGGGCTCTCGTTAGATCCCTGATTCATGAGAATGATAGTACATGCTGCCGAAACGTATGTTCTCAGTAACAAGGCATCCGAACAGTCTAATCCTAATGGAGCTGACGCAGGATCCGAAAGCATCACAAAGCATTTGGACTTCAGCGCTGATGCAGCCAGAGTCAGATATGAGTGTAAGAGTTCAGTTTGGATGTAAGTTAGGAGTACCGTAATTATACAGCCTGGTTACAACGCGTTGATAAAATCATGAATTGAACTGAAATGGCGGCAAAGAATGCGAAGTTAATCTTTCGGACTTAATACGCTGGGTACAAATATGTCCTTTTACATAGTTCTCAGAAGCTAAAGCAGGAGGAGAATAACAAATGCCGAGACGATTAATTACATCTTAACTGCGCTAAAATGAGTGTGTAATCCACGAGAATAATGCTTTAGACAACATGGTGCCTAACAAGATGTTCCAAGCTCATTGTCAACTGACCGTCTGGTAGCTGTGTCCTATAAACATAGACGAAAAAGTATCAGAAAATGACTAATGTTGGTCCTACATTCTGCAAAAAAATTGAAAGTAAGTTGCAAAGCGCTATCCAAAGACTTCAAAGAGACCAATATGTAAGATTCAGGTTCCAATCCACTGTCTTGTACTACAGCGCAAAGTGTCTCTGCTACATATATATGAGAGGACGGACATCAGTCTCACGAAGGGCAGATTTGAAAGACTGTTATACCATATGTAATAAATGGAACCTCTCAAACGTGTTTCAGTTAGTTGATATTAGATAGCCTTTTCGTTGTGTAGTTCCTTATTGAGTTGATTTTCAAGTGAGATAATAGGAAAAAAACGAAAATCATATGTTAACTTAAGTGGGAGGGGGCATAAAGGGAAAGAAATAGAAGGAGCTAATGAGGTGCGTTGGTACCTTACGTGGAATGAGCGGCGACGACTGAAAATGTGTGCTGAACGGGGCTCGAACCCGGGATCTCCCGCTTACTAGCAGTTGCGTTTATCGATGCTGAGTAGGAACAGTGTTTATCGCAAATGCGTGCACTTCGTCGGCACACTTCCCAGCTGATCCACTCTCTCACACAGCACCTACCCATAGTCGCTATGTCCTCCATGCTCGCTAATATTAAATTACCGCTGGAAGTCGAATGCAAACGTGCGTCCGCGGTGTAAGATGTCACAGTGGTTAACGCAAAATGCTTTGTAAGCAGGAGATCCTTGGTTCGAGTCCCAGTCCAGCACATATTTTCACTTGTTGTCACCGATTCTGCGTAAACTCCCGGTGCAGCTGATTCATTAGTTCTTTTCTTTCCATTTCCTTTCCTTTTCTTTCGCCCCCCTCCACCTACAGTTTCCATAGTATGTATCACAGCTGCGGATTCCTCGTTGTGTCTGTACTTTTAGAGATGTCCGAAAGAACAGACGCTACGCACTCATATAAACTAAAATCGTACAAAATTGCTCTTGTGTATAGAGAACTCTATGACTTCGCCAACCAACAGAAAATACCAGAATGTGGCACTCAGGTCTAGGAGTTAATAGCTAACATGACGTCGCATATGGCTCAAATGGCTCTGAGCACTATGCGACTTAACTTCAAGAACTTAGAACTAATTAAACCTAACTAACCTAAGGACATCACACACATCCGTGCCCGAGGCAGGATTCGAACTTGCGACCGTAGCGGTCGCTCGGCTCCAGACTGTAGCGCCTAGAACCGCACGGCCACTTCGGCTGGCTAACGTCGCATAAATATTATAGTTTACTTTCTGTAAGAACGTCACTTCTTCATTGCCAACAACCTTCTACATGGAAAATGGCTATGCCCCTTTACAATAGAATATATAAGAGTTTGCTCCATAATTAGAACACACTATGTTTCTACTGTCTGTTACACGGAAAAATACAAGTAGGACTGTGTGGCAATGAAGTCCTTCACAGCCGGCCGAAGTGGCCGTGCGGTTAAAGGCGCTGCAGTCTGGAACCGCAAGACCGCTACGGTCGCAGATTCGAATCCTGCCTCGGGCATGGATGTTTGTGATGTCCTTAGGTTAGTTAGGTTTAACTAGTTCTAAGTTCTAGGGGACTAATGACCTCAGCAGTTGAGTCCCATAGTGCTCAGAGCCATTTGAACCATTTTTGAACCAAGTCCTTCACAATGGTACTCATGTACAAAATTTCCTGCCCACTGTTACATTTAATTTTACTTTTTACGGGTGAGGCAAACATTATCTTCGTCGTGTTTAAACACTATCGTAATGCGTCTACAGGACTGAGTACGTGCTATTTTATGCAGCTGTGAAACTACACTCAAATTATAGTTTCGGGGATTGCTATATGATGATTATGAGTCAAAAGGACGATAGGTGAATTGTTTCAGAGGTTCTGCTGTACTAACTGTCTTCCGAACCTTTCCGAAGCTAGCAATATCGTCCTAATTTGAAATTAACCGTCAGTCATCGCCTAACAAAACGTATAATCCCAGCACACTGATGATCAAAGAAAGTAGTCGACTTTGAGGCTTCTATATTATTTAAATATTAACTTACACAGGAACACCGCACACTTAAAATTCAACGATCATTGATTTAGAGCGACTGATTTTCTAAGTAGAGAAAATGAAAGATAATGTTCGCGTTCTGGAAGTAGCGCGTAAGCAATAGTGGACGCAGGACCATCACATACTTCAATTCTTAACATTTACTTATTAGAACGATTAATCTTTCAAGCAAAGAGAATGAAAGCTAATGTTAGTTTCTGAGTTTTCATGGTAGAGCGTAAGCAATAGTGGTTCCAAAGCGCTGACCTTCATTCAGCTGGCGGTCTAATAAAAACCAGACTTTCACAATGCTACGCTGATTACTGCCCTCTGACTCTACTGCTCCACAAAATTAAAACGAGTTTATATATCTCAGCAAAATTAAGCAGTGCAGCTCACCGCACACATAAATAATGTATGTATACACAGGTGCAATGCGTTTCCTGCTGGTGCCTCCTATAGCGCATCCACTGAAAGTATGTAGCCTAGATTTGTGACTTAGTCGTGTACTAGACGCTTGAGTGATGTTCATAGGAGCGTACCTGGAAATGAACCGTAATCAGTATTTTAGTTACATCGTCACCACAAGAAGGAACAAGTATGTATCTAGGATGGGCCCATTTTCAAGCTGCTAGTTGTTTTAATTTAGGAAAGCGTTTCTCTCTAAGCATTACTTCCATAATCGTTAAAACTATTGTCACACGCACGTTACTCGATCTCAATGGTACAGGTAAACGCCAATTTTCACACGTTAAAATGACAAGAGGTAGTGGGAGACATGTAAATGTGAGGGCGGATGGTGAGTCATATCTGCGTATTTCAGGTAGATACATGACTGTTACGTGACTCACTGCGTCAAATGTGAAAAATTGCCTCCCGACTCTCGTAACCGTTTTTTGATGTGTATAATAGTAATAATTGTAATAGTAACCATAATAATAATAGATTTGCCAGTTCAGCCTTCTGATGTTCATCAAAACATATTCCCGAGCCTTGGCATTATTGGTACTGATTTTGCTAGAGTCAGATAGTTTGTTGTTTACAGAAAATGATACATGTTCTTGATCGTTGCCCACAAAGTAACTGTGTGTCCACAGCATCTTACTACATACTAGCTTCAGCTTAAGATTCTGGTAGAATCTGCCACGACGTCTCCTAGTATGATTTAAATTTAAAATGATTACGCTTTCTTCTGTCTCTAAGTAACATCTTCCGTTTTGGAGGCCGGCGTTCTCATTTCCCCGTCGCAGAAATTCCACGCCTAATAAGCACGGCACAGACAACCCTTTTACTACTGAAAACGAGCATTCTATTGCTCCGTTTTCGAATTCTGTCAACACCTGTGTTGCTTCTGTGGTCTTTGTTGACGGCCACCAATAGCTCCCGACACCAAGCACGTTTGTAGTCTCAAGATCGGAATCTTAGTCTTTTCACTAAGCCGTAATGCCTCCGCAGTACAATTGACTGCGACCTGAACTTTGTCCTCACGATGCTCTTTGTATGGAATAGCACCATCACAAACTTCTCGTATGCCTCTGTCGTCGTTGAAATGTATCTTATGTATTGCTTCGCTACAAAAAAGTACTGCCCACTTATCCTCAGGGCACTCTCAGGGAGCTTGATGAGAGAGGCTTTAACTTGTCTCATTTGAAGTTGAGGTTCGGTCATTGCCTGCCTCAGCTATTCATATTGGTTCCTGTTGGGACTGGGACCAACCGCCAGTTTGCCCTGAATGTGTAACCGAACAATTTCGGCTATCGTTGATGTTTGGCATTGGAGGTGGTCCCTGTCAATTACGCCTCCCAGTGACCTCTGTTTTGAGAAGGCGCTCAACGTCCTGTATGCTACCCATTTCTGTTCATTTGTGAAC
Organism: Schistocerca americana; assembly: GCF_021461395.2. Classification (NCBI taxonomy): domain Eukaryota; kingdom Metazoa; phylum Arthropoda; class Insecta; order Orthoptera; family Acrididae; genus Schistocerca; species Schistocerca americana. The sequence continues at coordinate 542,235,893 of NC_060123.1, forward strand.
CAGGGTTGTATCACTCATGGTCATTGTCGTTTCTTCTTGCGAAACCTTCAGCGCTTTGCATCTTCTTGTTTCAGTTTACGTTTTCAGTCCATCGAGAGGCTGGGCGCCATTGCCACGAGCGACCTCATTCCAACCATTGTTGTAGTGGCTCGCGGACTGCAGTGTCGCTGAACCACCGTTGCCGTTACTTGAACTTAGCGGCCCCCTGAGTTAGACCTAGCGGATCCAACACGGACTAAAAAACAATTGTATAAATCTCCTCTGGTCCATGTACAAATTTTTTCTCGAATACTGGTTTGTAGTTTCCCTCCCAATATTCCGATGACGTCCTTGTGCGCTATCGGGTTGTCCCACTACCGAGCCTTTTCTTATATCTACTGAAATATTTCCTGATACTTCCTTTCTTCGGATTATAAGTATCAGAATGGACTACCTCACGCTTGCACAAGCAGTATTTTGTATGGAAAGAGCACTTAAGTTTTAGACGTTTTCGCTGCGTAAACCACGGATTTCGCTTGTGTATATGCTACTTCGAAATGTATCTTTCGGCTTTCACTTCAACTTTTAGGCAAAATTTCTCTGAAACCCCGGACGAATACGGCCGGACATAGTATTATTTTCAAACGCATAGAACTGAAACTGCCTGTGCTTAATTAAATTGTTTTTCCAGAAACATAGGTGTTGATGTAGGTGTGGCTCCTACCGCCTCGTATGGGCATTTTGCACGTGGACTAACAGGTCGAGTGTGGTGCTGAAACGTCTGATTACACGGACGAAATGTTGTGTTATTTTCATTCGTACGCACCGAAGGAGACTTTACTTAACCTGGCGACCTTTTAATAATTTATGCATCCAGTTTCAGGTCCGTGACGTGTTCGGTGACCTTCTGAGGTCAGTCGGGCGAGTCATGCGTCAGTATTTCCCCGATTTGACCAAGCTCATTGTAAATGCTGTCGCCTGAGCTTCCCAGTTAAGACATAACTTTCCGAATTCATCGCCGCACGAATCTCCTCAGCTGCTTTCTCTAAGATGTCGGTGTCCTTTCCCCAAATCGTGTCGGAGTGTGCCCCTTGAGCTGTGAGGTTTTGTTGTATTTTCTGCTTCTGCTCAATGGTCAGGTCGCTAACTTGTTTCAGTTCCGGCGAGGCCTTTACGTTTTTTAGTGCCTGCATCCTCACATGATTTGTGCACTGTATCCGGTATTTTCCGGTAATCCTCCGTGAGATTTGATATTTATATTATGGGTGATACACGGTTTATAGTATTTGGTCCTTAATGTCCTCAACCACGTCGTTAAATATTTCATACATCCTAATGACTTGTTCTCTGGCGATCCTAGAATAATTTTCCTTTATCACCATAGTCTTCCTCTATGCAATACCCATAGTACAAAAAAAAAAAAAAAAGACTGTAGCTCAAAGACGGAATTTATTTAGAGAGTCACACGAATGCACGATTTATAGCTATGTACTGCAGCAATTATTTAGCAAAGGCAGAGCGACAAGACTGATGACTATTTAACATAAATATGAAGCTATTCCTTCTTGCCTAAACGAAGTACGAAAGCGGCCGTCTTCGACATTAACTAACGATGTACCGATTTATTGCACAATTCAATCATACAAATTCAAAATGAGTCACAAGCTATTGTTCAAGTGTTTGAAAAGTTGTCGAACATACAGCGAAGGCAAGAATTATGGTATCCCTTACCTTCTTTATAAAAGTTTCATTGCGTCATGATAACAAATATTTGTCTTTTTCCAGTTTTCAGTAGTGCATTTTATAAAATTAGTTTCAGAGTAACATCTTCACTCTTTTGTATGTTATTAGTTTCTCAATTTTTTCTCCCATATTCAACATAAATCCGGGAAAAAATAATTTGTAATACAGAAATAAAATAAATTTTCGTCTCTACGTTGAGCGTTACAACGAGGTGTTCCCTCCCTTCACTTGTTTCGAAGCAATAAGCATTTTCAAAGCGGAGATTCAGTTGAATCAAATCAATGAAGTGAGATGATTGTAATACATGAAGACAACAACCATCACGAGAGGAAAACACTTCATTTGATGGTGGTAAATGACTATATCGGTTCGGATTTGTGCGTTATAAAGAAAGAGCCTCTGTTCAGAACATAATGCTGAATGTGATTATTATATTTATTCTTGTACCACCATTTTTATAATAGAGCAATAGAGCCTGTGCCTAACAGAGTCATTGGCGGGAGACCAATGGCCGTTTTTAGAATAGACTGCGCATAAAATTACAGCAAGGTAATTTAAATGACCAGTGACGTTTGTCGGGGCTGCTCTGTCTTTGGTTCAAAGGCAAATTAATGACTGAAAATGGTTCGTATTCGGTCATTTTATCTCCCAATAATTCGTTACCGACTTCGCAGTTGCAGCCGTCGAGTATTCAGAAAAATAGTGAATAAATACATATACAAGTGAGGATACAAGGAAAAGAATTCTTTAAATAATAACAACAAAGCAAATTACGAAGCTAAGTTTAATCTTAATTAAGGGCAGTGCGAATGTACACGCACATATGCACATTAATGACACATACAATAAACGTCTACTCTACAGCTCATATGGAATGACAGCAGAAGTGAGTTACAAAAAAAAAAAAAAAAAAAAAAAAGGAAAAAATTACAGTAATTATTTGAATGAAGTTTCTGTTTTCTTAATTAAAGAAAGGAGATCCGGTTATGCACAAGAGCTATGCATTCCTCTTGACACCAATAAGCAAAAGAATATTGTCCAAAGAAACATCTTACAAAAATAAATTTAATGGATAACGAATTGGACGACACCTCTCAAATTGCGAAACTAGCGCTCATACAGAGTGTAAAGTATGGAAGATTAAGAAGTACATACATAGAAATGCATCATTAGGCACCTGCACATAACGATCAGACTATACTGAAAACATATTAAAAACTATTAACGGGAAACAATGCTCACCATGTCCTCTCAACCTGCGTAAACCAAATCTCGATCCTATGTGACATAAGAAGCGGAGCTCCTATAACATCAAAGTATAATTGTTTCAAACCAAGTTTATACAGTGTACAATAAGACAGAAAGCACATTAAAAAGCTACAAGACCAAGAGCGTAATATATCACTTAGTACCTTCACAAAAGAATACAACACATACCAAGATAGCCTCATAATCTTCTGTAGAAACATATGAGTAGGAAGTACACAACTGCTATTGTAGGGGGTACATTAGTAGTATGTGCGAACTTAGGATCCAAAGATTCACAAGTACATACTTACAAAAATAGCTTACTGAAGAGATAATAACATGTAAGTACGAAGGATATAATAGTGCATGCTGGGGGAGTGGGAGGGAGAATACCACAACTGTAAAATAATAAATTTCCCAAGGTAATGCATGACAAACATATATACTATGTAAAATAGAATCTCAGTAATAATGAAGCAGTAACAAGAAATAAGCAGGAAAGTAATTTCTGAAGTGTCCCCAACGTGGGACCCTCAATATTTAACAGAAAACACATAGTCTTCATTATGACTGTGCAAACTGGGCAAGGGCTGCTATAAAAGATTTCATCAGTTGTTTGGGTATTCCAAGTAATTCACCATGAGTGAATTCATTCAAATAAAATCCAGAAATCTAACCATAAATAAATTCATTCACACAAAACACACCTTACTGAAGTAATGTAACATGTAAATAGAATGGTCTGAAAGGTGTGGAAGGTGGATATGTGCTACCATAGCAGAACACAAAGTATCAAAAGATAGACCTGTTTTGTATGTATTCATATGCCTAGATCATAATAGACACCTTACGTTCATTTAAAATGACCAGCGCAAATTTTGACGTATCTGCATCACAAAATGAACTACCACTGACCTACATATACTCATCACAGTTCAAAAATGTTTCCAACAATGAGACATTAAGTAAGAAACATATTTACAGGTCAATGGATTGAAAATTATAAATTAATGTATGTAACGATAACCTATCAATAGAACAGATATCCAGATGGGAATGGAGAAAGAACAGGGGGTTTAGATAATTCTAATATTCAAAATTGCAAGCTAACACAAGAGAAGTAAATACTTTTTAATTTATCACATCGAAACACCCTTACCGATCTCTAGCCTACTTTTGAACACATCTACAAAATTCTTAAGATAATTTTTATTGCTTCGGTCACACTACTCAGGAATTAACGTATATGGATGTGTGACCATATTGGCAGAAATCTTAATCTTTTCTAACAAATTTATACTGACACCTGGAGTAATTCCATTTGATGAGAGATAGTTTCTATGGAGTGAATATTTTCATGCGTGTGGCTAAAGCAGATGTGTTGCTAAGTTATGTGTCTTCCTTACACGTTACTTTTGTTTTTGTACCACTTTGCTCGATATAGATTTTGTCACTTTGGTGACAGTTTATTCCGTATACCCTAGGCAGATCGTAAACAGAGTCATGTTCAATATCATGCAGCAGTTTCCCTCCCAAACTATTTCCAATCTGAAGTAATACTACATTGTTACTTTTCGTAAATGGTTGTTTGATTTTATCAAAAATAACTCCATGACATGGCTGAACTACATACTTGTATTCTCATCTATCAATTTGAAAGGAAGTTCATATTTTCAGCATTCTACTATGTTTTCTTTTTTACTGGCTACTTTATTCATTATCTGGGTGAGGGAAAGGGGGAGGAGTCATTTCCACTACTATCAGCAATATATCTTTAGGTACTATGTTCCTTTTCACCATTCTGATCATTCAGTGATTTCCTAATGATTGTGTTTATCGTGGAATGGAACACAGCGTATGTACATTACTGGGTAACAGGAGTTATTATTGATAATTGTATCAGTAATTGTAGGTACCCTGTGTATATTGAAGTGATACTCGCCATCATATTCTTTCTACTCTTAGGTCTAGAAAATTAATCCCCTTATTGTTTTCAATTCCGACAGCAGATTTTAAAGAATGATGTATACCAACTGCTAACCGATGTAATTTATCTATATCATTAATGTCATCAACTACGAAGATGATAGTGTCATGTATATAACTTTATAATGAATTATTTTTTTAAGAATTTCAGAATTACAAGATAAAACTAGGGTCAAGTGTACAGTTATTTCCATAATTTGAGGGAAGTTAGGTTTCTTATGTGGTAGAAGGGTTTTTTCAACGCACTCAACAATCAACTACTCAACTAGTATTTTTACATACAGATTTATCACATCAGAAGAGTACCAGTTTGCATAATCTGGGAGGTGGATGTCTTTCAAAAATCTAAAGTCTAACCGAGCGAGGTGGCGCAGTGGCTAGCCGCACTGGACTCGCATTCGGGAGGACGACGGTTCAATCCCGCGTTCGGCCACCCTGATTTAGGTTTTCCGTGATTTCCCTAAATCGCTCCAGGCAGATGCCGGGATGGTTCCTTTGAAAGGGCTCGGCCGACTTCCTTCCATGTCCTTCCCTAATCCGATGAGACCGATGACCTCGCTGTCTGGTCTCCTCCCCGAAACAACCCAATCCTCTAAAGTCTAACTAACCCACTGTTATTTCTGACTATGCATTTTTCTTGGAAAAATAATTGCTATCAATAATGTAGTTAAGCTTCTGGTAAAAAAAAGTATTCTGAACTGTTGATGCAGTTAACAGTTAGCCTCAGCTGTGCGGCACATTTATGAATCTTTTGTTGGGCTCTACACTTAAGTAATTTTGGATTCATCATAAGTGCCCTCTTTTCTTTATCTTCACTAAATACAGTTGCCTATTTTTTCCTTTAAGGCTCTTTGGAAAGAACCTGTAGGTGACACTGTAATTTTATGATATTATTTGAGTCCAAAAATTTAAGTGCTTTACTAGGGTAATCATGGTTATACCAACACACACACACACACACACACACACACACACACACGTATTCTTGGCAGCCACTCGGTTAAAGAATTTTGCCAAAAATCTAATTCATAAAGCTGACTGTGACATGTCCTAAGTATCTCTGGTGTTCCTCGATCGTATGTAAAAAGAAAAGAAGAAGAAATAGAGGCAGGGGGAGACTTTCCTCACTTAAATCGCATGCTCCATATTCACTTTAACACTTACTTTACACATACTACCTCGTCATTGATCAGCATCAACCACTATAACACGAATTCTGCATAAAATACGTTCATGAAGTTGCAGACGACGGATTGCGTGCTCATTTTGACAGAACATCATTACTGTGGTCGTACAACTGCGAAGTAATGGGTCGTAATCAGCTCCCACAGCTTTCAGATGATACACAGTATACGTCTGTGCTGACTGTTTTTCAATAGGTATTCACGTATTGGTACCAATGGGCTCGCAGATTTTGTGCTGCGTTTGCCTCTGCTGCTGGTATAAAATTTTTGCTGTAAACTGGAAAATTACAGTCACTTTTTACAACGATGAATGTGAGTTTTAATTACGAGTCCCCATATTTACGAGCACGATTACCTGCAGCGGGCATCATAACGAACGGTACGTTACCTCCATCCACTCTCCAGAGATAGCTAATAAATGACCTCATTTAATTCGGCTGTTTAACATTATGCAGCGAATGTTATTAATCTTCCTGTTTTCTCCGACTACACGTAAACAGGTGTAAAAGGCTACTGTGGTACAAAGGAAAAAGGTGATGACAGGAAAGAGATGTTGTGGAATTCCGTTCAAGTGTCAACCGAGGTAACAATCGAATGTGGTAAGTTTAGTCAGTATGTAGTGCAGCACGCAATTCATTCTTCCTTCCTCTCCTCCGTGTAACTACGAATAACATGCAAGTGTTTCCCGTTAAGTGTAGGACATGCGAGGGGCCTAGGTGTAGTCCGCTACATCAATGTTCTCTGTATTTCTCCAGTAGCCTGAAATCTTCTAAAATGTCGTTGCCCCTGAACAGTTGTCGCGCTGAGGGCGCTAGTTCGTTGTTCTTCAGATGAAGCTCTAAAATAACTAGTGCGATGGCTGATGCTCGCAGTTCCACTAAATGATTTCTTAAGTTCAAATTTTGGAACACCAGATGCTTTTCTTTGTTCATCACACGGATCAGTTTGTAGGTAAGGGGACAAACTGCAGCCAATTAAGTCACGTGATTCACAATTCATGTTAGAAGCAATCACCAGTCTATTACCTTAAGTACCTTGAGGAAATTACGTTCGTAAAAGTAAAACACACTCCTACTCTGTTCTTGAATGCTTCGCGCATAGGGTCGCAACTACTTCATACCGTTTTATACGGCGCGGCAGAGATCTTAGTTGTGTGACTTGTAGCGCGTTCCACACTGTAAAATGCCTCGTGACCAATTGAAACAGTCTGCACTACTTAGCTTCGTAGCACGTTTTTAGTGGGAGAGACGATGGATGTAGTGCTTCGTCTCAATATCGAAATTCTAATCTTAATAAAAACCGTTATAAAAAGAGATCTGGAATAATTGGATGATTGCTTACTGTAGAGAGTGTTTCAGCATGATAGACAATTAATCCTGAGTTATTCTTTATGAGATATTAATAAATGAAACTTACAGATTTGGCTGCTAGCTCCCACGGTGGCATCAAAACACGTCATCCCCTCATTAAACTAAAGGAGTTTCTCATGGTCACTGTACCTCCTACTCTCTGTCCCTCACAGTCTCTCCCCACGTATTACGTCATGCCTCAGGTACTGCTATCTCAGCCAAACTAAGGAGTGAATTTTGGAATAGAATCTTGTAGCCCCAGTGCCAGAAATGTCACACTTCCTCGCGAGGTTTTCAGAACTAGAAAGTACTCACAAAGAACAGACAGGTTTGAAATATGTTGTGGTTTTACCCCTACGAATAACACTGAAAAACAAAACCAATGGCTTCTCGATAGCAGTTGTATGTCACTGATATTCTGTTTGACCTAGTACCCAAAATCAATTTCTATCATTGATTAATGAACAATATTAGAAAATACTAATGAGACAGATGATAAGCTACTTATTTTAGTTCGGGCCAACCATCGACATTCCTACTACTTCTTACCGCGCTCGGCTCAACAGACATCATGACGTGGTAACAAAGTGTCACACAACGGATTTTTTCGAAGCGGGTACGACATTGCCCTTTCACGAACTATACAAGATCTTACCTCTCTCTCCCTTATCACCCCCGCACCGTGCCCTTACGGCGAGATTCCAGCTTGAATCCAGCAAGCAGTCCACGATTTAGCTATGCCCACATAAAGAAACCCACAGATCTTGCACAGTCCCAGAATTTTCGTTAGTGCACATTGCCCAGTTCTGTAGGGGTCGCCCTCTTCCAGGCTGGAAACCCCTGGTGGGAAGATGGTCAAGGAAACTTTGTGTAGTCCGCAGCTCGTGGTCGTGCGGTAGCGTTCTCGCTTCCCACGCCCGGGTTCCCGGGTTCGATTCCCGGTGGGGTCAGGGATTTTCTCTGCATCGTGATGACTGGGTGTTGTGTGCTGTCCTTAGGTTAGTTAGGTTTACGTAGTTCTAAGTTCTAGGGGACTGATGACCATAGATGTTAAGTCCCGTAGTGCTCAGAACCATTTTCTAGAAACTTTGTGGTGACGCCAGATGTTCCGGAGCGGCTGGTGGTTTAACAAACCATCGAGGAAACTGCTGAACCCAGCGGTTGGCTCAGGCTGCAGTATCTCACTGCATCAGACTTGTGCTCAAGCCGATGACTTTTAGTACGCGGGTTTCCGCACATTGTGGGGAAGAAGCGCGCCGACGGAAACACTGTCCGGAGATAGCGTTGACCACTGCGCACCATGGGTTTCCCTTCTAATGTAGTGATGGACCTTCTTTTGCCTGGCGTAGCGCAGCAACTCGGCATGGACTCAACAAATCGTTGGTACTCTCCTACACACATATTGAAGCATGGTGCCCTTGTAGCCATCCAGAATTGAGAAAGTGTTGCCGGTGCCGGCATTTGTGCACGAACTGACAGCTCGATTATGTCCTTGTACTGTTAGATGGGATTCATATCGGGCAATCTGGGTAGCCTAACCATTGGCTCGAGCTGTCCAGACTGTACCTCAAAGTAATAGGGGAAGACTATGGCCCACGTCACGGCCCAGTGTCATCCACAAAATTTCTATCGTCGTTTATAAAATTATGCCCAGGAATGGCTACAAATAGTCTTCAAGCAGCCGAACTTCTGGAGGACAAAGTCCATTCCATACAAACAGAGCACATACCATTATGAAGCCACCACCTGCTTACACAGTGCCTTGTTGGAGACTTAAGTGGATGGCTTCGTGGGCTTAGCGCCACACTCGAAGCATGCCATCCGCTCTTACCAACTGAAATCGGGACTCGCATGACCAGGCCACAGTTTCCCAGGCGTCGAGGGTCGAACGGAGATGGTCCAGAAGAGGCGCTCCAGACGATGTCGTGCTGTTAGCAAAGGCACTTGTGTAGTCGTCTGCTGCCAAATTTCGCCGCACTGTGCTAATAGATACGTTCGTGGTACGTCCCACACTGATTTCTGCGGTTATTTCACTCAGTGCTGCTTATCTTCCAGCTCTGACACCTCTTCATAATCGCCGCTGCTCTTGGTCGTTAGCTGACGGCCGTCAGCCACTGCGTTGTCCGTGGTGAGAGGTAACGCCTGAAGTTTGGTATTCTCGACATTGTGGATCGCGAAATATTGAATTTCCTACCGATTTCCGAAATCGAATGTCCCATGTTTCTATCACTAGCTACCATTCCGCGATCAGTGTCTGTTAACTCCTTTAGTGCGGCCATAATCACGTTGGAAACTTTGCTACATAATCATCTGAGTACAAATGACAGCATCACCAATTTATGCTCTTTGTACTTTATGTATGTGATGGTAACTCGAGTATTATATGCGTATCTCGTTATCACATGATTTTTGTCGCCTCAGACTGTTTTACCTCAGTCACAGTTCTTGGAATACTCTACCCTTCCAGTTCACTGCCCATGTTGTCGCATCAGCTGGACCGCCATGTCAGAAACCGTGAGCTCGAACTGACTGCTGATTCTAGTCTGAAGGTTGAGTAGGCCGGCCGACCCAAGCGTCACCAGTGTTTAGAGCACTTAATAAACCACGTTGGACAGGTGTCGGCATGACCCTGGGCCACTCATCAGTCGCATCTGGTACTGTAGGCTGGGCTGTATGGTTCAAATGGCTCTGAGCACTATGGGACTTAACTTCTGAGGTCATCAGTCCCCTAGAACTTAGAACTACTTAAACCTAACTAACCTAAGGACATCACACACATCCATGCCCGAGGGAGGATTCGAACCTACGACCGTAGCGGTCGCGCGCTGGGTTGTATCGTGAGACCATCTGTCGTAAGGTGGCAGGAACATGACTGATACTGGATTAACCCCATACACTACATGATACAATACACTAATCAAAGAATGGAGTGCGAACGTCGTGAAAGCCGTCGGTCCTACTTATTGATGGCCTATAGCCTAGCGAGGTGAAAGACTCTGCTGTTTGAAGTCATTGATCGTGATCGAATCGATTCTGTGCTTTACATCAAGTAAGAGGACTAACTCTCTGCTACATTTGCTTAACCTACCTGTTTCAGATACCTAACTGCCTTGTAAGACACCTGATGGGTGCTGTTGCATCCTCATTAACACTCCTTCCATAATGTTATGAGAGTAATGGAGGCAGGTTGGTCTGCACTTGTCTAACACTTTCCCACTGAGCTTGCTCACCCTCACACCTAGAACTATTGATGTCGCCCTGTCGAAATGGGTCTAGTGGCTGTCTCGTATTCGTACATTCGTGTGCCTGAGCAATGGCACTGTGTCCGGTAATTGAAAATATCACTCTCCCCTTCCCTTACTTTCTTGTAGCGTAACAGTGCTATTCACTGACGCCTACTGGACAACTACCGCTGCAGTATTTCCGAAAAGCCATCGTGTTGCGCAGCCACGGCGCCGACACACAATAGCCGTGATTCGGCAAACTCCTGCCATCGTGACGGGCCACATCACGGTGTTGAACTGCATTGTGGTGAGGGTGTTCACATCTTAGGTTAAGCTTTCAATTGGGAGTAACTTCCTTGCCCCTGGGTAACAAGTGGACCATAGCCGGATGTCTCGCCGAAACTCGGCCATATTCTCCAGCCCAGTACTGGATGAAAACTAAATACTCAGAGTTAGATTTACTTTATAGAGGCATCTCAGGGTACTTATCAATAAACACTGATGGTAAAAAGAAATGACCACCTTACACAAGCCAGACACGTTTCAGTTTTAACAACCAACTCCTGCTCACCTGTTCAACACAGATATCACAAGTAACTGTTAGTTGTCTTTATGCAGTTGGCCCATCAGTTACATTATTAACAATTCGATCATACTGGGTGGTTATAACTAAAGTGCAGCTACTTACGGAGGTTCAGTGTGTGCTCGAAACCTTAATGCGTTAATGCGGAACCCATTCATGTAAAGAAAATTTAGTTTCAATTTTCGCCACCAAAGTGCAAATCTGGAGCCGCGATTGCAAAACAGATATATAGAACTGTTGCCGTATGTAATGGATTAGGAACGGGACATAGGCAGGAAAGTCAAACAAGTAAGGAACGCATAATTTTAATTTTGTTACTTACCGCCGCGTACACAATTTGTTCTACATGAGCACCCGAGTAGTCGACGAGATGCTGCATCCGTACAACGCCGTGGTAAAAAATTGATCATTGCAGTTCCATTGGAATCTGACCAATGTGCTCCTTTGTGTTGGTCTTCGGATCAGGCAGAGACCGAATCTGGTACTGTTAAACGCTTTCATTTAGGTTTCTTGAAAGCGGAAAGTAATATGGATGATTCTGCAGGCCATGCATCTGGGAGACCTCTGGAGATAAAACGTTTGTGGATGGCTGCATTAAGCAGATATTTCACTGGGCGAGCGACGTGAGGTGTTGCTCCTTCTTGCATGAAAACAGTGGTTTACACACAGGTTCGCTCTTCCAAAGCAGGACTCACAAGCTGCACAGAGAGATCCCGATAATGGTACACGAGACAGACACTCAGGGCGTGTTCTCTTCAAAGAAGAACCGACCGATAGTAAAGATGCTTATGAATTCGCACCACACAGTCACAAAGAGCGAGTGCAATTGTTCCTGGTCCACAACACGCGATTTCTCAGTACCCCAAATTCAGTAATTCTGTGCACCCTGTGGCATAAAATTTGCCTCGTCACTTGGTACAATGCTGCCCGACCACCAGTGAACAGCTTCAGTCCGTGCCAGGAACCGAAGAGCAAATTTAGAACGTTCCTACGGATCACGAGTTTTCAGCTGCTGCATTGTCACAGTCTTGTACGGGTACCAATGTAATATAGACCGTATAATTTTCTATACTGTTGACCGTTGGGTGGACAATTCTCCTGACACTGTGTGAGCACTAGCACTACCCGCGGTCCGTACTTCATGGTCAGTTACAGCAACAGCAACCTCGTCAATAACTTCCACTGGTATAGGATGCCTTCCTTTTCGAGGTGCCATACCCACCTTAGCCGTGTTCTAGAATTTTGCTACCATTTTCTTTTAAACTTGAAATCACATTGAGCCTCTCCACAGACCTTTTACTTGGCTACAATCTCTCGATGCAGCACAGTAATTGCATAAAACACTTTCACTAACAGCCCCGATCTCTTTCATCGATAGCCATACTGCTCACTCACGTTATGGATGTAAAATGACAACATGGATATCATGCTGTCATACAATCTACCGTGCCAGATTTGCACTTGACGATCGAAAGAAGAACTCGTTGTTTGCAGAACAACTTTGTTCCTCATTAACGCATAAGCATATATACCAAATTTTGCTATCATACAATACTTACAGCCTACGCTCAACCTCCGTCAGTAGCTACACTTTAATTATAACCACCCGGTATTTGAGAGAAAGACTGACGTACAAGACGTATACACGTAGTCAAAATTCTGTTGAGAAATGAGGCACTATAAATTGCCCCGAGTCCTCATTAGCAATTAAAAAGATGGAAGAACCAACCAGGAGGACGCAACAGCGATAGTTGGAAAAAACTCCCTTCGTCAGGGCAAGAAAATCCACGAGTGGAGAATAGGGGAGACGCGACAGGACACTGTCACATTTCACCTACAACACTGTCAGAAGTTAAAGCAACTACTGAAGAGTCAATGAAATAAGCAGCCCCAATAGAATTTCTCCGCAGTGAAATGAAACTGAGGAAAGACGGAGCAAGCATTTATGGTTTCATCTGAACCACCACCGGCTTGCGTGCAACTGCACTGAATAAAATGACCTATAAAAACACTCGTTTAATTTGAAAGTTAAAGAAAATGCCCCATATGCGCAAATTCTTCCTTTCATCTCCCATAATACGACTTCTCTTCCTCCTTATTCAGTTACCATTCTGGTATTCTTAAATATAATAGTAACTGAATAAGGGGGGAAGAGAAGTCGTATTATGGGAGGTGGAAGGAAGAATTTGCGCATCTGGGGCATATTCTTTAAATTTCAAATAAAACGAGTGTCTTTATAAGTAATTTTATTCAGTGCAGTTGCAAGCTAGCCAGTGGTGGCGGCAGTTCGCTGTCTGCCACACGACTAAAATGTCGTAACCACCACGCCAAAGAGGTGCCACGGTTATCAATAGCGCAAGGAAATCTGACTAGTGGTCCCAGTGTGGGTCATCCCTGAGCTGGTTAACAGGATATAAAATTAATTTAATTGCTTCAAACCCACAACAAAATAGATGACATTGTAAGGAATGAGAGTGGCTGTGGTTGAAAAATTAATAAAAAGAACCTACGGTGTCACAAAACATTTATTATCTAATACTAAGGTCAAGAGAGAACAAACATATGAACAGAGTCTTTGTAACATTTTATTAACACAAACTCAGGATGGTTAGCAACAGACTTGGCGAACCTAATGAAATTTACGTGTAGATGAGACTGGCTAGGATGAGTGGAAGGATTCCATTCTACGCAAGCACACTGTGTGAAATCCCTCGACTAGCAGGACAGAGCGGGTGAGGTTATAGTTGTGGATACGGGCCAAAATAATTTGCTGTCAGTTACAATCAACATATAAATTTTATTCGTTAAAACACACAATAACAAAAGCAAGAATTAAAAACTCTCAAGTTTTTAACGAAAGAGCTCCTTTGATTGATTTGAATCTGCTGAATGCCACATACAAAAATCCAGGGCCCAACGCCTAAGCGAGCAATTGAGGTACAGGACTTCTTATGGAAGTTTCACTTCTTTCAAAAAAATGTTCTTTTCTTCAGTAAAAATAGGCTGAAGGCCACACATTAAGCAAGAACAGTGTTACGGCTTAAGGCAAAACAAAGATTTTCAATGTTAATTCTACATAGGCTGAAACCCACACACCATGTTAAAACAATTTTACGGCTTAAGGCCTAGGAAGAAGAGCTGTCAATTTGAAAAGGCTGAGGACCTTAGCTTTAACATTTCATGCAAACTCGGCTGAAGACCTCATACTGAAGAATAATAATGTTATGACTTAAAGCAAGATCAAGATTTTAAATTTTTAGTTTAAGGGAGATTAAAACTCGATTGAAAGCCACACACCATGTCAAAGCAGTTTCACGGCTTAAGGCCTAAAAGGAAAAAGCATACAATTTTAATAAGCTAAAACTCGGCTGAAGACCACACAGAGTACTTAAAACTAAAAGAAAATCACTACGTAAAATAAAAGGAGAGGCGCTCAGAAGGTTCCAAGGGTCAGCCTGGGACGTAACTCTAACGCTCGTTTAGGTGGGACAGGCAGCCCGACCGACAAGCTCTGAATCGGAAGGCAACACAACCAACGGACGGTTCACGAACGACCAACAATCTGAGCGAATCCCAACTGTCAGATCCAACTGGACAGATAATGGAAAATAGCGGCCGATGAATAGTAACCGAGATACCAGTAACTTCAAATTGGGCCTCAACAAGATCAAGGCACCAAACATCAGTCAAGACGAGTGCAAAAGAATCCGAAAACACAAGTTACAACTGTCAAGTCACCACTGGAACCTGCAAATTCTAGGCAAGAAAACACATGACTTGTTATCACACGCATCATGGGCTGAGAAAACAACAATATAACGAAAATATCGTAACAGTCGAGTTTTAAGAACAGGTAACTAATTACTCAACTTGAGGATCCTGCTTCGGAAGAAGGCGAGAAGTCGCTCACACAGCTAGCGCCTCCAAATGCAACAGCGCTTGCCCGCAGCCAAAAGCCCCGCCTTGGCTTGGCGCTGTGGAGACTGCGTCGCTGCTCATATCCAACGAACCAACGAGGTCCAACCACGTCCCAACTCGAAAAATGGTGTTCGTCCTGAGGATCGAAGACGTTGTCAACTGAGACGACCGGCCGAGCAAACGACCAATGGCAGCCCACCTTCACCGACAGCGGTCCCGGAGAATACTAACACCATACGGTCCCGACTGTAGCTGGCTGCCAACTCTTCCCAACTGATCCTGGTGTCAGTGCCCATCAGACCGCATGTCGGCACCTGACGACCAGGCGAGTGACCGACCAACGGTCTACTGCCTGCGTCGGCCACATCACGGCGCGTACTTGCGCCGTGCGGACCCGCCTGCTACTGACTGCCAACACCGTTCCTGACTGCTGCTCCCAACTGAACTGACTTCCTTCGGACGGACGACGTCCCGGAGACACTGGCTCGGACCCAACCGTGCAGAGTAAACACAACCGACATCTGTGCACAGGAACGAAACCGACCCAGATTCACCTCGTCGATGAGACGACCCACTACTGAACGACCAACCAACGGCCGTTCCCGCTCGTACTGCCTGTGAGGACCACACTGAGGCTCCATCCCCAACTGCCCCGCTGCTGCGTCCTGACCGCCATCTTGGTCCGTCTCGGACTGCATTGCTGGCCCGTCTCCAACTGACTTCCAGACACACGACGACCCGGAAATAATATCGGTAACTCCAGAGATGGTACGGCAGTGCAGTTATCAATACGCGCTGCTGCTGCCACTCATAGTTAAGTAAGGCAGGAAGTTAGTGACGCCAGTAAATAGTATCAGAAAACGAGGCGGCAATACCATAATAGAAGATGACAAAGAATAAATGGCATGAACTCGAGCCGCGACCGTCTCACTGTGCTGTATCGTTCCATTGATTGATCTGTCGCGTCAAAATAGAATTAAGCATGCAATGGACACTGGGAGTGACTACTGCGGGTACAAGGCGGCTGTGACAAAAAAGATGGTCGTGAAAACCATTGACAGGTTTCTGAATGTGCCAAAGCTGCGCAACGCTACCGATATAGCCAGTGAAAGTCGAGACGCTGTCGTCAGAGTGAGGGCGCTGCTCAAGCGTCGCACTGTGAGAGTTGACCCCACGTCCGCCGGTGACTGTCTCACGTCAGCGAACATATAAAGTCTCGCCCGGGTGTCCAGACGTCTTTACAACTAACTCCTCTCACCGTAGCTCTCACGACTGTGCTCTGCGACGGTCGAGAAGCAAATCCCTGCTCGAAACCTTCTGAAAAAGTGCCGTTCCCCCCGATGTTCTCAAATAAACCTATCATGGCCCAGCAGTAGGTACCGTGACAATGATGTTTTCTAACAAGGAGGCCCGATCTTCCTCAACCAATCACTGCAGTGCAGTACACATTCCGTTCTCCGAAAAAGCAGCACACAATGCCTGGAGGTCCTTCAGCCCAAACTCCCGGCACATTTCACAAGACTAGGGAAGCTTCCTAGTGAAAACAAGCTGCGTCTCGTCCATAAAACGACATAGTGGGCGCCATTTTTTCGGGGCGCAGCGGCATCTAAGAAATGCCACATACAAAGACATTCGTCGTTCCAAGGTACACTATTCTTGTAATAAACACATTTGCCAGGCACCAGCCCGACGCCGCTTTACCTCGACCCGCACACGGAGCAAGGAGATCAGACTCTCACGCTGCGTCCAGTCGCTAATAAAGCAGTTAGGCCGGCTCCAGGATACCCGGCGCCGTCAGTTTCTGAAGAACTATCACTTCGCAATTAGCCACGGCGTTCCCAGCCTCTTGCTTGGCCGACAGCGGAACAAGGCTCATCACAACAATGGCGGCCCATAAACCAATGTCGTGCCGTGTCCACGGCCCGCTTCGGTGACTACAAAGGAATCCTCGAATTCGCTTGCTGCTCGGGGAAAGTTCTAAAGCTGCCCCTAATGCAATGGTCACCTCCAGCGTCCAAAAACCTGTCTCTATAGCCGAGTGTAATTCTACTACTGCTACTCAAGTGTTGCAAATACTGTGTGCTCAATCAGTGGTTCACACTAATAGTCCATGAGATTAATTCAATCACGGAAAACTTCGATACACAAAAGACGAATGAAACTGTGTGATAATTACCGAAACAAAAGAAAAGAGGAGGTGCCTCATGGGTATTACCACCGCACTGGCCTGCCCGGAAGCACCGTCATCTTTCACAGTGTCGATTCTGACTCTCAGCTACTGTAATACATAACGGTTGAATTTTTTACGAGTGCTACTAACTCAAAGTATGCAGGAGAGAGATGTACACTGATGTCCAAAACGAAAGCAACAAACTACTACACTACTGCCCATTAAAATTGCTACACCACGAAGATGACGTGCTACAGACGCGAAATTTAACCGACAGGAAAAAGATGCTGTGATACGTAAATGATTAGCTTTTCAGAGCATTCAAGGTTGGCGCCGGTGGCGACACCTACAACGCGCTGACATGAGGGAAGTTTCCAACCGATTTCTCGTACACAAACAGCAGTTGACCCGCGTTGCCTGGTGAAACGTTGTTGTGATGCCTCATGTAAGGAGGATAAATGCGTACCATCAAGTTTCAAGGTTTGATAAAGTTCGGATTGTAGCCTATCGCGATTGCGGTTTAGCGTATCGCGACATTGCTGCTCGCGTTGGTCAAGATCCAATGACTGTTAGCAGAATATGGAATCGGTGGGTTCAGGAGGGCGATACGTAACGCCGTGCTGGTTCCCAACGGAGTCGTATCACTAGCAGTCGAGATGACGGGCGTCTTATCCGCATGGCTGTAACGGATCGTGCTGCCACGTCTCGATCCCTGAGTCAACAGATGGGGACGTTTGCAAGACAACAACCATCTGCACGAACAGTTCGACGACGTTTGCAGCAGCATGGACTATCAGCTCGGAGACCATGGCTGCTGTTACCCTTGACGCTGCATCACAGACAGGAGCGCCTGCGATGGTGTACCCAACGACGAACGTGGGCGCACGAATGGCAAAACGTCATTTTTTCGGGTGAATCCATGTTCTGTTTAGGGCATCATGATGGTCGCATCCGTGTTTGGCGACATCGCGGTGAACGCACATTGGAAGCGTGTATTCGTCATCGCCATACTGACGTATTACCCGGCGTGATGGTATGGTGTGGCATTGGTTACACGTCTCGGTCACCTCTTGTTCGCATTGACGGCACTTTGAACAGTGGACGTTACATTTCAGATGTGTTACGACCCGTGGCTCTACCCTTCATTCGATCCCTGCGAAACCCTACATTTCAGCAGTATAATGCACGACCGCATGTTGCAGGTCCTGTACGGGCCTTTCTGGATACAGAAAAAGTTCGACTGCTGCCCTGGCCAGCACATTGTCCAGATCTCTCACCAACTGAATACGTTTGGTCAATGGTGGCCGAGCAACTGGCTCGTCACAATACGCCAGTCACTACTCTTGATCAACTGTGGTGTCGCGTTGAAGCTGCATGGGCAGCTGTACCTGTACACGCTATCCAAGCTCTGTTTGACTCAATGCCCAGGCGTATCAAGGCCGTTATTACGGCCAGAGGTGGTTGTTCTGGGTACTGATTTCTCAGGATCTATGCACTCAAATTGCGTGAAAATGTAATCACATGTCAGATCTAGTATAATACATTTGTTCAATGAATACCCGTTTATCATCTGCATTTCTTCTTGGTGTAGCAATTTTAATGGCCAGTAGTGTATTCCCCTGTCGTCTGTCTGATTCATGATACAATCATACAAACTGTCAACACATGTCGGTACTATCGTGTTCCGCACGGAAGATAACATGAACGGACAACCACGCGACGGACAACCTCGCCAGCAGTGATGTCAGGGCACCTATCAAGCGGGGCTGTGTTTTCAGGGTAGTCCCGCAACCACGACTGCTGTGTATACAGTCACAGACGGTGCAATGTGGCCCATAGAAGAACCCTACAGTCTCTGTGCTGTGGTGGACTATAGGAAGAATGAAAGCAGGACAGTAGCAAACTGATGAGGCCTGTTTCTATATTGTGAATCGGTCTGTTGTTTCTCTGATGAGGCGATAGTTTATAAAGACCGAAACTGTACCCCAAAGACCAGGAGAGAGCCGACCACATGTGATATTAGAAATGTGACATTAGGAAGAGTGGACGGGTATTTGGACGTGAGGGCACGACGGTATCGCCGCAGTACTGCACTGCAACAGGCATCTGACCTGCCAGGTTCCTCTGGACGTGTTGTATCGAGGCAAACGGCGTACAGAACGCTTCAGAAGATTGACCTTTATTGTTGGAGACCTGCAGTCTGTGTACCTCTGGCGTGTCTTTGCATCTAGAGTGGAACCGTCAACATGCCACCTGGACAGTCGGATGGTGGGCCAATGTTCTTTTCACAGATCAGCCCCGATTTGGTCTGGATCCACGACGGGTTCGCTTCTGCAGGCCACGTGTAAGACGATTTTGGGACCCAAACACTGTGGAAAAAGACTGATATTGAAGAGAATCCCTAATGGAGTGGGCATGAATTATATTGACCACCAGAACACCTCTTCATGAAGCTGTACAAGTGAATCAGTAAGATTTAAATGTTGTCAAGTATACCGAAGAGGTCCTGGGATCTCATGCGCGGTTGTTGCAATGTAATTTGGGCCTAGACGTGATACTTATGGACGATAATGCTCGACCTCACAGATCACAGGTCGATGATGTTTCCCGATTTGATTCCCATAGAGCATATCAGAGATGCTTTAAGGAGACGCGTTGCCACGTCAGCGTCTGCCAACCAATCTCCAAGACTTGTGAGCAGCTTTGCAGGAAGGGTGGGCGTAACTGTATCAAAGTGAGATTCATGACATTATTTATAGCATGTCCCGTCGTTGTCAGGCCTGTATTGGTGCCAGAGGTGCCCCACGTCATAACGAGTACATTAACCAGTTGTCAGAATGTGTCTGCAATTGTGTTACGATAGAGAAAAACCGTTATGCATGTTACAGTATGTATTCTTTGCATTGTTGCCTCCATCGGGCATGGGTGTGTCGTCCTTAGCGTAAGTTAGTTTAAAGTAGATTAAATAGTGTGTAAGGTTAGGGACCGATGACCTCAGCAGTTTGGTCCCATAAAACCTTGCCATACATTTCCATTTCCACAATAAATCGTGTTGCTTCCACATCACTTTAAAATTACGTAAAATGTTGCCGATCCACACTAGAGAAGAACTTCACTTCTCTTGCATGGAATGCTCAAGTGTCTAATGATTCATACAAGACATGAATTTTGAATTCTGCGGTAGATCAAGCTAAACATGACGGTTTGAGTAGGTTACCTCGGTAAAATTTCTTTGTCTAACCAATGAAGTGTATTTTTATCATCAGTTAACCTTAATATCGACTGGTCTACCATCTCCAAAGGCTGTAGTTTCTTTATAATATTTCTCAGGTGTCAGGTACTTCTATACTGATACTGACATTCTCTCTTCATTTCATCATACAACTTTAAGTTAGCCCTCCATTCCAATTATGTGTAGAAGTTTTGCGAATTCAAAATTTAATCATCCATACACAAACGAATCAATCCATCATTACTTAACATCTCTAAGCCTCTGACTCTCTAAGTCTCTCAGCAAAAATTCCTCGATTATTATTTCTTCAAATATCCCTTTATCTCATTTGTTTTCCATCAGTTTCAGTCCTCTCTTTTTTTCAAAATCATTTCTTTTCTTTTTGCCTTTGCTGTATATGCAATACCTATTCATATTTCCTGTCCCTTTTTCCACTTCAAGTCATCAGTGACCTTCTGCTCCTTTGTCTAATGCTGCAGTCAAGTTCCTGTGTTCTGTAAATGCTGCTTAACTATTTCTAATGAGTTTTGATCTCTATTAAAGTCGAATGCACTTTTGCACTTTACAGAGAACCTCACGGCATAGTTGACAACCCAACTCTATGTTATGAAATGGATTCTCAATTTGTGAACGGCTATATAAGTCACTTGTACAAATAAAAATTCGCGCCGGACCGGGCTCGAACCCTGAGTTCCCGTTTTACGCAAGCGGTCGCCTCAACCGCCATGGCCTCCCCATCACGCTCCCAGGGCCGACAAATTATGTCGTAGTGTCAACGTTCCATAGCGTTCGTGAACAAATAGTATTATTCCCGCGCCGGCCGAAGTGGCCGTGCGGTTAAAGGCGCTGCAGTCTGGAACCGCAAGACCGCTACGGTCGCAGGTTCGAATCCTGCCTCGGGCATGGATGTTTGTGATGTCCTTAGGTTAGTTAGGTTTAACTAGTTCTAAGTTCTAGGGGACTAATGACCTCAGCAGTTGAGTCCCATAGTGCTCAGAGCCATTTGAACCATTATTATTCCCGCACGTGGTAAGAAATTGTTTTACTTGTCAAATTGCATTTCTTTGGAGTGAAATACGATAGGGTAGTGCCTGTATATTGCATTGAACTGCCCTCCTGCATTTCACGCCAAAGCGAGGCAATCTGACTGGCAAAACGATGTCTTTCCATGTGCGGGACTCATACAGTTTGTATGTGGGCAATGTGGATCGTAGGCAGTTGGACATACGGAAGTTCGTGTTGGCACTGGAAGCGTGATCGGGCGGCCTAGGCGGTTGAGGCTACCGCCCGAGCAGAACGAGAAATAAGGTTTCGAGTCCCGGTCCGGCATAAATTTTCATATAATATAAATATTTCGTATAGCCGTTGTACAATCATTTTCGCGATCCTAGACGGCATTTCATAATTTAATATGTCTGTCAGTTGTAAGCAGTGTCTGCTCTTACAGACATATATTCATGTACAAAGGAACATTGCATCAAGCTACACAGACACTGTGAAATACATCGAGTTTTTGATCATTTCCCTGGATCGTTTCATATGAAAGCATTTGTACACTTTTGCATGCCTCTCTTTTAAGTATTTAGTGGGAATTTACTTGCGAATTTTTTCCTGTAGTGAATTACGATTCCAGATCTTAAATTGTTTCGTGTAGAGATTTTGTAAGAGTCCCTGCTCCTGTGAACAAGACAAACTGATATTATTATTGTGCTGCTGCTCGGGTATGTGTTTATTTCATTTTTCAATTACTCCATTTCCTTCTACCCTTTCCTCTGTCCATCTCCTCCTTTCCTCTCTCTGTCCATCTCCTCCAACCCCTTCACTAGTCCACCTCCTCCACTCTCACGTTCTGTTCATCTTCAGCCTCTCGTATCTCTGTTTGTATCCGCCTGTCATTCTCTCTGACCATCTGCTCCTTTCCCCTCTGTCCATCTACTCCTCCGCCTCCAATTCAATTCCTCGTCCCCCCCCTCCCCTGTCACCCTCCACCACCTTCACCTCCTCCCCCTCTCTCTGTACAACTCCACCTCCACTCTCTCACTGTCTATCACCTCTACTCCACTCCCCCTCTCCAATTCCTCCTCTCCTTCTGTCCATCTCTTCCTCCCTCCTCCCTTTTCCTATTTCCTCCTCCCTCTCGCCCTGTTCACTTCCTATTCCCTCCTTTTTCTGTTCATCTTCTTCTCTCTTGTCTCTACCTCTCTCCGAGTCTGTCTCCTTCCTCCCGCCCCCTATCAACGTCCATCTCCTCCTTCCCCTCACCCCTCTGTCTGTTCACCTCCTCATCATCCCTGCTTTCTCAATATTATCACCCCCACTCCTGTAGGAGACTGGTGGTTATTATTCGCACACTACTTATTTCGAGACCGTAACTAATATGTGAATTAGATTTGGTTGATACCATTCCATAGTTTTAGGACGAATCTCTTACCCATGGCTTTACCCAGGAATGCACATCTCAAATACCTGGTGTTTAGAAACTTTGTAGCATTTATTACATCCAACCATTGGAGATAACACATTAAATGAAAGAGAAACTCGACAGTTTTTCTTACAAATGTTCATTGTGGACACCATTCCTCACACAATACGCATCGAGGCGATAGGCAAGTTCTTTCCAAACCTTGATCGGTGGGTCTGGACTAACTGTCGCAAAAACGGCTTCAACCTTATTTCTTAAGTAAGTTAGATTAGCTGGTGGCCGAGCCACACTCATTCAATCCTTTATGAACTACAAAAGGTCAGATCGGATGAACGTGGAGCGAAACTAGCCCTGTCATCCGTCTCCTTGCGGCCAGTCAAGCAGTTGCGTATAACATCTAACCAATCGCCCACTGAGTTATGTCAGCTGCTTCCTATAGCGGAAAGAGCCATAGTGATAGTGCATCAAGATCAGAAACACCAACAGTTGATTCACCGAAAAAGAAGGTCTATAAACTTTTCGCCGGGGTAAGGCACAGAAAACATTCAATTTCGGATAGTCTTGTTGAAACTGTACCATCTTGTGAGGATTTTACGATACACAGATTCGCACATTATTTGTGCTCACGTTTCCGCTTAGGCGAAATGTCGATACGTCATTGAAGACAACACGATCCAGAAAATCTTCATCGCCATTGAGCAACATTTAGCTTGCAATGTTGGAACGTGAACCATAGTCTGTAGGCTTTAGAGCTTGTAGCTATTGTAGTTGATAAAAAAAAGTATCGACAGAGACGTCACCAAAAATGCTAATCTACAACTCGTATTTCGAACTAATTTCTCAGGGCTACACGTGAAAGACTCTTTCACCCGTTCAACACGTTCTTCAGCCATTCTTGGTCGTCCCGTACTCTTCCATTCGCAAAGGCAGCCGGTGCTTTCAGACTGAAGACGCTATCTACACATGGTATTATCGCATGGAAGATTACAATGGAACTCAATACAGAAAGAATGTTGCACTGTAACAACAGATTAAGTGCTTACAAACTGTAAAATGCAAAAAAAAAAAAAAAAAATTATTTTTACTGATTGCCAGCACAGGTATACAAACACGAAAGTTTCAGTTGCTCTTTCATTTGATATTGTTGTTGTTGTGATCTTCAGTCTTGAGACTGGTTTGATGCAGCTCTCAATGCTACTCTATCCTGTGCAAGCTTCTTCATCTCCCAGTACTTACTGCAACCTACATCCTTCAGAACCTGCTTAGCGTGTACATCTCTTGGTCTCCCTCTACGATTTTTATCCTCCACGCTGCCCTCCAATGCTAAATTTGTGATCCCCCCCCCCCCCCTCCTCCTCTTCCCTGGCCGGCCGGTGTGGCCGTGCGGCTCTAGGCGCTTCAGTCTGGAACCGCGTGACCGCTACGGTCGCAGGTTTGAATCCTGCCTCGGGCATGGTTGTGTGTGATGTCATTAGGTTAGTTAAGTTTAAGTAGTTCTAAGTTCTAGGGGACTGATGACCTCAGAAGTTAAGCCCCATAGTGCTCAGAGCCATTTGAAACTTTTTTTTTGTGATTGCTTTATACCTCAGAACATGTCCTATCAACCGGTCCCTTCTTCTTGTCAAGTTGTGCCACAAACTCCTCCAGAATTCTATTCGCTACTTCCCCATTAGTTATGTGATCTACCCATCTAATCTTCAGCATTCTTCTGTAGCACCACATTTCGAAAGCTTTTATTCTCTTTTTGTCCAAACTATTTATCGTCCATGTTTCACTTCCATACAAGGCTCCACACCATACAAATACTTTCAGAAGCGACTTCCTGACCCTTAAATCTATACTCGATTTTAACAAATTTCTCTTTGATATATTATTTATAATTTTAAGTTGAATGTAATAAATGCTACAAATCCTTATAGCTCCGACATTCGTTTGGGAATTACCGATATATTTCACATATATCTAACGTATTTTACACGTATTTGCACACATATTCTACCAGTATTTCTAGCGAATTTCGCTCTGCAGTTTCATTTTCACACACATCAACGTTTATGATGTCATATCTATATACATATCAAGGAAATAATTTTGCATGTACATCCAGTGATATATGTGGATACTGTAAGCGAAATGCGTTGGGAATAAAGTTAGTAGTAAAGAAGTAATAAATTAGAACATTAGACCTTACGTGGCAATCTCTGTCCCGTCTCAGTAGCTGACATCATATCTCCTGAACTATATGTCATATAATCACATAATTTTTTTTTCCATATTCAGTGGTATATGCGAATACTGTGTGCAAAATGTGTCGCGAATACAGTTAGTAGCAAAGAAGTAGTAAATTAAAACTTCATGATTCATGCGGCAGTCTTACTGCATGAACAGCGAAAATGTAAGAAATGATAAATATTTTTGCGTTCATCATTTAGAGTTGGTTCCCAGCGAGAAAAGTTTCGTAGAGGTTTGAAAGTATGTGTAAAGTTTGGTGCAAGTCACTATGTGCTCTCATTCTGAAATACTGGGTGAATAAATTATTAATATTCGCGTGTTGAGGCCTACACTGCTTTTTCACCCAAAACTCCATCCGACTAATAGGCATTTATGTATGTATGTGCTGAAATGGAGACCTAGAAACGACGGGGAGACTTCGTCCCCGTCGTAGCCCTCAGTGGTACACAAGCACAACCCCACAACAGGCTACAGCAGTCCACTCACCCCACCGCCGCCCCACACCAAACCCAGGGTTATTGTGCGTTTGGCCCACAGTGGACCCCCCCTCCCCCATTCCCTTCCCAGGAATGTCTCATTCCAGACCACAATGTCTGCGTGGCGGAATAAGGGGAACCAACCCGCATTCGTCGAGACAGATGGAAAATCGCCTTAAAAACCATCCACAGACTGGCCGAGACACCGAACCTCAACACTAATCCGCCGTGCGGGCTCGTTTGATAGGTATGTGGTTTTTACACCCACAGCGATTCTTTCGACACCAGTAAGTAATATGGGTACCTAGTTCTGTTAAAATAGGCACAGCAATTTAGAGAGAGGTACGGAAAACACGTACATACATAAATTTTATGGGATACATGAATGTAGACAAACAATAAATTGAAAACAATTCTGGTCTCGTACAGGTCAGGTGTTAATATAACTTAATTTTCCTCTTTGAGTGATGCCTGATATGACTCAATACATGAATGAATTTTACGGTGTCGTCTACGTACGTACACCACATTTTCTTTGCAAGGGCCTAATATCTTACTTGTATTCTTTGTGTCTCCTGATTGTAGTTGCTGTGTTAGCTGTATCACACACATCATGAGGTATCCTGCAATCAACAAAACTTCTGAACAGGTGACTGTTTATTATTGTTTGCACTTGTGGGAGGCCATTGATATCTTGCTATTTTTGATAAATGGTGTACTATTTATATTTCTGTGCTATCTGCTGCTTTCTGTGAGGTAGCGAGGCTTCATGAACCTTTGTAAGTATTTAAACATCTCTACCCGTTCTATTTTGCAGTAACTTTTCAGTATATGTCTAGACGATAGGTTTGTGAGTATTATGGATAGCTTTTTCTGAAATTGTATCGGAAGAGCAACTGTTGATGCTTAAATGTGAAACTGGTTCTTCTCTTTAGCGGCTACTGCATCAGAATTCAATAAGGTGATGCGTAAACATCGCAGCTCTCAACCCTTTCTTTAATCAGTTCATTTTGCCACTTTCTTCACTACATAGTCGACGAGTGCAGCTCGAAATCACCAAGTCTCATCTCTTTCTTAATCTCTTCCCACGTTTCTCTCGCCTAACGTTTAATTTGGTTATTGCGTCCTCTCCTCCAAATGTATGTCCCCATCAATCGTATGGTAAGCCATCAAAATGTGGACAACTGTCACCACTTCTGTGCCATAGAGGCGACTATTTCATTTACGACTTTACTCTGTTTAATGCATCTTTTCTATTGGTGATTGTTTTGTTGCACTTAGATTATTAACCCGCACATTCTTACAGTAGCCATGTTAATTTGCTTACTTACTTCACCCAACAAATAACACAACAATTTTCCTTGTAATATTTTGAAAACACATTGTTTAGCGGAGACGATGGCAACATGGTTTTAATATCGTCAGGTGAAATAAAACGTAAGCGTGCGATATAAAATAAATGCATAATTTAATAAAATTAAATAATTTATCAGTGACAATTACTAAATTGCGAAGTCCACGGTGAATAGAAACAAAAAACTATATTTCAATACAGGCTGCGAATTCAGAGAAATCTGAATCCTTCTGGGCAATGGTTGAATCTGTTTTCTGCTATTCGACTCTAATCACAGATTTTAGAGACAGCATTTACTCCTTCTCACTTGTAAATACTCAGCTGAATTTTGGACCAGAGTGAACAGAATTCGTTCACTGCTTTCAGAAGCGCTCTTTCGGAATTGTATCTCTCAGAGGACAATTTTGAGATAAGCGCCACTGGAACGACACCGAGCAAATAAACACATCCGCTTGAAAATCATATGCTCTAGCAGTGTACGCTGGACGGAATGTTGTTCCACAGTAGTACACCCAGTGGAGGTCATTACAACGTGCGACATGCAGTGCGAGGAGAGGCCAGGTAACTTCACGCCTGGCGGTCTTGCGTGCAGTCCGGCAGGCCCGCTCCGGAGAACGCTTGCACGGTAGCGTGTGTAGGGGGTCACACGTGGACCGTGATTTTCACTGTTGCGGACACAGTATAACAGGGTTTCAGGTAGGGGCCGGGCAGTTAATCACCGTCACCATTGCGTGCGCCATCCATAACAGCTCGTGTTACGCTGCTTGGGATTGCTGAAACGGGAAGCTGCGACTGCAGTTGGTGCGAGGCTGGAAACACTGTATGATAAGCATTCACTTGGATCTCCTATTATGATACGAAGCGAAATTTCTCAGCATACCGGTAAACGACTGCGCTTTTCTCTTAGTCGCCAGTTTTATAAAGGCCTTGTTGCTACTGCTGTGAAGGCCGAGTTGCCACTGCTGTTACGGTAGGCCGCGTTTGTGAGTTCGTGAAAAGACTTCTGGTGCAGTACACCGCTAAGCCAATTTCTCCCTGCCACTATTACGTAGCTATGCCCCAGAGTCAGGTAACATGATTGAGCCGTGGCGCTCGTTACTGGCGCGCCAGTCTCTTGGATGTCCATTATCGATCCTTCGATGTTTCTTATCTTTGCTTGCCTTGTTGTTTTCCGCAATCGCGGGGAGAGTGGCAGTTGACGATTGCTCGGGCTACCTGCCGAGACGCCGCGAGGTACGAGGTGGAAGCAGGCAACCACGTATATGTGGAGTTGGTTGTACGCGGTCTGCCGGTTCAGCATGGAGGATATGTGTTGGCTGCCTGCCTGTCTGCTCTCCTGATTTTGCTCGCCGTGCCTTGTGACCGCCTAGCTTGGGCTGCTGCCTGGTGTATCCTACACGAGCCATACCGAACGTCCAGCAGAAGTTAAGCAGCCTTATGTTTCTTTAAAGAAAAGGAGCAAATGTATAAGACCTTTTGTAACCAATTTTGGTGGCCTCTTAAGTGTGGCGTTTGGGGAGAGCTAATTCTTTTAAATTTAAATAATTGGGGTTCCCTGTCCTTTATAATCTTTTGGAGGTTTTATTTGGATTTTCTCTTTGGGGTTTCTTCCTTGTGCTTGGTTAAATGTTTACTTGTATAGCCGGAAGTGACTCCTGGTTAAAACTCGGAGAAGGTGTTTGATGTTACTGCCGCTTCCGGCATTTGTCTTTTCAATTAAGTGTTGTCATCCCTTCGAGCGACCTGGTGTCACTCCTCCTTAATTAATGCTGTTTTATGTGTACTCAATTTTGAATTGGCCATTTGAATTAATATTTTGGAGCGCAGTATAGCACTAAGGCAACTTCATTGTATACCACCTCGTGCCCCGGTCTAGTACCTTAATTTTCAGTGGCACGAGTTAGCTCCACTACCGGTTTTACTGATGTGCTCCCTTCAAAATCTTGTCTTGTATAAGTTTGCCCTATGTCTGTCTGGGAACACAGAGATGAGCTTTAGTGTGACTTCAGTGCTAGTCAGGTAATGGAATCTTCATTTTGGCTTGGCTTCCACTGAAGAGTTCGAGTGGAGCGTAGTGTGTTTAATTTGTTATTCATTTACTTACTGTAAGTTTGTTTATTTAATTGGGGAGCAAGACATTTAAAGACTGTTGCTATTAACTCCCCTAGTTGCGGGGTGTTGCTAATTCGTTCCAAATGGCCTACTACTTATTCAATGGCAAAGCTGTTGATTAGTTGGTTACTGTGAGTACAAATTCACGCTATTTATTTGTTACCGAAATTGTTGAAGTGTCTATGTCGTGATTCAGTCACTAGCTACGCGTTTGAGCTAAATTTATATAAACCTTACATTGCCTCCTTAAAATTTGCTGCCAGCAGAAACCCTTAAGACAACTAAGTTTTCTCACTGCTTATGTTCACCTTTACTTTTATTTCATGTAGTTAAATTTTGTCTTAAAATGTGTTTTTCTCTGATGTAATAAACGAGTGATAAAAGAAAAAAAGCAAAGGGGCCTGGTCCTTCCGATTGTGTTCGGTTTGTAACACGAACGTTCTACAACACTCCAGAAAATTAGTAACGAAGTCACGCAAATCGGTTAAAAAGATTTACTTATCCTGTCGAATAATGAAGTCTGTGACACTGCATGTAACATAACACAAAAAGACCCTGAGTGGATAAGTGCAAATAACAGTAGGTAAACTTCACAGTGCCACGTAAATGCAATTTACAACTGTCTGGTTCGATTCCCGGCGGGGTCAGGGATTTTCTCTGCCTAGTGATGACTGGGTGTTGTGTGACGTCCTTAGGTTCGTTAGGTTTAAGTAGTTCTATGTTCTAGGGGACTGATGACCATAGATGTTAAGTCCCATAAGGCTCAAAGCCATTTTACAACTGTCTGTTCACTTCTAAGAGTTCACTAAACGATGTTCCCTATCTACGTCAGCACTGCACTATGATCTATAACCAAGTGGGCGAGAGTTGCTCTTCTATCTTCTGGGTAGGCTTCTGCCCGTTGTCGTCTGGCCATTGGCGGATTGTGCTCGGCCGGCAATTGGCCGATGCGAAGTCGATATAAGTTCTTCCTCAGCGCTGCCTGTGGCGCTGGTGGAACTCGTGCAAGTGTTGCGAGTCTCTATGGCACTGTCACCAGCTCGCATCTTTGCACCTGTGGTGCTTTTGGCCTGGCTGTGTCTTGTTCGGACGACACAGCAGTTTTCATTTACGTGTATTTCGAAGTAGATCGAAGCCCTTTTGGAAAGCGTCAAAGTGCTGCAAAGACCCTCATCCGCTCATCAAACTACAAAGGCAAGTTTTTGAACGGCAATGTTGTACATAACAGTGAGGACTAGCGTTACAATTCTGAGAGTGCAAGTTTCAAGACGAGCCAGGTAAAATATTTGTTCCTCGCACATACAGGGCTACTATAAATGATTCATTAGTTATCAAAGTAGTATATTTTAGAAAGTATGAAATCCGCAAATATGACGGACGCATAGATAGAACCTTAGATTCGTCTTGGCGTTACTAGCGCAGAGCATTGATAGTATGGCTATAAAACAGGAAAAAAGTTTTTACGTATTAGAACAGATGCTTATCTAATGAAATGCATAACACAAATGCTTAATTAATGCAATTTATTTACCTACTGGTTTAAGTCCAGCAGCATCTTCACGGTACTGTACAAAAAAAAAAAAAAAAAAAAAAAAACGCAATACAGTGCAGTGACTGATGTGACCTGCAGGGTCAAAAATTACGATAACGAAGTTCATAAGGAGATACTGACGTCGAACATGCACTTATTAAAAAGCAGCATTACATATGATACATTTTCGAGATCCAAGTGCGGCGGCGTGGTTCTTTCCGTCCCTTTACGACGGATCAGCACCTACCTGTGAACATTGTCTCAGCAGATCATCAGTAGGGAAGCCGAGTGAAACCTACTATACTTCGACGTGAACCAGGCTGCAATTAAAGTCACTAATCTACGTTTCGGGAGAAAGTTTTCATATGAAATGAAAAGTTGGAAATTTTGTCCTCGTATGTAAAGTACACAAGCGGCAAGACGCAGTCAATACCTTCGCTGCGCGGTACCGACGGTACTGTTACCGACGACTGTGCCGCTAAAGCGGAGTTATTGAACGCAGTTTTCCGAAATTCCTACACCAGGGAATACGAATGGAATTTTCCAGAATTTGAAACACGAACAGCTGTTAGCATGAGTTTCTTAGAAGTAGATACCTTATGGGTTGCGAAGCAACTCAAATCGCTTGATACGGGCAAGTCTTCAGGTCCAGATTGTATACCGATTAGGTTCCTTTCAGATTACGCTGATACAATAGCTCCCTACTTAGCAATCATATACAACCGCTCGCTCATCGATAGATCTCTACCTACAGATTGGAAAATTGCGCAGGTTGCACCAGTGTTTAAGAAGGGTAGTAGGAGTAATCCATCGAACTACACACCTGTATCATTGACGTCGGTTTGCAGTAGGGTTTTGGAGCATATACTGTATTCAAACATTATGAATCACCTCGAAGGGAACGATCTATTGACACGTAATCAGCATGGTTTCAGAAAACATCGTACTTGTGCAACGCAGCTAGCTCTTTATTCGCACGAAGTAATGACCGCTATCAACAGGGGATCTCAAGTTGATTCCGTATTTCTAATTTTCCGGAAAGCTTTTGACACCGTTCCTCACA
This sequence comes from Schistocerca americana, assembly GCF_021461395.2. Classification (NCBI taxonomy): domain Eukaryota; kingdom Metazoa; phylum Arthropoda; class Insecta; order Orthoptera; family Acrididae; genus Schistocerca; species Schistocerca americana. The sequence goes on from NC_060123.1 coordinate 542,267,699, forward strand.
AGGGACTTTTAATCAAGCTGCGGGCCTTGGGGTATCGTTTGTGTTGTGCGACTGGAAGGTCGCAGTTCGTAGTAATAGACGGCAAATCATCGAGTAAAACTGAAGTGATATCAGGTGTTCCCCAGGGAAGCGTCCTGGGACCTCTGCTGTTCCTGATATATATATATATATATATATATATATATATATATATATATATATATATATCACCTTCGCAGATGATGATGTAATTTACCGTCTAGTAAGGTCAGCCGAAGACCAGTGTCAGTTGCAAAGCGATTTAGAAAGGATTGCTGTATGGTGTGACAGGTGGCAGTTGACGCTAAATAACGAAAAGTGTGAGGTGATCCACATGAGTTCCAAAAGAAATCCGTTGGAATTCGATTACTCGATAAATAGTACAATTCTCAAGGCTGTCAATTCAACGAAGTACCTGGGTGCTAAAATTACGAACAACTTCAGTTGGAAAGACCACATAGATAATATTGTGGGGAAGGCGAGCCAAAGGTTGAGTTTCATTGGCAGGACACTAAAGAGGCAGCTTACACTACACTCCTTCGTCCTCTGTTAGAATATTGCTGCGCGGTGTGGGATCCTTACCAGGTGGGATTGACAGAGGACATCGAGAGGGTGCAAAAAAGGGCAACTCGTTTTGTATTATCACGTAATAGGGGAGAGAGTGTGGCAGATATGATACGCGAGTTGGGATGGAAGTCATTGAAGCAAAGACGTTTTTCGTCGCGGCGAGATCTATTTACGAAATATCTGTCACCAACTTTCTTTTCCGAATGCGAAAATATTTTGTTGAGCCCAACCTACATAGGTAAAATGATCATCAAAATAAATTAAGAGAAATCAGAGCTCGAACAGAAAGGTTTAGGTGTTCGTTTTTCCCGCGCGCTGTTCGGGAGTGGAATGGTAGAGAGATAGTATGATTGTGGTTCGATTAACCCTCTGTCAAACACTTAAATGTGACTTGCAGAGTAATCATGTAGATGTAATACATTCTGAAACTTAGGTGAACAAGTATCACTGCCGAGCCCGTGCTAATCTTAACACAGTCACTCACAATCCCTTTCACTCACGTTAGCATGTTTATGGTGTTGCATTTCCCGAAAACGTAATAGCTACAAAAATACTGATTATTTTAGATCGTTATTGCTCGCCAAATATCAAGTCTGTCGGTACAGTTTTTAGCCACCGATCTGCTCAATACGCCACGCGGAATTTATGTCTTTTCTCTTCTCAAAATTCACTTAGAAATTCCGAAATTTCTACAAACACATCGGAATAATTATGCCGTCACTTTCCATCCCTTTTGATGTATGAAACACTGCTAGATCCGGCAACTCGTCATTTCCATCGGAACTACTACTGCACACGTCCGATATCTTTCATGGATAGGCTTCGACTCCTCTCTAGAATACTGTGTCTTCTCTATCAGCAGAGAAAGGCGCGCGAAGAATATTGCTTTGCCATTGGTGAGTTTACTTAACAGCCAATAGCAAAACAACATTCTCCCGCGTCAGTTCGCGCTTTTCATCCATAACCAATGGCAAAATAGTAAACCTAACGACTGCACCTTTTACCGACGTAATTATCTAATATGCTGAATTTTTGTTTATGCATGAAGTTATTTACTATTGTTATTTATATCTGAATTAACTTCCCCTTTACCATAAACTTACTTAACAAATCTATTCTACAAAAATCCCCTTTGTGCATATCCATACTTCTTAGAAATGTTCCCACACTAAATCCTACTACATAACTCGTTAAACAATTATCTTCATATTAACATTAATCCACACTCACGCATCATTCATACTGCAAAACCACATTTATAACATTTTAGATACACAAAAAGACATAATAACACTTTATGAAAATACTAGAACAGTTTATGAAAAACATTCTATTACTTTAGCGCACTCTACTGGGCAGAATCGAAACTAAATCAGTCCCCTATCCAATACTGTCCTCTATCGGCTGATACATAAACTACGTGCGCATCCAGTCTCGCGTCACCATCTGTCACTATCTAGCTCTGAGACACATCTCCCACTTAACCGCCTCCAAGGCAGGTTCGTTATATGGCGCTACGCCTAACAAGGTATATTATTTCAGTAAAGCAAAACAGTTCTGATCAACATAACTGTGTGAAATGCTGGCGCTAATCACTACAAATAAAGACATTAAACCGGTTCAAGACAGTCAACAAAAGAATCACATATAATCACAATGTCATAGTCAAGTACTATGGAGTACAAAGATAACACAAACATGGAACATACTTGAAGACATTAAAGATAACGAGGTCAAAATTTAAAACACATGTAGATAAAATACTATACAAAAGACAATAGTGGATCTTTAGTAAAAGATGTAATAACTTAAACTAGAACGCAGGTTCCTTTTACGCTATAAAACTAATCACAATTAATACAGCAATATAAAAAATGTGTGACATAGTTGTAATTACGGCTAATATCAGGCGCAGCAAGTATGCCATCACACCATATAGTAAGTTGAAAATATAAGTTGTAATCTTCCAGATGTGAAAAAAGAAGGTATGCTGACATAGATAATATCAGCAATTAACCTCAGATGCAACACAGGCATAACCACTTTTATGTTAAAGATCTAGCCATAGGTGTCATCGCAAGACTAAATTCAAGATGACTGTAGGGATGGCAGAATACATGATATAGTAGAAAATAATGTTCCAGTACATGTACAACACCAATAGTACAACGTTCTAGTCTTTCTAGCCTCAGTATGAGTATCCATGAAAATGTAAGGGAATGTGAGTGGTGTACGAGGATAAAAACTGAGCTGTGAAACTCATCAACATATGTTTTAAAAATAATACAAAAACGATGACCCAGTTGAATTTGTTACACTAATAGCAAATTACCATGTCATCACAAGCTTGAAATAAGTAAAAACCACAAGAACTAATCATAACAGGCGTAGGATAATTAAGAAACTGAAGCACTCACATTCACATTATAAAATATGAAAATATGCTAATATGGTATCAGCAAACATATTATGGAAGCAACAACAGCAACAATGAGCAATACCATATTTGAAGAAAGTATCTTCTTATACGTTTTCTTATCGTAATTTTTGATCTAACGGGTTACATCACGAAAGAAATGGAACCCAGCGTAGTTGCAATAAGGTACGTAAACGAACGACTGATGTGGATAGATTTGACAGTGTCTAGCAAGAAAATTAGGATTGTGTCAGTATATTCGCATTGTGAAGGGACAGATCAAGATAAGATGGATAGTTTTTATGAGGCACTCAATGATGTAGTTGTTAGAGTAAAGGACAAGGACAGTGTTCTGCTCATGTGTGATTTTAACGCCAGGATTGGAAATCGAACAGAAGGGTATGAAAACGTTATGGGTAAATTTGGAGAGGATATGGAGGCCAACAGGAACCGGAAACAACTCTTGGATTTCTGTGCCAGTATGGGCTTAGTAATCACACATGGGAGAAGCAAGGTTACCCAAGAGACTCATGGATTCAGCAGTAGAGGGTAGGAGGAGTCGGATTGTGTCAGTATATTCGCATTGTGAAGGGACAGATCAAGATAAGATGGATAGTTTTTATGAGGCACTCAATGATGTAGTTGTTAGAGTAAAGGACAAGGACAGTGTTCTGCTCATGTGTGATTTTAACGCCAGGATTGGAAATCGAACAGAAGGGAATGAAAACGTTATGGGTAAATTTGGAGAGGATATGGAGGCCAACAGGAACCGGAAACAACTCTTGGATTTCTGTGCCAGTATGGGCTTAGTAATCACACATGGGAGAAGCAAGGTTACCCAAGAGACTCATGGATTCAGCAGTAGAGGGTAGGAGGAGTCGGGGCAGACCGAGGAGAAGGTACCTGGATTCGGTTAAGAATGATTTTGAAGTAATAGGTTTAACATCAGAAGAGGCACCAATGTTAGCACTGAATAGGGGATCATGAAGGAATTGTATAAGGGGGGCTATGCTCCAGACTGAACGCTGAAAGGCATAATCAATCTTAAATGATGATGATGATGACAGGTTAAATTGCTTACAGCATTGTACTGTTATCGTTGTTTTGTTTCTATAGAGTGGCGTGAACGTGATCCTGGGTGCAAACGGCTCAATAAAAAATAGCTCTGAACTCTGCATTTGTGTTACGCATTTTCTACATTATATGCATGATGACACTGCCTTGACAGGATGTTTAGATTTTCATCGTTTTAACAGCGCAAATTGTATTCATTAGAAATTATCGAACGAACCGCCATGGAAACACAGTTTTCCGTTGTTATAGACATTTCAGGGGTACTGGTTATATCTGTAGACAGAAAAATATCGGTCGCCGGAGTGTGTCAGATGCAACCGTGGAGAGAGTTTCGTACGCAGTAAAAAAAATTGACTGTCCATTCAAGCTGCAAAATCAGAATACCCCAGAAAAATTTGAGAGTGATTTTCGACGTTGGTTCCTTTTCAGACCGTTCTGTCTGCAGGTCGTGCATCAAAAGTGGAATATTATGGCCGGCGGCTTGATTTTTGCATCACAACACAGCAAGCAGTTGAGAATGAACAGTACGCTTCGAAGTTGATATTTAGTGATGAAGCAACACTTGTAAATTGTCGTAGCTGTGTTGGGAACGTACCAGAGCTCCCAGCGCTAATAGAAAACACTTGTGCTCAAATCGTTATAGGCGCTGAAAGCTGGCAAAGCCGAATATAATTTCAGCTGAAATTTTTGTGAAAATCTAACAGTGTTCTAAGAGCTAGGCTGAAGAAAGTTGGCGGTGGCATGTTTCTTCCTGTTATAAGTAGTTTATCTTGATGCGAAATTGAAGCAGATAGTAGTTAGTATGGGCAGGGGACATGCTTGGCAGCCTGAATAAAATAATAATTTGATGCTTTTACCAACTTCACAATCCAGATGTCACAATTGCTGAAAGGTTGAAGGAAAACTGAAGTTTAATTTCAAACACGTACCCGACTGATACAGCTATAATGTATTTGATGGTGACTGTAATTTACCCTCGTTATCTTGGAGAAAATATTGAATAGTGAACAGTTGTGAAAACACACTTAACCTCTTAGCAACAAATAATCCTAATAACAAACATCAAAACGGATATAGGGATTAGTGAACAAAGGGTTGCCGAAGCGAGATTGAATGTTGTAAACCCAAATCCTCCATAAATAAATTAAAAATATACCTACTCAAAAAAGCAGATCACATATTCACATCAGGCCTTCCTGAGAGACAATCTCCACTCCTTCCAAATTAACAACGTAAGCGTAGACCAGCTGTGGCTTGAATTCAAAGAAACAGTATCCGCAGCAATTGAGAGCTTTAAACCAAATAAATTAACAAACGACGGAGCTGATCCTCCTTAGTACACAAAACGGGACAGAACACTGTTGCAGGAACAACGAAAAAAACATGCCAAATTTAAACGGAAGCAGAATTCGCAAGACTGGCGATCTTCTACAGAATCTGGAAATTTGGCTCAGACTTCAGTGCGAGATGCTTATAATAGTTTCCACAACGAAACATTGTCCCGAAAAATGGCAAAAAATCCAAAGTGATTCTGGACGTATGTGAACTATGCTAGCGTCACGACACAACCAATGCCTTCTGTGCGCGACAGCAATGGAAATACTACAGACAACAGTGCTGCCAAAGCAGAGTTACTAAACACATCCTTCCGAAATTACTTCACTAAAGAAGACGAGGTATATATTTCATAATTCGAATCAAGAACGGTTGTCAACATGAGTAACGTAGAAGTAGATATCCTAGGAGTAGTAAAGCAACTTAAATCACTTAAAACAAGGATTCCGGTACCGACTGTATACCAGTTAACTTCCTTTCAGAGTATGCCAATACAACAGCTCTATACTTAACAATCATACACAATTTTTCTATCGACGAAAGATACGTCCCCAGAGAATGAAAAGTTGCAAGGTCACACCAGTATTCAATAAACGTAGTAGGAGTAATCCACTAAATTACAAGGCCATATCATTAACGTCGCTATACAGCAGGTTTTTGGAACTTAAATTGTGTTCAGACATTATGAATTACCTCGAAGGGAACGGTCTATTGATACATAGTCAACACGGTTTTAGAAAACATCGATGTTGTGAAACACAATTAGCTCTTAACTCATATGAAGTGTGGAGTGCTATCGACAAGGGATTTCAGACTGATTCCGTAGTTCTGGATTTGCGGAAGGCTTTTGTCACTGTACCACACAAGCGGCTTGTAGTGAAATTGTGTGCTTATGGAATATCGTCTCAGTTACGTGACTGGATTCATGACTTCCTATCGGACACGTTGCAGTTGGCAGTAATTGATGGGAAGTCATCGAGTAAAACAGTGTAGTATTATAGGCCCTTTGCTGTTCCATATCTATATAAACGATTTAGGAGTCAATCTGAACAGCCGTTTTAGGTTGTCTGCAGATGATGCTGTCGTTTATCGACTAGCTAAGTCATCAGAAGATCAAAAGAAACTGCAAAACAATTTAGAAGAGTTTACTGTATGGTACAAAAATTGACCCTAAATTACTATATCCCCCCAGGGGGTCCACAACTCTTTCGTGGATACGTGCGTGGCGAGCACGGGGCCCCGAGCCATTGCAGCCTTCTTTCTCTCCCGGGCTGCATTTCCTTTCCCTTCCCCTCCTTTCCCCTCCATACCTCTTTCCCCTCGCCCTCTCCTCTCCCTCTATTGGTGTCCTTGCTTATGTTGGCCCCCGCTATCCTCCTGGTTCTGTTGGTTTTACACTCCGGCTTTGTTGCGTAATCATCTCCTCCTTTTGGCATTCCTTGGTCCCCCTCTGGGGTTTGACCTCCATTCCAAAATTTCTCTTCCGTAGTGTGAGCCATTTGGGGAAGAGCACCTTACCTAGTGTCTCCGACGTGTGCCCTCCTAGTACATTCCACCTTTTCTTTTACGTCGTTGTCTGATGCTAGGGTGCATAGCCAGCACAGTAGCCAGCCCGTGTGGTGGGGTTGCTATGTACCCTTTTGGTTGAGCCCCCTGAACACACAGGGATCACACTTCTGATACCTGAGCTGTGACCTCCTCATGCATGCCTTGGAGTGGTTGCTCGTCATCCTGGAGCATCGGAACTCCCGGCAATGGCCGCCGTGCCAGACGGCCCTTGCTGTGGCTGGGTGGCGCCCGTGAGGAGAGCCCCTGATCGGAGTGGGTGGTATCAGGGCGGACGCTATGCAGATGAATCGCATACGGGTCCAAAACTCTGGCCGCTCTTCTGCGGCCGTCTCTCTGCGTGGTACTGATTCCTCAAGTGCTGCTTCTCTTGCCCCTTCGGCCTTCCCTTCCGTGGCTACCCCCTGGGAGGAGGGTCAGGCCCGTCGTCTAGGGGCAAAACCTTTCCCCCGTTATCTAGTTTGCACCAGGACTGATGGAGATACTTTCACCAGTGTCAAACCTTTATTCTTTGTGGAACACATTGAAGACAAGTTCGGCGAAGTGGACTCCCTGAGCAAGATGCGGTCGGGTTCGTTACTGATAAAAACTGCTTCGGCTGCCCAATCTGCGGCCCTTCGTGCCTGTACCCATCTTGGCACAATTCCCGTGTCCATTACCCCTCACCAGTCTCTAAATATGGTACAAGGTGTGATTTTTGACAGAGACCTCATCCTTCAAACTGATGAGGAACTTCGGGACAATCTCGGACGGCGGGGTGTTCACTTTGTTCGGCGTGTTCAGAAGGGTCCTAAAGATAATCGTATTGATACTGGTGCCTTTATCCTGGCCTTTGAAGGGGATACCCTTCCTGAGAAAGTTAAGATTATGGTCTATCGCTGTGATGTGAAGCCGTACATCCCACCTCCTATGCGGTGTTTTAAGTGCTTGCGTTTTGGCCACATGTCTTCTCGCTGTACCCAGGACCCTCTCTGTGGTGACTGTGGACGTCCACTCCATGAGGGGAGTCCCTGTGTTCCCCCTCCTGTATGTGTAAATTGTCATGGTAGTCATTCTCCACGTTCAGCAGATTGCCCAGTCTATAAGAAAGAAAAAAAGATACAGGAGTATAAGTCTCTTGATCGTTTAAGCTACACAGAGGCCCGTAAGAAATATGCACGATTGCACCCTGTGTCCATGACATCTAGTTACGCCTTGGTTACATCTTCATCCCTTCCTCCCCCTTCCTTACCCCCATCCCCGACCAATCTCCTTCCCCCCTCCCCTGCGGCTCCCACACCTTCTCCTCTGGGCGCTGCTCCCCCTCCCCAGCCGGAGAAGTGTCCCACTCCTTCGGCGTCTGCCGGTCAAGGGCGCCTCTCCCGGGATGCCCCTTCCCGGCACCTTCCAGGTCAAAGGTCTGCTGCAGCGCGGCGACCGCGAGAGCCGCGGTCTATCGGCCCCCAGGTCGCCCGGTCTCTTTCTGTTCCTGATCTTGCTGCAGCTGGCTCCATTATGCCACACAGCCCTGCTCGATCTCAGCCTGAAAAGAAGAAGAAACATAAGTCCCGGGACAAAGAGCCTCTGGTGTCACCGGAGGTCCCTTCCCCGGCTTCACAACCGGATTCTGACCTGTCGTTTATGGATGTCGCCCCCTCCTTGTCGGTGACGGGTGGGGACCCGGCGGTATGACTGGATTTAGCGTGTTCAGCCCTCATTTAAACCATCGTTCTGTGGTTCTCCAATGGAATTGTAATGGATACTATCGTCACCTTCCGGAATTGAAATCCCTTCTTTCGTCCTACTCAGCAGCTTGTGTGGTTCTCCAGGAATCTCATTTTACTGATGCTCACTCACCGACCCTCCGTGGGTTCCGTGTTTTCTGTCGAAATCGGGTCGGACCCTTGCGGGCTTCTGGTGGCGTTTGTACGTTGGTCCGTACAGACATTGCTAGCACGTGGATTCCTCTCCAAACTACATTGGAAGCGGTTGCTGTTAGGGTCCACTTAGACTCTGCAGTCACAGTATGCAATCTTTATCTCCCTCCTGACAGGACTCTTACACCTGCTGCCTTAACCACCATTCTTCAGCAACTTCCTCCTCCCTTCCTCCTCCTTGGGGATTTTAATGCTCATCATCCTTTGTGGGGCAGTGCCTTTCCATCTAGACGAGGTCTTCTTATAGACCAATTTATTGCAGACCACGACCTGTGCCTTCTTAATGATGGCTCCCCTACTCATTTCAGTGCTGGTCATGGTACCTTTTCTGCCATTGATCTTTCTCTTTCTTCTCCCTCTCTCCTCCCTTCATTACATTGGTCGCCACACGACGACCTTTGTGATAGTGACCATTTCCCGTTGATTATCACGCTCCCTTCCCGCTCCCCGATGGACAGGTTACCTCGTTGGTCTTTCCACCGCGCCGATTGGCCTCTATATACTGCACAGGTCGAGTTTTCTCCCTCTTTGTCGGGTTGTATTGATGACGTCCTACGTGACGTGTCTGACGCGATTGTTCGCGCTGCTAACCTTGCTGTCCCGCGCTCATCTGGAGAATTTCGTCGTCGGCAAGTCCCGTGGTGGAGTACGGCCATTGCTATTGCCATCCGTGATCGCCGTCGAGCTTTGCAACACATTAAGAGGCGCCCATCTGTAGCCAGCCTTTCTACCTTTAAGCGCCTTCGCGCTAAAGCCCGTTATTTAATCAAACAGAGCAAGCGGATATGTTGGGAACGATTCGTTTCTTCCCTTGGTTCCACTGTCCCTCTGTCACGGGTATGGGCTACACTTCGCTCTCTCCAAGGTTGCCATCGGCAGTCCACCCTCCCAGGCCTTCACCTCCCAGATGGCATTTGTACGGACCCATTAGTTCTCGCAGAACATCTTGCGACCCATTTTGCAGTGGCATCAGCGTCGGCCTCCTATCCAGCTGCTTTCCTTCATCAAAAACAGCAGGCTGAAGCTGTCACCTTATGTTTCACCACTTGTGAGTCAGAATCTTACAACGAACCTTTCACTGAATGGGAATTTCTTTCTGCTCTATCTTCTTCTCATGATACGGCCCCTGGCCCAGATTCCATTCATAACCAGCTGCTTCAACATCTCAGTGGTCCACAACGGCACCATCTTCTTCGGGTGTTTAACCGTATCTGGCTCCAGGGTGACTTCCCTTCTCAGTGGAGGGATAGCATTGTGGTTCCTGTCCTTAAGCCTGGTCAGAACCCCCTATCTGTTGACAGCTATCGGCCAATTAGTTTGACCAATGTTGGTTGTAAGTTACTTGAACGGCTGGTAGCCAGTCGGCCCACTTGGGTCCTCGAATCTCGGGATCTATTGTCCCCTTACCAGTGTGGCTTTCGAGAGGGACGATCTCCAATCGATCATTTGCTTCGCTTGGAATCCGCAGTTGGCAGGCTTTTTCCCAGCGCCGCCATTTGGTTGCAGTGTTTTTTGACCTTCGCAAGGCCTATGACACGGCCTGGCGCCATCACATCTTACTAACCCTTCATCAGTGGGGTCTTCGGGGCCCACTCCCGATTTTTATCAGCCAGTTCCTGATCCACCGGTCATTCAGAGTTCGAGTTGGTACTGCTTTTAGTTCTCCACGGACCCAGGAGACGGGCATCCCACAGGGTTCTGTCTTGAGTGTCCTTCTTTTCCTCATTGCTATCGATGAACTTGTGGCCTCTGTCGGTCCCTTGGTCGCCCCTGCCCTGTATGTGGATGATTTCTGCATTTGGGTTAGTTCCTCCTCGATGCCATCTGCAGAATGGCAGCTCCAGGTGGCTATACGGCGTGCCTCTGCATGGACCCTCTCACACGGGTTTCAATTCTCTCCTTTAAAATCGCGGGTGGTCCACTTCTGTCGCCGTACTACGGTCCACCCTGATCCAGAGCTCTATCTCGCTGCACAAAGATTGCCTGTGGTTCCACAGTTTCGTTTCCTAGGTCTTCTTTTCGACAACAAGCTCACTTGGCTGCCCCATATCAGACTCCTGAAGGTAGGATGTTTCCGTAAACTCAATGTCCTTCGCTTCCTTGCCCACTCCTCCTGGGGTGCGGACCGTTCCCTCCTCCTCCGTCTTTATCGTGCTCTAGTTCTGTCACGTTTGGACTATGGTTGTCAAGTTTATGGTTCAGCTGCTCCTTCCACGCTGCACGTGCTGGATCCAGTCCACCATCGTGGTATCCGTTTGGCCACCGGTGCCTTCCCTACTAGCCCTGTTGATAGTCTCCTGGTTGAAGCTGGGATCCCTCCCCTTTCTGTTCGGCGGTCCCAGCTTCTGGTGTCTTATGCCCTTACCATCCGTTCTTCTCCCGCTCATCCTTCCTATTCTATCCTATTCCCAGACCATGGACGTCGCCCGCCTGACTCCCGCCCTCGGGCGGGTTTACCGGTTGGGCTGCGCCTTGCGTCTCTTAACCGTGATTTTCGGCTTCCTTCTTTGTCCTGTCTTCCTCGCTCCCTCCCCTCCACCCCTCCTTGGTTAGTTCCTCGGCCTCGAATTCGGATGGATCTCCGCCGCGGTCCGAAAGATTCACTACCCCCGGTGGTGTTCCGTTCCTTTTTCCGCCAAATTTTATGGGAGTTTCGGGATGCTGTTGTTTTTTACACTGATGGCTCTAAATCTGCTGATCATGTTGGGTATGCCTTCACGTCCTTTGTTGGAACGGAAGATCATCTACTGCCACCCTCATGTGGGGTGTTTACTGCGGAATTGATGGCAATTTCCCGGGCCCTTACCTTTATTAAACAATCCCAACACAACCGCGTTTTGTTATGTACGGACTCGATGAGTGGCCTTCTTGCTATTGACCGGTGTTTTTCGCGCCATCCCTTGGTCTCTGCCATCCATGACCATCTCGCTGATCTTCACCGTGCTGCTTGTTCCATTGACTTCCTATGGGTCCCGGGCCATATGGGTATCCCGGGTAATGAGCTCGCTGATCGTTTGGCTGGGGGAGCAGTTACTTACCCCCCGTTTTCTGTAACCCCTCCTGCAGCGGATTTACGGCTTCACATCAAATCCCACTTTGCACAGTCATGGGCCAATTCTTGGGAGGCTACTCCACTGTCTAATAAACTTCGTGCCATTAAGGTGAATCCAGGCCCATGGCGTTCTTCCTTTAGCCTCTCCCGCAAGGACTCGACCACACTGTGTCGTCTCCGCATTGGCCATACCAGGCTGACCCATGGTTTCCTTTTGCGTGATGAGCCACCCCCGCTATGTGGTTGTGGAGCCTTCCAGTCAGTGGCCCACATTTTGGTTGAATGCCCCCTTCTTTTGGCTCTGCGTGCTAAGTACAGACTCCCCCACACTTTACCTTTGATGTTGGCTGACGATTCCCGGATGGTCTCTCTGGTTCTAGGTTTCCTCCGGGAGAGTGGTTTTTTATTCTCAGTTTTAAAGTTTTTAATCTCCCTCTGGTGTTGGGGCAGGGCGGTGAGTGTTTGGGTGTCTCCCACTGTAGGCAGTGTTCAGAGATTCCCGATTCACCTCCCTGACCGGAATCCTCTTTTCTTTCCCTTTTACTCTGTTTTTACCCCTTCTTTTTAAGGCTTGGTTAGTTTTTCTATTCCCATACGTACTTTCTGCATTATAGCAGTTGTACCTTTTAAGTCACAGGTGGTCTTGCCTATGCTGCTTCAGCATAGTGTTGGGTTCGTTGTTTTGCCAACTTCCCTCATTTGTTTTTACTAATGACAACGTGACTGCCCTTTTACGTTTCCCCTTTTTCCGTTTTATTTTTCTGCCTATACTGAGATGTCCCGTTAGCAGAATGGAGTCTATATGAAACAAGGGACTGATGACCTTGCTGTTTGGTCCCTTGAACCTCAAACAACCAACCAACTAAATTACTATAAGTGTGAGGTCATCAACATGAGTGCTAAAACTAATCCGTTAAACTTCGGTAACACGATAACTCAGTCAAATCTAAAGGCCCTAAGTTCAATTATATACCTATGAATTACAATTACGAACAACTTAAATTGGAAGGAACACACAGAAAATACTCAGGGGAAGGCTAACCAAAGACTGCGTTTGATTGGCAGGACACTTGGAAAATGTAACAGACCTACTAAAGACCCTGCCTACACAACGCCCGTCCGCCAACTTTTACAATACTGCTGCGTGGTGTGGGATCCTTATCAGATAGGACTGACGGAGTACGTCGAAAATGTTCAAAGAAGGGCAGAACGTTTTGTATCATCGCAAAATAGGGGAGAGAGTGTTACTGAAATGATACAGGATTTGGGGTGGACATAATTAAAGCAAAGACCTTTCTCATTGTGGCAGAACCTTCTTACGAATTTCAATCACCAATTTTCTCCTCAAAATTCAAAAATGTTTTTGACATCCGTCTACATAGGGGGAAACTATCATCATAATAAAATAATGGAAATCAGAGCTGGCAGATACAGGTGTTCGTTCTTCCCATGTGCTGCTCGAGGTTGGAATCATAGAGAATTATTGTGAAGCTGGTTAAGTGAACCCTATGCCAGACACTTAAATGTGATTTGCATAGAATCTATGTAGATGTAGATAAGTTATTCGCACAGGATAAAACTATGGAAATATCTTGGTGACAGTTTATTCACCGTTACTCGTTTCAATATGTCATCATCAGAACACATCAGTGGGGACAACAAGAAATTCAATGTAACCAATGCTAATGAACAAATTGTTTTTCTCTATTCACGCTTACATTAAAATACAAAGCAAAGCTCATGAAGGTGAACACACATCACTTAAAATGGGACTCTCATACCTATGGCGTCAAATGCTAGACCGTCTATGTATCGATAACTTACCAATAAAGAAACCACTGCTGAGAACTGATGGCATCAACAGTCATACAGAAAATAAATTGAATATCAAAGACTGTGAACACTGTGAGGAAACTGAAGCGACGTTATCGGTTAGCTGTAACATGATTTCGCAATCAGAGAGAAGCCCTACAAGTGCAACACATTAAAACCCCACAGTAACATAGTACTAAAAAGGAATTTTCATCATGTAAGTGTTCACAGTACATAGAGCACTGATGCAAATATCAAAATAGCATTACATACGAAATAAAAAGCTGGCACCGAATGGAAACAGGGTACAATTAATGTAAATACAGCAAACATATTTTTTTTTCTGTTTACAATGAGGCTGTGAGATAGGCGGACGAAAGTTGAATAAATGCCAAGCACAGTCAAAAAAGTAACATAGCGAAAATAACATACGTGATAAAAAACAGAGGATTTTTATGTTTGTTGACATTAGCATAACGCTCATAAAACAAGTAAGTGAAAGGGTTACAGTGTCAAACATAAATAAATTGTTTATTCGTACTACCACGAGTTATGACAGGCCTGAAGCAGTAAGTAAAGCGAAGCCATACAGATGTATTACATTAAAAGTGCCACAGTAACAAAATATTACAGAAGAAATGTAAATGTTGGCTGTGTATGCAGCACAAATGCGGACATCGACATAGCATTCGTTTAAATCACGCAGCAGGTACAGAATCAGAACAGCCTTATAAAAATGTCAAACATAAGTTTAATCATGTACTGTGTTGTGAGAAAAGCATTAAGGACTACTCCTGTAATTGCTGATGATTAAATCACTATACTTTCAAGATACGAAAAATTTGTAATTGTAAGTCCCCATCGCAACAGGTTGGAAATATGGCCCGTAAGGTTAAATGGAAACAATTTCTCTTTCTCTGTCTCTCTCTCTCTCTCACACATACACGCACACAAACAAACAAACACACACAAACACAAACACTTTCATAAATTCAGTGCAATGAAATGAAATGGGAATACATATCCGTACTTGTATGTTTGATGGTGAGTTCTGAATCGTAAAGGCAGTGAACGTAGTTGACTATCTGTTCGCCTTCTGCTTGTAATATCCACTGTTCTATGAGAATTGTGGCGTTTCCTCCATGTTCCGCAGTGTGAAGGTGGATAATTTTACGAATATGTGATATTGCGATAAGTTACACAAAGTTCTCTAGTTTCAGTACAACAAGTTACGTAAAACAGTCCACTCTCGTGTGTTTAATTCATAGATCTGCTTGTTTTTGCGGTACTATGAGGTTGGTAGAAGTCATTGATCTTAAACTGAAACTGATCATATCCACGTAATTTTGAGCGCAAAATATTGCATACAGCCGAGATATGATCGGACAAAGTATCTCACCTGGGTTCGGGTATTTTACTGCAAAGTAGTTAACGAAAAGGGACCAGTTGTGCTCAACCGTACGTGTCTGAACCGTTCGCTACCAACCTCGACTGCTTGCCTGCATTTAGCTGATACATTTATAATTTACAATGTAAATATAGTAAATGATAAGGCAACAAGATAGTGGCTGGGAATAGTGACGGAATCGACACAAATATATAAATACATTCCTGGAAATTGAAATAAGAACACCGTGAATTCATTGTCCCAGGAAGGGGAAACTTTATTGACACATTCCTGGGGTCAGATACATCACATGATCACACTGGCAGAACCACAGGCACATAGACACAGGCAACAGAGCATGCACAATGTCGGCACTAGTACAGTGTATATCCACCTTTCGCAGCAATGCAGGCTGCTAGTCTCCCATGGAGACGATCGTAGAGATGCTGGATGTAGTCCTGTGGAACGGCTTGCCATGCCATTTCCACCTGGCGCCTCAGTTGGACCAGCGTTCGTGTTGGACGTGCAGACCGCGTGAGACGACGCTTCATCCAGTCCCAAACATGCTCAATGGGGGACAGATCCGGAGATCTTGCTGGCCAGGGTAGTTGACTTACACCTTCTAGAGCACGTTGGGTGGCACGGGATACATGTGGACGTGCATTGTCCTGTTGGAACAGCAAGTTCCCTTGCCGGTCTAGGAATGGTAGAACGATGGGTTCGATGACGGTTTGGATGTACCGTGCACTATTCAGTGTCCCCTCGACGATCACCAATGGTGTACGGCCAGTGTAGGAGATCGCTCCCCACACCATGATGCCGGGTGTAGGCCCTGTGTGCCTCGGTCGTATGCAGTCCTGATTGTGGCGCTCACCTGCACGGCGCCAAACACGCATACGACCATCATTGGCACCAAGGCACAAGCGACTCTCATCGCTGAAGACACGTCTCCATTCGTCCCTCCATTCACGCCTGTCGCGACACCACTGGAGGCGGGCTGCACGATGTTGGGGCGTGAGCGGAAGACGGCCTAACGGTGTGCGGGACCGTAGCCCAGCTGCATGGAGACGGTTGCGAATGGTCCTCGCCGATACCCCAGGAGCAACAGTGTCCCTAATTTGCTGGGAAGTGGCGGTGCGGTCCCCTACGGCACTGCGTAGGATCCTACGGTCTTGGCGTGCATCCGTGCGTCGCTGCGGTCCGGTCCCAGGTCGACGGGCACGTGCACCTTCCGCCGACCACTGGCGACAACATCGATGTACTGTGGAGACCTCACGCCCCACGTGTTGAGCAATTCGGCGGTACGTCCACCCGGCCTCCCGCATGCCCACTATACGCCCTCGCTCAAAGTCCGTCAACTGCACATACGGTTCACGTCCACGCTGTCGCGGCATGCTAGCAGTGTTAAAGACTGCGATGGAGCTCCGTATGCCACGGCAAACTGGCTGACACTGACGGCGGCGGTGCACAAATGCTGCGCAGCTAGCGCCATTCGACGGCCAACACCGCGGTTCCTGGTGTGTCCGCTGTGCCGTGCGTGTGATCATTGCTTGTACAGCCCTCTCGCAGTGTCCGGAGCAAGTGTGGTGGGTCTGACACACCGGTGGCAATGTGTTCTTTTTTCCATTTCCAGGAGTGTATAACTAAAAGTAACTTTTGCACACCTTAGGTTTATGCAGCTAAAGTGGTTGCTACGAAGGTAGGGATGATTTTACGGGGAGCAGATTAAAGAGCAGCCCCCCTTCATTTACTTACAGTGGCTTTATATTCACCACTTTTACAGCTTCTGGAAGTGTAGCTATGTTAATTGCAATCATTACACGAGTCATCCATTCCTTATTACACATCGACACATTATCAAATCAGCTATAATATGAAATACTTCAAAACGTTTCCCCAATTTTTGTGTTTACCAACATGGTGCACAAGAATTATTGATTCATCTACGCTAGCAATTTGATTCTACTTCTTATTCCTACAGAACATCATAGTAATGGAGACGTTTGTGTCGCCCAGTGTCTGGCAAGCAGCAATCAGAAACACAGCACTCGTCTATCTACCGTTCTGTGCAGTTGGAACGTCGTAGTATGAAATGAGAGACTATTTATTACTAACATTTTTTAGTGGCAGTTCAACATCACAATGTACATGAGTGGTGAACCAGGCTTCCATCAATAACAAGAAAGCTGTTATGCGGAATGGCACACTCTCCAGCATTAAATAACAAAGGTCGACAGTATATACCTGAAACAAATCTGAAAGAATTAGTGCAACTTAGATTCGTGTTGTACCAACACACAAATAAAGGAAGCTGCAAACCGGAATAGGTGATCAAATCTACAAATACAAGATTCATATTGATTACAAAAAAATGGAACACGTTGTCAACTCACGACTCTTCAACAAGAAGAAAATCTATATCATACTGCACGAGAGGAAGTCAACATTGAGCTTACAACACCATGAAGAGAAAGACACTATACTATGCCACAACAAGCTTCCATTCAACTAAATATTGGACACGTATTAGCGTCCATTTTACGATACGCAAGCGCATCGAACAATGCGTCCTCGCGGAGTACTCTCAGGTAAGCAGTGCGAAACTGTCGCAACTCTCCACGAGTTTGATCACAGTTAATAAATAGAATCAGTATCAGCACATTCTTTAACTATTGAATAATCTGCACGTCAGCATGGGTCCCCACCAAAATAAAAGCAATCTTCCTCTGAACGTCAGAAGACAGCACAGATTAGACTAGCCATCCAAAATTAGAAACCATAATGGATGATTTTCCTTCAAACGTGTAGCACATAAGAATTGGCCACCTGCAAACTAATCATCTTGGTGGAAAATAAAACTAACCCCCAATTACTTAGAATCGCCGCAGTAATTATGAAATGTGGTTGCTACAGTGATTTTATCAATTAATCGAAATAATGTAGTAGCTGAGTATACCATAGATCCTCTAAATCATGATGCAATGGGAAGAAATTAGAGTGCCGTTAAACAGTCACCTTTCGGAATTAAATTTTTCCCAGACTGGAAGATAGATGGCCAATTGGTTCAGAAAGTTCACAGAAGATAACTGGTGGCAAACAGAGCAACAGTAGCGCAGTAAACTGGGCACAGCTTTTGCAGAAGCTTCGGCAAGTGATGAAAACAACATATTGCAAGAAACATCTGTCACAGAATGCCAAATTGCGACGTTATACAGGAACAGTAAGAAATTGTGTTCTGTATGCATCAGAAAAGATCACACTTGGCAAGAGAGCTTGCATAAAGTAGGAGAAGGAAGAGCAAAAAATTTTGAGATACACTCCTGGAAATTGAAATAAGAACACCGTGAATTCATTGTCCCAGGAAGGGGAAACTTTATTGACACATTCCTGGGGTCAGATACATCACATGATCACACTGACAGAACCACAGGCACGTAGACACAGGCAACAGAGCATGCACAATGTCGGCACTAGTACAGTGTATATCCACCTTTCGCAGCAATGCAGGCTGCTATTCTCCCATGGAGACGATCGTAGAGATGCTGGATGTAGTCCTGTGGAACGGCTTGCCATGCCATTTCCATCTGGCGCCTCAGTTGGACCAGCGTTCGTGCTGGACGTGCAGACCGCGTGAGACGACGCTTCATCCAGTCCCAAACATGCTCAATGGGGGACAGATCCGGAGACCTTGCTGGCCAGGGTAGTTGACTTACACCTTCTAGAGCACGTTGGGTGGCACGGGATACGTGCGGACGTGCATTGTCCTGTTGGAACAGCAAGTTCCCTTGCCGGTCTAGGAATGGTAGAACGATGGGTTCGATGACGGTTTGGATGTACCGTGCACTATTCAGTGTCCCCTCGACGATCACCAGTGGTGTACGGCCAGTGTAGGAGATCGCTCCCCACACCATGATGCCGGGTGTTGGCCCTGTGTGCCTCGGTCGTATGCAGTCCTGATTGTGGCGCTCACCTGCACGGCGCCAAACACGCATACGACCATCATTGGCACCAAGGCAGAAGCGACTCTCATCGCTGAAGACGACACGTCTCCATTCGTCCCTCCATTCACGCCTGTCGCGACACCACTGGAGGCGGGCTGCACGATGTTGGGGCGTGAGCGGAAGACGGCCTAACGGTGTGCGGGACCGTAGCCCAGCTTCATGGAGACGGTTGCGAATGGTCCTCGCCGATACCCCAGGAGCAACAGTGTCCCTAATTTGCTGGGAAGTGGCGGTGCGGTCCCCTACGGCACTGCGTAGGATCCTACGGTCTTGGCGTGCATCCGTGCGTCGCTGCGGTCCGGTCCCAGGTCGACGGGCACGTGCACCTTCCGCCGACCACTGGCGACAACATCGATGTACTGTGGAGACCTCACGCCCCACGTGTTGAGCAATTCGGCGGTACGTCCACCCGGCCTCCCGCATGCCCAGTACACGCCCTCGCTCAAAGTTCGTCAACTGCACGTACGGTTCACGTCCACGCTGTCGCGGCATGCGACCAGTGTTAAAGACTGCGATGGAGCTCCGTATGCCACGGCAAACTGGCTGACACTGACGGCGGCGGTGCACAAATGCTGCGCAGCTAGCGCCATTCGACGGCCAACATCTCGGTTCCTGGTGTGTCCGCTGTGCCGTGCGTGTGATCATTGCTTGTACAGCCCTCTCGCAGTGTCCGGAGCAAGTATGGTGGGTCTGACACACCGGTGTCATTGTGTTCTTTTTTCCATTTCCAGGAGTGTATATGTGGAGCATCAAAAAACATAGTCGTATCTGGAAACGCAGAACAAAAAACGAACTGTATGGAAGTATTGAACCCATATCAAGCGAGATACGGAGGAGGAAGTTACGAATTGAAAACTTCCTGGCAGATTAAAACTGTGTGTCCGACCGAGACTAGAACTCGGGACCTTTGCCGTTCGCGGGAAAGTCCTCTACCATCTGAGCTACCGAAGCATGACTCACGCCCGGACCTCACAGTGTTACTTCTGCCAGTATCTCGTCTCCTACCTTCCAAACATTACAGAAGCTCTCCTGCGAACCTTGCAGAACTAGCACTCCTAATTGAAAGGATACTGCGGAGACATGGCTTAGCCACAGCCTGGGTGATATCTCCAGAATGAGATTTTCACTCTGCAGTGGAGTGTGCGCTGATATGAAACATCCTGGCAGATTAAAACTATGTGCCCGACCGAGACTCGAACTCGGGACCTTTGCCTTTCGCGGGCAAGTACTCTACCATCTGAGCTACCGAAGCACGACTCGCGCCCGGTACTCACAGCTTTACTTCAGCCAGTATCTCGTCACCTACCTTCCAAACTCTACAGAAGCTCTCCTGCGAACCTTGCAGAACTTGCACTCCAGAAAGAAAGGATGCTGCGGATACATGGCTTAGCGACAGCCTGGGGGATGTTTCCAGAATGAGATTTTCACTCTGCAGCGAAGTATGCGCTGATATGAAACTTCCTGCAGAATAAAAGTGTATGTCCGACCGAGACTCGAACTCGGGACCTTTGCTTTTCGCGGGCAAGTGCTCTACCATCTGAGCCACCGATGCATGACTCACGCCCGGTACTCACAGCGTTACTTCTGCCAGTATCTCGTCTCCTACCTTCCAAACTTTACAGAAGCTCTCCTGCGAACCTTGCAGAAATAGTTATTCTGAAAGAAAGGATACTGCGGAGACATGGCTTAGACACAGCCTGGGGGATGTTTCCAGAATGAGATTTTCACTCTGCAGTGGAGTGTGCGCTGATATGAATTTCCTGCCGATTAAAACAATGTGTCCAACCGAGGCTCGAATTCGGGACTTTGCCTTTCACGGGCCAGTGCTCTACGATCTGAGCTACCGAAACACGACTCACGCCCTGTTCTCGCAGCATTACTTCTGCAAGTTTCCCGTCTCTCACCTTCCAATCTTTACAGAAGCTCACCTGCGAACCTTGCAGAAATTGTAATCCTGAAAGAAAGGTTACTGCGGAGACATGGCTTAGCCACAGCCTGGGGGATGATTCCAGAATGAGAATTTCACTTTGCAGCTTAGTGTGCGCTGATATAAATTTCGTGGCAGATTAAAACTGTGTGTCCGACTGAGGCTCGAACTCGGGACCTTTGCCTGTCGCGGGCAAGTGCTCTACTAACTGAGCTACCGAAGCACGACTCACGCACGGTAGTCACAGCTCTACTTCTGCCAGTATCTCGTCTCCTACCTTCCAAACTTTACAGAAGCTCTCCTGCGAACCTTGCAGAACTAGCACACCTGATAGAAAGGATACTGCAGAGACATGGCTTAGCCACAGCCTGGGGGATGTTTCCAGAATGAGATTTTCAATCTGCAGCGGTGTGTGCGCTAATATGAAACTTCCTGGCAGATTCAAACTGTGTGCCCGGCCGAGACACGAACTCGGGAACTTTGCCTTTCGCGGGCAAGTGCTCTACCATCTGAGCTACCGAAGCTTGACTCACGCCCGGTACTCACAGCTTTACTTCTGCCAGTATCTCGTCTCCTACCTTCCAAACATTACAGAAGCTCTAATGCGGACCTTGCAGAACTAGCACTCCTGAACGAAAGGATACTGCGGAAACATGGCTTCGCCAGAGCCTGGGGGATGTTTCCAGAATAAGATTTCCACTCTGCAGCGGAGTGTGCGCTGATATGAAACTTCCTGGCAGATTAAAACTGTGTGCCCGAACGAGACGCGAACTCGGGACCTTTGCTTTTCGCGGGCAAGTACTCTGCCATCTGAGCTACCGAAACACGATTCACGCCCTGTACTCACAGCTTTACTTCTGCCAGTATCTCGTCTCCTACTTTCCAAAGAGAAGCTCTCTTGCGAAACTTGCAGAACTAGCACTCCTGAAAGAAAGGATACTGCGGAGATATGGCTTATCCACAGCCTGGGGGATGTTTCAGAATGAGATTTTCACTCTGCAGCGGAGTTTGCGCTGATATGAAACTTCCTGGCAGCATACAACTGTGTGCCCGACCGAGACTCGAACTCGGGACCGTCGCCTGTTGCGGGCAAGTGCTCTACCATGTGAGCTACCGAAGCACGACTCGCGCCCGGTACTGACAGCTTTACTTCTGCCAGTATCTCGTCACCAACCTTCCAAACTTTACAGAAGCTCTGCTGCGAACCTTGCAGAACTAGCCCTCCAGAAAGAAAGGATACTGCGGAGACATGGCTTAGCCACAGACTGGGGAATGTTTCCAGTATGAGATTTTCACTCTGCAGTGAAGTGTGCGCTGATATGGAAATTCCTGGCAGATTAAAACTATGTGCCCGACCAAGACTCGAAATCGGGACATTTGTCTTGGCCGGGCAAGTGACAGCCTGGGGGATGTTTCCAGAATGAGATTTTCACTCTGCAGCGAAGTGTGCGCTGATTTTAAACTTCCTGCAGATTAAAACTGTATGTCCGACCGAGACTCGAACTTGGGACCTTTGCCTTTCGCGGGCAATGCTCTACCATTTTTTTTATTCAGCTTTTTTTATTACTTTTTTTTGACTCTTTATTTTTTTTTAGACGAGGGCCGAAATGTAAAAAATAAAAAAACAAAATAGTTGTCCGCGAACAGGTGACCATAAGTTTAGAACGCACGACGGTTTCCACTTTTTTTTAACCCTCCTTTCCATTTTTTTTTTTATTTTCCTTCTTCTTGTTGGCGAAGAAGCAATCTTTTGGAACAAAAAAAATTTTTTTTCAAAGCCAAACTCAAATTTCGTTTTCCTTTAAGAAAAAATTGTGAGGAATAAATAATGAAAAGTTTTTTTTTTCAAAAGAAAACAAAGACTCCGATTATACTGGTTTCTCCTTCCAGTAAACAAAAATGAGTCTCCTTCGTCTTGTTGGCGAAGAAGCAAATTTTTGGAACAAAAAGAAGTTTCTCAAAGCCAAAATCAAATTTCTTTTACCTTTAAGAACAAACTATGAGGAAGAAATAAGGAAAAGCTTTTTAAGTCGTCGTGCGACTTGTAGTTAAAGTCCAGTTTTTACAGGAGCTCCTGAAGTGTATCCGCCTACAGCATGCCAGCTCGTCCAAACGTGTCTTCTCATGGCGTAGGCGTGGGTTCTGGGTAGCAGATCTGTTCAGTTCGGTTCGTTTTATACAGTTTTCAGCTTCTCAGGGCTTGGACGTTCCAGCTACTTGGTGGGTCATCGAAAGTGCTCCGTAAGAAATTGGAAAAATATTGTTTGTCGCATGGGTTGCGTATCAGGACGCAGTGTCGTTCGTTGAGATAAGTCCAATATCCTAGCGTAGACTTGTCGCCAGAAGTAAAAAGATAGCTGATCGTGTGGCCAAAGATCCAATTCACAGAGTTAGTTTTGGCGGAGGGGTAGAAAGTCTTATCGGGGTACAAAAGCATGTGGACGTCGATCTGAGCCGATGTCTGGCGAGTAAGAAACGCCAAAATTCGCCGCGCAAGTGTCCAGACGTCTAGCGCTGTGCCACAGTGGAACCGGTGGACATCCGTGTCATCCACGCCACAGTGGGTGCAGAGGGATGAATCGGCGAGATGGATGCGGTGCAGACGATCTCGGTTAACTTGTTTGCCATTCACGGTGATGTACCACGCTGATTGAACGTCTGATTCGAGAAAACGCGCATGGATCGCCTTCCATACGTGTCGCCACACGTACTGTGGATACTTACGTTCGATGGGGTTGGACGGGCGGCACTGTTGTAACAATTCGGAGACTGTTTTCGTGAGGTACAAACGTGTAAGTGGTAAGGACCGGTAGATATAACTGAACTCCAGGAAAAATCGTTGTATGTAACAAAAGGGGGTTGGAATGGTCGATACCAGTGCTGGGGCGGACAAGGAGGCCGGTGCAAAGTTGTGAAGCAGGAAGCTAGTAAGGCTCTGCGGGCAACAATGCTAAAGTTTTAGTTGGGAGCTGACCTATAGTGCCTTGACACGAGTCGACACGTGGATGAGTCCCACCCCGCCACGATCTCGTGGCAGTGCAAGGGATTCATACTGCACCTTGAATAACATCCCCGAGCTGACGAAGGAGCCGAAAGCCATCAACAGTCGTCGCGCCAGGAGATTTGGGACTGGTAGTACTTGAGCCACGTGTGGTATACGGGAAGCATGATACATGTTCACGTAGTGCGCGCGTTGGATAACGTCGAGAGCTCGTAGCCGGTGATCTGCGAGATTTGCTCTGATTGTCTGTAGCAAGCGTCTACCATTGATAGTCGCTGAGCGGCGCAGGTCTGCTGTGAAATCAAGTCCAAGACACCGTATGTATGGTGGCGGCGACACTAAGGGGAGCAGCGCATCTCTCCGGCAAGCCCTCAACAATGAGCAGGACCTTGGATTTTGACACGTTGAGGCAGCTCCCCGACGCTTCGCCGTAAGTCGCCACCCATGTCAGTGCTGCTCGTACTTCATCTTCACTGCGCAGATATAGTACTACGTCGTCTACGTAGGCTGTACAACAAAAACAGTGGCCTTGCACAGCCATGCCTTCCAAACGTTGGCGCATGCCCTGGAGCAGGGGTTCCAAGGCGAAAGCATACACAATCGCGGAAAGAGGGCATCCTTGTCGTACAGATCGTGCGATGACCAGGGACGGTGTAAGACGACCATTGTACATGATTTTAGGGGTTGCACTACTTTACAGGCGCATAACCACTGTTACAATACCGCCAGGAAAACCCATATGCTGAAGAACTGTCCGTAAATAGAAGTGGTCAACACGGTCGAAAGCCTGGCTAAAGTCCAGTGAAGCCAAGGCGCCAGGGAGACGCTGATGATGCGCTAATGCTATCATGTCTCTGTAACGGCAAAGGGCCGTACGGATGTTGTTGTCGCCTCCTAGGGAAGTCTGGTCGCAGGAGGTGACGTAACGTGCGAACTTCTTGAGTCGCGATGCCAGTAGCCGTGTGAATATTTTCATGTCGCTGTTGAACAAAGTAATTGGTCGATAGTCCTGGACCCTCGATAACCTGCGCGGTTTATGTACGGAGATAATAATTCCTTCTAGAAAGGCGCTCGGGACCACTGTCATCGGTGACATCAGCTCTTGTGCGATTGCCGTCCACGTGGAAGCCAACAAATAGTGAAAACTTTTATAAAATTCGATGGGTATACCGTCAGGTCCAGGAGATCTGTTACCAGAACCCGCCTTGATAGCATCTACCACTTCATCTGTGGTTACGTCTTCTTGGAGGTCATGCACTGCATCTTCCGGAAGAGTGTTCGTAGTAAGCTGAGCGACTTCTGTGATCAGTGCTGCAGAATGCGGTACGGCTGCGTATAGCCCGGCAAAATGAGCATGGAGAGCACGACCGATGCTTTGTTGGGTGTCGTGCCGGCGCCCTTCCACATCAGTGAGGACTTGGATCAGAGCTCGTCGTCGTCGTTGTCTTTCCTGAAGGAGGTGGTACATCGACGGACGTTCTTGAGGGATTCGATTAGAAGTTCGAGAACGGACTACAGTGCCTTCCAAGTTACGCCGCATGATCAAGGAGATCTGCGCCTTCGTGCGATGGACCATCGACTGTCGGGCTGGCGAGAAAGGCATCGTCGTACAGTCACGTAGAATGGTGTAGTAGAAGTGCAGGGTATTAGTTTGCCACGCCTTTAATTCTTTCCCAAAACTCATCAGAGACTTCCTGAGGGTCGGCTTTGCACAGGAGAGCCACCATGATAAGGTGGAGTCATAGGCTTCTCGACGATGGTGGCAGCGTGCCCACGCTTCTTCGACCATACGGCGACAGTCTGAGGAGGTCAGGTGAGCGACATTGAGTTTCCACAGACCACGACTATGCCACACTTGCTGTCGGGCGAGAGTGACGTCACAGAGGTGCGCATCATGGTCTGAAAAGGCCGAGGGCCAGACTTCCGCATGACGTGTGCCATCAGCAAGGGAGCGGGTAACGTAGATGCGATCTATGCGGCTTGACGAGTGAGAGGTGTAGAATGTATAGCCCGGTTGAATTCCGTGAAGCTTCTTCCATGTGTCAACAAGTGGGAGACGGTCGATGACCACTGAGAGAGATGCACAAGGGGAATGTCGCGGGAGTTGGTCCGCGGGCTCTTGTGTCGAGTTAAAATCCCCACCGAGTACCATATCGTCCTGCGGACCGGTGAAGAGGGGTGTGACGCTTTCGGCAAAAAAGTTTGTCGGTCATGACGGCGGCCAGTGCCGGACGGAGCGTAGATATTAATAATACGCACGCCGAACGTGTGAAGGCCATACCTCGCGCAGTGGGGAGTAGATGACGTCCTCTGCAGGGAGTCCGTCGCGTAGCAGGATGGCGACGCCGCTACCGGTATCGGATGCGGGGGAAACATGGGCGTTGTATCCGGTGGGAACTAGGAAGTCAGCCACAAACACCTCTTGTAAGAGTGCTATATCCACATCCGCAGAGTAAATAGTGTCTCTGAACATGGCCAGCTTATGGGGGGCACGAGTGGTGGCAAGATTCATCGTGGCGATACGATTTTGCTGTGTGCGGCCATCCTCAGTATTTGCAGAACGTGCGGTAGAAGTAGCCGGCAGGTGGAGACCCGCTGGTGGTCCCGCAGTGGTGATTATTACTGGCGGGGCGCCAGCCCCAGTGTCCCCGAGGTGGACTCCTGTGCAGACACGCTGGCAGTCTGTTCCGCTTCTTCTTCAACGTCATCGGCCCAGGAAGCTGACGACGTGGACATGTGAAGGTCACGTACTTCCGGAACGGGTGTTGTGGATTCTGCAACATGAGTGGCAGGGGGACCGCGGTCATCATTCGTTGACAACGGCGAGGACACGTCCCTGGCTGGGAGAGTAGGCGTCACAGGAGGGGCGCCTGTTGCTGCCACATCGCGTGACTGGACGCAATGTGGGAGATCACCGTCAGACATCAGGTTGACATCTCGTGGGGCCGTCTGAGAAAGGGCGTCATCGGAAGGCGTTCGTCGTCGTTTCCTGTGTTTGCGAGGCGACCGCTGTTTTCTGATGTGGCCTTCTGAATCAGAATGTGGTCGCCCGTCGTCTGACACCGATCCCGTCTGGACAAAGGCAGACGTCGACACCACACCGAGGTCGACGTCCATGGTTCCAAGAGGAACATCGGTTTTGGTCTGCAAACCGGACGGTCCTGAAGCGAGCACTGGAGGTGACGCCGTGCTTGTGTCCTCGGCGCGTTGTGCTGCGGCGGGTGGCGTTGACGATGCTGCTGGCGCAATCGAGACTGATACGACGGGGTCCTGTGCAACCTTGGCGTAGGTGATGGGTAAGGACGTGACCGTCGAAGCCTGGGTCTCTTCACGTAACGGCGTCTGTATTAAACGGCGGTGTAAGCATTCGGAACGTACATGTCCCTCCTGGCCACATCCTGCGCACGTTCGTGGCTGTCCATCATACGTGACGATGGCCCTCACACCGCCATTCAGCAGGTACGATGGGACATGTTTCGTCAGCTCAATTTTTATTTGTCGGACGCCATTTAATACGGGGTAGGTCGTAAATGTTTGTTACTTCTCCGCGACGTGACCCAAGACGGTGCCATATGGTTGGAAAGCGGCAATGACCACATCCTGAGGCACCTCGAACGGGAGCTCAAACACCCGCAATGTCCGGAGACCGAATCCAGCATGGGCGACTGTCACAGCACCCATATGTCCATCAGAGTGTTTAAATTTCAGTCCGGTGGCATGACGGTTGCAAATTTCCTCCGTCGACATCTTGATGTAGACAACACTTCCACTGATGGAAAAATGTATGCCGATTACGTCCTGGGGGTTCAAACGTAGGTCCTCACGTATGATCTGGTAACTTCGAAAGCTCTGGGTCGTGGATGTTCGGCCTGAAACGTTACTTTGATCGTTGCACGGCGGTACGAGTGCGCCACGGTGTACTTTAGTACTGGACTCGATAGACACAAACACCTCGACGCGGAAGTAAACACCGCCGAGAGCGGAGGGCCGGACGGCGCGCGGAGCAGCTCCGCACGCTAGCACGGCTGCGAGCCGCCTCACCACCTGAGCCAGCGATGCATGACTCACGCCCGGTACTCACAGCTTTACTTCTGCCAGTATCTCGTCTCCTAACTTCCAAACTTTACAGAAGCTCTCCTGCGAAACTTGCAGGACTAGCACTCCTGAAAGAAAGGATACTGCGGTGACATGGCTTAGCCACAGCCTGGGGGAAGTTTCCAGAATGAGATTTTCACTCTGCTGCGGAGTGTGGGCTGATATGAAACTTCCTGGCAGATTAAAACTGTGTGTCCGTCCGAGACTCGAACTCGGGACCATTAACTTTCTCCGGCAAGTGCTCTACCATCTGAGCTACCGAAACACGACTCACGCTAGGTCCTCACAGCTTTCGTTCTTCCAGTTTCTCGTCTCCTACCTTCCAAACTTTACAGAAGCTGACCTGCGAAACTTGCAGAACTAGTACTCCTGAAAGAAAGGACACTGCAAGGACATCGCTTAGCCACAGCTTGGGGGATGTTTCCAGAATGAGATTTTCACTCTGAATGAACTCTGAAATCAACTTCCTGGCAGATTAAAACTGTGTGTCCGACCGAGGCTCGAACACGGGACCTTTGCCGTTCGCGGGCAAGTGCTCTACCATCTGAGGTACCGAAGGACGACTCGCGCCCGGTACTGACAGCTTTACTTCAGCCAGTATCTCGTCACCTACCTTCCAAACTTTACAGAAGCTCTCCTGCGAACCTTGCAGAAATAGTAATCCTGAAAGAAAGGATACTGCGGAGACATGGCTTAGCCACTGCCTGGGGGTTGTTTCCAGAATGATATTTTCACTCTGCAGCGGAGTGTGCGCTGATATGAACTTCGTGGCAGATTAAAACTGTGTGTCCGACCGAGGCTCGAAATCGGGACCTTTGCCTGTCGCGTGCAAGTGCTCTAGTATCTGAGCTACCGAAGCACGACTCACGCCCGGTACTCACAGCTTTACTTCTGCCAGTATCTCGTCTCCTACCTTCCAAATTTTAAGAGAAGCTCTCTTGCGAAATTTGCAGAACTACTACTCATGAAAGAAAAGAAACTGCGGAGATATGGCTTAGCCACAGCCTGGGGAATGTTTCCAGAATGAGATTTTCACTCTGCAGCGGAGTGTGCGCTGATATGAAACATCCTGGCAGCATACAACTGTGTGCCCCACCGAGACTCGAACTCGGGACCGTCGCCTTTTGCGGCCAAGTGCTCTACCATCTGAGCTACCGAAGCACGACTCGCGCCCGGTACTAACAGCTTTACTTCTGCCAGTATCTCGTCACAAACATTCCAAACTTTACAGAAGCTCTCCTGCGAACCTTGCAGAACTAGCACTCCAGAAAGAAAGGATACTGCGGAGACATGGCTTAGCCACAGACTGGAGGATGTTTCCAGAATGAGATTTTCACTCTGCAGTGAAGTGTGCGCTGATATGGAAGTTCCTGGCAGATTAAAACTGTGTGCCCGACCAAGACTCGACATCGGGACATTTAGCTTGGCCGCGCAAGTGCTCTACCATCTGTGCTACCGAAACACGACTCGCGCCCTGTACTCACAGCATTGCTTCTGCAAGTAGTTCGTCTCCCACCTTCCAAACTTTACAGAAGCTCTCCTGCGAAACTTGCAGAAATAGCAATCCTGAAAGAAAAGATCCTGCGGAGACATGGCCTAGCCACAGCCTGGGGGATGTTTCCAGAATGAGATTTTCACTCTGCTGCGGAGTGTGGGCTGATATGAAACTTACTGGCAGATTAAGACTGTGTGCCCGTCCGAGACTCGAACTCGGGACCATTGACTTTCTCGGGCAAGTGCTCTACCATCTGAGCTACCGAAACACGACTCACGCTAGGTCCTCACAGCTTTCGTTCTTCCAGTTTCTCGTCTCCTACCTTCCAAACTTTACAGAAGCTGACCTGCGAAACTTGCAGAACTAGTACTCCTGAAAGAAAGGATACTGCAAGGACATCGCTTAGCCACAGCTTGGGGGATGTTTCCAGAATAAGATTTTCACTCTGAATGAACTCTGAAATCAACTTCCTGGCAGATTAAAACTGTGTGTCCGACTGAGGCTCGAACACGGGGCCTTTGCCGTTCGCGGGCAAGTGCTCTACCATTTGAGCTACCGAAGCACGACTCACGCCCGGTACTCACAGCTTTACTGCTGCCAGTATCTTGTCTCCTACCTTCAGATGGTAGAGCACTTGCCCACGAAAGGCAAAGGTCCCGAGCTCGAATCTCTAGTCGGGCACACAGTTATAATCTGCCAAGAAGTTTCAAATAAGCGCACACTCTCCTGCAGAGTTAAAATCACATTCTGGAAACATTCCCCAAGCTGTGGCTAAGCCATGTCTCCGCAGTATCCTTTCATTCAGAACTGCTAGTTCTGCAAGGTTCGCAGGAGAGGTTCTCTAAAGTTTGGAAGGTAGGAGACGAGATACTGGCAGAAGTAAAGCTGTGTGTACCGGGCGTGAGTCATGCCTCAGCTGTTCAGATGGTAGAGCACTTGCCCGAGAAAGTCGAAGGTCCTGAGTTCGAGTCTCGGTCGGGCACACAGTTATAATCTGCCAGGAAGTTTCATATCAGCGCACACTCCGCTGCAGAGTGAAGATCCCATTCTGGAAACATCCCCCTGGCCGTGGCTATGCCATGTGTCAGCAGTATCCAATCATTCAGGAGTGCTAGTTCTGCAAGGTTCGCAGGAGAGCTTCTGTAAAGGGTGGAAGGTGGGTGACGAGATACTGTCGGAAGTAAAGCTGTGACTACCGGGCGTGAGTCGTGCATCGTAGCTCAGATGGTGGAGCACTTGTTCGCGAAAGGCAAAGTTCCCGAGTTCGAGTATCGGTCGGGCACACAGTTTTAATCTGCCAGGAAGATTCATATCAGCGAATTCTCCGCTGCAGAGCGAAAATTTCATTCTGGAAACATCCCCCAGGCTGTGGCTAAGCCATGTCTCCGCAGTATCCTTTCTTTCAGGAGTGCTATTTCTGCAAGTTTCGCAGGAGTGCTGCTGTAAAGTTTGGAAGGAAGGAGACGAGATACTGGCAGAAGTAAAGCTGTGAGTACCGGGAGTCATTCGTGCTTCGTTAGCTCAGATCGTGGAGCACTTGCCCGTGAAAGGCAAAGGTCCCGAGTTCGAGTCTCGGTCGGGCACACAGTTTTAATCCGCCAGGAAGTTTCATATCAGCGCACACTCCACTGCAGAGTGAAAATCTCATTCTGGAAACATCTCCCAGGCTGTGGCTAACCCATGTCTCCGCAGTATCCTTCCTTTCAGGAGTGCTATTTTTGCAAGGTTCGCAGGAGAGCTTGTTTAAAGTTTGGAAGGTAGGAGACGAGATACTGGCAGAAGTAAAGCTGTGAGTACCTGGCGTGGCTCGTTCTTCGGTAGCTCAGATGGTAGAGCACTTGCCCGCGAAACGCAAAGTCCCCGAGTCGAGTCTCGGTGGCTCACCCAGTTTTAGTCTGCCAGGAAGTTTCATATCAGCGTACATTCCGCTGCAGAGTGAAAATCTCATTCTAGATTCATCCGTCAGGCTGTGGCTAAGCCATGTCTCCGCAGTATACTTTCTTTCAGAAGTGCTAGTTCTGCAAGTTTCGCAAGAGAGCTTCTGTAAAGTTTGGAAGGTAGGAGACGAGATACTGGCAGAAGTAAAGCTGTGAGTACCGGGCGTGAGTCGTGCTTCGGTAGCTCAGATGGTAGAGCACTTGCCCGCGAAAGTCGAAGGTCCCGAGTTCGAGTCCCGGTCGGGCACATAGTTTCAATCTGCCTGAAGTTTCAAATCAGCGCACACTCCGCTGCAGAGTGAAGATCTCATTCTAGAATCATCCATCAGGCTGTGGCTAAGCCATGTCTCCGCAGTATACTTTCTTTCAGGGGTGCTAGTTCTGCAAGTTTCGCAAGAGAGCTTCTGTAAAGTTTGGAAGGTAGGAGACGAGATACTGGCAGAAGTAAAGCTGTGACTACCGGGCGTGAGTCGTGCTTCGGTAGCTCAGATGATAGAGCACTTGCCCGCGAAAGTCGAAGGTCCCGAGTTCGAGTCCCGGTCGGGCACATAGTTTCAATCTGCCTGAAGTTTCAAATCAGCGCACACTCCGCTGCAGAGTGAAGATCCCATTCTGGAAACATCCCCCAGGCCGTGGCTACGCCATGTGTCAGCAGTATCCTATCTTTCAGGAGTGCTAGTTCTGCAAGGGTCGCAGGAGAGCTTCTGTAAAGGGTGGAAGGTAGGTGACGAGATACTGGCAGAAGTAAACCTGTGACTACCGGGCGTGAGTCGTGCTTCGTAGCTCAGATGGTGGAGCACTTGTTCGCGAAAGGCAAAGTTCCCGAGTTCGAGTATCGGTCGGGCACACAGTTTTAATCTGCCAGGAAGTTTCATATCAGCGAATACTCCGCTGCAGAGTGAAAATCTCATTCTGGAAACTTCCCCCAGGCTGTAGGTAAGCCATGTCTCCGCAGTCTCCTTTCTTTCACGAGTGCTATTTCTGCAAGTTTCGCAGGAGTGCTTCCGTAAATTTGGAAGTTAGGAGACGAGATACTGGCAGAAGTAAAGCTGTGAGTACCGGGAGTCATTCGTGCTTCGTTAGCTCAGATCGTGGAGCACTTGCCCGTGAAAGGCAAAGGTCCCGACTTCGAGTCTCGGTCGGGCACACAGTTTTAATCTGCCAGGAAGATTCATATCAGTGCACACTCCGCTGCAGAGTGAAAATCTCATTCTGGAAACATCTCCCAGGCTGTGGCTAACCCTTGTCTCCGCAGTATCCTTCCTTTCAGGAGCGCAAGCTCTGCAAGGTTCGCAGGAGTGCTTCTGTAAAGTTTGGAAGGTAGGACACGAGATATGGCCAGAAGTAAAGCTGTGAGTATCGGGCGTGAGTCGTGCTTCGGTAGCTCAGATGGTGGAGCACTTGCCGGCGAAAGGCAAATGTCCCGAGTTCGAGTCTCGGTCGGGCACACAGTTTTAATCTGACAGGAAGTTTCATATCAGCGCACACTCCGCTGTAGAGTGAAGATATCATTCTGGAAACATCCCCCAGGCTGTGGCTTAGCCATGTCTCCGCAGTATCCTTTCTTTCAGGTGTGCTAGTTCTGCAAGTTTCGCAGGAGCGCTTCTGTAAAGTTTGGATGGTAGGAGACGAGATAGTGGTAGAAGTAAAGCTGTGTATACCGGGCGTGAGTCGTTCGTCGGTAGCTCATATGGTAGAGCACTTGCCCGCGAACGGCAAAGGCTCCGTGTTCGAGCCTATTGGACTTAACTGCTAAGGTCATCAGTCCCTACTCCTACACACTACTTAACCTAAATTATCCTAAGGACAGACACACACACCCATGCACGAGTGAGGACTCGAACCTCCGTTGGGACCAGCTGCACAGTCCGTGACTGCAGCGCCCCGGACCGCTCGGCTAATCTCGCGCGGCTCTGGGAGACGGACTGAGCTAGGCCGTGCCATGAATCTGAGCTTGTGCTCCATCTCTAATGACCTCGATGTCGACGGGACGTTAAACAAAATCTTCGTTCCTTCGGTGAAACAGGCTGGATACTTCGAGAATTCGTACTTCACTTCCTCAGTTTACTTACGACTCCGAGCCAGTGTGGACGTGTCACGAAGTGCGCCGTGGATTACTTCTTGGAACCGAATGCTCGCTACATAATTCGCAATTAATACATCCAGCGATGTATCCGTGAACGGAGAAACGGAGGAAGCCGCCTGACGGGAGAGACGCCTGCGGAAGAGTAACCCAAACTAACGGTAAGTGAAAGAAACGCGACGGACAGATTGTGAACAAGACAACAGACCAGGACAAGGACAGAAATCGCAGATGACAACAGGGCCGTACGCAAAGCCATCACCACAACAGTTTCAACAAGGCCTAGAGCAGTGGAGAGAGAAACCAAGACCCGTAGTTATCAACCAGTCCTAGCACAGGAGAGATGAAACCGAATGTAGCATGCGCGACCGCTGAACTGACCGGCTGCAACTCACTCACGCAATCTCGTCCATCAACGGGATGCCATTACTCCGAGGTGTGTGTAGTTCCACCGTTGAAGTGCTTCTCCTCTCGGGGTGGGTTATGTTGTGTTGTTTTATTTTACGGAGTGGATGCCTTGACGTGTGGACTTTGCATTTTTTTTTGCCCGACACATGATGATAGCCCTGACCCGATGCGCGCTGTGAGGATTGAATACCGGCCGCGTGGTGCGCCTCTTCGCCGCTGTTCTCATGTAGCGAGATGGCGGCGATCTCATCGTACGTGCAGCAGCAGCGCGGCCGCAGTGCCTTTTAGCGGCTGACTATTAAGGGTTGCCCACAACTTTCGGATCACTGATTTACTTCGAACTTACTGTTCATTTAGTAGTCCATTAGGATAGCATAATGTACTAATAGCAAACCATACTACACTACTGGCCATTAAAATTGCTACACGAAGAAGAAATGCAGATGATAAACGGGTATTCATTGGACAAATATAACTGACATGTGATTACGTTTTCACTCAATTTGGGTGCACTGATCCTGAGAAATCAGTACCCAGAAGAACCACCTTTGGCCTTAAAAACGGCATTGATACGCCTGGGCATTGAGTCAAACAGAGATTGGATGGCGTGTACAGGTACAGCTGCCCATGCAGCTTCAGCACGATACCACAGTTCATCAAGAGTAGTGACTCGCGTATTGTGACGAGCCAGTTGCTCGGCCACCATTGCCAGACGTTTTCAATTGGTGAAGGATCTGGAGAATGTGCTGGCCAGGGCACCAGTCGAACAATTCGTGTATCCAGAAAGGCCCGTACAGGACCTGCAACATGCGGTCGTGCAATATCCTGCTGAAATGTAGGGTTTCGTAGGGATCGAATGAAGGGTAGAGCTACGGGTCATAACACATCTGGTATGTAACATCCACTGTTCAAAGTGCCGTCAATGGGAACAAGAGGTGACCGAGACGTGTATCCAATGGTACCCCATACCATCACGAAGGGTGATACGCCAGTATGGCGATGACGAATACACGCTTCCAATGTGCATTCACCGCGATGGCGCCGAACACGGATGCGACCAGCATGATGTTGTAAACAGAACGTGGATTCATCCGACAAAATGACGTTTTGCCATTCGTGCACCCAGGTTCGTCGTTGAGTACACCATCGCTAGTGCTCCTGTCTGCGATGCAGCGTCAAGAGTAGCCGCAGCCATGGTGTCAGAGCTGATAGTCCGTGCTGCTGCAAACGTCGTCGAACTGTTTGTGCAGATGGTTGTTGTCTTGCAAACGTCCCCATCTGTTGACTCAGGTATCGAGACGTGGCTTCACGATCCGTTACAGCCATGCGGATACGATGCCTGTCATCTCGACTGCTAGTGATATGAGGCCGTTGGGATCCAGTACGGCGTTCCATATTACCCTCCTGAACCCACCGATTCCATATTCTGCTAACAGTCATTATATCTCGACCAACGCGAGCAGCAATGTCGCGATACGATAAACCGCAATCGAGGGAGGCTACAATCCAACCTTATCAAAGTCGGAAACGTGATGGTACGCATTTCTCCTCCTTAAACGAGGCATCACAACAACGTTTCACCAGGCAACGCCGGTCAACTGCTGTTTGTGTTTGAGAAATCGGTTGGAAACTTTCCTGATGTCAGCTCGTTGTTGGTGTCGCCACCTGCGCCAATCTTGTGTCAATGGTCTGAAAAGCTAATCATTTGCATATCACAGCATCTTCTTCTTGTCGGTTAAATTTCGTGTCTGCAGCACGTCATCTTCGTGGTGTAGCAATTTTAATGGCCAGTAATGTATTTAGGAAATATAGAGAAAATCCAAAGAGAAATTTAAAGTTTCATACATGTGCCTGTGCGTTGCAGCCCTGAGCACGAGATGGCGGCCGTCATGTGGATAGGTTTGAAGCTCCGTAATCGATGGATAGTTGGATATTCTTCTCAGTTAATACACTGAGTACTAGTGCTATACCCGCGGGTGGCAACATGTCGTCGGATGATATTTTTCGCACGGATACGGATAGCACAAATTAAAACAACATCTACCATGTCGAAAGAATGCAGTTGTCCCACAGGCACAAAGAATCTTCACAGTTTCTAAGGGAAAAGCAGAACTGTTTGACAGTTTCAAAAGTTTCTCTTTCTTCCGACAGTTTGAATACAAACCATGCATAACATGATCGTAAATGGTGGTGCCGAAACCTGGCAATGTACGACTGAGTGTATTTTAATGGCATCTTGACGAGAAGCAATTTCTCGTTCGTTGCCAGTCAAAAATGAACAAGTCTGGAGGCACTTGAAAGTGATTTTCACTTCCCTCTAGTAATAAATGTCGCATAATATTTGTTATAATAACGAAAATTAGTAAACAGCGAAATAAGTCGGAAATTCAATAGAAGTTCATGCAAATACACGTGTCTTTCCATCATATTATCTTTGAAATATAATGAAATAATGTATGAAGTAATGTGAATGTTGATGAAAAAAATTTTAATTAAAAAAAACATTAATGGAGCTCTGTACAGCGATCCACCGATTGAGCAACTCGAACGTAACCATTTCCTTTTCTGGATAGCAACGCACCGGTTCATCACTGACATCTCTTGATTTTTTCGAAATCGCCTAAGTTGTAAGCCTTACTGCTTGCATACCATGTTGCCTAATGGACTACTGAAAGTGTACAAATTTTGAAGTAAATCCTTGATCTGAACGTCGTGGCAACCCTCTGTAACTTCATCTCCTCTGGCGGGCATTAAACCTCCGCGGCGCCCGATACCAGACACACTGTTAGCTGTAGTTCATAGTGCCGAACACAGGGCATGATCTACGTGTCAACCGCTACTAACAATGGTCTACCACCTGAATACGTAGAGCGGAAAACTGAAGCAGCACAGCTGTAAGTCCTCACAGAAGCAGTATTTGAAGCTGTAAGTACGTTCTATGGCGGCGTAGTACGTGTTGAGATGACATACGATTCCCAGAGTGTTGAAGCCAACGTGGCGGCGAAATGGCCAAATGAGGAAGGAGTTGGTGACATTAGAGGTAAACGCCTGCGATTGAAAACGGAAGTGACGTACAGAAAGGTAAACCAGTAGCAGAACTAGGACACAAAGTCAGCAGCGCATATATAATAGTACTCAGCATCAGAATAAGATCAGTCAGAATATCTGACAAAGCAATTTCTGTTTCATGACGGACAACAGATCATACTTTGTCCACATAGGAGAAAGAGAGTCGAATATTAGTCACATCCACCCCATGATACTAGGAAAGTTGTAGAGTCAAGACGAGAAACGCGTCAAATTTTCAACATCAAACGGACGGGAAAAAATCAAAGTTGAAACGAGTGTAGGGACAGAAAAAACAAGATAAAATTTTTTAGTTGTTCTAAAGACGAGGAAATACGAAGCCTACATTCCGAATCATTTGGTCCACCGATAGAGCAATATTTCGCAACAATTTTAAGTCTGAAATGAAATCGGAAACATATACTGTAACCTTTGGTAGGCAACAACTGCCCCAGGAAGTCTATTTGCATGGGGCACGATGTGAAGAGGCCTCCTATGTGCTGTCAGTTAGAATCTGCTACATCTGTCTCAGGTTGGCACATACAAGAAACTTCACAGAATTTACTGAAGTTCTCCAAACTCATGGCTGTATCTGTACTGTCCTATGTACACGAAAACTGGACCTGTAAGAAAATGGATGAAGAGAGAATAGAATGATAGGAAATGAACTTACTTAGATACGTGGCTGGATATACTTTAATGGATAAAAATAGAAAAAAATGGTTCAAATGGCTCTGAGTACTATGGGACTTAACTTCTAAGGTCATCAGTCCCCTAGAACTTACAGTTCAACTAGAACGTGATTTCTATTTTTATCGCCGGCCCCTGAGGCCGAGCGGTTCTAGGCGCTCAAGTCTGGAGCCGCGTGACCGCTACGATCGCAGTTTCGAATCCTGCCTCGGTCATGGATGTGTGTGATGTCCTTAGGTTAGTTAGATTTAATTAGTTCTACGTTCTAGGCGACTGATGACCTCAGAAGTTAAGTCGCATAGTGCTCAGAGCCATGTGAATCATTTGAACCATTCTCTGAATAAACATTATTTTTCAAAAGAGTAATGTAATTGAATTTTAATATTGCTCACAATTTTCCGTTGTTAATACGTAATACAATTCTTGAATTAATCAGACTATTATCCTACTGATCTTCAGCTGCTATATATCATCAATTCCTGGAAGCAAAATACTGGGGAACGTATTAAAGTGGTTTCGGCATTCGGAATACTGATATTTCATAGGAATCCTACGACAGAATCTCAGGACCGTATGTAATTAATGGAGGCACGAAGGAATCATTTTATGCCTTACGTGCAAGATATAAATGGAATTCACTAGTAAATTTTGGTCAGGGTAAAACAGTTTGTTTTGGTTGTCGCGATCTACTTTACTTCGACGATCGATCGTGAAATTATATTACATTTTTTAGTTCAGGATGTGCCTTATGACCTAGCAAATGGCAGTTCTACACTTCTGAGAATCGCTTCGACTACTCGTCGTGTGACCCGCATTGCGCTGATCACTTGTCGCTCATATCGTGGCAGGAAATAGAACGACCAGCAACACGGAGGTCATAGTTCATGCTAGCAGCCTGATCACTAGTGCACTGACGCTTTTGGGAAAATGGTCGAAGTACAATGGCACGTACAAAACGTCCCGGCGTCGAAGCATTTACCACTGCACCACGCTGCAGTTAACTCCCTACTGAGAAACAAATTTTAATAATAAAAATGGAAAAAAAGCCTTTTTACTGAATGCACGCGCTGCGGTCAAAAATAACTGATTTATTTTCAATTCTCTAATTACCATACAATTCTCACGGCCGCTACTTTTCGCAGTACATAATTCGCCTCATTAAATGGCGTGCGGTGGAGCCCCATCGACGGGATTCAATGGCGCAGACCGCACGCGCGCACACACGGCATAAATATGCGTCCCGCACTGCGAGCCGCGCCGCGCGAATACATAATATTATGCCGTGCGCCATTGTATGTTTTAATTGCCAATCACGTCCGCGCAGCGGCAATTACGCGAGTCGATGCGCCGCCAAACAGCGCGGCCCTGTACGGTGCGCACTCCACAGCGCGGCAACCGCGCCCGCAAAGTAACTTGTCTCTCTTTTCCGCTCTGCTTGACGCGGTATTATTGGCGGGAATTAGCGGCTGTAACGCTCGTGTTTGAATGTTAACATTAACGAAGTACCGTACAACCACTTCAGTACATCGTGATGATTAACATGTATAAACTCGTAGGCCTATCCGCCCACCAGGATAATATTTGAAAGAGAGAAAGGGAAACATGGGGAAAAATACGTATTTGGATGTAACCATCAGAAAAATGGGGCTAATCTAAGTCCAATACAAGATATTTCGAAAAGCAGGCCACCTACGTTGCCCCACAAAAAAAGTGATGTTCACGATGGTGCTCAACTCCGCGGTTGTGCCCGAACAAATTCCCAATCTTTACACAGTCCAGACTTGCCATTTTCACGAATGATGAAATGATGCGGGCAACACAAACACCCAGTCCCCGAGCGGAAAAAATTCCCCACCCGGCCGGGAATCGAACCTGGGGCCCCATGATCAAAAGGCAGTAAAGCTAACCACATCTATTTCATTCTTTTTTTTTCATTTTGTTCGTTGTTGAACGTTGTAGTTGGTCGTTGCGGACGTCAGAATGACATCCGTTCATGTTCGTTTGTTGATCCTTCCACTCAATATCTTTTATTACAGAGGCCAACCGGCTCTCTGACCGAACACGCTGAGCTACTGTGCCGGCAATTTTTTTTTCATTTTTTTCGTTTCGTTCGTTGCTGATCGTTGTGTTTGGTCATTGCGGACGTCACGACATCCGTTCAAATTCTTTGTTGGTCCTTTGACTCAGTTCTTTATTACAGAGGCCAACCAGCTCTCTGACCGAACACGTTGAGCTACCGTGACGGCGTATGTGATTTTCATTCAGTGATTACAAAATCGATTAAGCTTCACAATGAACGTGTCAGTGTCAGGCCACTTATTACAACGACGTTGCAACTCCTCTGGCCGGGCAGCACGCACTCATTCAGTTTGGAAGGGTGCCACAAAGCTGTTGTCTTCCCTCCTGGCTCACAACTGTCGTAGGTGGTCTTTGACATCCAGGATACTAGCACTGGGGTGAAGTTTATGTCCGATCTATTCCCACATATGGTCTACTGTGGATAGATTTGGAGATCATTTTGGCCTCCGGAGTACCTCAAAACAACGCAAACAGTTCGTACACACACGTGCCGTGTGTGAACCAACGTTTTCCAGTCAGAAACGGCCTTCTGAAAGGGTCACGTGAGAGATAACACACGAGGATTCAGGAGGTCAGTGGTGTACTGCTGTGCCATCAGCAGTCACCAACAGCCGTGATCTGGAGTCATATCAGACGGCTCCTTTCACCGTGACACGAGAAGCAATACCACTGTGCCTCTGTGCAACAGTGTAAGGAGGTGACTTCTACCCGAGCCACCTCCTTATTTGCCCGCTCGTCTAGCCGTGCGGTATAACGCGCTGATTCCCCAG
The DNA here is from genome assembly GCF_021461395.2 of Schistocerca americana. Lineage (NCBI taxonomy): Eukaryota > Metazoa > Arthropoda > Insecta > Orthoptera > Acrididae > Schistocerca > Schistocerca americana. The sequence continues at coordinate 542,308,394 of NC_060123.1, forward strand.
AGGGACGGCGAGGCGTGCCGGTCCCCGGCACGAATGCGCCCGACGGATTAGTGTCCAGATCCGGTGTGCCGGCCAGCCTGTGGATAGTCTTTAAGGCGGTTTTCCATCTACCTCGACGAATGCGGGCTGGTTCCCCTTATTGTGCCTCAATTACACTGTGTCGGCGATTGGTGTGCAAACACTGTTTCCACGTACGCGTATACCATAATTACTCTACCCCCAGGAGGGGGGGGGGAAGGGGGGAAGGGTCCACTGGGGACCGAACCCAATATCCCTGGCCGGCCGCGGTGGTCGTGCGGTTCTAGGCGCTCCAGTCCGGAGCCGCGCTGCTGCTACGGTCGAAGGTTCGAATCCTGCCTCGGGCATGGATGTGTGTGATGTCCTTAGGTTAGTTAGGTTTAATTAGTTCTAAGTTCTAGGGGACTGATGACCACAGCAGTTGAGTCCCATAGTGCTCAGAGCCATTTTTGAACCAATATCCCTGGGTCGGTGTGGGGCGGCGGTGGGGTGGGTGGACTGATGTGGCCTGTTGTGGGGTTGTGAATCACTGAGGGCTACAGGGGGACGAAACCTCTTCATCGTTTCTAGGTCCCCGGTTTAACACATATATACAACTCCATATTCGCTGATGATGGTCGTCCAGTGTAGTTCAGAACCGCTATTCGTCACTGAAAATAATACGACGCGATTCATCAACAATCTATGCTTCTTGCTCCAAACGTAGTCGTTTGTGTCGTGATGCCAACGGCAGCTTACGCATGGAAAGGTAATTCCCTAGTCTGGCTGCCCTAGTGTCGGACCAATGGTGCGATATGAAAGAATGTTGCAGTGAGTCCATTAATTCTCGGATGCCAGGTGCAGGCTAGAATGGGTTAGGTTGTAGAGGATGCAAAATAAGGCGATCCTTCCTTTTTGATGGTCAGAAGTGGTTGATTAGAACCTTAATGACCTGCCAGTACGTTTCCGTGCACATGAAAGATCTGGCCACTGTCATACCAGAATCTTCTACAAACCCGGATATTTCATTCGACCTACCGGCCAAACGAAGACACACAATGGAACCTCTTTTACACTCAAGGCAGATGCTGAGAGCGCTGTCTCGCTACTGTACGTGGCTTCTCCGAGTCTTTCAAGTGATCACATAACATCTGACCCTGTTTTCGCCCGTTTTAAACCCGACCAGTCCTGGTAACAACAGCGTTGTTCGCTCTTGTGACAGTTCTACCTGCCACAGAGAATTGCGTCTCTAATAATTTGCACATCCGCAGATGGTGTGTTCGCGTACGGATTTACACTGACGTCTGAAATTGTCTTCTTGGTGCTTTATTGTTTGCTACGTATTGTATTTCAAGTATCATTGTTCTCCTTTTTGAGCTAGTTTCTATCTCGCAAGACTATGTCGTCGTTCGTACTCTACGCCGCAAAATTTCTTCGTTTTTCCGAACAGCAATTCGTGAAACCATCAACGACTACCGTGGCAAAACACTTTCTAAAGGTGTCCCTCAAAACTCAAAGAAATTCTTGTCATATATAAAGATGATAGTGGTACCTAAGACAGTGTCCATACGTTCTAGGATGAGACAGCAGTTAAGAGTAAAACAGAGGACAGCAAAAGAAAAGCTGAAATGAAGTCAATTTCCATAGTTCCTTTTGCCGGGGGAAATCCAGCAGAATTACACAATAATGAGTGAGGCACCGCGTTTTTCACAATTGATCTTACACACTTCTCGAGGTTGTAAAGGGGAGTTTGTAGATCAAGTTTTACAAAAGAACCCATGTCCGGAAATGTCATCCAACGCCTCTACAGAACGCCAGAGTTACATGAACCGGCGCCTATAAATGTATGTGTATACAGACTGCATGAAGATGTTACAAACTATTAGAGGTTTTAAAATGCGTGCCTTAAGAACTATGAACACTTGTTCAACGAAAGAGATGTGTTTAACAGTAGCGAAGATAAACAGGTGTTCATAGTTTCTCTGGTATGCATTTTAGAGCCCATGTTTACTGGAGATGTGGTCTCGATGATGAAGAAGGATAAATATGTCAGTTTGGGGTTAGGGTCCCTGCAACGGAAACGAACGAGTCGAAATTATAAGCGAATACAGTTCTGATACTTCTGACAGTGGAAAACATCATTACCAAAACTGTAGGACACACAGCTTTGAGAGATAGTAGTATGGAGCAAAACTAGAAATAAATATCCAGTAAACATAGGCCCTAAAATGCGTACATTATGAGCTACGAGTACTTGTTCAATGGAAGAGATGTGTTTAAAAGTAGTGAAGATGAACTAGTGCTCATAGTAACTCTGGCACGCATTTTAGAGTCCATGTTTACTGGACATTTTTTTCTTGTTTTGGTCCATAATGCCATCACTGAAAGTTGCCTATCTTACAATCTTAGGAACAACTGTGTCGGTAAACGTATTCCAGAGTCAAAAAATCAGAACAGTTTTCGGTTATAACTTTCGACTCGTTCGTTTCCAGTACAGGGACACTTATCCTCAAACTGATAATGTATACTTCCCCATCAGCCCAAAAAGTTTGTGATTTCATCATGAGATCACCCTGTATATATATATACACACTTAAAGGTGCCCGGGGTCTATAACGATGACTCCCTATAGCGTCGATGGATGATTTTTCCAGACACGTGTTTTTATGTAAAAATTGATCTACCAAGACCTTTTTACAACAGCTATAATCGTGTAACATGAATTGTGAAACACCTTGTAGATAACAGGGTCAGTAGTTTTTAGAAAGAGCTGAAACTTTTAAAACTCAGCGAAGCTTCATGGGCCGATGTAATCCCTATCACGTTCTACACTGTGTTCTGTGCTGGGTTTACTCTTCTTTTACACTTAATACACCGTAGATACCTTGAACAAGAAACCGTGGCCTGTAGTAGGGAGCAAGCACAGGTAACACTCGTCTACAAGAAGGGTAGCTGAAACCATCCAAAAAACTAACATCGAATATCCTGTGCACCCATGTGGCGTAGAACATTAGAATATGTTCTGAACATGTCTCGAACAAAACGATCACATCCATGAGAGTCGACATGGATTTCAAAGGCATTGATCACCTGAAACCTATGTCGTCCTCTTCTCACATTGCATCGTGAAAGTCATAGATTAAGGCAGCCCGGTTAATACAGTAATTCCTGATTTCCGGAAAGCATTTGATTCAGAATAACAATCACTATCGTAAGGTATTGAGTGATTTGTGGATTTCTTGGTAGGGAGGATGCAGAATAATTTTGACGGAGACTATTTCACATGCGTAGAAGTAACATGTGCCCCAGTATGTATAGACTCTTGTTGTTCGCGTTGTATACTGAAGACCTGGTACACAACATTAATAGTGACCTCAGGCTATTTGCAATTGACGTGATTTTCTGTAATGAAGTACTCTCTGAAAATACATACACAAATATATTGTGGAATACTGGTAAGATTTCAGATTGTGGCGACTTGCTTACGTATTTATTAATAGAAAACTGTGCTATTCACAAATCGAGAAGAAATAGAATCCTAAGGCTACGATATGGTAACTCCATGTTGTTGAACATACAGCAAAGTTAAGATTACGACCTCAAAAGGTGTCACTGTAGTGTGGATCGTTTCGTAAAATGACGGAATTCGGCTAATTTTTACTTTTAAATACGAGTGATTTGAAAATGATATGAAATACAGATGTTACAAATGGGCCTAACAATGAGGTTTAATCGAAATTAGCTAATCGCACGATTACACAAACTTCACATTACAGCCCACTACCGATCACGTTTACGTTAAGCAATCTCGAGTTATTACTAAAGTTTAAATTATCACACGGAAAGAATAAAGTCTATTGTAAAATTTTTAGTTTCTTTATAGGTACATGTCTACAGTCTTGTTACACTTTGTAACCTCCTCCTCACATATCGACCTTAATGTCAGTGAAAAATTAAACCGCGTGTACCTAATGGAAATTTGGGAAAAGTAATCGCAACCTAAGTTAATCTGTCGGTAAAGAGGGAGGAAAGTGTTACATCGAAATGAAAGGAAAAGTGCAAATGAAACTGGTGGAAATTAGTTTTGAAAAGGGGTAAAGTTAATAAAGAAAGTAAATGTGTGGCCATTACGTTAATTCTTAACTAGCGGTAATTAGATATTTGAGATTTGGGGGAAATTACGTTCGCCAGTCCTATGAACAATTACTATAGTAACTGAAAAAGAAAGGTTATTACACATACAATTAGCACTAGAAGCGTGGCAACTGAAGGTTGACACGTGTAGTGTGAAAACTGAAAGTTTGTCAGAGGTAATAAATTTCGCTACACTCTAACTTAATTTAGCAAAAGAATTAATAAAACCCGAAAACTGAAAGTTAATTTAGTGACTGAAATTAATAGTGAGCTTTGTTTCTGAAGCACATCGAAATTCAGTAAAATACGGTTAGTCTTGGGCTACCTCAACAATCATTTCAAAAGCTACTTGAATCTACGCAATTTAGAAATGAGAGATTTAACTTTGAACTTGAATTAAATGATTATGAACAATTAACAATAGTAAAATTTAGAACGTACCAAGCTCAGCTGCAGTCACAGGTAAGCTAAAATACGGTAACAAAACTCGCACTCATAATTTGTGCTTGTGTAATCTAAATATTGTGTAATCTAAATATCTATGAATACCTTAACTGAACTTTGAAATTAAAGCAGTGAAATCGAATGATATTATTTTAATGCTGGCGTTTGAATTTCAACTACAATCGGGTTCTTTCCAGAAAAGGAAGGCACCCTGCTTGGTAATGCAATTGGGACAATGAGCAACAAAGGTTCATGCCACGTTGCTGTAATTTAGTGAGAAAAATTTAACAGTTTGAAAAGCTTAGGTCTGCCATACAGTTCCAAAACTTTTACGTGCTACCAGTCTTCCTTGTTGGTTGATTGAAGGTTTGAAGTCGTCGATCGAGGAGGTGGCGACAGTCACTCATTGTCGGCCGTCGCTGTTGCAGAAGCTGGATGTTGGCGCGCCTTCTTCTCGACACGGTCTCCAGGCGAAACGGGCTCTTGATGTGCGTCAGCTAATGCTTCCCGTCCGCGACACCGTGACAGAAACTCTCATAGCAAGTCGAGCGCAATTACATGCTGGCAAACCCCGAAAGTGCGGCAACTCGCGGGAGCGTCACACAACACACCTGCTCCACTGCCCTCCTCAATCCAGACTCTGCTCTGCCCGCGCTCCACGCGGCCGAGTTCACACTACCAAAGATCCTAAACACTTTGGTTCTCCACACGACTTATCGATGCATTCGTTCGATAGCATAGTTTTCCCTAGGCAAGACCCAGCGTAAAAATACAAATAGTATTTACAAAACAAACCACTTATACATCGACATAAATGCATGTATATACAAATAGTTAAACAATTACAATATACAAAGACACAGAAACGTCGTATCTTCAGGTAACAAAATAAGAAACAAAATTTATAGTACAATAGATGGAAATAGGAGGATATGCATTTCCGGCGTTACACGTGCCCCACATTGTCTGAGGAGGTTCGTGTAACCTAAACAGACTCATAAAATGTCCCCAAAGGAAAAAAAAACCATCGGAAATGCATGTGCTCAAAACATCAAGAAATTTTAGCATTAGGCTGATTAACCATAAACCAATTTTTAGACCATAATAATTGAGCGGAGTCACTCCTAATCTTATTCCACTCTATCATCTTACACAAAAGAAAACCGGTTGACAACATATTATAATTCATAGAAAACATAGAAGATGGTTTAGCTATTCTAAAATCATGAGAATTCCTAACAATATCAAGAAATGGAATTCTATATACAAAATTAACCAGAGTACATGGTCATTAAAAACAGGTATTAATATTCTCGTCATGAGAGTCCACTTAACGCTAAACAAGAAAATAATATACAGCAGATCGACAAAAACATAAATATTGACAACAGAATTGTTTCACTTAGGCTGTCCGGGAGGAAAAACAACTTCGCCTTCCGTACCCGCAAGTACAAAGAATGCCGACAGCGGCACAAGAGCCGACAGCGGTACAAGAACCGACAGCGGATCCGCCTCGCCAGTATTGTTGCGCCCGCCTGTGCGGCACGCTTCATCTCACTCGCCCTTGTAACGGCTTTTCCAGAACGTCCGTTTCACTTAATTCTTTCGAAAAAACTCACTCCCGAGTAATCTCAAGGAGTCCATTAACACTATCACAGTGGATAACTCGACACTGTCCATCATCACACGCATGTACTAGCCTGAAACTTAAAACAGCGTCTAAGTACATCAGCAATGACTAGTAAATCACATGTTTATGAAATCTTACAGCTAGTTACAAAATCATATTTACATTCCTTAATCTACTGTGACTCAGCTGAAAACTTAAGCTACCAGCTGGGATTTTTCAATTGGTTACTAAACAGCTACTCTTAAATTATTTAATCAAAATCACTAGTTGACGAGTTACAGGAAAAGGTTTCGGTATTGGAGGCGGAGCTACAGACTAAGCCTCAGGACAAACGTGTTGAAATTAAAACTGTATGTCAACAGAGGCTGAAAAAGGCGCCAGATAAGAAGGATTTAGGATCAAAGCCAGATGGTTTTTTTCTGGAATGACCTGGATATAGACGAGGATTTATTGTGGGAAAATAAAGAAACAGTCGAGGACAAGTGTAGACAGATAGTATTGTCGGTTAATATGCACGGCCTGCAACTAAACGTGTTGATTGATACCGGTGCAGCATTGAGTGCTGTATCTTGGGAAATGTTTGAGTTACTGAAAGACAGACCTGGTATCGTAGTTATGCCAGTAACAGGAGTGAATATTATCGGTGCTACTGGGAAGGCCAGTAAACCGGTCACAAAACAGATTTTTGTCAACTTCGAGATATGTGGGGCAAGATTTGAACAAGAGTTTGTCGTCGTGCCAGACTTAACCACGGTAGTAATTATCAGGTTAGATTGGCTATTAAAGTGCCGTGCAGTGATAAATCGCGAAAGCAAAACTTTGACATGTACGTCACAAGATAAAACAATAGTAGTTCGTTTTGATTAGGCAGGAGATGGTGTGCATTGGCAATACCAGCCTATACACATTGTTAACTTGCCGGATGCAATTCACGTAGGTATGAATTTGAACTACTGTAACGTTAGGAATCTCGGCATTGACAATGTGTGTAGAAAGTGAATTGGAAACTATTGTAGACGGTGTGTCAAACGTAACACACGAACAAAGACGAGGCCTGTATGAAGTAATAATGAGAAATAAGAGTGTGTTTTCAGACAAACCGGGACTTGTGGAAAGATATAAATGCAAGTAGCATGTAATTCCGCACGAACCATTCTTCGTGAGACCGTATGCTATACCGCTGTCCAAAAAGGAAGCAGTGTAACGGGAGATAGATAAGATGATCGAATGGGGAGTGATTGAAAGAAGTACGAGTCCATAAAATAACGGTTTGGTCATTGTAGCAAAACGGGATGGTAGTGTGCGTATTGTGATTGACGCACGCACGCTGAATAGGGTCGTTCAACGAGAAACAGACAGACCAGAGAGTATGGAGGAGATTTAGCAACGCTTTCATGACGTGAAGTTCATGACTAGCCTCGATCTGATGGATAGTTACTGGCTAATAGAACTAGAAGAAGAATCTAGGCCATACACCGCCTTCCTGTTTGCGGGCAGGTGTTATCAGTATAGAGTACTGCCGTTTGGACTTACTATATCTGTGTCCGTATTCATCAGGGCCCTAGATAAAGGGCTAGGGCCGGCTTTGAGTTCAAGATTAACTGTATACGTTGACGACCTATTTTTGGCCAATGCCACTTGGCATGACCATTGTGACCTGTTAGATGAAGTTTGTAGAGCATTGCGCCAAGGCAGAATGACTCTAAAGCTAAAGAAATGCGAATTTGTGAAGCAGGAACTGAAATTTTTAGGGCATGTAATTACCACTGCTGGTATTACGAAAGACCCAGAGAAACTAGAGGCAACAAGGAATCGTCCTCCACCCAAGTCTAGGAAACAGTTAAAAAGTTTTCTAGGGCTCAAAGGATTTTACCGTAAATTTGTAAAAGGACACGTGTTTAATGACGAAAATTTGAATAACCTCTTACGTAAAAATGTTCCGTTTGTGTGGACTGACGGATGTCAGGCCGCTTTCGAGAAATTAAAAGACAAGTTGTTAAGATCTAACATACTATTTCATCGTGATTTATCCCTACCCTTCCATCTGGGAACGGATTCGTCGAATTACGGGGTGGGGGTAGAACTGTTCCAAGAAGTTGGTAAAGGAGAGGATTAAGAACACCGGGCGATAGCGTTCGATAGTCGAACTTTATCAAAAAGTGAGCGAAACTACGCGATTTCTGAGAAGGAGTGTCTCGCTATCGTGTGCGGATTCAGGAAGTTCAAGGGTTACCTGTGGGACCGTAAGGTGATTATTCATACGGACCATAAGGCGCCCACTTATCTGAAGGATTGTAAACTACTTCACGAAAGGCTGACTAGGTGGTCGCTGTATTTACAGCAATTCAACTATGACATCTGTTACGTAAAAGGGACCGACAATTGCGTACCAGATGCGCTGTCGCGGATGCCCGAGTCTAATAAAGATGTATTGAAAGATGAGTCAGATGGAGTGGTCAAATTATACTATTATAAAGAAGTTGAGGGATGTAAATTAGTAGTGAACATCTGTAAGAATCTACGTCGCCATCAGAACGAGGACGGTTGTTTAAGTATGGTGAAAACCCGATATGACGAAAGGAGTCCAGAAGGAGAGAAATTAAGAAAGTATTACAAGACATACGATCATATCTTGTACATATGTAAGGGTGAAGATAGTAATATTTGGCAGGTATACTGGCCCACCAAATAAGTCACGGAAATAATAGACTACTACCATTTGGCATATGGTCACTGTGGACCAAAGAAATGTACGGAAAAGCTGAGTGAAGTAGTGCATTTTAACAACATGTTAAAACGCGTTACTGACAGAGTGAAAACTTGCGATTTATGTCAGAAGGTGAAGATTACCAACTGTACAAGTCGTGGTCCTATGCAAAGTATAAGGCCTAACGACACCTCTGAATTACTGTGCGTGGACTTGTATGGACCTTTGCCCAAATCATCAGGAAACTTTGCCTACATTTTAGTAGTGCTAGAAGCTTTTTCCAAGTTCATCGAACTATACCCGATTAGGAAAGCTACAGCCAAAGCGGTTTAGCGCAAGCTTGTGAACGATTATTTTGTTCATATTGGTAAGCCCAAGGCGATTCTATCAGACAATGGGGCACAATTTATTTCTAAGTTGTGGAATGAAGGCATGGCAAGTAATGAGGTCGAAGTGATCCATACTTCAGCTTACTGTCCGGCTGAAATCCCGCTGCGAGGTATATGCGCGAGCTAGACCGACTTTGTCGTACATATTGCCACCAAAACCATAGGGCATTGGGCAAATATGAAGCATAATTTGAGAGAATTATGAATACCTTGAGACATGAGTCTACGGGATTTTCTCCAGAGGAAATCCTGTTAGATGACAGAAGTAAAACTTTAGTGGAAGAGATAATCAAATTCCCTCCACGGATTGACATTAGTATTGGTGTGAGAAAAGATCGTTTGCGAGAAATAATGAAGCTAAAATCCGTTGCTCGCATACGTCGTCATGACGCTAAAGCGCGTTTTGCTAAGTTTGCAATCGGAGACTTAGTACTTGTAAAAGCTCATAAGAAATCGAGCGAGATAGACAATGAAATCTCCAAAGTTAAGTTTATTTATAATGGACCATGTAAAGTCATTGGTATACCTCACACAAATGCTTATTGCTTAGAGTATCCAAGCTCTGGAAAACTAGTAGGTATACGGAACATTGTAGACATGAAATTGTACCATCCTAGGATTGATTAATACTACAGAATGGGTAATTTGTACAGTATGTAACTATAGAGTGTAAGATTTAAGGATGTGCCATGTTGCGATGCTTTTTCCTGACCTAGAGGTCGTAAAAGAAGTTGTCATTAATAAGTAATTAATTTTGATTAGATGATTTAAGAGCAGCTGATTAGTAACCAATTGAAAAATCCAAGCTGATAGTTTAAGTTTTCAGCTGAGCCACAGTAGATTAAGGAATGTAAATATGATTTTGTAACTAGCTGTAAGATTTCATAAACATGTGATTTACTAGTCATTGCCGAAGTACTTTGACGCTGTTTTAAGTTTCAGGCTAGTACATGCGTGTGATGATGGACAGTGTCGAGTTATTCACTGTGATAGTGTTAATGGACTCCTTGAGATTACTCGGGAGTGAGTTTTTCCGAAAGAATTAAGTGAAACGGACGTTCTGGAAAAGCCGTTACAAGGGCGAGTGAGATGAAGCGTGCCGCACAGGCGGGCGCAACAATACTGGCGAGGCGGATCCGCTGTCGGTTCTTGTACCGCTGTCGGCACTTGTGCCGCTGTCGGCATTCTTTGTACTTGCGGGTACGGAAGGCGAAGTTGTTTTTCCTCCCGGACAGCCTAAGTGAAACAATTCTGTTGTCAATATTTATCTTTTTGTCGATCTGTTGTATATTATTTTCTTGTTTAGCGTTAAGTGGACTCTCATGACGAGAATATTAATTATGAAAAGGTTATATAAAATGTGTATTCTATGTATTATTAATTTACGTATTTTGATATACCTGTTTTTAATGACCATGTACTCTGGTTAATTTTGTACATAGAATTCCATTTCTTGATATTGTTAGGAATTCTGATGATTTTAGAATAGCTAAACCATTTTCTATGTTTTCTATGAATTATGATATGTTGTCAACCTGTTTTCTTTAGTGTAAGATGATAGAGTGGAATAAGATTAGGAGTGACTCCGCTCAATTATTATGGTCTAAAAATTGGTTTATGGTTAATCAGCCTAATGCTAAAATTTCTTGATGTTTTGAGCATATGCATTTCCGCTAGTTTTTTTTTCCTTTGGGGACATTTTATGAGTCTGTTTAGGCTACACGAACCTCCTCAGACAATGTGGGGCACGTGTAACGCCGGAAATGCATATCCTCCTATTTCCATCTATTGTACTATAAATTTTGTTCCTTATTTTGTTACCTGAAGATATGAGGTTTCTGTGTCTTTGTATATTGTAATTGTTTAACTATTTGTATATACATGCATTTATGTCGATGTATAAGTGGTTTGTTTTGTAAATACTATTTGTATTTTTACGCTGGGTCGTGCCTAGGGAAAACTATGCTATCGAACGAATGCATCGATAAGTCGTGTGGAGAACCAAAGTGTTTAGGATCTTTGGTAGTGTGAACTCGGCCGCGTGGAGCGCGGGCAGAGCAGAGTCTGGATTGAGGAGGGCAGTGGAGCAGGTGTGTTGTGTGACGCTCCCGCGAGTTGCCGCACTTTCGGGGTTTGCCAGCATGTAATTGCGCTCGACTTGCTATGAGAGTTTCTGTCACGGTGTCGCGGACGGGAAGCATTAGCTGACGCACATCAAGAGCCCGTTTCGCCTGGAGACCGTGTCGAGAAGAAGGCGCGCCAACATCCAGCTTCTGCAACAGCGACGGCCGACAATGAGTGACTGTCGCCACCTCCTCGATCGACGACTTCAAACCTTCAATCAACCAACAAGGAAGACTGGTAGCACGTAAAAGTTTTGGAACTGTATGGCAGACCTAAGCTTCTCAAACTGTTAAATTTTTCTCACTCAATTACAGCAACGTAGCATGAACGTTTGTTGCTCATTGTCCCAATTGCATTACCAAGCAGGGTGCCTTCCTTTTCTGGAATGAACCCGAGTGTCGTTGAAATTCAAACGCTACCACTAAAATAATATCATTCGATTTCACTGCTTTAATTTCAAAGTTCAGTTAAGGTATTCATAGATATTTAGATTACACAATATTTAGATTACACAAGCACAAATTATGAGTGCGAGTTTTGTTACCGTATTTTAGCTTACCTGTGACTGCAGCTGAGCTTGGTACGTTCTAAATTTTACTATTGTTAATTGTTCATAATCATTTAATTCAAGTTCAAAGTTAAATCTCTTATTTCTAAATTGCGTAGATTCAAGTAGCTTTTGAAATGATTGCTGAGGTAGCCCAAGACTAACCGTATTTTACTGAATTTCGATGTGCTTCAGAAACAAAGCTCACTATTAATTTCAGTCACTAAATTAACTTTCAGTTTTCGGGTTTTATTAATTCTTTTGCTAAATTAAGTTAGAGTGTAGCGAAATTTATTACTTCTGACAAACTTTCAGTTTTTCACACTACACGTATCAACCTTCAGTTGCCACGCTTCTAGTGCTAATTGTATGTGTAATAACCTTTCTTTTTCAGTTACTATAGTAATTGTCCATAGGACTGGCGAACGTAATTTCCCCCAAATCTCAAATATCTAATTACCGCTAGTTAAGAATTAACGTAATGGCCACACATTTACTTTCTTTATTAACTTTACCCCTTTTTAAAACTAATTTCCACCAGTTTCATTTGCACTTTTCCTTTCATTTCGATGTAACACTTTCCTCCCTCTTTACCGACAGATTAACTTAGGTTGCGATTACTTTTCCCAAATTTCCATTAGGTACACGCAGTTTAATTTTTCACTGACATTAAGGTCGGTAAGGGAGGAGGAGGTTACAAAGTGTAACAAGACTGTAGACATGTACCTCTAAAGAAACTAAAAATTTTACAGTAGACTTTATTCTTTCCGTGTGATAATTTAAACTTTAGTAATAACTCGAGATTGCTAAACGTAAACGTGATCGGTAGTGAGCTGTAATGTGAAGTTTGTGTAATCGTGTGATTAGCTAATTTCGATTAAACCTCATTGTTAGGCCCATTTGTAACATCTGTATTTCATATCATTATCAAATCACTCGTATTTAAAAGTAAAAATTAGCCGAATTCCGTCATTTTACGAAACGATCCACACTACAGTGACACCTTTTGAGGTCGTAATCTGAACTTTGCTGTATGTTCAACAACATGGAGTTACCATATCGTAGCCTTAGGATTCTATTTCTTCTCGATTTGTGAATAGCACAGTTTTCTATTAATAAATACGTAAGCAAGTCGCCACAATCTGAAATCTTATCAGTATTCCACAAAATATTTGTGTATGTATTTTCAGAGAGTACTTCATTACAGAAAATCACGTCAATTGCAAATAGCCTGAGGTCACTATTAATGTTGTGTACCAGGTCTTCAGTATACAACGCGAACAACAAGAGTCTATACATACTGGGGCACATGTTACTTCTACGCTGGTGAAAGAGTCTCCGTCAAAATTATTCTGCATCCTCCCTACCAAGAAATCCACAAATCACTCAATACCTTACGATAGTGATGTGTTATTCTGAGTCAAATGCTTACCGGAAATCAGGAATTACTGTATTAACCGGGCTGCCTTAATCTATGACTTTCACGATGCAATGTGAGAAGAGGACGACATAGGTTTCAGGTGGTCAGTGCCTTTGAAATCCATGTCGACTCTCATGGATGTGATCGTTTTGTTCGAGACATGTTCAGAACATATTCTAATGTTCTACGCCACATGGGTGTACAGGATATTCGATGTTAGTTTTTTGGTTGGTTTCAGCTACCCTTCTTGTAGTCGAGTGTTACCTGTGCTTGCTCCCTACCACAGGCCACGGTTTCTTGTTCAAGGTATCTACGGTGTATTAAGTGTAAAAGAAGAGTAAACCCAGCCCAGAACACAGTGTAGAACGTGATAGGAATTACATCGGCCCATGAAGCTTCGCTGAGTTTTAAAAGTATCAGCTGATTCTAAAAACTACATGTATATACAAATAGTAAAACAATTACAATATACAAAGACACAGAGACGTCATATCTTCAGGTAACAAAATTAGGAAAAAAATTATAGTACAATAGATGGAAATAGGAGGATACGCATTTCCGGCGTTACAACACTACAATTCCACTGCAACTGTAACGTAACATGCTACTACAGAAGAGTAACAAAAATTGCTGGATGGGTTGTGATTGTGTGAAAATGTCAAGAACGCCTAGGAGAGAGTCGATGTGACGATTTGGCAGTGGTACCCTGGTGAGATGTGTCATCGCACTGAACTACCGTAAGTGCTCAAACGATGGCTGTTGATCGGCACTTTCCATTCTTCTCATCAGATTTTTCTTTTAGTAGATCACTATATTTATCCTTGTGCTTGTCTACTATTTTCAGCTTCGCTTAATCGATATAAGCACCGTGAGCAACCTTTTTGCATGGTCGCTGCATTTGAATCCTCATCCTTGGGGAGTCTGTTGTGACCTATGGGAAGGCTACGGCTGTTGGAAGGTATGAAGCTAGCCGTGTTTAGAAAGACATTCGCGAAACTAGCTATTCTTCTAATTCCGCTGTTCTGATGTGGAGGAGTCCTCTTCTGTGGACCGCTTTGGGAGGAAGACTACCTTTGTCTACTGGCGATCTGTGCTAGTTTGGAGATCCTACAGTCAAGAAAAAATTGCATTTCATTTACGTGCCATGGTGAAGTTTAGGTAGTCTTCCTCCCATAGCGGTCCACAGAAGACGACTCCTCCACATCAGAACGTCGGAATTAGAAGAATAGCTAGTATCGCGAATGTCTTTGTAAACACGGCTAGCTTTGGAAGAAACAGCTGTGTGGTAACCAATATTTTTATGCAAGATGGAGCTAAATGCAGGAAATTGTTTTCTCCAGAGTTTTTACAGATGCATGGCCTGCCAGATCACCTGAATCCACGTGACTTTCGAGTCTGGTATGAATTTCGAGTCTGGGAATATCTAACAGAATGTGTTTACCAGGGACACGTTCGGTCTCCACCTGATATGAAGTACAGTATGCAGGAAAGCAGAGTCCACAGGAACTGCTGCGAGCAACTGTTGATCACGTCGTTTTAGGGATGCTGAATCTCGTCGACGTCTCCGGTCTTCATACTGAACGAACTATGTAAGCGACGATTAATAATGAAATCAACATTAAGGCTTTCTCACCTGCTTGACCCTTTCAGTCTACGTCCCGATCCTAATCCTCTACATATGAAAAATTTCTTTACGCCTTTCTCACATTCACAGCGCCGAATTTGCTCCTGGTGGCTAAACTAGAACCAATTCTTTGCAGCATAAGTGGGTCCCGTATTGACCCTTTAGCATGTCTACCGAGTTCCGCTGCCATACGATAATTACAGCCCACATGGACCTCTGTGCGGAGTTGCACACATCAAAAGAAGTTCTGCGTCAGCGCGGTTGCGAGAGACCTAGAACCTGTGCAGAAAATTTGAATAGAGATAAACGTGAACATCATTTCCGCCCTTTTTATTGCTCATGAAAACCACACATTTCATGTTGTTCCACCTTGCTGCGAGACCTTCAGAGGTGGTGGTCCAGACTGCTGTACACACCGGTACCTCTAATACCCAGTAGCACGTCCTCTTGCTTTGAAGCATGCCAGTATTCATCGTAGCATCCTATCCACAAGTTCAAGGCACTGTACTTGCAGATAGTCCCTCTCCTCAAAGGTGATTCGGCGTAGGACCCTCAGAGTGGTTGGTGAGTGACGTCGTCCGCAACAGCCCTTCCCAATCTATCGCAGGCATGTTCGACAGGGTTAACGTCTGGAGAACATGCTGACCACTGTAGTCGAGCGATGTCGTTATCCTGAAGGAAGTCATTCACAAGATCACCACAATGGGAGCGCGGATTGTCGTCCATGAAGACGAATGCATCGCCAATGTGTAACCGATATGGTTGTATTACCGGTCGGAGGGTGGCATTCACGTATCATAGAGTCCTTACGGTGCCTCCTATGATTGCCAATGGCATACGTCGGCCACACATAATGCCACCCCAAAACAGCAGGGAACCTCCAACTTGCTGCACTAGGTGGACAGTGTGTCAAACTCGTTGAGCCTGACCAGGTAGCCTCCAAAAAAGGTCTACGATAATTGTCTTGTTGAAGGCACATGCGACACTTATCGGTGAAGAGAACGTGATGCCAATCCTGAACAGTCCATTCGGCATGTTGTTGAGCCATCTGTACCGCGCTGCATGGTGACGTGGTTGCAAAGATGGACCCCGCCAAGGACGTCAAGAGTGAAGTAGCGCATCATGCGGCCTATTGCGAGCATTTTGAGTCGTAACACGACGTCCTGTAGCTCCACGAGAAGCATTATTCAACATGGTGGCTTTGCTCTCTGGGTTCCTCCGAGCTGAAATCCGTAGGTAGCGGTCATCCACTGCAGGAGGAGCCCTTAGGCGGCCTGAGCGATGCATGTCATCGACTGTTCCTGTCTCTCTGTGTCTCCTCCATATACGAACAAAGTCGCTCTCGTTCACTCCGAGACGCCTGAACACTTCCTTTGTTGAGATCCCTTCCTGGCACAAAGTAACACTGCGCACGCAATCGAACCGCGGCATAGACCGTCTGGGCGTGGATGAACAACAGAGAACACGAGCCGTGTACCTCCGTCCTGGTGGAATGACTGGAAGTGATCGGCTGTCGAACCCTTTCCGTATAATATGCCTGCCTCATGCAAGGTTGTTTACATCTTTGAGAGGGTTTAGTGACATCTCTGAACAATCAGAGGGCTGTGTCTGTGATAAAATATCCACAGCCAACGTTTATCTTCAGGAGTTCAGGGAATCGAACCCGGGCCCCTTTGCACGGCATTCCGCCGCGCTGCCCACTCAGCTTTCGAGGCGTACGGTGAGGAAGTGAAATCCCAGAACCTTGGAGTTAATTAGCTGAAAAGTAGTCTGAAACTATTATAAACCGGTATGTGCTTATTTCATGCAGATGACGCGTGTGTCGAAAGCAACCATGTCACGCAGTAACCATAATGATGTTAATCGACATAGTTAAAACGAACCCCCCACACATCACGTTATAGTGGCAATGTCATGTCTTCCTATCTACACCATGGACGAAAATATACTCCGTCAGAGTCAGATCGCCACTTTCCCGGCAGGACGTTGGGACACCCAACACGTCGTATTCATAGTCATTCAGAGGTGTTATTACGAATAGCTCTAATGACATACAGAAAATTCGTGGTAGGTTTCATGTTTGGCGATTCCACCATAGGCCGACCAAAGAATTTGAAAAACATCTAAAGTACGACGACTGCGAAAAATCATTTCTAATTAAATCTTGGTCCAAAGAGCAACAACAGAATCAAAGAAAAGAGGTATTTAATCCCGCCACCTATCAGAGTGAGTCTGGCACCTTGCGAGTTTACTTTGAGAAATGTTTAAATAAGACGCAGTGCTGTGACCAAGAAATGGCACCCACGGATGCTCAAAATATTTGAAAGGGAAAGTTACCTCTTAATTTCTAAGGCTGAATAACAAGTGCCCTGCACAGTGCTCTGTACAGGTTCTCTCCGCAATTCTTACGATCGACTTGTTGAGAGATGATCGGCGCAGTGCCGAAAACAAGAGTCGTACGACGCCGATCGTTGGCACTTAAGCAAACACAACTGTAGGCACTGGCGCGGTGAATCGTGTGAACTGCATGGTCCAGCACTGCGAGAAAACTCGTGCAGTGAATGGCCAGAAACCACTAAAACAGAAAGGAACAATAGGAGACAATATAACAGGAGGCAACATAGTAATAATAGGAGCAATAGGGACTACACCCATGTTGTAACAATTAGGAGAGCGATCAGAACCAAGGGCAGCGTGAACGCTCTGATCGACCGTTATAGGAAATCTGACTCAAAACAGGCAAAGTAGTCCCTATGTTCTCCCTATGTGACGCGTGCAAACGTAGACGTTAGCATGTTACTATGTAACGACGTAACTGATATGAACGATGACTAGCAAACCATCAATAAAACATGTTATCAAGTAGATCTCACGGTAAAGCAATCGACCATCACACTAGAAACTAAAGAAGTGCAAACTTCGGCACTTACTGATTGAGGTACTGAAATGACATTGATTACCACCGAATTATTTAATCGGATTTCATCGTGCAATATAGTGTCAGGCTGTTAAGCTGCAACACCGCTAGAGGAACAGATAGCGCTTCACACCTTCCTACTGTCGATGACCCTGATAAGGATTGTATACTTGACATCGCTAACTTTGATAGGAAGAACACAGTTATTGACGTCTTTGGCGGAAACTTTGTTTTGCGTTTAGAGCGTCGAACCTTGAAGCTTAATCAGCCGCGAGGGATTAGCCGAGGGGTCTAGCCGCTGCAGTAATGGACTGTGCGGCTAGTCCCGGCGGAGGTTCGAGTCCTCCCTCGGGCATGGGTGTGTGTGTTTGTCTTTAGGATAATTTAGGTTAGTTAGTGTGTAAGCTTAGGGACTGATGACCTTAGCAGTTAAGTCCCATAAGATTTCACACACATCTGAACATTTGCTTTGGATAATTTTCTTGCTTCAGCCGAAGGCCGCGGCCGGTTCTGTTCCGAGGTACGAGCACAGTTTGTGGGTACCAAATACGGAACCCTGCAATGTAGCATCCTAAGTCCTTGTGGTTCCACAAACAAAATAACTGCCGCTGAAAAGATGTCTCTTGAGTCGCGTCATATGGACGACCAGTAGCCAGCGGATTTGCAACGTATTTGAGCGAATACAACAACAGAAGAAAAGTCGACAATGATCAATTGCAATGAGTGTAGGCTAGATATTATACCGCGTGAGTCCTTTTATCTGCCGCCTTAATCCATCCCCTAGGCGAAAAGACCTGCCTTCTTCAAGAGAAGCAGTAAAGCGCTACGTTAGGGAATCACAAATTCACGTGACTTGTATTATAAGTTATGTTTTCTGTGTACATCTGTTTCTATTAGTGAGTACTACTTTGTCATTTTACTCGTAGGACTGTAACACAATTACGATATTATCTATAATTCTCGTATCTATTTTCTGTTTTTACCTAATGTGACTTCTGTATAGCTATGCTCTTTGATGGAACATCGAT
This sequence comes from Schistocerca americana, assembly GCF_021461395.2. Lineage (NCBI taxonomy): Eukaryota > Metazoa > Arthropoda > Insecta > Orthoptera > Acrididae > Schistocerca > Schistocerca americana. The sequence continues at coordinate 542,327,355 of NC_060123.1, forward strand.
TTACATGTTTTATTCCTTATTTATGCTAATTTATGTAATCTGTGAATATAATTTCACAAGAAATGTGCTGTAAAGGAATGTAAAAGCAAAAAATTTAAATGTAATATTGGCTCATGCATAGGGAAAGTAGGTTTGTAATCGAGTAAAACCCTAAAAAACTAATAATCATTATCATCATTATCATCGAGTAAAAGTTAGAGGTAAGTGCGTCCGCAACGGACTGGCTAGGCCGGAATACAAAATGTGGACCTGGCGATCGAATTGCAAGGCTGGCATGAGTCTTTCGGTGGCTGGTAGGTAAAGGGTTAGAATCTCGTGAACGGAAAGAGACGAGAAGAACTGCAGGATTACGGGGTTGGTTTGGGTTGTTTGGGGGAAGAGACCAAACTGAGAGGTCATCGGTCTCATAGGATTAGGGAAGGAAGTCGGCTGTGCCCTTTCGAAGGAACCATCCTGAGGTTTGACTGGAGCGACTTAGGGAATAGCCTAAATCAGAATGGTCGCGGGATTGAACCGTCGTCCTCCCGAATGCGAGTCCAGTGGGCTAACCACTGCACCACCTCGCCCAGTACGTACGACCTGTCAAACAAACAATTTTTTAAGATAAAACATCGATGTTTTTCCTGCACAACACGTTGCATGTATATCACAATGAGCCACGTCTGGATCAGATCGACCTTCGTGCAGACAACACCACCTGCCACTTAATGTTTGTGTTGTCAAGCTGTCCTCCCTATTCATTGGCAAACTATATAGACAATCATTATGTAATTTGGTGATACTACAATGCCGGATGCACTCTCGTTGTGGGATTTAAAGATGTCCCTACAGCTACCAGACAAATATCGTTTCGAAGATACAATTCCTCAGTAACAAGCTGATCGAATATTCCAATACCTGGCTTCGTGTTAAATCAGAAAGCAATTACTGTAAACTTGTTGTTAAATGATGAATTAAAGTTTAAAAATCCTGCAGTTCAACTTTTAAATCACATTTGCCATAACTATTGGAAATCGTACTTAAGTAATATGAAACTACCGACAAAGAAAAGGAAATAATAAGTTAATGTACTTATAATACAACATGCACACTAGGGCAAATGTATGAACTATGTTTGTCTATCTTTATGTTTATTTTTGTAACATATGTATAGTTTTGTGCATTTCTATAAAAAAATTAAAAAGAAAAACTTTCTTTCCTGCAAACTCTGTAATATGACGATGATGTACCTATTTATAATTATATTCAAAGACTTAACTTTTCAGGACAATAAATTTCATGATTAATCATGTATTACACATACACAGAATATATCTTCTATCATGATATATGAAACAGTATTTCAAAAAAAACTATTTTGTTTGAAATTACAATAAACTAAATGGAAGCTGTATGTTTACATACCTTCAAAAGTTTTTGTTACAAGACGTGTTCATTGCGAGTTACAATCTCAGGCCATGTTGCTATATTAATAAATAAAATGTAAAATGTTGTATAGAGGTTTGTCGGAAATGAAGCATTTACAATTAAAAAGTACCATGTGTAACGTTAGGCTGTGCGCTGAGATGCCTAGTTACCGGTGCTCCTGTCACGTTAGCTCTATCAGCCCCCCCCCCCCTTGTCACCCCTCCCCTCTTCTTTTGTAATTCCCGTCGTGTTTCATGTATTGTAAAGCATCACCCATAGGGAATCTCGAGTGCTGCAGTTTTGCTGTTGTTGGCATGCACACGCTACAACAGAAATAAACTGTAGTAAAGTAAATAGCAAAACTTACCTATGATGCATTGGTAATAAGATCGTTTGAAGGCTATTGTTAGAACATAAAAATGTTTCGGATACAAATATAGTACACTTCCATAGTGGCTGCAATGTTTAAAGATCACCCACGAAAGTATCTAACTTTAATCGTGAAAAGAGAATAATTAATGCTCTGATTTTGTGACAACTATTTAAGAGCCATCTAGTGGCTGTAGCACGCCGTACAGGTTTTATCTTCGCAACACAGCCGTCCAGTTACTCCAATGTACGGTGGATCATCAATGAATCGAACATGTCAAGCAAATTTAAATGAGTATTTTACTATACAGTGTGACTCTTGCGACTTATCAATCATCTGTGAGCACTATTCATAGGTGCATGACCATGTGTCCAAGGTGCTTTTGTATTGTAAACGTTTTATTTCTGATAGACCTTTGGATAATGTGCCTGAGGTTCTAACTCACAATGAACTCGTTCTGTAACAAACATTTTTGAGGGTATGGAAATGTACTGTTTCCATTTCCGTTTCCTGCAATGTCGAAGAAAACACTTTTCTCTCAAGTGTTAGGTATAAATCATAATAGGAGTTATATTCCATGTACAGCGAAGATCCAAAGAAACTGGTATACCTGCCTAATATCGTCTAGGGGATTCGCCAGCACGCAGAAGTGTCACAACACGACGTGGCATGGATTCGAATAATGTCTGAAGTAGTGCTGGAGGAAACTGACCCCACGAATCCAGCAGGGCTATCTATAAATCCGTAAGCGTATGAGAGGGTGGATTTCAATTCCGAACATCACGTTGTAAGACATCCCAGATATGCTCAATGACATTCATACCTGGGGAGTTTTGTGGCCGGCAGAAGTGTTTAAACTGAGAAGAGAGTCCCTGGAGCCACTCTGTAGCAATTCTGGACGTGTGGGCTGTCGCATTGTCCCGCTGCAATTGCCGAAGTCCGTCGGAACGCACAATGAACACGAATGGATGCAGGTGATCAGACAGGATGCTTACGTACGTGTCACCAGTAATAGTCGTACCTAGTCGTATCAGGGGTCCCATATCACTCCAACTGCACACGCCCCACACCGTTGCAGAGCCTCCACCAGGCTGAACAGTCCACTAGTGACACGCAGGGTCCGTGGATTCATGAGACTGAGACCATACCCGTACATGCCCATCCATCGATGCAACTGGAAACGAGAATCGTCCGACCATGGAACATGTTTCCAGTCATCAGAATGTCGGTGTTGACGGGCCCAGCCTAGGCATAAAGCTTTGTATCGTGTAGTCATCCAGGGTACATGAATGGGCCTTTGGCTCCGAAACCCCATATCGATGATGTTTCGTTGAATGGTTCGTACGGTGTCGCTTGTCGATGGCCCAGATTGAAATCTGCAGCAATTTGCGGAAGGGCTCCACTTCTGTTTCGTTGAACGATTCACTTCAGTCGTCGTTGGTCCCCTTCTCGCAGGATCTCTTTCCGGCAGCAGCGATTCCGGAAATTCACAGCACATTCGTAAAATGGCCGTACGGGGAAATCCCCACTTCATCGCTACCTCGGAGTTGCTGTGTCCCATCGCTCGTGCTCCGACTTGAAAACCATGTTGAAACTCAGATAAATATTGATAACTTGCCACCTTAGCAGCAGTAACGGATCTAACAACTGTGTCAGACACTTGTTGTCTTATATAGACGTTGCCGACCGCAGCGCTTTATTCTGCTTGATTACGTATCTCTGTATTTGCATACGCATGCCTACACCAGTTTCTTTGGCGCTTCAGTGTGTATGCACTGTCTTACACAGCAAAGTCCATCGAAATCGGATGTCGAAAATAATGATCAATTTGTGTGATCTTGGCTATTCCATAATTATAACTTTATAAATATCCATCATTCGTACGCTATAAATACCCCTCATCCGTTCATCAAACACTTTTCGTCCCATGAAAGTTACTGCATAGCGAAATTGATAGATGTAGCGGCAGACGAGACCGAGTTAACGTCTTTGCATGTTCATGGTGCCGTGATACGATTAGTAATCGTTAAGTATGGTTATGACGGTTCGATGCCGGCATCAGTGGCCGCCGCTTTGAATTCTCACCGAATGGCGCCACTTGGGGCCGCATTGACTGAGAAGGCGCTCCGTGATTGGTCGCGCCCGTGATACTGACAGCGTGCGGGCGTAATCTTTCGGAGGGGGACGACGAGAACTTCTCGCTGCGAGAGAGACGACTGATGAAGTGTCGCTGCACTCTTTGCCATGGTGATCAATTGGACTAGTCGGGGCACATGCGCTGTTAAACGGAGATTCCAAGCCGTTGTTGGATCGAGTGAGTTTGAAGAGTTTTATGAAGAAGCCCGCTGCATATCGCCATTCGCCAAATTGAGGACTCTGAGCGACGCTAAACAGCCACAGAAAAAAAAAATGTTGGTCGAGAGGGCCATTTGCAAGTGTTAGCTAGCCTATGTGTATTTGAGTAGCCGTTACAGCTTGTAAAAGTGGCATTCACTGCTCAGACGATCGAATGACAGTTGGTTGTAGTGAAGTGCGTTTTTGGCGCGCATCATGGTTATTGTATTGAGTCCACGTGCTTTTGGATGCGCGTGTTTGTCTTGACAAGAATCACATTTATTAAATTATGGTAAGTACTGTGTATTCTGATATTCGTTTGATGACTGTTGAAGGATGTGTAGTTCACTTTGTGGATGGAGGACCGTATATGTGCAATGTTAACGTGTGGTCTATCAAGTGAAAGTAGTGATGGACATGTCTGTTGCGTAAGGGTTACCTGCGATCATTTTAATACTATTTATTCTGAAATGCAGGAGGTGAACACAGTGCGTAAATTTAAATCTTTCTTGCTAGTGGGATCTGTGCGATTTCTGTCCGCCATGTGGATCGGGACTTGTTCTTTGCATAAAGATTATCTGTGGGTGCTTTAAAATTGCTTGTTCTATATGCAGGAAGGTGAACGCAGTAAATATTTGAAAGTTGTTTTGGTTGATATCGAGTACCTTTATGTCATGTTGGTTCATTAGCTACTCTTTTAATATTAGTTGTTTCTTGCAGGTAAAGGGGGAATGAAAGTTCAAATGCTAAACGTTTCCTGATCATTGATATTAAAAATTGTATTAAAAGGAAAGAAAATGAATACTAAAAGACAGTGTTTGTTAATATTGTTTTATTGATTCTCCTGTAAGACTCCCTGGGGGTTCACCTCTTGAGGTTCCTGGTGAAATATTTGTGTGTAATAAAATCGTGGAACTCGGTTCATTGCAATGTCATTACGTACTGTAAGCCAGTAAACTCCAGCACCACCGCTCATTACTATGTTACAGTGCAATTTTAGATGGAGAGAGCACGTGATATAACCAAGATATTAACATTCAAGACAACTAAGATTTCGGAACTGATCTTCCCTCCGTTCGAATAAAGACGCACAGTGTGAACGCAGTCCATAGTCCTCCGATCTCTCCGACGCCAGAAACTCTCTCACCGAAGTGTTCGTTCCTCCAGTTCCGCACTTATTTATGATTTAAAGGTACTATATTCAGCGAATCGCAGTCGTACTTCAGCGGAGAAATACTCGAAAAATAAGCATCATTCTCCAGTCTGTATTATTACACGTCATCTTTGTAAATCTGGTCTGAGCGTAATAACATAACTCAGGCTGTGAGAGGGTGACTGGTCTCTGAAAGGGGGCATTGATAGCGTGAAACATTGCCGGGCAGTCAATACAAAGCCAGCCCGGGAAAACATCGCGAATGCTGCCAACCCGGCTGCAGAATATTTCGGAGTAGAGGCGCTTCGCACGGTCCGGCGCAAATAAACCGGATTTTCGCCGAAACGCCGACTGCCGCATTTACCGCACGTAGAGAGAGCACAAATTAGCAGGAAGAGTAATAAATAGAAAGGGGAACCTTGTACCTGATGATTTGTTCAAAAAAAGCTATATTTCCTGAGATCGTTTTCGTATGTGCCTCTGACGGGAAGTAATTTTTAGTTCATTGTAACTAATATTTGGAACTATACCCATAACCCGAGCAACTCAAGCGAGCCATTCATATGACATTAACAAGACGTGACCCCGACCAGCTCTGCTTCATCTATAAATTTATAAGTAAATGACGATATCAAGTTCAAGCGGTCGAAAGACAATTGTGGTGAAAGAAGAGAGAAAGAAAAGGATAAGAAAGGATGACAAATAATCACAAATTAACGTTTTAATCGCTACATGTCGTCTTCAGATAGCAGCCTAAGTAATCCGGTGTTCATTCCATTTCCATTTCCTTGTATGATAACCAAACTAACATATTTAACCAGTATGCAAATACATATTTCACAAGTTAATGAGTTATGATGGAGTTACAGTTGAAGCATTATTATTATTATTATTATTATTGTTATACAAGCGAACACGTTTGTTCTTCCTGCTGTCACGTTTTGCACATATACTATCATAACGGGTTTATACCTCATCGGGCAGGTTGTACAAACTCTGGCTAGTATCTGATTAACCCCTATTCTTGCAATAGTACAATACCGGCGCGAAATAACACCAAACCAGAATGTTAACTCGGATAAGGTAACAGGAGGCTTCGGGCTGGGTTAGTGAGCTTATTCGGAGAATACGTTGGCGATAAGTCAGGAATAAGTATAAACTCTGAAAGTGATGACGAGATTTTCCAAGTGATTCGTCAAAATAAGAAGGGATAAGAAATTGAGAAGGTAACCCATTTATTATGAATAGATAGACTCGGATTTTTCGCTAATGAAAAGCTGGATAATATAGTTAAAAATTTGTACCTGTGTCACACCGCATAACAGAATTATGCTATGAGACACAGGTGAAAATAACTGTGATGTGATATATTTATGCCTCGTGGAATGGCCGCGCGGTTTGATGCGCCATGTCACGGCTTGCGCGGCCCCTCCCGTCGGAGGTTCAAGTCCTCCCTCGGCCAAGGGTGGGTTTATTGTTCTTAGCATAAGTTAGTTTAAGTAATGTGTAAGTCTAGGGACCGATGACCTCAGCAGTTTGGTCCCTTAGGAATTCACACACGTTTAAACATTTATTATATTTGTAGTGAACGTCTTTTATTGGCCGACACGTTCCCCTTAACAGTATTTTAAAATTTTATGTCATTACATCCTTTGAAAATGAAGAAAAAAAATTTTGTAGCTTTGTTTAGTGAAGAAAACAAGTTAACTTTCACTAGCGCAGAATCTATATCCTGATAAACATTAGTTTCGTAAATTGTTTTTTCTTTTCTCGCTATAACAAAGCAAAACAGACAAGCAGTGCTAGAAACAAACGCTCTCATGAGTCTAGTAATTTGAAAAAGTACGAAAAATTTTTCATTTCACCTCTGATTTCAGTGGGAGTTTCTAATGATCTCACGGAGACAGAATTTTTGTAGCAAAAACTACTATTCTACCCTCTTTCTGAACAGGTTCTGTTTTCTGTAAATATCACAGCAGTAATAGAAGAACTTTCTCCTGCTGAGTGGGAGTATTAATGAAACAGAGTGGTTCACCTAGTGTCATTTTCACCACTTTTATTGTTAGACTTAGGTTTTTGTGAATCACAGACAGTATTTTTGCTCCTCGTTTGAAGAACATGTCTCCAAGTTTTCGGTAGAATAAATGATAGGTTATCATGCTAAAGGGACTAAGTAATAAACTTTAGCATATAAACTAGGCTATAAACTTTTTTCAACTATCAAGGAGATAAATATGCAGCAACTCCATGTTAACATTTGCTCGTTGACTTTAGGAAAGTTTTACTGATCACTTTTGGCACAATGCACTGTAAAACTGTGTAGGTAGGTATTCTATCATATTTGTAAGGACTCATATCTTGTCTGAAAGTAATTCTTTTCCACCAGTGACCTCATTGAGTGAGTTCGTTTTGAAATCTCTTTTCAACACTTTTATCGTTTCTCGTACCTGTGCATGATCAATTTTTTTATAGTAATTGACATAAGCGTGTTGTTTTTAATCCTTGAGGTAGAACTTAATATTAATCTGACTTGTGTTAACGATAGTATCAGGTGCTTCCTGAAAGTCCGTAAAATAAACGCTGTTCATCTGAACAACTTCAAATGCTTACTTATTGGGAGCTGTTGCTTTAGTGTTCATTACAACAACATCACCTTTGCTTACGTTTTGTTTTAAAGCTACCAATTTTTCTGTTACTTCCATTTTCTGTATTATTAATATTGTTTTCATTATCCACACTACCGCCAATGAAGACACGCGTACCCCATTTAGTACGAACAAGTTGTAGGAGCTACTTCTTACGTCACCTATTGTCCTTCGTACCATTATATCAGCCATCATTGGAGATAGGACTTTGTGTATCTAAAAGCCATACTCACACACCAGCTAATGAAGTAAACCCCACAATTTATGCAAAACTGGCTCATAGCCCCTTTAACACGATAGCCTTAATGTACTAAGAAATAGACTCTATAGTTCAAACATAGCTTGTATGTTACAGCTTTTTTTCAGAAATGACTACCAGTTTTCCATCAGTGAATCAGCTGCTTTAATTCTGAGTAATTCTTCTGCAGACTCCACTTTGTCTGCTACTGACTTTCGTTGATATTGAGAAACGAAGCAACTGGATTTTAGTAGCAGAATCCACTACGTCCCTTGCCCTTGGGCACATCAAGTTTCAAAAGCTACAAGAAAACTCTGTTACATCAGAAGACCATTTCTTCAAAAAACGTGATCCCCTTCAGAATTTGTTACCATATATTACACCTCATTAAAATGAAGATCGAAACTCATGAAATTGTGGTTTAATCTACAGTAAATAAAATACTATGTAGTTTGTGCCATGTTCTATACTAATTCTGTGCTGTATCTCGGCGAAATGCCCTAAGTTTGATTCAGAGCCGATATTGTCTCATGAACAGAAAACCCATATGCATGATAATATATGATTACTTCTTGTGTCCTTAAGCACATGGTATCATATGAAGCTTGAAATTTTAATTGTGTGGGATTATTAGAAAATAAACTTTGAAGTTTTAGAGCTCAGAAGAAATAGGACGGATAATGTTTACTCTATCCAAGTTTCAGTCGTTTTCCAGAGGCTGTTGAAGGTGTAAAATTTTACATTCTTTTGGATTAAAATATTTATGAAGTTGCTTTTGCCTGTGGACTATTAGTGCAACAAACTGGTGGTACTATAAACTTCATATTCCTTCCCACAGTCGCTAGAAATGACTGCACAAGCCAAAGGTAACGATACAACAGTTACTGCTCCTCCAATACCCAGGTGGGACAAAACAACAACAGATATTAACACTTATATGAACTGGATATATCCACCTCACATATGTTGGAAGATCTATGTTTGTTAATTGTAAATTCTGACAACTGTTATTCTTCTTTTTCTTCATAATAATTATGAGCATCTATCACATGGCAAAATGAGAGCAGTACAGGTCCTGGAACTGCTAAAGAATGTAAATTTTTTAAAACATTATCAGCGATCTTACATAATATAATTAAACCTATATAATTAAAAAAAACAGTCTTGATTGCTAATTTATTTTATCGGAGTGACCGGTTTGAATCCTTAAGGATCATCTTCAGATTCCACAACGGCAGGTGGACTTCCATGGAGCAAGCTGCGCCGACCCATCATGCTGAGCTGAGTGCTCAGTTCAGTGTCGTGGTTCGGTGCAGCTTGCTCCATGGAAGTCCACCTGCCATTGTGGAATCTGATCTTTAAGGACTGAAACCGGTCACTCCGATAAAAGAAATTAGCGATCAAGATTTTTTTGATTATGTATATTTAATTATGCTAAAGAAGGGATGTGCAAACACATGCCAACAATTAACAGTTTTCTTTCTATGGGATACTCATTTATACTTCCATTAACTAACTATTCAAAGATGCAACTAAAGGAAGCTAGTCAGTAACAGCTGCCTCAGAACTGTGAGCCAATAAGTTTAGTTCAACAGTCTCTGTGTTTCCATAGTATGGAAGACACTATGTAAATACTACGTAACATCGAAATTTTACGAACAAATTACCAGCGCATAATGACCTCATGTTTCTGGCTTTGAAATGCTTCACACTCATGCTTATAATGGACTTTTTCACAGACTACGGCAAAATCGACTGTGTATCCTAACTATCATGCACAAAAATGGTCTGAAATTTCGATGTGCGTTTTCAACAAAAGTGAATGGAACAATATCCACAAACAACTAACCAAGTAATAAAATGGCGTCTTAAAACGTGCACTTGTAGTTATATCATAGTCAGGGTATTCCTCGAACAGCTGTCCCTGGCTTTTTCCCGCAATTGTACAAGTGGCCATTAAAAGGTCATCATCACGTGATGTGTTAAAAATAAAGAAAAAATGCAGAATGGTAAAGTACTAAGAAACAAAAACAGAAATTCAGTATAACTTCTTTATGTGTCTGTTACCGTGAATGACCGAAATTGGAGTGTCGACTTTCATCGGTGAATGTCAACTTATACCAAATACGTGAGTGAAAGATCGAATATTTCATTACATTGTTGTACATTCGGACCCTCTCCGGTGTGTATCGACAATCGCAGATATACTCTGGTGGAGGTCCAAAAAAGGAGAGTCAAGAAACAAGCGACTGGCTCTCTCCCAACAAATCCTTCGTTCTGCTCGGAGTCAATCAGCTTTGTCAGTCTTTTGCAAGCTTTGATAACGCGAGCAACTTTTCTTAATTTTTTTCCGATACCATAATTTATATTAAATTGATACTGCAGTAAATCGTGATCTTTTTCATGAAAAGTTAAATGCATTAATTGCGGGTATACGAGAAGATTATTGTTTTTATTTTTCTTAAGAAAAGTATTAAAAAATACTTTCAGAAGTGGTTTCTGCTAAAATTAAATGCAACACACCTTTAGATTACAGACGACTAAAACGTTTTGATGTTTTAAAAATTAATGTTAAAGAGAAGTTAATTGTACCATTGACACCAGGGGAAACGAACATACAGTACTATGTTACCAATGAAGAATTCTACATTATACTATATGAAACTCACATCAGAATAGGCCACGGAGGAAGAACACGTATGCTTAAAGTGTTAAGTTAAATACAAAAATATTACATATAAAATTGTAATGTTGCATTTAAATTTATGCAAACAGTGTCAAATGAAACACAATGCATCTAAGAAAGGTATTGTTGTGAAGCCAATGGTTAGTTCTGAATTAAACTCAACATGTCAAGTTGATCTGATAGATCTGCAGTCAAATAGAGATGGCGAATATAAGTTATTAATGGTGTATCAAGATCATTTGACTAACTTTGTCCAGCTACGACCTTTGGTAACTAAAAGAGCTGAAGAAGTAGCGCATCACGTTCTTTCAATATTTTTAACATTTGTTGCACCAGCAATGTTGCTATTTAATAATGGTAGAGAATTTAGTAATCAAGTCATATCCGAAATATGCGCTATGTGGAAAGATATTAAAATAGTTCATGGAAAGACTCGTCACAGTCAAACACAAGGCTCAGTTGCAAGGGCCAATCAGGATATACAGAATATGCTACCTGTATGGATGAACGATAACGATACAAATAAATGGTCAGATGGTTTCTCCTTTTTTCAATTTGCCAAGAACACTACATACCACGAAGGAAGTCTTTATGAAGCCTGGCGAACAAATCGTAAATATTGAAACTAAAGAACAAATCGTAGAAATTGCCAATACTTCTGAAACTGAAGAACAGCTTGAAGAAACTGTTAATGCTTAAAAAAAAGATTTTAGCGGTAGTCAAACCGAAAACCATATTCCAAAGAAAAACATTGAAGAGGACCTACAGCTTACAACGTCCTCACATCAAATTCTGTCTGAAAAGCACGAGTTGATTTTTACAAAAATAGCGGCTGCGAAAGAAAATCTTCTACTGCAAGCAACAGAAATGTTACGAACCTCACAAAAAAAAATTTCCTCATGCTCAAATTGGTGATAATGTACGAATACAAGTCTCTGATGTCGACCGTGGTCGTACAGATAGCCGAAATGTGTTAGCGGTTGTTGTTAGAATAGAAGACTCCGTGGTACCCTGAAGCAGCCTTACACACGTCATCAGTTCGTAATTTGTAAATAAAAGTTACTTTCCATAGATGATATTTCTTTTCAAGAAACGTGGCTAAGAAAAAGCAGCTGCAGATAATTCGAGAAGCGGGGGACAAAGCTATACACGTTGTCGTTGCAAAAGGAAGTGTTCCACAAATAAATGCAGTTGTAAAAGCAAGGGACTCTTGTGCAATTCAACTTGTTGCAATAAATAAGATTTGAATCACATAGGAAAGTAATTTTTTATAACTGTTATTTTCTTTTCTCATGTAGAATGTACTGCGTATTTTAAATTCTTGGTCATTCCTTTCAGAAGGAGAGGCGAAAAAGTTAAGTCACTCTTGTGACGTTCTATAGCGACTGAATTACGGAGTAGAAAATATAAATCTCCAACATGTTCAACATTCACCATTAGTGCATGGTGTACGTCAACATTTACCGGTGTAAGTCAGAAATAAGGGTATTTAGCAAATATTTCGGACATACACTTAGCAACTATGTGAATGTTGACAGTCACCGATGAAAGTTGACATTCTCCAGATTTCGGTGTTTCACTATAACATATCCACACTTACTGCTTTGAAAATAACTCTTCTAGCTGGAACTGAGCAGATTTGAAGACACACTGTTATTGTGAAGAAATATGCTCTTTGATCGGTGGATCTGTAGTCTACCGTTAACTGCATAAATTTGTAAAGCTAGTGACTGTCAAAGAGGTGGTATCAGAGTAACACTATTCCAAATATTAAATTGCTACTATGGCATATCACAATAAGTTAAGTCCTTAGAAGAAATGTCATTTTGTAATAATTTTTAAACCGGTATTTTCGAATTAAGAATCGCAATCTGTTTACCGTTATTTAATTAACTTTGACCTTCAGATACAGTGATCAAAGTGGGGAGTGGTTACACTGTGTGTGCGCGTCTCTTGCTCTGTTTACTTGATCTTAGACAAATTATTATGTAACGTACTGAAGTGCATACAGCTTTATAAAGTTAGTTTGAGTTTGCCATTCCAGTTTGCCATTTGAGTTTGCCGTTAGTCCCGTCCTTTTTTTTTTTTTTTTTTAACCGATTATTTGATTAACTTCTAAGGAATCTACACAGGTTGTGATTGTAGTTATGTGACATGAGGATGGACAGGTATATGTAGAGAATGTGGGTCCGATATATCAACAATGTTTGAGAACCTGTAAATATGCAATAAATGGTTTACTGTGTTTTATGCCAGTCTGCATCACACAGTCTGTTTAAACTTTCCCAGTGCCACTCATAAACACTCTCTACCAGCCACATTGTAATAAAATGCAGTAGGAAGGAACAAACGACAGATGTGAGTAGGATGGCAGTAGGCATTCCAGATGCATCAATTACTCAAAAAAAGCCTTAATCGCATTTATTATTATTATACCGTCAAACGGTTTCAAGCCGACGTAGGGGTCATCTTGTGGGCGTTTACACCATTGGTCGACTGCTGGTGGTGTGACTCCTGTCTACATAACGGCAGGAAACCAATAGTGTAAACGCCCAGAAGATGACCCCTACGTCGGGTTGAAACCGGTTAGCAGTGTAACATTAATAAAAAATGCGATTAAGACTGTTTTGGAATAATTGATTAATCATACTAACCGCTGCTTCATCTCCACAACCATGTTGTCCAAAAATTCCAGATGCAATTCGTTTGTGAACAATCATTGAACTTCAACACATTATGCATTAAATGGTCATAACCCTTAAGCTTGACATCCATGACATCATTAATGAACCTCAACATATGACTTCATCATACAGGTCTAATTTTTGCCGTAACTATCTCATTTAACCCCTTAACCGTTAGCTCCGTTCCTTCCTGTAATTCTTCCAGCTGAGAGAATTCACAGTTTCTAATTTTGCCTATTATTTCCCACACTACACTAATGTTAGAGCATTCCACGTCGTCTTGAATGTGCTTTGTCAAACTTCTCCTTCACATTCTTACAGAATTCCCATATGTGTAAAATTTTAAGTTTACATCCTTTACAAATGGGTTACAGTTAACAGTAGTCATTTTGTCAACTTTAAGCCCTGCAAATGGCTTTTCTGTTTCTACATTACACTTTCATTCCACCACCGTCAGACACATGGTAACCATTCTTTTTAAGCAGATCCCAACGGGAATAGAGCTTTATAAACGACCTTTTTTCTTTCTTTTTTTCTTTTGCATGGTTCAGTGCAGTAAACATTCGCAAATCCACCTTTTTCTGCAAGCACTCTAATGTGTGAGCACTTTCTACATTTTTTACAATAAATGATCTATCTCTTATTCCCCAACCATATCCAAACATTTCTATACAATGAGTTTAAAGAAGTATGAATGCTTTGTTACACAGCCTCTGTTGTGTGTTCTTTTTCTAATAACTGTTTATATTTTTCCTTCATAGTAACTGTTTTCACCCAATACTCCAGTTGACATTTTTTGACCGTCGGGGTCTTCCATTTTCAGTTTTCTTTTCCATACACGTAACATATTAACTGCATTTAAAGGAGTAACTTTTTCAATAGTGAATGGTTTAAGTCTGTTTGATGCACTGATTCTCTTCCTTAAAATACACAGAATCATCCGTGGGAACCGCTCTTAATTTGGCCTAATTTGGCTATGACTGTATCTTATGGTACTCGGGACAGTGTGAAGCAACACAGCAACTATTCTGCAATCTCTCTGATAGTTTTCATCACGTGGAAGTGATGGTCACTGAGTGCAGTAGAACGTATTGTAAATAAAGTTTGTAGGGCTTTAAGCACTGAGACAGTGTTCCATGGGATCAACATCATTTCTGTTGAAAGGGGACTGTCGTATTTGCCACGTCGGTTATCAAGAAGTTTCGGGCATAAATGTAAAGGAAGTTGTGAATTTCACAAATGCAGTCAGCCACTGTGGTATCCATACAATCATATTCTTATTTAGTCTGTGGTTTGAAGCCAATGGGGTTAGAGTGAGTCAGAGAATATCAGTGTGTAGTATGTATTACACAGTGAGGCAACGCACTCGGTTTGAAAAGGATGGAAGCTGACCTGCCGGGTAGTGGAGGCCACATTATCTGAAAAGGATTTTCATAATAAAATGTTTTTGAGGAATACTGAAGGTGTTGAGCAAATATCAATGGAGGCATTACAGACTTAGCTGATAAGGTAATCCAGATTTAGTGATTTTAACTGTGGTTTCTTATCGTTAGGACATTGTGTATGGCTGTAGTTTGCAGCAGCGATTTTATTATGCAACAAATGGTCTTTTTCTTCCAACTGAAACAAGTGACAGGGAAAGTAACTTTGCACAGGGAAATTGTTAAGTAATATTTTGCTTACTTGTTTTGACTTAATGAAGTATAGTTATACTTGGAGTCTTTGTCCTCATTGATCAGCTGTCAACTTTAGTTCCTCATTTTCTTTACGTTTATGAGTGAGTCTGTATACTGGATTGTACTATGTTAGATGCCTTTCATTGCAAATCGTATGTGCGGTAAATGACATCTGATTTTTGACAGTTTCATCATTATCTTAATATTAACACGTTGCAGAACAGTCGAGCGTTCCGTTCGCACAGGTAGGGCAATAAATTTAATTACTTTCAAGGTTCACGTCAATCGTGAAGCACAGTAATTGTCAGAGTGTTCCTTTGAAAATAATACTAGATCAGTTAAGAGATTTAACACTAGTACATTTCCGTAAGGTAATTTTCAACCTGTTTTAACAGAAAGTCAGATGCGTTAAACGTTATGTTCTTTTTCTGTGTGATACGAATGGAGTTCCGGTACAGTGATTCTTTGTGAGACTGACATATAGATTAGCAATACGCAGGGCTAACATTTTTATCTGCATTCTTTTATTTTGCAGTCAGATAGCATATATAAATTTCATTCAAAACGGATTGTTTTCTCGCAGGCTAATTGTTTGATGTACTGGATAGTCTGTATTTCCCATCGTGTAGCGTGAGCTCCACATATTTAACAATCAAAACATACACGGGTATGCTGCCGGTCTATAGTGTCCAACGGGCACAATATTTCGGCGATCATACATGTCGCCATCATCAGGTGAACTGACGGTCTGAGCTCCTGTGAGCTCCGGGAAAATCGCCCGCATTCTGAAGAAACACCGGGTCGGAACTGGGTTTTGTCCTCCAAATAAAACTCGTGCACTGGTGGGGAGCGCCGAAGATGGCCGGGGTTTGAGGAAGGCCGGCGTGTACCAGATTCCGTGTCAATGTGGCAAGTCGTATATTGGTCAGACGATGCGTACCGTCGAGGATCGATGCCGTAAACACCAGAGGCACACTCGACTGATGTATCCGAGCAAGTCGGCGGTCGCTGAACATTGTTTGTCGGAAACTCACGCCATGGAGTATGACCGCACGAGGATTCTGGTACAGACGTCGAGATACTGGGACAGCGTTGTTAGAGAGGCCATCGAAATTCGCACCAATGATGACCTCATAAACCGTGACTGTGGCTATAATCTTAGCAAGGCTTGGGAACCAGCGATCGGATTAATCAACAGTAAATCGAGCAAACGTATAGTTGTGACGGCCACAGCGGACAGAGCCATCACACCGACGTCATCTCAGACGCCGTCGCAATCTGTTCCACCGCGCGACCGTGGAGCGGGGCGCGGACAGCGGAGGGAGCGCGCCGCGGGCGGAGGGTATTTTAAATCAGCCGCCGCCGCGACCGAATCCAGTTCCCTTTGAGCAGCCATAGCGTACGGATCTCCGTGCCGGCACGTTCACAGGAGCTCAGTCCGTGAGTTCACCTGATGACGGCGACATGTATGATCGCCGAAATATTGTGCCCGTTGGACACTATAGACCGGCAGCACACCCGTGGATATTTTGATTATCAAATACGCCGGGAGAAACTCAAGAGTCACTCCACATATTTAAGTTCAAAATAAATTTTAACACATTCCTGTTGCCCTGCACTGAGAATTACGTATTTCGATGTCAAAATAAGCTTTATACACGTCTCAGACGCCAAACAGGCACTTAGATCACGAGTTTAGATGCTTCACATTTAATTTCCACTGTAGTTATAAACTGTAGCATCCAGTATGGCATTTCTCGTATATACATGTAGAGATGTGAGGCCACATGATGCATGCTTTGGTTTGTGAATATTATTGAAATATATGAACAATTCTCACAGAGGCACTGCTAACACAAATTACACCGAAAATGTAAAATTTCAATTTGTTGAAACCCATTACAGAACTATTTTGTCACAGCATTATACTGAGTATAATCTGTGACGAAGCGAACTGCCATGAACAACTACAGAAGAGACGGTATTCAAAGTTAAAGAAGGATATGTGTGATGTACTTAACAGTTATCTACATCGTACAATCTCCATATTAACTCTGCAAGACGCAACACCAAACTCAGACCAGTATTTCTCGTACATGAAGATGTGATAATGACAGACATAGTAGAAAATACTGCTAAAGAAGCACTGTAAACCACTTCAGGGAAGTATAAAAATCCTTTAGCTACACCATATGAAATGGAACATCCTGACACTAAAATGTGTTATCGGCCTGTGATACTGGAGCTACTCCATATGGACGATTATTACTGTACAGATTTGGATATGACGCAAAATTTTGGCAGGATTTTTGAGAAAAGGGATGTGTACTGTTACATAAAATAAAATTACGACAGTTCAGATAAAGAAGTTAACCTGAAAATAGCTACGTGATTGAGGACAACGATAAGTAAGGAGGAACAGGTTTAAGATGGATGAGTTCCAATTGCAGAATAAAAACAACAAATTTATGTGTCAAGTTACTAGCCAAGAAATCAGCGTGGACATAAGTAACTACCATATTAATTTTATACAGTGCTACTATGTGCGCCTAAAAGAAACTTGTACATCTCCGTTGACTGAAGAATGTGATACTAACAGACTGGAAGTTATGTAGTGTATCCTCTTGTGACACAGCTAACATTTACACAGTTGTGAACGACAGGTTGGTGCAGCTCTGGCCCACAGGCAACACTACCTTTGAAGCTTATATGAAAACAAATGGCACCAGCAGAGAAACAGACGCGATTGTCTGCTACCAAAGCTCCAGTTGCAGTCATACGAGTAGTATTGTGTGGCACCAGCCTTGCCACCAGAGGCATATGCATTGCTGCAACCAACGATTCCATGCGATACTACCTCTGTTCGGCAAATCACAGGGCTCTGATGATCTCCTCCTGCTGGAATCATGTTGATGTCACTGCCAGACCGCCCCGCTATCACTTCAAACTTCAGAGATAAGAAGCAAGTTGATATTGCGTAACAACTACCTTCATGAAACTAAAACTAACTCAATACGTTGCCAGTTATCGTTAAGCATGAAACAAAATTGATGAAACTGCCCCATACGCCTTCAGTTACATAGTAGCAATATCAACAGCAGCAGAAAACAGCATAACGTTAGTATGATTCGTGGTGAGTAGGAAGGTAGGGCCGACAGTGAGCTACTGCGCTTGTTTCAGTGATGGGATTGTCCTTACCAGAATCGACAGCAAACCAACACTGACACTAGTAGGTCTGGTACACACGCAACGTCACATGCACAATACAAAGGGACAGAGGAAGTACCTTAAGATACCGAACGGGTAATTGAGTAAAAAGTAGATGAAAATGTAATAATCGTGAGGGACTGGAATGCGGTTGTAAGAGAAGGTTTAGAAGAATAGTTTAAGTGAGAATACGGGCTTGTTAGGAGAAATGGGAGAGGGGAAAGATTTACTGAGTTCTAAAATAACTTTCAACTAGTAATAGAGGATACTCTGTTGAAGAATCGCAAGAGGTGGAGGTATGCTATGAAAAGACCGGGAGATATAGGAAGATTTTAGTTAAATTACATCAGGGTCAGGAAGAGATTCCGAAATCAGATGTTGGCTTGTTACGCACATACAGTGCAGAGATAAACTCTGATCACAATTTAGTAGTGATGAAGAGTAGGTCGAGATTTAAGAGAATAGTCAGGAAGAATAACTTCACAAATAAATGGGATACAGAAGCACTAAGGAATGAAGATACACGCTTGAAGTACTCTGGACTACAAATACTTCGGTAATGAACAGAAGGCAGTTCAGTTGAGGAGAAGTGGATGTCACTAGATAGGCAATCAAATGGTTCAAATAGCTCTAAGCACTATGGGACTTGACATCTGAGGTCATCAGTCCCCTAGACTTAGAACTACTTAAACCTAACTAACCTAAGGACATCATACATATCCATGCCCGACGCAGGATTCAAACCTGCGACCGTAGCGGTCGCGCGGTTCCGGACTGAAGCGCCTAGAACCGCTCGACCACAGCTGCCGGCACAGATAGGCAATCACAGGGGTTGGAAAGGAAAGCATAAGTACAAAGAAGGTTACTGCGAAGAGACCATGCTTCACATGAGAAATACTTCAGCTGATCGATGAAAGAAGGAAGTACAAATATGTTCTGGGAAATTTGTGAATAGAGAAGTATCGATCACTTAGGAATGAAATCAATAGGCTGTGCAGAGAAGCTTGGGTGAAATGGCTACAGGAAAAATGTGAAGAAAAAGATTATGAAATTATTGCCGGAAGGACTGGTTCAGTATGCAGGAAAGTTAAGAGAACCTTCGGGGAAACTAAAAGCAAGGGCAGCAAAATCGACAGTACAATGGGAATGTCACTTTTAAATGCAGAGGAGAGAGCGGATTGGTGGAAAGTGAAGATTTGTCTGATGTGATACAAGAAGAAACAGGAGTCGATGTAGATGAACTGGGGGATCCAGTAACAAAATCAGAATTTACAAGAGCTTTGGAAGACTTAAAATCAAATAATGCCGAAGGGATGGATAATATTACTTCGGAATTTCTAAAATCGTTGGGTGGAAGTGGCAACAAAACGACTAATCATGTTGGTGTATAGAATGTATGAGACTGGCGATGTATCATCAGATTTTTAGAAGAGCATCACCCACATAGTTCTGAAGAGCCGTCAAGTGCGAGAATTATCGCACAATGTGCTTGACAGCTCACGCATCAACGTTTCTGCCAGGAAAAATAACAGAAGAAGTGAAAAAAATACTTAAGGGTGATTTTGTTCTGTCGTTACAATTACAAGGATGCGTGAAAAAAAAACACGCATTTTGTAGTTGTAACGACAGAACAAAAACGTCGTCAAGCATTATAAAGCAACTACGGACACTACGGCCACACAGATGAAGAATTTAAGTCAAAAGAAAATTGAGTATTTGTTAAATGACGACCAGCTTGGCTTTAGGGAAGGTAAAGGCACCAAAAAGGGCGTTCTGATGTTGCAGTGATAGTAGAATACAGATTGAAGAACAATGTTAAATGGTGCAAGATGTTCGAAACTCTATTAATAATAGTAATAATGTATAGGGAAAGATGAGTGATATACGATATGTAAAAGAATCGAGAGCAGACAATAAGAACGGAAGACCAAGAACTAAGTGCTCGCTGTAAAAAGATTGTAAAACACTGATGTAGTCTTTCTCTCCTGCTGTTCAATCTATACTTCGAAGGAGAAATAAAGGAATGGTTCAGGAGTAGGATTACAGTTCGTCAATGGATTTCAATGATAAGATTTGCTAACAACATTGTTATCACGAGTAAAAGTAAAGAAGAATTACATGATCTGCTTAATGTAAAGAACAGTACAACGAGTGCAAAATGCGGACTGACAGTAAATCGAAGAACGGCACAAGTAATTAGAAGTCGCAGAAATGAGAACAGCTAGAAACTTGACATCGGGATTGATGGTCATAAAGTAGATAAGGCTAAGGAATTCTGCTACCTATGCTGCAATATAACCAATGACGGACGGAACAAGGACGACATCAAAAGCAGACTAGCACGGGCAAAAAGGGCGTTCCTGGCCAAGAGAAGTCTACCAGTATCAAACAGAGGCCCTAATCTGAAGAAGAAATTTCCGAGAATATACGTCTGAAACACAGAATAGTATGATAGTGAAACATGGATTGTGTATTTGACATATGGGGCCAAAGGATGGTAAGGTAAGATGGTAGTGAAACGTGGACTCGATGTGTTTGAGTTATGGTGCCAAAGAATGGTAAAGTAAGGAATGAGGAGGTGAGGAAAGGAATATACGCTAAACAGTGACAACAAAAAGGACAGGACGATAGAACATCTGTTAAGACTTCAGGCATTAGAGGGAGCTGTAGAGGGTAAAATCTTTAGGCGAAGACAGAGATTAGAATACATCCGTCAAATTATTGAGGATGAAGCCTGCAAGAGCTACCCTGCGATGAAATGGATGGCACAGCAGATTAATTCACGCGAGGTCACATCAAACCAGCCAGAAGACAAATGACTCAAAAGAAAAGAAACTGAAAATATAACCAATTTTCCATGATGCATCGCCATGTTACAGCAAAATTCTAACATATTAGTCCCATAAACAAGCACGTTACAGTAAAATTTTTTCAGTCCACCAAACATTCACATGTTACACCAAAATTGTTAGAAATTGCCTTCCCGTAAATCACCATGTTACTGAAAGAAATACTGTTGTTTGTGATTGTTGTAAGTACTTCTTCATTTCATTTCTATGCGGTTTTCAAAGCTGTGTGCTATTTTTCTGTAAGCTGAGTCTGCTGGCTGACTGTGAGCAGTTTGACAGTGGGAGAAAATTTCTGCTTTCAGCCAAACTCTAAGTGTGAAATATGTGCTAATTACAGGAGATTCTTTAAGAAGAGGGAGAATGCTAACGTTTTTATGAATTTTCCATTGGACAGATTGAGAAGGTCCACAGCAGTTTGCTGACGAGAATCATGGGCCTGCAGAACCCTCAAGACTTTGAGAAGGAAATTCGAAAGTGAATGTTGAAATTAATCGTCATTACAAGCATACCGGATTGATTTACTTGTATCTCAAACGGGTTCGCCTAAACATCTGTCGGCAAGTAAATTCCTGTACCATCTCCGATAATAAACATATTTCATATTACAACTGTATGTAGTCCTTCCTTTAGTTCAGTCGTATAATGTTCTCACTAAGCAGTGATCATTAGTTACTGACATTAATAACGCAGTTTTCCTTATATTACACAGGTCGCCTCTTGTTTTCTTACATCATATTTGTTACTAGTTCCATAACATTCAGTGACACACTACACACAGTTACCTACGGGACCATAAGAGAGGTCAAACGATAAACTGCTACAATTAAGTTCATTAACTTTGCATTCCTCCCGGCATGCTGCAACTCTTACCACACCCAGAATAGTTTCTCTGTTTCCAAGACGCCAACGAGGACAAAATGCGTCCTTTATTGCTGAAAGGCTATTTCATTCATTTCGTTAACTGCCCTTATGTTCTATGTTTTCTGCCTTAGTGCAACTGTACACCGTCAGTTCCTTACGGTGTGCACTTTTCTCCCTGAACAGAAGTTTTAGGAAGCTCCAAAATACCCTTATATAGCTGCCACAGCCACTTTTTAGATGTGGTGATAGGAGAGAGACTCATGTAGTAATATCTCTTTCAATATGTCGTCAAACATGTGTTTAAGACGGGCAGTGAGTCGTGTTTGGACAGCCAAGTAGTAAGGCGACCACTCAAGATTCGCGGGAAATCCGGGTTAGCGTTCCGGGTCGTCATAAATTTTCATTATACAGCTAACGGGGGCCTGTTTTCGCAACCGCTAATACATTTCATATATTTCATAATGGCTGTAGTAGCAGCAGTGCCTGTTGCTTCCGACATGCCTGCATACCTGAAGGAACATTACACTGTAATTCGGAATAACACAGGCATCACAATACCGTACTGATCAAAGGGATTTACTTACTAACCAACACCTGGGACGACACTATCTGAAAAAGATGATACATCAACAGTGGCCTTGGTCTACACTGCACACAACACAACTCATAGTTGTAGAGTAGAAATTGGACTTCCAATGAGTGGACACCTAACAAGATAGCTAAATATTTCTCTTCAGGAAGAAGGCTATTGAAGGTAATCTTCTGCCACACATTTGGAGGCCAGCACGTGAGAAAATATCAAAAGATCATTTAATTTTTTTCGTGAATGTTGCTAATGAACTTGTTACAATTAGCGAGAGGTGTATACTACTTTGTGATACTAGGAGTGCTTACAATGACACACCAATAGTAGATGATTCATTTGCAGGTAAAGAAGATGAATGCATGATCATTCTGCCAGAAATAACAAAATACGTACAACCTTTGGATGTATATTTCTTCAGGCAGTATAAAATACGTAGAAGAAAGATAACAGACTCTACAAAGACACTCTGCAGTGGCTTTGACAGTAAATTAGGAAACAGAATTTTCATAATGATAAAGCTTTCTCTTATTCGTAATCATCTGTCCGCTCCAGTGTATCAACCTGTGCTTCAATATTCTTGGCAAACGGCTGGGTACAATATTACCACACATGTTGTTCAATTTTTTAATGTGATGCAAGTGGCATTTGATTTTGCAACTCAAGAATGTGATTTTGAGAATTGCCCAAATACTGATATCGCCAAATGTGCCTGTTCTGATTCTGCACATTGTTGAGGAATTTCTTGCACATTTTTGAAGTCCGATAGTCGGCAGCCCAAGAATGACGTAATCCAATGATTTCCCCGTTCTAATCACAGTGGTACGATAAGATTCCACATAACATTGGAACACGGAATTCCTGTTCCATCCGAGCGAATGCTAGGCTACTATCTGGTTATGAAATTTGAACACTAGCCTTTAAATTCATTGTGTATGCAGTTGTATGTGTTCCACACGATAAGAGCAATTTTCCTTTCTGATACGGACGTAGCTTACCGCTACCGAATCCTTTCTCATATTCTTGCTGTATCTCACATTTGAATTCAACGCTACGCACAGTCCTCCGGACAGATCTGGCAAATGCTAGGCAGTTCAGACTAGGCACTTGACAGTGGACGTCTGTCTCAAGAGTGCTGCGTTGCCCTGCCGCTCTAGCAGGTTCCATATCTCTGCAGAAGCTCCGGACCCGCCCGACGGCGAATCATACAAACGGCATACGATATCAGGCTCATCGGCTCGTGCGGTGACATTTAATATTAAAACGCAATCAGCCTAATTAGTATGCAGTGAATCCGTCGCCCGATGTAGCGGTCACATTATGCTCTCTGATTAGCCGAATCCGGCGCCCCCGCTGGTAAAACAGGCAACATTTTCCTCACTGGGCAACGCTAATCCTTCAACTGTCCATATGGAAGGAAATTTACAGTCAAGACAAACAAGGTTGTATTTACAATGAGGTCATACTGGCAAGGCAGATACGATGTCAGAAGCTAAGTACCCTTAACAGGACGCATCCATGCCTTGGAAGCAAATCTGTTAAGCTTCCGTTGACCAGTAATCTTTGTGTTTCTTTAAGCCATCTTGTGTATATTTCCTTCTTACTTCCACTTTCCACATCTTCCAGTTAGTATGTATCTGCATCTGCATCTGCATTGCTACTCCGCAAGCCACCCAACGGTGTGTGGCGGAGGGCACTTTACGTGCCACTGTCATTACCTCCCTTTCCTGTTCCAGTCGCGTATGGTTCGCGGGAAGAACGACTGTCTGAAAGCCTCCGTGCGCGCTCTAATCTCTCTAATTTTACATTCGTGATCTCCTCGGGAAGTATAAGTAGGGGGAAGCAATATATTCGATACCTCATCCAGAAACGCACCCTCTCGAAACCTGGCGAGCAAGCTACACCGCGATGCAGAGCGCCTCTCTTGCAGAGTTTGCCACTTGAGTTTATTAAACATCTCCGTAACGCTATCACGGTTACCAAATAACCCAGTGACGAAACGCGCCGCTCTTCTTTGGATCTTCTCTATCTCCTCCGTCAACCCGACCTGGTACGGATCCCACACTGATGAGCAATACTCAAGTATAGGTCGAACGAGTGTTTTGTAAGCCACCTCCTTTGTTGATGGACTACATTTTCTAAGCACTCTCCCAATGAATCTCAACCTGGTACCCGCCTTACCAACAATTAGTTTTATATGATCATTCCACTTCAAATCGTTCAGTACGCATACTCCCAGATATTTTACAGAAGTAACTGCTACCAGTGTTTGTTCCGCTATCATATAATCATACAATAAAGGATCCTTTTTTCTATGTATTCGCAATACATTACATTTGTCTATGTTAAGGGTCAGTTGCCACTCCCTGCACCAAGTGCCTATCCGCTGCAGATCTTCCTGTATTTCGCTACAATTTTCTAATGCAGCAACTTCTCTGTATACTACAGCATCATCCGCGAAAAGCCGCATGGAACTTCCGACACTATCTACTAAGTCATTTATATATATTGTGAAAAGCAAAGGTCCCATAACACTCCCCTGTGGCACGCCAGAGGTTACTTTAACGTCGGTAGACGTCTCTCCATTGATAACAACATGCTGTGTTCTGTTTGCTAAAAACTCTTCAATCCAGCGTATTTTGGCCCACGGCACGGACTTTTTTGTCGTCACCCTTCTCATCTCCACCAACACAACAAAAAAACCTGATTACTTTTTTTGAGGATTAATTTTTTTAATACTAGATTAATTAAGGTAAGTACGAGGGTCACTCCAAAAAAAATGAACACTATTTTTTTAAAATCCATCTTTTATTCTACATGTTTGATAGTTTTACAGTGTGTAGATACATCCTTTCGGAAAAATATTTTCATTTCTCCACATAATTTCCATCCCTCTAAACTGCCTTACGCCATCTTGGAACTAGCGCCTGCATACCCGCACGGTAAAATTCTGCACCAACCTGTTGGAGCCACTGTTTGGCAGCGTGCACAAGGGAGTTATCATCTTCAAACCTTGCTCCACGAAGAGAGTCTTTCCGTTTCCCAAAGAGACGATAGTCACAAGGAGCCAGGTAAGAGCTGTAAGGTGGGTGTTTCAGTGTTGTCCATCAGAGTTTGGTGCTCGCTTCCATGGTTTTTTGACTGACATGTGGCCGTGCATTGTCGTGCAACAGGAATACGTCCCACTTTTGCTGATGTGGTCGAACACGACTCAGTCGTGTCACATACGCATCAGAATTTATGGTGGTTCCACTTGGCATGATGTCCACAAGCAAGAGTCCTTCGGAATAGAAAAACACCGTAACCATAACTATTCCAGCAGAAGGTGTGGTTTTGAATTTTTTTTTCTTGGGCGAATTTGCATGATGCCTCTCTATTGATTGCCTCTTCGTCTCTGGTGAAAACTGATGGAGCCGTGTTTCATCACCTGTCAAAATTCTTCCAAGAAATTCATCTCCACCATTCTCGTACTGTTCCAAAAGTTCGCTGCATACCGTTTTTCTCCTTTCTTTGTGAGCCACTGTCAACATCCTGGGAACCCACGTGGCACGAACCTTTTTTAACGCCAACACTTTCAGTATTCCACAAACACTTCCTTCCCCTATCCCAACGTAGCTTGAAAATTCGTTCACTGTGATGCGTCTGTCAGCAGTCACCAATTCGTTAACTCTCTGCATATTGTCTGGAGCGTGTGCAGTACGAGGCCTGCCCCGGCGAGGACAATCCTCAATATTGCTGTACTTGCTTTCATCACGTAACCTGCTTGCCCACCGACTAACTTTACTGCGACCAACAGCAGCCTCTCCATACACCTTTTTCAACCTCTTGCTGATGTTTCCCACTGTTTGGTTTTCACAGCAGAGGAATTCTATGACAGCACGTTGTATCTGACGAACGTCAAGTGTAGCAGCCATTTTAAAGACATGCTGTGACGGCGCCACTCACGGGAACAGTTTGAACTAAGTCTGAAAACAAGCGGGAAGGATGTATCTACACACTAGAACTTTCACACATGCAGAATGAAAACTATATTTTTACAAAAATAGTGTGCATTTCTTTTGGAGTGACACTCGTATAATGTTACCTACTTTTTAAACAATTTTTATGAATGACAACGAATAAGCACAATCCATTTTCAAAAATAACGTTGTTTCATTGCTTACGAGTGTTAATGAAACAGAACAAGTAACAAAAAATCTTCTAAGTGATAGATTATTTTAATATTTACCTTAGAATCTCGTCCTTCAAACTTATTCTGCTACAGCAATCTGAGCTGCAGTTGCCACCATAGTGACACAACAAACTGTTACAAATCGTTTCCTTCAACAATAGCTCCGTACCAGACGTCCTGTAGCGTGCAACCGTAGTCTGTTACTTCAGCGGTGACAAGCGAGAGTACATTGGACGGCAAGGTGCAAGTCTGATGTGTTTTCTGTTGAAAGCTGGTTCTGCCTCTGTGCTACTGGTTGCTGAATGTTGATTAGAAGGAGACCAGTTGAAGGCCTGCAACCAACCCGTCTACGAGCTACACACACTGGACCTGAACCTGGAGTTATGCTCTGGGATGTGAGTTTGTTTGACAGCAGGGATACTCTCGTGGTTATCCCACGCACCCTTACTTCAGAACTGTACCTCAGTGTGATGATTCTGTTGTGCTTCCCTTCAAGAGCAGCATTCCAGGGGGTGTTTTCCAATAGGACAAAGTTCACCCACATACCACTGTTGTAGCCTAATATGCTCTACAGACTGTTGGCTTATTGGCTTGGCCTGCTCGATCTGCAGATCTGTCCCAATCCGAGCGTTCCTAGGACTTTATCGGACGACAGCTTCAACGTCATCCACAACCCGCATTAAGAGTTCCTGCAAAGACCGACCAAGTGCGAGAGGCATTGAATTGCACCCCACAAACTTACATCCAGCACCTCCATACACGATGCACGCACGTTTGCGTGCTTGCATTCAACATTCCAGTGATTAACCTGCCGTTCATGAACCCGTATTTCGTATTTATAACGGCTTATCTCGCTCTTACATGAACCTGGGATCTTGCTATTTTAATCACTTAAATATGTTACCCAGACAAATTTATTCCTGCAATATCATTACTCTACATTAATTATACTTTGTTGTTGCGATTTTTTTCCAGTCAGCTTCGTTTCACCCCGAGTCTACCAATTCGCAATAATAACTTGCCACATGGCACACTGTTTTTTAACTTCTGGCTCTTACATAGTCACAGTAAGAGACGGTATCCACCGAGACGATGTGATATTCGGTAGGATACGTAGGAATAAATGTGTCGCGACGGGACACTTGTCGGTGCAACACTTGTGTTCCTACTGGGATGATACGATGTGCGATATGACACGTGATGCAACCTCGTTACGACAAACAAAAAGACCTTTCTGGCTCAGCTGTAATCATGAACTCTTCTGAAGAGGGCGCTGTTGTACCATAACGTTTTTTAAAGTTGGAAAAAACCAGAAAAGGAACGATCATGATGATGTTTCGTTTGTGGGGTGCTCTACTTCGCGGTTATCAGCGCCCATACAAATTCCCAACCTTTGCCAAGTCCGATATCGCCACTTTCATGAATGATGATGAAATGATGAGGACAGCACAAACACCCAGTCATCTCGAGGCAGGTGAAAATTAAACTGAAGGAGGTACTCACTGTACTCTTACATGCTATTAATATTAAATGTAGTTCGGCTATTGTGTTTCGTCAGCTCTCACTACACGAATACAAATGTCACAAATTCTACAGAATGAGGCCAAGCAGTTTCGACTTTTTGGAGCCACTGGTGACACCTATTCTGACAAAGCAGGACACCAATTTTCTGCTTGCTATATCTCCTGCTGGGAAGATAAGCTGGTGAAAGTGTGTAAATGACGTTAAAATGCGGCCATCAAAAGTTTATATTTAGTAAGACCTTCTAGTTTTGGTTTTTATTCAGTGAAGTAGCCAATGGCTTTGCCGCAGTGGTAACACCGATTCCCGTCAGATCACCGAAGTTAAGCGCTGTCGGGCTGGGCCAGTACTTGGATGGGTGACCATCCGGTCTACCGAGCGATGTTGGCAAGCGGGGATCACTCAGCCCTTGTGAGGCAACCTGACAGCTCTTTGATTGAGAATTAGCGGCTCCCGTCTCGGAAACTGACATACGACCGGGAGAGCAATGTGCTGACCACATGCCCCTCCATATCCGAGCCCAGTGGCGCCAATAGGCTGAGGATGACACAGCGGAATGTCAGTCCCATTGGGCCTTCATGGGCTGTTCGAGAGGAGTTTAGTTTAGTTTTAGTTTAGTATTCAGTGAAGTACATACATAACTAATAGTAAAAAATTTAAAAGGTTGTAAGTAGGCTGTTTAGGTTTTCTTACTGGTAACGCCACGTATCGCTCTGTATGAAAATCACTGGCTGTGCTGTGTGGCTGGTTTGCATTGTTGTTGGCTGTAGTAGCATTGGGCAGTTGGCTGTTAACAGCGCGTAGCGTTGCGCAGTTGGAGGTGAGCCACCAGCGGTGGTGGATGTGGGGAGAGAAATGGCAGAATTTTGAAAGTGGATCTGGATGTGTGTCCATCAGAAAGAGTAAATCTGTAATATTGGATTCATGGACTGATATATATATTATGACTTTTGTACACTATTAAGGTAAATACATTGTTTGTTCTGTATGAAAATCTTTCATTTGCTAACTATGCCTATCAGTAGTTAGTGCCTTCAGTAGTATGAATCATTTACTTAGCTGGCAGTAGTGGTGCTCGCTGTATTGCAGTAGCTTGAGTAACAAAGATTTTTGTGAGGTAAGTGATTTGTGAAAGGTATAGGTTAATGTTAGGCAGGGCCATTCTTTTGTACGGATTATTAAAAGTCAGATTGCGTTGCGCTAAAAATATTGTGTGTCAGTTTAAGCACAGTCATTTATAATTTTTCTAAGTGGATGTTTCTTATGGCGACCCTGCTAGGGTACCTAACTGGAATCTTCCGACTTTTCCTTGTAGTTTGTGTAATTAGTGTAGCTTTTGTTTATTGCTAGAGTGTAATTGTAGAGAGAATCTCCTTTGTAGTTGCAGTCTTTCATTGTTGTACAGTAAAACAGTTGTGGCATGCATGTAGATTTGCACCAAGTATTTTGCAGCTGCGCTTGCAATTAACTAGATATTATTTTCTGTGCTACGTTAATGCGTTTTCTTATTTTTGCTTTTCAAATTGTGCTTTTCTGTGTTAACGTGTGAAATATTGTGACAATTATGGCGTGTGAAAAACGTAATACTAGGCTCCAAAATAAACAGAAATGACAGTGAAGGCGAAAGCAGTCTGTTAGTGCCACCGTGTAATGAATTAACTAATGTTCAACATAGTAATTTGGTAATTGTGCATAGGGAAATGGAGTGGGCTGCAAACAATGGTGAAGAGAGTGAAACAATTAGTGAACAGGGAAGCATTATCGCCGGCCGCGGTGGTCTCGCGGTTCTAGGCGCGCTGTCCGGAACCGCGCGACTGCTACGGTCGCAGGTTCGAATCCTGCCTCAGGCATGGATGTGTCATGTCCTTAGGTTAGTTAGGTTTAACTAGTTCTAAGTTCTAGGGGACTGATGACCTAAGATGTTAAGTCCCATAGTGCTCAGAGCCATTTGAACCAATTTTATGAAGCATTATCGATCGATCGGTCGGCAACAGCCCGCCTCAGGAATCGGAAATGACAGGAGACGATCTTGCAAATACTGCAGATTCAGGTTTTGGGTCATCACCGTTTTCTCAAATAAGTCTAGACACATTTTCTGCTTGTCAAAATGTGAATGTTGCTGGTGCAACTTCACAACCAAAAAGCACTGACGAACTTGTTTCAGACACCTGTGCATTGTTATTACAATTAATGCAACAAATGGGACAAAGGCTACAAAAGTAAGACACAATGGAACAAAATCTTCAAAAGTTAGACACAATGGAACAAAATCTTCGAAAGTTAGACACCACGCTTGAACAAACACGTGAAGATTTAACTACTGAGTTACATAAAATCGAATTTAAATGTCAAAAAGTCTGTAATGACGTAAAAACACAAATTTGTGAGTATTTCCAACCTATTTTTTCGCGTCATAAAAATGCATTACAGAATCACGAAGCAGCCATAAAAGTACTGCAAACTATTGTTCATGAAAATCATGACACCTTGCAAGCTAAAACTGACTCAGTTGCATCTACCGATTCGGTTACGCAACTCGCAAAAACTAAGGAAAACTTAAAGGACACAGTAGATACGATTTCAACACAAATGGACACTCTGAAACTTGGTTCCGAAAAGCACACTGAGGAAATAAGTTCACTATCGGAGAAAGTAGCCGAACTTTCGGATCTGTTCACCAACTTATCTACAAAGGTAGATGATGATCTGAGTGACAGAAGACCTGTAGCCTTCACAGACACAGAACAGTATGAACAAATTAAGAAATTCATACAAAATCAGAATCAAATCAATACGCAACACAAAAGAGAAATCCGGGAAGTACAAGATCAGTTGGCACAAGTAATACAAGAATTACATATTTCAGAGGACACTCACGCTCCAACACAGGAAGAGGGAATTAGAAATACGGAAAGGCCACAAAACAATAACACAGGGGAATTCGGAAATTATGAAAGAAATTGGCAAGGTGCACCGAATTTTGAGATGGAACCGCCGACACGGCGTAACAATGACCGATATGCTACTCGCCGACATGATGATTTTGACTATAAGCTGTTCATTACTACACGTAAATTCAAAACATTTAAGAATTCTGGCAACGACATTTATCCACAAGCGTGGCTCTATAAATTCTCTCGTTGTTTTCCTCCCAACTGGTCATTAGAGCACAGATTGGAATTTATGTGTGGATACATAGAGAACGAACCAACCATAAGAATGTGATCGGTCATTCACGATTGCCACAGTGAAGCAGAATTTTACCATGCCTTCCTCTCAGCATATTGGTCTCAAGCTACAGAAGACCAAGTAAAACATAGCATCGTAATGATGAAACATTTCGAACAATCTGAATTTTCAAGTCTTGTGAAATATTTTGAAGACATGTTGCACAAGAATCAGTACCTGTCAAACCCATACAGCCCCTCAGAACTCATCCGCAATAGCTTGATCAAATTACCTGAACATTTACGACATATTATTTTGGCAGGACGTTGCAAAGACGACATTGAAGCTTTTCAGGGACTGTTACAAGAATTGGAAATTGAGACTGACAATTGCGGAACTCGAAAACAGTAGCACAACAATTACAGGTCACATTCGTCACAATTCCACTATGACAGAAATAGTAAATGGACACGACAAGGCTCTTCTTACAACGTAAATCTTGACAAAAACTGACACCACCCGTATGACACCTGTTGGCAGGAAAGTAATAATTACAGGGAAAGATCACCTCTCTGCGGTAATGACTATCACAGAGGCAATCAGAGAAACAGACAATATGGGAACAAAAATAATTATTATCAAGGGAGACAGAATAAATTCAGACCCAACGGTCCAGCGTGCAGTTACGATTCAGGGACAAATTCTCCACCACGTGACCAACAAGAAAGAAACTATGGAATCTACCGACATGACAGACGATATGATCGTAAAGATAGACCTGAATTGCATTAGAACTGGCGGGATTCGAACAGGGCAGGGCCCTCTCGACAAGGTGAATTTGTAGAAGTTAGGTCTCCTAAACCCAATAACGACGCACGCCAACAAAGAGATAACAGACAATGACTCGCACCGCAGGCAGCCACGTGCCTTGGCTGGCTCAGAGAAAAATAACATAGACGCTAACCTTGGGAGAAATTTTAGCATTCCTTACCGACGTATACAACTTGATAATTGCTCTGATGATGAAACTCTGCATACTAGGAAGGGTAAAGGATTTCTCCACATTTCACGTGTAAAACCGTTTATTGAGAGATAATGTGCTTTTTAACGTAGTCTTTGCCATAAAATTTTTCACTTCACGCTACTACTACAATTTGTCACAATGAGACACTGTTAACATGCAACAATGTTCTGAAGTTAGCTATCCAGTCAAGAACCTAGGGAATTTATTTAGACAAGTAATTACAAATGCATTGTTATAGTGAACAGAGGACACCATGTTATTGTGTGTATACATTCTTGCTTGTTAGTTGCACGATTACATAACGACTATAAGGCTTACACACTTACAACATATACCAGTACTGCTAATGAGATATTACTGCAACATTTTGGTTTACTTGAAAATACATTATGGATTTAAAGTGCATTCTGAGAGATACCAGATGACACAGTGGTTAGTTTATTTGACAGCTACACGATTATATCACGACGCTACTAATGTGTGACATAATTTACATTAATGCTTTTGCAGTGTATCTGTTTTCCTGAATTCTTCTGAAAAGGAAAACATGTTTTAATGGTAACTTTTGTGGTATAGCTACAATGAGACAGCTTTTTTTGTAGCACAACAATACGTTACAGTATAGTACTTTCTTCATCATGGCAATAAGCGTAGTAAGTAAAATATCTATACGCAAAGCATTTCACTTTTGTTTATCATGAGGTAAGTATATTGACTTCTGAAGAACTTAGCATTTGGAGGACGATAACTATGACACTTCCACATAGATTATCTTACAACAAGATGCACAGTTTAGTGCTACAGTACACGTATTTGAGTGATTAATTTTGTACTTAAAACATCTACTTTTAAAGATTTTAGAATTACAATGATACAAAGGGTTTCCGTGATACATTTCATTCCACTGCTGTAATCTGTAACACCTGAGGGTACAATTACATTAATCCTAAGGGGGTACACGCCTACTTCGTGTACCATGTGTTTGGCAAGGACAAGGGGCCCTAGCTAATATAGTATTTGCTTATACAACTTTACACATCGGTACCATATTTCTGTAACACACAAATTACACAGCTATCTGATCATTTAAGTGGGAGAGACAAACATTTATTTTACTACAACAGTGACAGATGTTTACATAATTACACAGTTGGAGAACTTCACACTTATGAAATTGTATTTTGTCTGTACTTTGTGAACTGTTCATATTTTTTCAGAACCATTGTGATACTATGAGAGCTTTGAATGATGTATTTGGTAAGGGATCATGATTTTTGAAGTACGTTTGAGGTAGATGACTTTATTCAATGTCTTGAAATTATTGTAAGAAGCTGCGACGATTATGAGATGTGATTGATCTGTTATCACGTTATTATTATGATGACAATGTGTATTATGCTGTTGAGGTATGTTTATGATCAATAAGCTGAGAATCGTACTTTAAGAGTTATGAAATGTGTGTAAATGCGTGAATGTATTGCAATGCAGGCAAAAATTTTTTGCACACTGTTATATTCATAGGATTTTGTTTCTAAACATTTGCAACGCAAATTCTCGATGTGTGAAATTTTTTATTTGAGACTGTCACTGTAGTGCAAACTGGTGTTGTAAATATTTCGGTAAGAAAGTTAAGTGACCTTTACGTAATGCATTGTGGGCACCCAGATGCGCGACAGTCGCCTGGAAAAAAGTCATTAGTGTGTGCCTTTCAGAGACACAGGTGGAGAAAAAAGGAGGCCATTAACCTCGCTATTGACATTTCTTTGTAGAAAGCATCGCAAATACGACACACTCAAACTTGAAAACATATGATTATACTGTGGAGCTCTTAATTTATGATATTTACTAAAATGCCTAATGAAATGATGAGAAACATTTTACATCTATTGTCTTTCTAGTTGAGAGTTTGCTCATTTTGTTTAATATCTAGTTTCTAGCTGCACTGCAGCATTGGTTAAAATAAAACTCTATAGATGTACTAATATAGATATTTTATGCCTACAGATCCAGTAAATAATAACTTTATGATCTACTTCAAGAAAACTAAAGAGCACAAAAAGACATATCCCTTCGCAGGACTTGCATACATAATTTTCTTTTCAACTACTTGGTAATATATCTCCTAGAATAAGTTGTGGTGCACCACTTTAATTACATAGACATTAAGATGTGAATAGACATTTCCCTTATCTGCATTGTCTTTAGTCTAATATTTTTTCTGCTTGAGCTTTGTAATGTTTAGGTATAAGTTATAGCATTTGCTGCTGCTGTTTGCCGTGCAAAGTGCTACTGAATGTCTCTTTGTATTACTCTGTTAAGCCAGTTTTACTACTGATTTATTTTTCTTGTTGCTGCACATTGGCTCATATTACTTGTATTGTTGCATTTGCTCTGCTAATTTAGATTTGCTGCTGCTTGCTTTGACAATTTCCATTTTTTTCATTGCTGTTTGCGTTAATTGTTTTGTGCTGCTGCATTGCCTCATCCCTTAGTTTAGTATCTGAGCTCACTAGATTTAAGTTAGGTTATATAAAAGAATGGCTATATAAAAGAACGAGTCGTGATGAAATCGAAGAAATGCATTGAGAAGCTATAAGAAAATGGTTTGGCCAGAAAAGTATTTTGAAAGAGGATATGAACAAAAAAGTAGGGTTTAGGGACAACAGGTTTAGGTAGGGTTTTCTTGGAAATAAATGATGAAATAAGATAATGGAAAATAAATAATGAGGTAAGAAAAATGTGAACATATAAATACAGAAAGTATGCTTGGATAGTATTTTTTTGGTGGAAACAAATGTTGAAATAAGAGGAAAGATATACAGAATGAAGTTTTCGGGTGGTCTGCAGTACCAAATCTCACACTGAAAACAAACCCTGTCCTGTCCTTTTGTATCATTCCGCTATGTGTTTGTGTACCCTTGTGTATTTGTGTTTTTCCTGTCCTTATGTGTTTAGCTGATGAGAGTTACGTTGTAGAATTTTTCTAATACTATGTTATTTACTTTGTAAAGACCATTGGACATTATTTATCTGTTCCGTTTTGTTGCTCATGTGTGAAGTTGATGTTTCATAAGTTATTCTGATCTTTTATGCATGTACTTATAACATATTTCCTGTAACACTGATGTATATGTTATTTCGATTCTTTTGTAAAGCCTGTATTACTACAAATGTTATCTGTATTGTTATGTTCTTTAATTATGTATTTTGTACCTTTGTTATTGTATTCTCATGTTATAAAATTTTAATTGACACCAGTTCATCAAATTCAGTAACTTGTAAGCATTCATTTCACTGCACATATTTCTGTTGGTCATAATATATGCACAGTATGTGAGAAGTTGGGTCTGTTAGTGCTTGCACGTGTGTTAATAATTCAGCAAGGGACTGGTTAACAGCATTGCTGGTTCTAAGGACAATTCCAGAAACTTTGTGAGTGCACAAATGGTGGTTTATGGACTTGCTATATTGTCCGCAAGACTCTTTGATGATGATTGTGCACCTGCACAGTCGCAACAGATGGCTGCTGGCCGTCTCTACAAGGACTATAGTGGGTCTGCATCTTTGATGGCCCACCAATACCATTATTTCTACAAGGAGTGCAGGGGGTCTGCACCTCTGGTGGCCCACCAATACCGTAATCTCTAACAAGACTACAGTGGTCTGCTCTGTGATGACCTACCTACCAATATTCTTGAAAACTTTGACTGCCTCTGCTGTGGGTTTGCTCTGTTGTGGCCCATTACCCGTCTGCACGTCAAGAGTCAGCACTGTCTTTCCGTTGGAAGGACAACACTACTTCTTCAAGACTGCATGGAAATCCACTAATTCCGTGTGCATTTTCTTTTACTGCTCAGACTTTGAGAAAAAAAACTGCAGTTTTACTGTGATGAAAGATCAGGACTGTCTTTATGGACTGTGAGAAACTTTTAGCTTTTGACCAACATTGTATCAGTAAGTGTGTGCATTTGATTTCTTTGTTGTTGTAATTGTGGAAAATTTTTAACAAATATGTATTGGCCAGTGCCCAAAACAATTTGTAAAATTGTTTGTGGGGAGCATGGGGGCTATGTAAGTAGGCTATTTAGGTTTTCTTATTGGTAACGCCACGTAGCGCTCTGTATGAAAATCACTGGCTGTGGTGTGTGCAGTCTGTGGCTGGTTTGCATTGTTATTGGCTATTGTAGCGTTGGGCAGTTGGCTGTTAACAGCGCGTAGCGCTGCGCAGTTGGAGGTGAGCCGCCAGCAGTGGTGGATGTGGGGAGAGAAATGGCAGAATTTTGAAAGTGGATCTGGATGTGTGTCCATCAGAAAGAGTAAATCTGTAATATTGGATTCATGGACTGATATATATATTATGACTTTTGTACACTATTAAGGTAAATACATTGTTTGTTCTGTATGAAAATCTTTCATTTGCTAACTATGCCTATCAGTAGTTAGTGCCTTCAGTAGTTTGATTCATTTATTTAGCTGGCAGTAGTGGCGCTCGCTGTATTGCAGTAGCTTGAGTAACGAAGATTTTTGTGAAGTAAGTGAATTGTCAAAGGTATAGGTTAATGTTAGCCAGGGCCATTCTTTTGTAGGGATTGTTAAAAGTCAGATTGCGTTGCGATAAAAATATTGTGTGTCTGTTTAAGCACAGTCATTTAAAATTTTTCTAAGGGGACATTTCAAGGTACAACTTCTCATTATCTTGAGATGCCGCTTTAGATCTATTTACAAGAAATGTTGCCGTGTCATCATCCATGTTGTAGCAATGGCTGGTGGATTTTGTTAGGGATAGACAGTGTGTTTGAACGGGAAAGACAGTGTATTTCAAAAGAAGGAAGCCCATTCCGAAGAGGAAAATCCAACGTCTCCTCCTCTGTTTTAGCCAGCCGCTGATTAAAAAGTAACAGGAATTTTGCCTTTAGGAATCTTACACATGCGTCACTAAGTTTCTCGAAGCCTGGGAGCATGGACTGAGAAAACGTCTCTTCAACATCATCAACTGCTGAGTCCTGGTGTCTTTTCATTTCATTGAGTTCTTATATTTCCAACTAATCGGCAAATGCTTTGAATCACTCTTGCTGGCCCTATCCATTCCTTTGGGGGACGTGGTTTTACTACCATGCCGCATTCAGCCACATCAGTTGTTCCTTGTGCCATTTGACAACTCACCATTTTCTGAGTATCTGCGGCATACAGCGTTGCGATAAAACTACCAAACTGTCTTCATTTCATTCAAATGGAATTACATGCTCAAAAGAGATAGACCTCTTCATGTACGGGGGAAGAAATGAGTGATGGGGTGGCCAAATAACAAGGTTTTTCTCAGTTTGGACAAATGTTATTCGAAGCTGCACGTGAACTGTATTTCGAGTGGAGCTTGCTCAATGTATACACTTGCAATTTTCGTTTTCAGGCACTTGAATAAGGACTCTTCCATTTTTGTATCGAACGAAGCAATTTTTTCAATACGATTAACATTTTACAATCACAGACAAAATCATAGGTATGTTATCTGCAACCGAAACATCGACCAAAAGAATAGAGAGTCAAAAACAACGCTACATATTCCACAGCAAGTAATTACCTGTTTCTTTGATTTCCATTGCTCTCTTCCTCCTCGCAAAGCAGATCACATTTATCTTCGAAAACGATTTCATTGTGTAATCCCACAGAGAAGGGCCTTTTTCAACAAGCTGGACGAAAAAGATCTTTGGACAGCCTCCTGTGCCAACTACATGTTGACATACGTAGCACAGAAAGTAATACATTGTTCGAGAAGTCTTTCCAACATGAAAACACACGCGCGACTGAATGCCTCGGCTTGTATCGACAGCATACGATAAAGAGAAAAACGAAGTAGTTCGTGACGCATCGTAGCTCGTTACGGCCAAACGTCAAAATGTATCACAGATTTACTCGATACTGGATAGAAAGATGGATTTTTATCGACATTCAAAGAGCAAAACATATTCCGAGACTCCAAATCTACGAAATCATTCTGAGATTCAAATGTCAAAATAAATTTTACAGTGAATCATTTCTGCATAATTACTGCAATATGCAGCCATTTGAACCTGCTTGCCGTAATCGAGCCTTGGATTCCCTCTACTGTGTTTACTCCCCACTCTGTCCACCTTCGTCGATATGACTATTCCTTGATGTTTTTTCTAGTCAAGTTGTGCCACATACTTCTTTTATCCCCAATTCGATTGAAACGTCGTCAGCAGTTATCGGATCTGCGAATTTAGATAGATATCCAGCGATCACAGGCCGTGCAGACCACGCGCTGCTTCCACAAACTGCCTCCATTCCTCCCTGTTTTGTCCCCGGTTCCTCCAGGTGTCTTCAATTCCCAGGGCTCACAAGGGCTGCTAATTCCTTCACCAGGTCGTCCATCCAGCGCTGCCTTCGTCCTCCAATGGGGCGTTTGGTGTTAGGCTTCCCCGTTAGTGCCATCTTCGCCTTTCTTCCATCTGGCATACAGCTTACATGGCCCACCCATTGCATTCTTTTGCTCTTTATCTTCTGTAGGATATTTGGTTGTCGCATCAGAAGGTAGATTTCCTCGTTTCTCCTGCTCCTCCATTCTCCGTTATCTAAAACTGCGAATATAACCTTCAAAATTCTTCAGTAGTACCATATTTCAAAAGCTTCTAGTCTCTTCCTGTCTGAAATTGTGTACAGTCCACATTTATCTTCCGTACAAAGCTACACTCGATAGAAATACCTTAAGGAAAGCTTTCCTCAAATTAATATTTGAAGTAAACACATTTCTGTTTTCAGGGTCCGCCTGCTCAGCTGGGTGGTGGCGGTAGGCTCGCCTCCTACGCAAGCGGGGCCGGGTTCGATTCCCTGCTGGGTTGCAGAGTTTCTACGCTCTGCGACTGGGTGTTGTGTTCTTTTCATCACTTCATCCTCATCACCGGCTCGCAAGTCGACAACGTGGCATCGACTGGAATAAGACGTGCATGTTGTGGCCGAACTTCCTCGGATGGGGTCTCTCGGCCAACGATGCCATACGGTCATTTCATTTCATTTCTGCTTTCTAGAAACACTCCGTGCTGTTACCTTTTATGTACTCTCTACTTCGTCTATCACAGAACACTGAAAGACCTATGTGACTGATAGGAAGTGAGTATTTCATCGTCCAAGCGAACACCATAATCTGCGCCGACAAATAGATAAGGAAAGAGGAAGCACATCTTCAATTCAACACAAAGCGTACTACACCGTTCACTTAGTGGTGATTTAAAACTGACGAAGAATATGACCGTCGATATTGCGAATACTGACTGTAGAAGAGAGGCGTGAAGGAAATTACGTTTTAACAGCCTAACAAGGTAATAAGACATTCTAAAATACGAGGGCGTGCTGGAAAGTAGTTCGAATTTTTTCAGGTGACAACTCTTAACCTGTTCATATCAAATAGCGTTATTTGCATTCTACATTTTCATTCTCCATGTCTACATACTAATTGCTCAAAATAGTCAACCTGGCGACTAACACATTTCTCCCAATGAGAGACCAGTTTGTTGACACCATCACTGCAGAATTTTTGACTTTGTTGACAGGTCAACTGTTAATAATATTTGTTTCATTTTTAATAGCTTTCAGGGTTTTCACGTAAAAAAGTCGGAGACATTACATTTCAGTGCACCCTCGTAGTATTTTCAGTTTCAAAACTCAGGAGGTGTAAACCGCAGAAAAATATACAAATGAATCATTAAGAAATGGGGTACGAACAGTATACGGTTTCATTCAGGAGATTCATGAGATTAACCAATGAGGGAACTAGCTTCGTGGATCTGCGTTCTGTTAAGGCTTTCCTGGAACAAGAGTTTACTTGATAGTTGAGCGACGAAGTATCAGATTACCAGCAGTGCAAGACAGGATGTCATTCACAATGATAACAGTTGTAAGAGACTAAGAGCGCCTTGGATGAAGTTTAAATAAACAGTAAGAGAGAACCTCCGAACTGATTTGAGGGCTCGACGATTGCAAAGAAGCAGCGGCAGAATGAAAACAAGCACTAAAGATGTGCAGAAGCTTGCCTCAAACAAGTTACATTAACATGAGCTCATGCACGTAAACGCTTAGAAAGAGCTCAAACAGAGAAACAGGAAGACATTACTACACTTTTGTTATTATTATACCAGCTCACCTCTTAGACGATGATGTGGCGTAAGAGAATAGTCTGCTCTAGTCGTATGGCAGGAGAATGATTCTATCCACACTGCCAAGAAGTGTTATGAACCAACCGCTGGAACAGTTAGCTGCAGGCTCGGTCCACCTGTGCAGAAGCTAGATAGTTAAAGGACAAAGTCCCTTGTTGAACAAGTCCTTAACGGTCGAAAAACAGAACCGACCACTGCTGTGGCTTAAAAGAGAAACCCAGGTCACTACAACTTACGAGTATATAATCACATGCTATCGTATCTGCAGTGTCCGCCCCGATAGCTAAGTGATCAGCGTGACGGATTGCCGTCCTACGGGCCCGGGTTCGATTCCCGGCTGGGTCGGGATTTTCTCAGCTCAAGGACTGGGTGTTGTCATCATCATCATTTCATCCCCATCCGGCGCAAGTCACCCAATGTGGCGTCGAATGTGATAAGACCTGCAAATTTCCATTTCATACCTGCCGTCACCAGCCCGGCATGTTGTCTGTATTCTTGCTTAGTACTGGTACTGACATACCACAATGATAGATTGCATAAAGGTTTCTACTAAAATCACTACAATTCTCATGACGTTGCCCCCTGTTACCAACTCATAACACTATTAATTTGTGTACTAAAGTTCTCGTAAAGGATAGTAATGTGTACATCGGTTGTACGATAACCCGACCTGGTTCACGTGACGACATTTGATATCCCGAAGGAATGCGTCATGAATGATAACAGAATTTTATTTACTGCTTGTATTCTACATCGCGTCAGTGAAAGTGTGTACCTTATAGGAGATTTCGGCGACACATTTAACTTATAAAGGAAGGATAGAGAACCCGGACCATAAAAAGTATGGTCTTCCCAGAACAAAGTCGCATCGTGTCCCACAACGCGTAACAACGTATCAATTTGAAGGAAGACGGATCATGTAATGATTACTGGTTATTAGCAAGTGCAGTCATCTGTAATCAGCACAGTGTGTGGGAATTTATGCAGAGCAACATACCATGTTCAGCCAGTGTGGAACATCAGACTAATGTTATTTAGTTATTTAATTTGCTTATTCATCCACTGATCTTCGTAGAGTGATATAGGTTTGATAAACATAATATAGCCGGCCGAAGTGGCCGTGCGGTTAAAGGCGCTGCAGTCTGGAACCGCAAGACCGCTACGGTCGCAGGTTCGAATCCTGCCTCGGGCATGGATGTTTGTGATGTCCTTAGGTTAGTTAGGTTTAATTAGTTCTAAGTTCTATGGGACTAATGACCTCAGCAGTTGAGTCCCATAGTGCTCAGAGCCATTTGAACCATAAACATAATATAACGAAAATAAACAGCTCAAAAATATACATATACGCAGG
Organism: Schistocerca americana; assembly: GCF_021461395.2. NCBI lineage: Eukaryota > Metazoa > Arthropoda > Insecta > Orthoptera > Acrididae > Schistocerca > Schistocerca americana. The sequence goes on from NC_060123.1 coordinate 542,369,451, forward strand.
ATACTTAAGTGTACATTAAAAAAATAATACAGGTAGCTGGACGTTGGCTTGGTGAAGGAATCATCCCAGAATTTGTCTGAAGTAATGTAGGAGAACCATGGAAACGTAAATCACGATGACTGGAAAGAGAAAGATCCACACTCATGAATATGAGGTCAGCATTTAACAGCAGCACTGCCTCATGCAGTTGGTCCCTGTTATGCAGTGTTCTCCGATACAAGCAAAGTTTTACTCTTCATCGCTGCACTCATCAAGGACAGTCGCTGTTGTCTTCAGAACTACAAAATTTATGCTCTACCCCTTTCGTTAATTCCGGTCCCCTCGGAAAGGTGACTCCAGTCCATTCAGAAAACTGTTTTCAGGCCGGAAAATTGACAGTATTCCCCACATCCGTCTCCATGTCCTCGCCCTCGAAGCTCAGTTATGATGGCTGAGCTATTGAACTCAGGAGAATGACGTTACTGTCATGCACTGTTCATCTTGCCACATGATTTCTTGTAAAGGCGTTACGTTATGATAACAAACTGTAATATAAGAGTGCTGTAGTTAGCCATTTTTTATTAGCCACTGCTCTGTCCACTAAGTAATGTGTTTTGCGTAGCATACGTAACTTATGAAAAATAATTTACTTGCCTTTACAAACAGATGTACTCTGGTAACATTTTCATCTCGTTCGGTAGTTTATTATACAATTTGAACGTAAAACGCTGCGTCAAGTTCCTTGATTATGTTTTCCTTGATAAATGTAATTACAAATTCTCTTTTCTAAGTCGACTGTGAATTGATGTGAAATGCACAACAGCTTGATCGATGTACTAACTTGGTATGGTAACGAAGGTTTTTAAAGAGTTATTTACAATAAGCCCAACTACTACTTCTAGCTATAGTTCTTGGGGCTCTTTCCTGCGGTTTAAAAATCGTATACTTATTTTAGTCTTTCGGTCCCCAGGAAACAATCCCATGGCCAAGGACTGAGTGTGAGTAAGAGCAGCGCGTCACCACACGGCATTGGCTGTTAGAAACAGATAACAGAACCCAAAGAGCAAATAACGAGGATGACGTTCTTTTTTTTTGCATCTTTATGTGTTCTTTGGTTGTCGATTGGCAATCAGCATTCCTTCTTAAAAACTTTTCGCTCGCTGCATTTACACATAATGCGATAGAACTACGTTTCCTCTTTATGCTGAAATGCATACAGTTTATTTTCTTTATATCCAAAGTCAGTTTATTACATACTGTCCGATCATAAACATCCTTGAAAGTTTCTGTTGCTTTTTCTGTTGGGAGTTCTAGTGTTTTATTAGTGACTGTAATGTTGTCATCAATAAGGAACACTTTTCCCCCATATCTTCTACTGTCAGGAGGATTCTAGCAGAAACTTCGTGCTTGGAGAAGCTGAAGAATATGACGTAGTCAAATGTTACAGAAGACTTTTCCTTCAAAGCGATGTGTCATATCGTCATTGCACTGACACCGAGATCTGTAACATTTATCAATCGAATTTCAAGTATAAATTTTTTTCTTCGTCAGTTAACTTATGTGACCAATAGTGTGAATTCTAGTCTATATTTAGCTGTTATAAAGTTTTATGGTGATTAATGAACACAGCAGTTACTAGTTACCAGATACTCGCAAGTTTTTGTTTCTTGTTTCTTGGTAGATCACCAATTAACTAGTTATTAGAAACTAGCATTTCTAAGTCAGGGCTACATGACTTTCAGTTCCGAATAGCGGAGAGGTACCTTGCAGTTTTCACTGGCAACGAATACCCGAGAAATTTACGAAATGAATAAATTTTTTAAACTGCAAAAAAGAGAAAAGGAATACTACTTTCACTAATGAGAATGAATGTGCAGTAAAATCAACATTATATCGCTATTTATTATGACCCATTTCTCTGCAATTTCATTGGTTCGACTTCTAATTTACCATCACTCCCTTTTGAAAAAGGCCAGTGAAAGAGAGTTTTCCTTGATGTGCTGGTACCTATGGCAACGAAACCTCGAGTCATTTACAACGCCAACATCACAGAACAAAATCCTTATTAAAACGAGTGCAGTTTACGGAAGATGACCTCTTAGTGAATAATCTAGAGCCCGACGACATGTTACTTTGGTTCTAAATATTGCCTCATCAGGCGCTTCATCCTGCTCGTAGCAAAGCTTGCCACTACTTATCATTTTGTCTGCACAACCAGATCCGTCCAGAGACTACCCAGCAACGTTTCTCGGATGGATGTCTCGGTGAACCTTTTTCTTTTTACAGAAGAAGACAATCGTAGTATGTAAAGAAGAGTGTCTGTCTACATGGAGAAGCGTCAGCACCGCAACTTTCCGTGCCTTGGTAATCGAAGGATCAGTCAGATATAAAGACAAATTAACGACGAAATTACTGTTCTAAAATTGGAATTGCAAACCTTGTAGGTTCCTGTACTTTAGTAAGTGGAAAACGACAATCATGTGATGGCCTATTCTCCTGTGGAATATACACAACGGGATAAGAAACTACTCCGTTATATATGACGTACAAGTGTTTCTCTACTTATTCTACGCCACATAACAGGATATCACTTTCAGAGGATACAGACACGTTACAGCATCAAGTAGAATAAATAGGCAGAGGAGAGGGTAAGGTGACTTTAATCACATTAGAATCCTGGAGACCTTTTAAGGTATTGGAACAGCTCACGTACAGACGTAAGGTTCAGTATCAGTGAGTCTCTGGTATGAAAAATGCGAATGTTCAACGAGTTTCAGAAAAACCATGGTACTTCTGAGTCCCAGTGCGAGCTACTTAAGAGAATCTTGTCCAACGCATACGCTAATACTATCCGATATTTTTGCGTGTGGTGGAAAGGAGCATATAACTCCATCCTGTTCAAATGTGCTTCTAGGAATACTCTTTTGGGCGATTGTGTCCTTACTTCAGCAACGCAGTTGTTATCAAAAATACGGCATCAAGGATTGCCGACTCTGACACATAGCTTTAGCGAACTTGTACTTCCGCTATCAGTATAAAATATAACGAAGGGTGTATAGTTACTATCTTATAAACTATTTAGTCGAGTGAACTGATAGTTAGCTATTAATGTAATAGATATAAATATGATTAACTCTGCAAGGAAACTCCTGTTCCGAAATAAATATAATATTAAAAATGATTTGTAATGCGCTCTAGACTTCCAAACTACGTTCGAATTACTTAGCGATTTATTGAAGAGTCATTTGATTTCAGGGAAACTACAGATATCTGCAGCAATTAATCGCGGTTCCACGTAGTATATCCACTCTTATACAGTTAACGCCGTGAACAGCCTTGCCCGTTCGATTCCCTTACATTTCGGTGGAATGTTGTAAAATTATATGTAAAAATCGCGTTTTTAAAGCTGCTTTATATTGGCGGGTCAGATGAGAGCCTCGGTTGTAGCGATAGTCAGTGCCCATAGAGGAATATTGTTTTTACAAGAACTGAATCATAATATACCTAAAAATGTCCTCTTCCGAAAAACAAAAATTACCTCAGAATATTTAAAAGGAAATTAAGGGTAACAGTGATACAGAAGACTAAACCAGCTCCCAAATTAAATTTAGGATTCTGAGAGAAAGTAACATTCATAATAACAGAAAACACGGTGGGGAAGGACAGAAAACTCATAAAGAACATTGTTCGTAACAGCACTCACAAGCCAACGGTCCAATTCTACGAGTTGAAACACTGAAATTCCTTATACAGGAAGAATACATTGCAACAAAGACCCTGTCAAAATTTTTGCTGCTAAGACGCATTGCAAATGTTTAGAAAAAATGTTGAAAATCTTCAAATTCGTAGCGTACGAAGTGCATGGAGAAATGTACACCCTACCAGAGCTGTAGCGGACTGCACAAGCGTGACATGGCCGGCCGGTGTGGTCGAGCGGTTCTAGGCGCTTCAGCTGGAACTGCGCGAACGCTACGGTCGCAGGTTCCAATCCTGCCTCGGGCATGGATGTGTGTGATGTCCTTAGGTTGGTTAGGTTTAAGTAGTTCTAAGTTCTAGGGGACTGATGACCTCAGATGTTGAGTGCCATAGTGCTCAGAGCCATTTGAACCAAGCGTGACATGGCAGTCGCAGGTGCTTGATCGACGGTTGAAATAATACCTACGAACCAAAATGAAATTCCCAAGACTGTGAAAGAAAACCGGTCGGAAAGGATGGCCACAAAATCCCATTACCCCCATTACTAACCTGCATAATCCCCTAAACTTGAACAAATAACATGAACAACAGTTCTTGAGTTAAGAATCATGCAGAACGTCTCGTGAGGAGCAATGCACTGTTACCTATGGAGATGTAGCAGTAGCCGGTCGAGACACAAGCAGCAGAAGGGAAGTAACCGACTTTGTGACATTTACGAGCGCCCAACCAGGACCGAATTTTGTAATATCATCTGTGTGCTTTAATAGTTTAGTTTCTTGAGTTTCTGCTTGTTTATTTAATATCTAATAGCCACAGTTCTCGTTTGCGTCGGAAAGTAAATCGATTTTGTGACATATTACAAGTTCCTAATCAGGGGCGAATTATTTAGTTTCACCTGAGAGCTTCGGTGGATAGGTTTCTGAATCTCTGCGTTTTAATCTAATTTATTAGACACAGCTCCTGCACTTTCGTCAGGGTCTACAGTAGATTTCCGTAGCGCGAGTCGATAGTCGGTTTATCTGTATAGTTTAGTTTTTCACGGTCGTTACTATGGACATTGACGCGACTGTTGTGTGCGGATGCGAGCCTTGTTGGTGGCACTTCGCTCTCAGCTTCAGGCTGTGATGGCTCCGGTTACGCAGCTTGAGGCTGCTGTGGATGGGCACCACTGTTGTGGGCCTGTCGTGGGGATCCATCGGACGTCCAGCATGTCAGAGTCCTCCGATCGGTCCTCACCGTTGGCCAGTCCGGTATGCTCATCGGTATGATGGGAGGCCGCCCCAGGGTGCAGCAGGCGGCAAAGTCTTCCCAGGCGGCCGCATGGAAGGCCTCCCCGGTTTGTCTGACAAACAGATTCCCGGTGCTATCTGTGGCTGACACTGTTGTTGAGCAAGATGCTGTCGGCCGTCCTGTTTGAGAGGAAACCCCTAAGCATGCAAGACCCGGACAATCACAGAGGATGGGATTATTGGTATTTTGGAGCTCCAACCTTAGGTGCGTTATGGGCCTCGTGTGGACATGGGTGCCAAGAGGAGAAAGAAATCCAATGTGCACTCCGTGTGCATATCAGATGGAGTCATTCCAGATGTGGAACGGGTCCTTCCGGATGCCGTGAAGAGCCCAGGGTGCAGCCAGGTACAGGTGGTTGCTCACGTCGGTACCAATGTTGTGTGTGGCTTTGGATCAGAAGAGATTCTCTCTGGTGTCGACCGGCTAACAGAAGTGGTAAAGGCCTGCAAGATGAAAGAAGAGCTGAACATTTGCAGCATAGTCGACAGGACCGATTGCGGACCTGTGGTACAGAGCCGAGTGGAGGGTCTGAATCAGAGGCTCAGGCGGTTCTGCGACCTTGTAGGGTGCAGATTCCTCCACTTGCGCCAACGGGTACCCACTACAACCACGAGGTTGCTACACGGGTAGCAGGGGCTGTGTGGAGTGGACTGGGCGGTTTTTTAGGTTCGAGGGGTCTCGGGAAAACACAAGAAGGGCTCCAGTCACAAAGGGTGCAGGCTGAACACAAGAAGAACGTAGATACAGGAACCATGGGTAAAACAGTTGTAAATTGTCGAAGCTGTGTTGGGAAAGTGCCAGAGCTCCAAGCGCTAATAGGAAGCACTGATGCTCAAATCGTTATAGGCACTGAAAGCAAAGCTAAAGCCGGATATAAGCTCAGCCGAAACTTTTACGAAGAACGTAACGGTGTTCAGAAAAGATAGGCTAAACAGGGTTGGCAGTGGCGTGTTTGTTACTGTTAGAAGTAGCTTGTCTTGTCGCGAAATTGAAGTAGATAGTTCTTGAGAGCGAGTATGGGCTGGAGTTATTGTTGGCAACTGGAATAAAATGGTAATCGGATCGTTTTACCGACCTCCCAATTCAGATGATACAGTTGCTGAAAGGTTCAAAGAAAACTTGTGTTTGATTTCAAACACGTACCCGACTCATACCATTATAGTTGGTGGCGACTTTAATTTATCCTCAATATGATGGCGAAAATACATATTTAATTCCGGAGGTACACATAAAACACCGTCGGAAATTGTGCTAAACGCATTCTCTCAATATTATTCCGAGCTGTTAATTCATGAGCCCACGCGAATATTAAACGGTTGTGAAAACACACTTGACCTCTTAGAAACAAATAATCCTGAGTTAATAAGGAGCATCAAAACGGATAAAGGGATTAGTGAACCCAGGGTTGTCGTAGCGAGACTGAATATTGTAACCACAAATCACCCAAAAATAAACGAAAAGTATACCTATTCAAAATAGCAGATAAAAATCCACTTGACGCAATCCTGAGAGAAAATCTCCACTCCTTGCAAATTAATAACATAAGAGTGGACCAGATGTGGCTTGAATTCAAATAAATAGAATCGGTAGCTATTGAGACATTTATACCAAATAAATTAACGAACGACGGTGCTCATCCTCCTTGGTACACAAAACGGGTCAGAACACTTTTGCAGAAACAACGAAGCAAACATGCCGAATAGAAACAGACGCAAGATCCCCAAGATTGGTGATCTGTTACAGAAGCTCCTAATTTAGCGCGTACTTCAGTACGAGATGCTTATAACAGTTTCCACAACGAAACTTTGTCTCGAAACCTGGCATAAAATCCAAAGAGATTCCGGTGGTATGTGAAGTATGTTAGCGGCAAGAAACAATCAATGCCTTCTCTGAACGATAGCAATGGAGATACTATCGAAGACAACGCTGCCAATGCAGAGATACTAAACGCAGCCTTCCGAAATTCCTTCACAAAAGAAGACGAATAAATATTCCGGGATTCGAATCAAGAACAGCTACCAACGAGTGTAATGTAGAAGTAAATATCCTCGGAGTAGTGAAGCAACTTAAATCAATACAAGAAAGTCTTCTAGTCCAGACTGTATACCAGTTAGGTTCCTTTCAGAATACGCTGATGCTATAGCTCCATACTTAACAATCATATTCAACCGTTCGCCCAACGAAAGATCCGTATCCAAGGACCGGAAAGTTGCACAGGTCACACCTATATACAAGGAAGGTGGTAGCAGTAATCCACTAAATTACAGGCCCATATAAATAACGTCGATATGCAGCAGGATTCTGAAACATTTATTGTCTTTAGACATTATGAATTACGCCGAAGGGGACTGTCTATTGATAAACAGTCAAGACTATTTTAGAAAAAATCGATTTTGTGAAACACAATTAACTCTTTACTTATAGGAAATGTTGAGTGCTATTGACAGGGATTTAAGATTGATTCCGATTTTTGGATTTCCGGAAGGGTTTTGTCACTGTACCACACAAGCGGCTTATAGTGAAACTGCGTGCTTATGGATTATCGTCTCAGTTATGTGATTTAGTTTGGAAAACACAAGTGATTTCTAGCGTTCCCCTAGGTAGTGATATGGGTCCTTTATGCCGGCCGCAGTGGCCGAGCAGTTCTAGGCGCATCAGTGTGGAACAGCGCTACCACTATGGTCGCAGGTTCGAATCCTGCCTCGGGCATGGATGTGTGTACTGTCCTTAGTTAGGTTTAAGTAGTTTTAAGTTCCCCGGGGACTGATGACCTCAGACGTTAAGTCCCATACTGCTCAGAGCCATTTGAACCAATTTGGTCCTTTGCTTTTCCTTATCTATATAAACGATTTGGGAGACAATCTGAGCAGCCATCTTAGGTGGTTTGCAGATGGCTCTGTCGTGTAGCGACTAATAAAGTCATCAGAAGTTAATAACAAATTGTAGAACGATTTATAAAAGCTACCTGAATGGTGGAGAAAATTGGCAGCTGACCTTAAATAACGAAAGGTATGAATGAGGTCATCCACATGAGTGCTAAAATGAATTCGTTAAACTTCGGTTACACGATAAATCAGTCAAATCTAAAGGCCGTAATTTCAACTGAATACCTAGGATTACAATTACGAACAGCTTAAATTGGAAGGAACATAGAGATAATGTTCTGGGGAAAGCTAACCAAAGACTGCGTTTTATTGGCTGAACACTTAGGAAACGTAACAGATCTACTAGGGAGACTACCCACACTACGTTTGTCCGTTCCCTTTTAGAATACTGCTGCGCGGTGTGAGATCCCTACCAAATAGGACTGACGAAGTACATCGAAAAAGTTCAAAGAAGGGCAGCACGTTTCGTATTATCGTGAAATATGGGAAAGAGTGTCACGGAAATGATACAAAATTTGGGCTGGACATCATTACAAAAAAGGCGTTTTTCATTGCTGCGGAAAGTTTTCACGAAATTCCAATCACCAACTTTTTCCTCCGAATGCGAAAAGATTTTGTTGACACCGACCTACATAGGGAAAAACGATCACCACCGTAAAATAATGGAAATCAGATCTCGTACAGAAAGATATAGGTGATCGTTCGTTCCGCACTGTACGAGATTGGAATAATAGAGAATTAAGAAGGTGGTTCGAAGAACCCTCAGTCAGGCACTTAAATGTGATTTGCAGAGTATCCATGTAGATGCAGATGTAGATGTATGAGACTGGGCACTGCGAGTCACACCTGAGATGAAGATTACTGATTTAAAGATTTATTCGACTGGGTTCAGCTGTTCCTAATAATCATACATTATGACCAAGGACTTAACTTCAAGTAAAAGTGTAGTGGAGATGCATTTAATTCGTAGCTGACTTGAAGATGTAGCTTGCTGTTATCCCTACATCTGCTGTGTCTAAAGCCGATGAGTGAGGATTCGTGATAGAAATTTCAAGAAAACCGCCCTTCACTATATCGAGGTGTGTTGTGCAATGAATTAACGTTATGACACATTCATATACGACAACAGCAATTTGTATGAGTGGATTACTGTTCCGCAACTTTATATCTGTCTTAAGGAAGATCAAGGCGTATTAGCGCCAGAAATAAAAACACCTAATAATGGACATATCAAAATCTGAAAAAACAGGAATGAATAATTTCTAAGATTTCATGCAAAAGTGTTTTCAACGAGTAGAGAAAACGGTTCATTACTTTTGGTGGACACTTGGCCTGAGCGTAGTGATACCTCTGTCTTTCAGGAGGATGATAACTGTTGATATAAGATTCCACATGGAATTGTTCTGTACGACTTTGTACACAACGGTAACGGGAGATGGGCTAGAGAGTGGTGCGGCAACTGTCGTCATAGAAAAGCTAGATAGGAGCAGAAGTGATTAGCAAACAAGTTAATACAGCAAACAGAAGATTTACTGGACTTGTATTTCCTCAAAAGAATGAAGACTTATTAAAAACAGTGTAGCAAGAAACAGTCCACCCATTACAATGCCAACTAGGAGGGCGGTATCGATATGTGATACTACCAATGTGGCTTTCAGTAAGAATTTTTTCGACTGCGGAACGTATTTTTAAGGAAATTGTTGAACAACATGATGTCCGACAGTTCCGTGTCATTTGAGGTTTATCAGGAGAGCAGTATTCTTAAATTTCACTTATTTGTGCATTATCAGTGTGCAATGGCACATTTTACGAATTGTTTCAAGTATGCTCGGTACGCAGCACAATAAGCAAAGGTAACCAATGGTAAGGACCATTTCTTACTCCACCTCAATTATGTCTAAATGAAACTAGAAATGCGGTGATGAGCCAAAAGCATTAATGTTTCTTTCGTCTGGTGTGCCTGGTGTGAGGAAAACATTTGTTTTCATCATATAAAAGACACTTCGCTATGTTGTGACGACTGTGGAGATAAACGAACTGTTTCATTGGTACAAAAATATAAATTATTCAAACATTATCGGAAGAAATTTGCTACAAGAATTGTTATGAAATGATGTGCGGCAAAGAAGTATTTCATTTCAAGACATTTAAGTCACGATTGATGGAAGCGTCTGTAATGTAATATTAAGCAGTGGTAGTCACCTTTGGAAAGACTTGTATATGCAACAGCTAAGCTATCGATAAGAACTGCCTCTTACTCAGAAAATTAATAACATGCGACATTCTTATATGGTTTAGGTGCTCGAAATTCGCATGTATGACTCCAGATATTAGCCCACTGTGACCCTATACCTCCTGCAGGGTATCAAGGTATATCAACAACACCTGTCGGAGCTGAGGATTTCAATTAATTATCATTTACTTGCAGTGCATCTTAGTAGTGAAATATTGACGGTGCTTTAATTTTTTGTATTCTTCTTGCATAAAATGTCTTAGGGTGCGTTTCGACATCACGGATTAGACCATTCCCTTGTCATCTCTTTCTTATGTGCTGCAGTCCCGTCTTGTGTGACAGGATCTATTATGTCTCCGGAAAATAATTCATTACGTCATGTGTAAATTTTAGATAAAAAGGTGGAGAGTAGTACTTTTTTAGGAGATATGTATTTACGAAAATGATTGGTCAGACAAATAATTACATGTTTCCTCGGGGTAAATTACCAAAGAAACTATACTGTTCACAACAAACCACTGTGTCTCTCAAAAGCTGAATGACCCTCTAGTGATAAGAAAAGATGAAAGAAATTCAAAATGAGTTCGAGTTTTTGATCATATAAATTTATAAAACTGGTAGAGCCCATTTACTGGACGTTTCGTCGCTAAAGAAGAACCATAATTCACAGAATATACGGCCTTGTCATACTGTTGCTTCCGTAGTTACGAGTAGAGGTGTAGTTTTAAATGTTTGAAGTATGAAGTTGATGAAAGGGGCGACTAATCTCCCTCCTTCCCTACGGACGAAACCTCCAATAATAATAAAAGCAGCTAACAAACGGCTCTCGTCACGCACAATGCGAAAGATCGCCGAGAATTCCAATATAAAGAAGAATTTTTTCGCCTTATCTCTATCTCCTTTCACCCAGTTTCCGCGAAATGTCGTGGGCAGAAAGAAGTGACCGAGAAAAGCATTCAGGAAATGGCAGTCAAAGGAACACACAAATACGACGCTGTGGGGAAAAATATCCTAGTGTGGCTAGTGAATACGAAAAGCATGAAAATGTGATTAATATAGAGCGGAATATTGCACAACAAATGTTGCCTCATCGTTCAGCTACGTACAAGGTATGGCAATGGGAAGTAAACTGGACAGTTTTGCAAACGAGGTGACAGTAAGACAAGTAAGGGACGTACAGAGGAATCGTAAACTAAAACGTCAGTGAACGTGAAAAATTTCTCTTGCAAAGTTTATTTGTTCTCCACTCAGCTACATAATATTTTCTTGTTTCTGTAACATAGAAACATGAATAACAGGAACTACTGTCGTAATAGGAGAAAAGATAGCACCAGGAATCAGGCCACAAACGAGCCAATCGTGACCGACCAACCACATTTCTTCTTCAGCCAGTGATGTCCATAGGATGCTGTAAGGAAGGGTGGGATATCAGCACAACGATTTCCCGGGCGTTGTCGACATACCAGACTTCGTACCGCTTCTAGTTAGTTAATTAGCACCTAAACTGACAACATAAGGTTGCGTACATCCTGTTCCAGTCCTTCCACCCACAAGAAAACCCTCGGCTCTAACCTGTACAGTCCGCTTGGCTGCGAGTAACACTAACTACTCAGCTACGAGCGCAGAATTTCTTGTATAAATTTAAAACAATTCGTTGATATTACGAAGCTGCTGGTAAGATTAATAACCATGAACAAAGCTGACAATAAGAGAACTATAAAATGTTTGCCAGTGTAAAGCAGTTAATTCTTCGAATACAAGGCGTAGTCAATTGAAAACGAGATATATGGCAATAAAGTATTATTATTAAAGTATTACTGTTTATTATTACAAAAACAGTCACCATAACTGTACATTCATCCCACTGTGCACAAGACGGTCAATGCTTTAATGGTAATACGTTCGCAGCTGGGTATGGAACCATGGTTGTACATCGGAGTGCACCTTTTCATCTGCATCAAATTGACAGAAACGTACGTCCCTCTTCAAGGCTCCAAAAATATGGAAATCACATGCAGAGAGATCAGGAGAGTTTGGAGGATGTGTAATGGTGTCCCAGCGAAACTACTGTAGCGTACCCGAAACAAAGTTGGCATAATGTGGGCGGGCAATTATCTCGAAACAGAATGATACCGTCCGTCAACATTCATGAGCGTTTGGACATGGTGGCGCTCTTCAGTTTCTGCAAAATGCCCACGTACCGCTGTGCGTTAATGGAAGTGTTCCATCGTGTCCAAACACCAAAGAATGTTAACGGAATTAATCATTCAGTTGCAGGTTAGTGGCCGCCCACACGTTTCCGAAGTTATTTTGACCACGCTGTAAGAGTTTCGCTGGGACACCCTTACACCGTTAATACAGTCCTGATCCGTCCCCAAGCGTTTCCCTACTTCTGGCTTCCGAAAGAATGCATTCGTGGCCGTCGATTCGTTTCGGACGATGTAGTGCGTACCTGGTTGCAATGACGGTTCCGTAGGCATTTTTCGTGATGGCATCGACCGTCGTGCCTGGCAAACGGATAAATGTATTAACAGTTCCGGAGATTGCCTTTGAAATGATTAACAGTTTGCACACCTTTTTGCCATCTGTCTTGTTTTCTTTTGACTGATCCTTATACAACATAACGACTCAAATTTTTCAAGTCATTAGTAGACTACGGCAGGATATTATTTCAAGTGAGTATCCAAATATATTAACTGGAGGTACAGGATATTAGAGCGGTAATCGCGTGTTACAACACGCGATTTTTTTTCTCATTACCGTCTTCTTTACAGCAAAATTATCACAGTTGATTTTATAAGACTACATCACTTTCAAGTAGTTGCTTGTTAAGCTACATTCATGTTCTTGTTGACTACCACATACATTTCTTACTCAACAAACCTTAAATCATTCATAGGAAAAGAATAAATACAACAGTTCGAAAGCAATGTACGTCAGTTAGAATTTCTTATGACAATTTGGACACAGGTGGAAACTTTCTTTTAATTTCCAGAGCTTATCAGGTTTGCCTGTGGCAAGGTAATTCTGGCACACAAGGCAGAGGAGTTGGAACGTCGAGGGATCGGAATGGATAGTGGCGCTCAGAAGGTAGTTGTTTGTTTTCTAGTCATTTGATTTTGAATCGATGCAGCCTCGAAACTCCCTTGTAGTTTTCCTACAACGAGCTCTGCAGTTAGATAGTCGGGAGATGATCCCCAACAACTGTAGTAGAATGGGTGCGGCAGCTTCGCGGCTGTCACAAGCAGTTTCGTAAACGTTTCAATGGCAATACATCAGTGTTTTCACAGATCTGTAGATGACTCCTATTTTCACCTGCAGCAGTTATCACGTCACAGTTGAATGAGGGAAGCAGTTTACGAGCTGCAGGACATTCTTACGCCGTCTTCAACATAGTCAGACAGAGATTTAGGAAACAGTTTTTAAATTGTAAGACATTTTCAGGGCAGATGTCGACTCTGATCGCAATCTTTTGGTTATAACCGTAGATTAAAACTGAAGAAACGGCAAAAAAGGTGGAAATTTAACGAGATGGGACCTGGATAAACTGAAAGTACCGGAGGATGTAGAAAGTTTCGGAGAGAGCTTTGGGGAACGATTGACAAGAAGGGGGGTAAAGAAATACAGTAGAAGAAGAATGGATATCTTTGAGAGATAAAATAGTGAAGGCAGAAGAGGATTGACTAGATAAAGAGATGAGGGCTCGTAGAAGTCCTTAGGTAACAAAAGAGATATTGAATTTATATGATGAAAGAAGAAAATATAAAAATGCAAAAAAAGAAGCAGAAGCATGCAAAAGTGAATACTAACATCTCAAAAACGAGAGCGACAGGAAGTGCAGAATGGCTAAGCACGGATGGCTAGAGGACAAATGTAAGGATCAGGAGGCATATTTCACTAGGGGTAGGATGGATACTGCCTACAGGAAAATTAGAGAGACCTTTGGAGAAAAGAGAGCCATGTGTATGAATATCAAGGACTCAGATGGAAAACCGGTTCTACGCAAAGAAGGGAGAGCAGAAAGATGGTAGAGTGTATAGAGGGTGTATACAAGGGCAATGTACTTGAGGGCAATATTATGGAAATGGAAGAGGACGGAGATGAAGATGAAATGGAAGACCTAAGTCGAAACAAGGCCCTGAGAGTAGACAACATTCCATTAGAAGTGCAGATAGCCTTGGGAGAGCCAGCCCTGATAAACCTTTACCATCTGCTGAGCAAGATGTATGAGACTGGCGAAATACCCTCACACTTCAAGAACAATATAATAATTCCAATCCCAAAGAAAGCAGGTGTTGACAGGTGTGAAAAATTACTGAACTGCCAGTTTAATAAGTCACGGCTGAGAAATACTAACACGAAATCTTTACAGACAAATGGAAAAGCCGGCAGAAGCCGCCCCCTTGGAAGATCAGTTCGGATTCCGAAGAAATGTTGGAACACGTGAGACAATACTGACCCCACGACTTTTCTTAGAAGATAAATTAAGGAACGACAAACCTATGTTTCTAGTATTTGTAGACTTAGAGAAAGCTTTTGACAATGTTGACGGTAATACTTCCTTTCAAATTCTGAAAGTGGCAGCGGCCAAATACTGGCAGCGAAAGGATATTTACAATTTGTACAGGAACCCGATGGCTGTTGTAAGAGTCGAGGTTCATTTAGTGTACGAATTAAAATTCATGTAGAAAAAATAAAATCTTTGAGCTTTTCTAATGGCACTGTAATTCTTTCAGAGACAGCAAAGGTCCTGGAAGAGCAGTTGAACGGAATGGACAGTGTCTTGAAAGGAGGATGTAAGATGAACATCAACAAAAGCAAAAGGAGGACAATGGAATGTAGTCGAAATAAATCAGGTGATACCGAAGGAATTAGATCAGGAAATTAGACACTTAAAGTAGTAGATGAGTTTTGCTATTTGGGGAACAAAATAATTGATGATGGTCGAAATAGAGAGGTTATAAAATGTAGACTGGCAATGGCAAGGAAAACGTTTCTGAAGAAGAAAATATTCTTAACATCGAGTATAATTTTAAGTGTCAGGAAGTATTTCCTGAAAGTATTTGTATGGAATGTAGCCATGCATGGAAGTGAAACATGTGCTATAAATAGTGTGGACATGAAGAGAATAGGAGCTTTCTAAATGTGATATTACAGACGAATTCTGGACATTACATAGGTAGATTACGTAACTAATGATGAGGTACTGAATAGAACTGGGGCGAATAGGAATTTGAGGCACAACTTGACTAGAAGGAGGGATCGGTTGGTAGGACATGTTCTGAGGCATCAAGGGATCACCAATTTAGTATTGGAGGGCAGCGTGTTGGGGAAAAGTCTTACAGAGAGACCACGAGGTGAATCCACTAAGCAGATTAAGAAGGATGTAAGTTGCAGTAGGTACTTCTAGATGAAGAAGCTTCCACAGGATAGTGTAGCAAGGAGAGCTGCATAAGGCAGTCTCTGGACTAAAGACTTCTACAACAACTTGACTGTAGTACCACGATGTCTTAACATCTGACCAAACATCCTGTTCAGTCTTCTTGTCAGTCGTTTCCATGTTGCTATGCATCCAGACGTATAACGGATACCCTTTCGAATTAAACTGAATCACAGTCTCGAAACTTTCTTTCACTTCCATAATTGTTTCGTTGGTGTATATAGTGAACAGCAGGAGCAAAAGGCTACATTCCTAACACCAGTTTTAATCAGAGCACCTCGTACTTTTTCTTCGATTCCTATACCTTTATATGAGCTCTTGTAAGTGTTATATATTACCCGTCGTTCCCATTAGTTTTCTCCAATTTTTCTCATAATTTCGATTACCTTGTACCATTTTAAAATGTCGGACGTGTTCCATTATCAGCCGCCAAGTCAGGAATGGCTCTCTGTCTGCAACCTCGCCGCTGGCCGGAGTGACCGAGCGGTTCTAGGCGCTACAGTCTAGAGCCGCGCGACCGCTGCGGTCGCAGGTTCAAATCCTGCCTCGGGCATGGATGTGTGTGATGTCCTTAGGTTAGTTAGGTTTAAGTAGTTCTAAGTTCTAGGGGACTGATGAACACAGATGTTAAGTCCCATAGTACTCAGACCCATTTGAACCTTTTCTGCAACCTCGCCTTTCCGAAAGCCAATTTGATCCTCATCTAACAGATCCTCTATTTTCTTTTCTGTTCTTCCATGTACTATTTTAGCAAACAAATTGAATTCGTGAGAAGTTATGCCGATGTGAGATTAGTTACTGCACTGATCTATTCTTTAATAACTTAGAGTGTGTGTGGATGATATTTTTCTGAACTTCATAAGTTATATGTACAGACTCATAGAATCTGCAAGCCAACTTGGATACAGGCTTGGTTGCCGTTTCCGCAAAAGATTTCAGGAATTCCGAAGAAATATTGTCTATTCATTCTGCCTTATTTGATCCGAGGTATTCCAATGAAAAGTTAAACTGTAACTCTAATAGTGTAATATTAGTGTCATCCATGGCGTCTCCCATTTCTCGATCAATCACGAAATCTGGTAAGTTTTTCCCCTCACAGAGGCCTTCAGTGTACTCTATCCATCTATCCTTTCTCTCCTCCGCACTCAACAGAGAAATCCACAGTTCACTCTTAATGTTGACGCTCTCCTGCTTAAATTTCACCGAAATTTGTTCGGACTTTTCTGTGTATGAATGAGCTCTCACAGCAACCATGTTTTGTTTCGGTTACATTTTTCTCTTACAGCGATTGGCTTGTTCGGACTTTTCTGTGTATGAATGAGCTCTTACAGCAACCATGTTTTGTTTCGGTTACGTTTTTCTCTTACAGCGATTGGCTTGTTAGGACTTTTCTGTGTATGAATGAGCTCTTACAACAACCATATTTTGTTTCGGTTACACTTTTCTCTTACAGTGGTTGGCTTTGACTTCCCTGCACGTCATTCGTTAGTGACTTACACGTCTGTATTTCTCAATTTCCAAGAATGTGTTTGTACTTTCTCGTCTCCTAGATCAATTTAAAAAGTTCTTCTGTGATCCATAGCTGTTTTAGCAGTTGCCTTCCTGGTAACTATATGATTGCAGTTTATAGAGATGTCCATTTCTCTTCAACAGAGCTTCCTACTGTGGTATTCATTACATCTGAGTCCGTAGCCCCAGACAGTTCAAAGAAAAATCATCATTCTTCAGTACCTCAGTACTTCAGTATATTTTATTATTTCGGCCGAGTCTCTTAACATCAACCTGCTTTTCATCATTACTCAAATGCGATTCGAGTCTATATCTCCTCGGGAGTACGCCTTATAATCTGATTTCACAATATCTATCTGGCCATGATTGAACCTAGCTGGAATCTTCCTTATCTTCAGGCCTTTTAAAAGTGGACCTCCTCCTCTTACCATTTTTAACAGTGAGTTTGCTATTACTATCTGAAATTTATTGCAGAACAAAGTTAATCTTTCTCTTCCCCTGTTCCTACAGCCAATAAAATATTCTTCCGTAGCTCTTTCTTCTATTCCTTCCCCTTCTAAGGCGTTCCAGTCGCTCCAGTTTATTACATTATCATTTCCTTTTACATAAAGTACCCGTTCGGTATCCAATTTTTTCTATATCTCTGCATCCTCTTCTTACGAGGTCAGCACATGTAGCTGAACTTCTGTTGTTCACGTTGACCTGCTGTTATCTTTGATGTGGAAATGGTCATCGCAAATAAAATAAGAGAAATCAGAGCTCGTAAGGGAAGATTTAGTTGTTATCTTTTCTTACATTCTGTTAGAGAGCTGAAGAGAAATATTCTCAAGATGGTTCGAAGGCACATAGTCATGAATTTTAGATGAGTCATGTAGACGTAGATGTAGATGATACCCTTGTCACTGAACTTGTCACAGTAATCCTATCCTACTGTCATTACGTGTCCAACTCCCTTTATTCCATTTCCAGCCTCCGTTCATTTTGTTCTGAGTTTGTCTGACCAGATATCTTCTTCCCACTTCACTCCACTGACCCCCAACGTATCTAGAGAGTCCCTTCATTCCCTTTTTCAGACGTTTTACCTTCCGCACCACATTGAAGCCTTTGATATTTCGCGCTCTGTCTCGTAGCGTGGTACCCTATCGCTGGTTGTTCAATCACTATCTTGCGGTTATTTCGCACACGGCTATCCCCTCCACGAGATCCGAATAGGGGACTGATTCGGAATCTTTTGTAATGGGGAGGTCATCATATCACGATTTCAGTTACAGGCCACACGTGCTGTAGATACACGCTGTGTTTTTTTTTAAAGAGATTACAGTATGACTATCAACAAAAGTAAAGCCAAGGTAATAGACTGTAGTCTAATTAACTAAGGTGATTATGAGAGAATTAGATTAGAAAATGAGGTATCAGATATAGTAGGCGAGTTTTGCAGTCTGTGGAGCAAAATAACTCATGATAGTCGAAGAGAGAGGAAATGAAATTCAGAATGGTAAGATACAAATATGGTTCCATAAACAAAAGCATTTGAAAATATAAAGTTTCAGCAAATTTTTTCTGACGGTAACTATGGGAAATCGAGCCTTATACGTAAGGGGAACGCCAACAGTAAACACTTCGGTGAAGAAGGAAACAAGAAGCTTTTGAAATGTGGCTTTACAGAAAAATTATGTACAATGGTTAGAACGGACTAATATGAAGAAGTATTGAAACGAATCAGGAGAAACGAATAGAAGAAGGGATCCCTGACAGGACACATACTGAGACATCCGGGAATAATCATTTTAGTAATGGAAGTAAAATGGTGAGTAAACATTGGTTGATTACAGTATGCAAGATTGCAATTAGGCAGTAACAGTTAGATACGGATGCACAAATAAGCTGCCTTGGAGTGCGCCACGCGTTCTGGACTATAGAATATTTTGTCCAGCTGAAAGCTTATAATGACCAACAAAAAATTGTGAGTAACCTTCTTGTCAACATTATTCTGCAAATTGTATTATCTAATCCCAGAATTTATCAAATATGGTAAAGAATCTAGTTGCTTGCATTTTGTATAAGGACGACGTCGTAGGACCACTATTTTACTCATGATAAACGTGTTTGATTACTGTTAAACTTAGATATATTTTACCCGGGAGTATGGTAATGTGGTGCTACAGAAGAATGCTGAAGATTAGACGAGTAGATCACATAGCTAATGAGGAGGTATTGAATAGAATTGGGGTGAAGTGGAGCTTGTGGCACAATTTGACAAAATGAAGGGATCGGTTGGTAGGACATGTTCTGAGACAACGAGGGATCACCAATTTAGTACTGGAGGGCAGCGTGGAGGTTAAAAATCATAGAGGGAGACCAAGAGATGAATACACTAAGCAGATTCAGAAGGATGTAGGCTGCAGTAGGTACTGGGAGATGAAGAAGCTTGCACAGGATAGAGTAGCATGGAGAGCTGCATCAAACCAGTCTCAGGACTGAATTCCACAACAACAACATGGTAAACTACGTAAAAATTAAGAAAAAGTATGTGTGTAAACATTTCGCAGAAAAATTGTGACATTGCTGTTATTATGTAGAGAATATTTTATTTGACAATACAGACCAAGGTCTAGTAGCTGAAAATCTTTTACAGGTCTACTGAATATGCTGGCACAGTTGTATCAAGGAGCGATATGGACGCGAATATAACAGAGATCCAGAAAGGGTTCAAAACATTTCTTTTATTTCCTTCTGTTGTCAGTCGATAAGAAATGTGTTTTTTTCAGACTACATTTTTCGGCCATTAGCGACGAACCTTAGATTCGTAGATCAAGAGGAATACCAAATACAGCTAATGAACGGTATATATACTAAAACAATAAATTATGCACTAATGGAAAGTATTATTTTCATGCATGTGAAAAACATGTGTTTAATATGTCGATGCAAATTTGTTATAAAATATGCCCTAATACAATGAAGCCAAGTTGGTGTCATCACTAAGCACACACGAAACCAACTTAGAAGCATCACTACATATAATTAAAATATCATGTACATTAGACCACAATGGTGGCAGGGTCATCACGTGAACAGCGCTACCATTCGTTAGAAACTGAAGAATAGTTGCCACAGAAAATAGTTCGCATCGTATTCTCGATAGGAGTCGCTATTATAGGCTTACCCATCTTCGACAGTTACACAATTATACAAAATGTGGTTAATTGAAATGTGCATTTACATAAAAACTATAATGGGATAATAAGTTTTTACACTAATAAAACAAAATATATTAAAACCACAAATTATGTGACATTTCAATATTATTAAGAATTAAATGAGTAAATGACAATGATTCTGAAACACAACTGCGGATATTTTAGGTAACAAGTAATTACATACGAAAGAACAAGCTGGAACTCAGAAAATTACATAAGAACAATAATGCAGTTTTTGAAATAAGCCAAATGAATGAAACAGAAGACTGAACTAGACAATCGTGTCAGCAACCTCTCTGCCAGAATGTCTATTGTTTCACCCATTTGGCTTTTTTCACAGTTTATATATTTTACTTAATTTTGCTCATCTATTAAGGTAGTTGTCTTGTAAGTTATTACTTGTGACTTAAAACAATCGCAAAAGCGTTAGATATTCACATATTGTCGATTATTAATTTCCTTTTTAACAGTTTTAGGATGGAACTTAATTTTTTACTGTAAAATATTTCATGTTACTAGTGTAAACATTTGTACACCTTTTAAAGACAGTATAGTTTTTACGTAATTGTGTGTCTTCATTTTATTGCATTTTTTGTAAGTGTCGAATATATGTAGACCTGCAATGTGATACCTATCGCGCTTGTGACACAGGCATATTATTGTGGCAACTGCACCTCGCTTTGTTGTTAACAGTAACCTGTCAACAAGATGGTTTTGACGGTGTTGTGGCCTAATTCACACCATATTTTTAAGTGGGACGATGCTAAGCTAATTGTGTTTGTACCTTTTGATGACGTCACTGTAGCGTCATTAATTTAAAACAGACACTGGGTGTCATACTTTCACCACATGTATTCTACGTGAATGAAAATAATACTTCACATTATGCCATTACTTATTGTTTTAAGATCTAGACTCTCTATTAGTAGAATTTCGTTTTCTTCTTTTTCTGCAAATCTCGAGATGGTCCACCGCTGCTCCATACCGTTAGTCTAAAGACAAAACCTTCTGTGACCACAGAAAGACAAGAAAAGATTCTAATAATAATGAGGGTATTGTATTTAATAACATGATTCGAGGTACGTTAACAGGTGCCTACCGCGACGTACGGATAGATAGGTATGTTCAGTTTTATGACCTGCACCTTCGTTTAACCTCTTTTCATTGGAATGTTGTCAGTGGGTATACGGAAAGGAATTAGTAGATGAGAAGCGTGTTTCATTTACAGGACTGCATTACTTAAGATAGATGAAAACATGTAACCCTTTTCCGGGAGTGCTTAGAATAATGTTAGTCTCCATGTTTGTGAAGAAAAAAAGAGGAGCTCAACAAAATTTTCTGTCACTTGACAACACCATGAAAACTTACTGTTAGCTGCACTTGCAAAATGCTACTGAGCTATTCGACAGTCATGGGTGACATTTGGGAAAGTTCCTGTTTTGGAAACAATTTTCCGCAATCACAAGCCTCACCCTAATTATTAGTAGCGTCAATACTCTTATCAATGACGAACTCAGCCGTATGCATCACATTGTCATGTGACAAACCACACTCACACCCTCCCATCACTCCCAGTATTATACTGAGGCAGCCAGACACCTGATTTGTGAAAAAAATGTCGCCAACTTCAAATATATACAGTATCTCGGAAAAAATCCGTAAGCTTTGATTATAAACACTGTATCACATGTTTATTAATTTTCATCTCACTTGTGTCAGACAACTTCAAAAAGTTTTGTAAGATGTTTGATCGTCTGAATCAGGATCACGATTATCAGTACATATCATATCTCGACATTTTTTATTTTTATGGTTTTTGAGTCATCAGTCTTGGTGATTTGATGCGACCCGCCACATGTCCTATCGACCTGTCCCTTCTTCTTGTAAGTTTTGCATATGTTCCATCCTTATCCAATTCTTTGGGGGAACTTCCACACTCGTTATCTTATCAGTCCACCGAATTGTCAACATTCTGCAGTAGCAACATCTCAAACGTCCCGGTACCTTTTGTTCTTGTTTTCCCATTGTCCACGATTCACTAAAATACAATGCTGCGCTCCAGATGTACATTCTCTAAAATTTCTTCCTCAAATGAAGGCCTATGTTTGAAACCAGTAGACTTTTCTTGGCAAGGAATGCCCTCTTTTCCAGTGCAAGTCTGCGTTTTAAGTCCTCTTTGCCCCATCATGGGTTATTCTACTGCCTAGGTAGCAGAATTCCTTATCTTCTCTTTCTTGATCCTTATTTATTATATTCTCATTTCTGCTACATCTCATTATGTTTGTGTTTTTACGGTTCATACTCAGTCTATAATCTGTAACCATTACACTCGTCAAAAACTCAAAAACATTCTGTAAATCTTCTTCACACTCACTCCAGAGAGCAATGTTACAGCGAATTTCATTTATTTTCACAATGAGTTTTAAACCCACTTTCTAACCTGTCTTTTATATCTGGCGTGTACTGGTCGTCTGGGTAGAATGCCTCGAACACGTTGTACTAGGTTTATGTGAAACTTCCTGGCAGATTAAAACTGTGTCCTAGACAAAGACTCGGGATCTTTGCCTTTCGTGGGCAAGTGTACTACCAGCTCATCTATCCAAACATGACTTGCAACACCTCCTCAAAGATTCAGTTCTGCAAGTATCTAGTTTCCTACCTTCCAAACTTCACAGAAGCTCTTCCACTGAAGAGTGAAAATCTCATTCTGGGAACATCCCCTATTCTGTGGCTAAGCCATGTCTTCACAATATTCTTTCATCCAGGAGTGTAGGTTCTGCAAGGATCGCAGAAGGGCTTCTGTGAAGTTGGGAAGATAGACCAGATAATGGCAGAACTGAAGCTGTGGGGATTGGTTGCGCCGTGCTTGGGTAGCTCGGTTGGTGGAGCACTTGCCCACAAAATGCAAATATCCCGAATGCGAGTCTCGGTCCGGCACAAAGTTTTAATCTGCCAGGACGTTTCATATGTGCGCACACTCCGTTGTAGAGTGAAAATCTCATTCTAGGTTTAGGTGCTCTGACGTGGGCGGAGGAACTGACAATGGAAACAAAATTACTGACACCCAAATATACACTTTACTGCGCTACGATGCTTAAGTTATACAGTAACTCATTGAATGTGCTTGCGAATACATACAAACAAGCAGCGACCTATCGAAATATGTGTGTTACTGCACACAACGTGAACAAGGATATGTCCATCCTGGGCCCCACAATGTCAACCATTGTATAATAACATCTCTGTGCGAAAGGTATAGGTGACTCCACTTGTTCTCGGAGGCTACTCTGTGGCCACGAACGGCAACCGCTGAACGCCATAATAGAACTTTCGTAGGTAAACGCCGAACTTGACCGTCCGTTGCTGCCTGCCGCCACCGTCTACAACAAAGCAAAAGTCCATTTCATTGGCGGCGGGGGGTGGTGTCCGATTGGACCGCTGTCGACTGGGCCGCTCTTCTGGTTGGCGGCCAAATTCAGAGCGTTGCCCAAGGAGTCAGTCGAAAACTTTTCGAGCGTGCCAGCTCTGGTTGCGTCCATTGGCGAGGACACAACACTGCTCCTCCTCGAACCTCCTCACCGTCTACAAGTAGCGTCAGTTGCTGAGGTGGGGAGGTGTGGACGTAGCAAGGTATGAGAGAATAGGAGCCGAGTCTGCAGCTGGCGCAGAACCTCCGCTCATGGCCCACATTCGCCCTCAACCCCAACCCCGCCACCCCCACCCCCTCCTAGAACGCCACCCAAAATAACTGGTGGTGGGCACACTCCTATATCCGACAACAGAGTGCAGTCTTAATGGTGATGACCCGCAATGTTGTCATTATGTAGGATGGCGGCCCCTTGGAAGGCCATGGCATGGAGTGTACAGCCCCCAGAACACGACTGTTGTCTATTAGGTGCTGGCTGATGTGTGTCCACGTCGATGCCTTTGGGGCCTGACAGTGACAACGCAGGACCCCACATCGCCGGATGGAGTACAGGACGCATGAACCGGGCAAGCAAGGAATTTGTAAACAAAGACTCACCAGTAGGACCTCGCAAATGGAAAGGGTGATGGTGGTTCCGGTGCTGCCGCTGCAGACCTCCTGGACCATGGAGAAGAAAAGTTGATCAATGTAGTGATTTTACAATACTGCCACACTGTCAAGTGTTCCATCTGTGACACAATCTGGTAAAACTTTTGGATTAGCTGACAAGAAAATTCGGGATTAAAATTACCTTCTCTACTAAAAATAGTTTAAACAAAAATTTAGCCCGTACAATAAAAACTGAACGAGATCCTTTCACAAGTTCAGGCGTCTATAAAGTCGTCTGTAGGTATTTCACTACCTGCTATATAGGGCAGACTGATACAGCTATTAAAGACAAAATAATGGCTCTGAGCACTGTGGTACTTAACTTCTAAGGTCATTAGTCCCCGAGAACTTAGAACTATTTAAACCCAACTAACCTAAGGACATCACACACATCCATGCCCGAGGCAGGATTCGAACCTGCGACCGTAGCGGTCGCGCGGTTCCAGACTGTAGCGCCTAGAACCGCCTATTAAGGACAGATATGAGAGGCACTTGTTGGGTAAAAGAGCGGGAATTGTTCTAAATTCTTCTATTTCTGAATATTTGGTTATATCAGATCATTCCAAGGGAATTAAAGACACCATCGTTTCTCTCATTTACCCTTCGCTGGCAGTTACTGATACGGGTTGTTACGTCACTTCACAGATATACTTTCGCTAGCAGATAATGACAAGTTTAACGGGATCAGTGTTATTGTTAGTTTAAAGTAGATATATATTGCAAGATGTCGCGTTTCGCCTGCGTGAGCGAAATATTTATACCTTGACTTAGCGTTGATCCCTGGCGAGCAAAGAAAAGTAAAAAAAAAATCGGAATGTGACTGGACTTCGTTACGAGACAGGATAACGAGAGGACGTGTAGGAAGTGTGTGCCGTGAAACAGTCATTATTAGCCGCCATAGTGTATAATTTTGAAGTTCACATTCGATATATAATGGTAATGTGGATTTAGTAACGGACACAACAGTCTGTTGCATTTCAAAGGTAATTGCGCGTATTTAATTTAGATCAAAAGAGTCTGTGATGAGCTATTATGTACTAGATATTCGTATGCGAATTCGAACATTGGGTGGTCGATGGTTGCTGTAGAATCTGCTTCAATAACGCGGTCAAAAGCATAGAGAAAGTTTTCTCTACTAACAGGAACTCATTTCAGTCGCAGACAATCATCGAACGACCAAATGCGAATGGCAGTGTTCCAATTCGAGAAGATCCCATAGAAATTTTCTTTATCATTTCAAGAATTTGACAGGTAACCATCGGAGTCAGTAGCTGCTTCACCACGAGAGTAACTTTTCTACGTGTCCGATTTTACGTTCGCTGTGGTGGTCGTCGACGCCGCTAGGGATATCGTCCCCCCACATCCATACACACAGAGACATTACACACACTAGTTCAATAATAACGAGATTAGTATTACCAGCTTAAAACGTAAATTTTTTTCTTTTGGCCAGTGATACTATACTTCTCAAAAGATTCATTTCTTCATTTGAGCAGTAATGTTATACTTCATGTAAGCAAATAAAAGACTGGAAATTGGATTTCTTATAAGAACTTGAAATTCATAAACCTCTTGCCAAGAGAGACGGTAACATTTTGAACGATCAGTTGCAACTCGAAAGTAAGCACTCTCTTGATGGCTGCTCACGGTTACGTAATAAGTGCCTACCGATCTCCGCTAACGTCGGTGAACGTGCCGTTTCCGTCAAAGTACTTTCTCTCTACTGTTGAGCTACTTACGTTTCATATCACTAGATTTCATATTTCGTGGCCTTTTTAGCACATGTTCTTACGGTAGGTATTCCCAAAAAATTGTGTTTTGTAATATAGTTTATATTTTTTCTGCGCAAGCCTCCATACAGCTAAGTAGAAGGTTCTAATGTTTTAGGTTGTGATGTAATTTTATCTGTTTTACTCTTTCCTCCACCTTTTTGTAATTCACGTAATTTTTTGTAATAGAATTGTTATCTTATGTGCGCTAAATTTACGTGCAGTACCACTCTGCCACTGCCCGCATCTCGTGGTCGTGCGGTAGCGTTCTCGCTTCCCACGCCCGGGTTCCCGGGTTCGATTCCCGGCGGGGTCAGGGATTTTCTCTGCCTCGTGATGACTGGGTGATGCGTGCTGTCCTTAGGTTAGTTAGGTTTAAGTAGTTTTAAGTTCTAGGGGACTGATGACCGAAGATGATAAGTCCCATAGTGCTCAGAGCCATTTTTTGTACTCTGCCACATAAATGTTTTACAGATTATTTTGTATTTGATGTATACCTCCAGAATTATTAAAGTTACTACCAGACTTCTATAAGCGATTGTTATTTTGCTTTAATATAAAATTACGTTACTTAACACCGAAAAGACGCAGTGCTTACGCGCATATATGTGGCGCCCGCTGCATTCCAATTTTTCCTTAGCGCTTTACCTTTTGTAGTGTGAAGCGCCCGTTTTTCTTTTTAGTGACGTTGTTTAAGCCCATCGTTTCTCTTCTTTCCCAATGTATTGGTATCCGTGGTCTTTTGCGCGCTGAATTATAGTAACAGTATTACTCTGTCAGCAAATGTAGAGAAGTTTTACGTAATGTATACCTGTAAATTTATTGCATTATTAGTAGCGTTGTAAAAGAAGTTTTCATTCTTACATTAATGTAAAATTCTGTTACTGAACACAAGCAAGATGTAATTCTGACGCGCATGTATTTAGTGCCCTCTGCGCCCCGATTTTTGCTTATCGCTTGGGGCTGTAGCTTTGAACATTTGTCCTCTGCGTCTGGAATGGTGAATACTTACGTTATGCAAATATTTTTGCTCTTTAGACTCTTGTTATAATTTTATATTTACCAGTGTGCGTATACATTTGTGCATTAATTCTGACGTACGCTGAGACTAATCTGGCTGCTCTCTCAAGCCATGGCACATTACGTTTCTGGTGTTTTTTTATCAATTTTTTATTTGACAGGAGCCGCTCGGCTTCAGCTAATGTAATTTACCACCAGGTGATGTAACAAGTGAGTAGGCTTAACTCACATTTTTCTATTACTGTTTTGTTATGTACACAAAATTAGTTTGTAAGCGTTTATATACATTTTTTGGGCGCACTCCTTCTGAAGAAGATATTTTTATGAATACCGAAACCTAGGTGAAGGGCTAAATAAACCTTTGCTTTGAAACTGGTTGGCTGATTCTTTTCAACCCATCCGTATTCCATTGTCATTGATAAATAAGTATTACAGAAAATCATAGCACAGGAGTAGTACGTATGATGTGATTTACGCACTGAACTATAGTACATTTAGTAAAGATGTATAATGGGGGAGGTAGAATTGAATTATTCGTCGACTTTAGCGTCACTTGCGAGAGAACGCAGAGGACAGTACAGAATCAGGAGAAAAGAACTACCATCTGTTTAACCATCATTCCGGTTTCCAATTGAAATGTTTTATTGAAACGAAGCAAAACATAAACCAAGAAGACTTGCTGTTGGAAGCTTCGCTCATTCCTAAAACCAGATCTAGTATTTTAATTGTACATAATCTTTGTATCGTACCCATCCTCACTCTTACAATGTAAAATTATTTTCAGGTAAAATAAGAAATATACTTTAGACAGGAACAAGACGTAATCTTCAGAAAGCGAGTTTTTCAATTTCTTTACAAGTGGTCGATCATTCATCCGAGATCCGTGGATGGCACAGTGCAAGTTAGTTGGACCGTTAGCTTCTTCTGGAAGACGAATTCCGTATTTTGTTATTCGAGGCAGGAGGCTGCAGGGATTTTCGCTCACATCAAAACAAAACAGGACGCACGGTGAACGCAGGAGTGCTAAAGTCTCTCTGCGTAAATCCCCGAACCAAGTTGTCAGATCCAGTAAGAAGATTATCAAGATCAAAGCCAGTGTGAAGGGAAACTAGAGGGGAAGAAAAGCGGCGAGCGAGACAAGGAAGACCGCCTGCGTTATATGTAGAAGAAAACGGAAGGAAATGGTTTTATGAGGTAAGACACTCTTCCAAGGAGTCAGAAGCTAATCCTGTGAAAACTTCGTCTCTCGTTTAGCGAGGAAAATGCTATGTTAATATTCTCAACATGTAGCAAAGCGGACCTTAAAGTGGGTAGAGATACCCTTGCATAGTCTGTCACTAATATACACTTTGCTTCGTAGCATGTAACTATGTAATAACCTGTAAATGTAGGCTCTTATAAGAAAATGAGTATCATAATGAGCACGTTACTTACCATCCTGTGCTGCTCGTAATTTCAGTAAACACCCTATTGGTCCTTTTAATTTTCTCACTGCAGGTTCTTGCATTACAAGGAGGAAGTTACCACTTTCTAAGTGTAATTCGCGTTTTATTTTTTGTTAATAGGGAGGGAGATCATGCATATGCATGCTGCAGAAGAGACCACCCTGCAAAGCGAATCTTGAAAAATGTGGGTGAAAATCTGCCGTGGAATGGCTTTACGGGGTGTCTCTCCAAAGACTTGTCAGGCTCATTTTCTCTGGTGTTTCGGCAGGTGTTTCTAATTTTTCTTTACTACTTGTTGCTCGAATCAATCCAAATACATGCTGCTCATCACGTCTTTCATGCGAGGCCCAGCGTCGACGGAAATCGTCGGTTTGTTTTCCATTACAACCAAAATTATTTATAAAGTGGAATTTTACGTGCCCATTCGAGGGATTCCAAATAAGTCTAACTGGATATTTGTTTTATCAGTATGTATTAAAAGGACAATAGAACACGTTGAGTACCCAGTACTCCAGCAGCTGATAGCATTACCATGGCTCTCATCGCTACCGCCATGCGCCATGCAGAAGCACTCCTCAGTCGAGATCCTGATTATTCTCCGTATTTCACTCTCCCTGTTTTTTTTTAATTTTTTGTTTTTATTTTTATTTTTATTTTTATGCAGCCCGTCACGAATTCAAATGGTTCAAATGGCTCTGAGCACTATGGGACTCAACATCTGTGGTCATCAGTCCCCTAGAACTTAGAACTACTTAAACCTAACTAACCTAAGGACATAACACACATCCATGCCCGAGGCAGGATTCGAACCTGCGACCGTAGCAGTCGCGCGGTTCCGGACTGAGCGCCTTAACCGCGAGAGCACCGCGGCCGGCATCACGAATTCCTCTCCTGTGTCAACCTCTTCATCTCACAGCTGTACTGGAAACCTTCGTCCTAAGAATTGGTTTAAATGGCTCTGATCACTGTGGGACTTAACTTCTAAGGTCATCAGTCCCCTAGAACTTAGAACTACTTAAACCTAACTAATGTAAGAACATCACACACATCCATGCCCGAGGCAGGATTCGAACCTGCGACCGTAGCGGTCACGCGGTTCCAGACTGTATCGCCTAGAACTGCTCGGCCACCACGGACGGCCCTTCGTCCTAAATCAGTTGGTGGATGTATTCCAATCCCTGTTTCCCTCTATAGTTTTTGCCTTCTACAGGTCCCTCATGTACCATGGAAGTCATTGCCTAATGTCTTAACAGATGTCGTGTCATCCTGTCCTCCTTGTCAATGTTTTCCACATTTTCCTTTCCTCTCCGATTCTGCGCAGAGCCTCCTCGTTCCTTGTCAGTCCACCATATCTCAAACGTTTCGATTATCTTTTCTTCCGGTTTTCCCACAGTCCATGTTTCACTACCATACAATGCTGTGCTCCAATCGTACATTCTCAGAAATGTCTTCCTCAAATTAAGGCCTAAGTCAATAGGTATGTTAATTCATACCGATAAAACAAATAGCGCACTACATTAATTTGGAATCGCTTTATCGAAAGAGCACGTAAAATTCCGATTTAAAATTATTTTCTTTATAAAGGGAAGAAATCCAACACTTTCCTTCGACATTCGGCGTCGTGTGAAATACATGATGAATAGGATATGTTTAGACTGACTCCAGCTACAAGTTTCAAAAACAAAATTACAAATATCTGTCGAAACACTATAGAAAATGTGTTTGACGACCCATAGGAAAGCCATCCGGTATAACGGCTTTCTCTTGCACTCTTAGGGTGTTCGACAGTACACTTACCTCTCCAAAAGCAGCCACTGTCGATGGCACAATAATTCGGTGACACATGTGTGAGGATCACAGGGAAAAATTGGGGAGTCGATATATTTATTCTGGAACTCATTCTACACTACTGGCCATTAAAATTGCTACACCAAGAATAAATGCAGATGATAGACGGGTATTCATTGGACAAATATATTATACTAGAACTGATATGAGATTATATTTTCATGCAATTTGGGTTCATAGATGCTGAGAAATCAGTACCGAGAACAACCACCTATGGCCGTAACAACTGCCTTAATACGCCTGGGCATTGAGTCAAACAGAACTTGGATGGCGAGTACAGATAAAGCTGCCTATGCAGCATCAACACGATACCACAGTTCATCAAGAACAGTGACTGTCGTATTGTGTGGAGCCAGCTGCTCGGCCACCATTGACCAGACGTTTTCAATTGGTGAGAGATCTGGATAAAGTGCTGGCCAGGGCAGCAGTCGAACATTTTCTGAATCCAGAAAGGCCCGTGCAGGACCTGCAACATGCGGCCGTGCATTGCCCTGAAAAATGTAGGTTTTCGCCGGGATCGAATGAATGGTAGAGGCACTGTTCGTAACACATCTGAGATGTAACGTCCACTGTTCAAAGTGCCGTCAATGCGAACAAGACGTGACCGAGACGTGTAACGAATGGCACCCCATACCATCAAGCCGGGTGATACGCCAGTATGGCGATGACGAATACATGCTTCCAATGTGCGTTCACCGCGATGTCGCCAAACACGAATGCGACCATCATGCTGCTGTAAACAGAACCTGCATTCATCCGAAAATATGATATTTTGCCACTCGTGCACCCAGGTTCGTCGTTGAATACACCATCGAAGGCGCCCCTGTCTGTGATGCTGCGTCAAGGGTAAACGCAGCCATGGTCTCCGAGCTGATAGTCCATGCTGCTGTAAACGTCGTCGAACTGTTCGTGCACATGGTTGTTGTCTTGCAAACGTCCCCATCTGTTGACTCAGGGATCGAGACGTGGCTGCACGATCCGTTACAGCCATGCGGATAAGATGCCTGTCATATCGAATGCTAGTGATATAAGGCCGTTGGGATCCAGCACGGCGTTCCGTATTACCCTCTTGAACCCACTGATTCCATATTCTGCTAACAGTCATTGGATCTCGACCAACGCGAGCAGCAATGTCGCGATACGACACACTGCAATCGCGATAGGCTACAATCCGACCTTTATCAAAGTCGGAAACGTGATGGTACGCGTTTCTCCTCCTTACACGAGGCATCACAACAACGTTTCACCAGGCAACGCTGGTCAACTGCTGTTTGTGTATGAGAAATCGGTTGGAAACTTTCCTCATGTCAGCAAGTTGTAGGTGTCGCCACCGGCTTCAACCTTGTGTGAATGCTCTGAAAAGCTAGTCATTTGCATATCACAGCATCTTCTTCCAGTCGGTTAAATTTAGCGTCTGTAGCACGTCATCTTCGAAGTGCAGAAATTTTAATAACCAGTAGTGAATGTAAATCGCATGTGGAGAGACGGGTGATGTATGGAGAATGTTTAAGGACTTCTCAGCGAAACTACTGCAGGTATTTGAACAGCCTTGGCAATATATCCTGCATCAGAATTATGCCGTCCGTCGACATTCCCGACGAAGAAAAAAATGGCTCTGAGCACTATGGGACTTAACATCTGAGGTCATCAATCCCCTGGAATTTAGAACTACTTAAACCTAACTAACCTAAAGACATCACACACATCCATGCGCGGTTCCAGACTGTAGCTTGTAGACCCGCTCGGCCACCCCGGCCCGCCTCGACGAAGAGTGACACATCATAGCATCTAAACTTTACTTACCGTAACTGGATTTGGTAAACGACTAAACGAATGAAGGATTACCACAAGCCTACATTACCGCCACCCAGTGCCATAGCGCAGTCTTGCTGGACTGCTTGAATATTAGAGGTCTCCCCCACCCCCATCACCACTGAAGGAAACTAATTCATTGCTGCAGTTCCTGTAGTCCCGACATCTCCTCATGCTATATACATATTTCTGGGGCTCTGAAGAAAGACATTCGTGGTCAACGATTTTTTTCGGATGAAGAGTTTCATGCCATGGAACAATGATGGTTCGCTAGGTGTCTGCAAACATTTTTCAATAAAGGCATTGACCATCTTTTCCCACAATGGGCTAAAAGTCTTAACAATTATTTTGAAATAATAAACGGAATTCTTAGTTTTTTCGTCCTTTTCGTTTTAATTTGCCTGTACCTTACAAAAAGCAGTACTGAAATAAAGTAGCACAGAAGCTGTTTTTCAACATACTGCAATTATTTCGTCTGTCCCTGAGCAGGTCTTTTCATAGTAATTTCCACTGCATTTTTTATACAAATTGAAGTAACGAACTCATAAATATATTCGATCTCTGTTGGTCCACCATGGCCAGGGGACATTGGCTGCTTAAGTAATAGTCAATGTCAATAAAACTCACCAACAGCCGTGTATTTTAAGATATTATTTTATTTTACTGTGAAGGCTGCCAGTTTCACTCTTTCATTATGCTATCTTCAGGCCCCATAGACATCTATCCAAATAAACGAACTTGTCGTACAGCGCCATAAATCGCTTTATACCGTGAATTCAATGGTTATACAATTGCTTCATTCGAAGACGTGATTTTATAACGATTGAATTCACGGTATAAAGCGATTTATGGCGCTGTACGACAGATAGATGCGTATGGGACCTGAAGATGGCATAATGAATGACTGAAACTGGCAGCCTTCACAGTAAAATAAAATAATATCTTGAATCACACGGCTGTTGGTGAGTTTTATTGACATTGACTATTACATTGACGTATTGTGAATTCGACTTCATCGAGGACTGTACGATAAGTAATGCAACATACTTTTTTCTCGACGAATTTCGGCTGAAAAAAGCGGAATTTGTTGTGGGACATTGTGGATTATTCCTGTGTCAGCCTCTATACTTTAATAAAGTTTTTTGGAAATATGTGGTAAGGTTTCATGGGACCAAACTGCTGAGGTCATCGATCCCTAAGCTTACATACTATTTAATCTAACTGAAACTAAATTACGCTAAGAACGACACACACACACACACACCCATGCCCGAGGGAGGACTCGAACTTACGATGAGTGAAGCCACACCGACCGTGACAAGGCGCCTCAGAGCGCTCGGCTACCCCACCCGGCTTCACGAAGTTCTGGTGGGTGTTGAAGTTGTATGTGGCCTTCAAAAGATGTCTGTAACGATGGTGGATTCTAAGCAGAGAGCTGTCAGAATTTCTTTCGCACGAATGCCAGAGGAGGGCAGATATTCATAGGCGCTTGTAGAATGTCTACGAAGACCTGGCAATGAACAAAAACACGGTGGATCGTTGTGCGAGGCGTCTGTTACTAGCAACAAGTTCGCGCACACATGTCCGATTTCCCGCGTGTCGGCCGACCGCATACAGCTGTGGCTCCTTCGTTGTTGGCACGTACAGGCAATCTCATATAAGGTGATCGACGTATCACGATGAAACACCTCGTTGCTCAACTGGACGTCTCCGTTGATAGTACCGACACATTGGTAAACCAGTTAGCGTACTCGATGTGCCTTCCGGGTTCCTCGCCGCCTGCCTGAAGACCAACCAAGGACTATGTGTGCGGAGTTCCTTGCACGTTACGAGGCATCGTCAGAGACGATGGAATATGAATTATCACTTCGAGCCGGAAAGAAACCAGCGATCCATAAAGCGGGCACCACACCTCATCTCTTCTCAAGAAAAATTTCAAAGCCAGTCAATTAACAGTGAAGCTCCGCTGGGACTCTGAAGGGCTTATTCTGTTTCATGTTCTCCCTCATGGTCCAACTATCAGTTCGAAAGTGTATTGTGCAACCCAGAGACTTCAGCGTGTCCGTCACCACAAATACGGAAACCAACTTGTGCTTCTGCATGACAAAGGAAGGCCACATTTAAGTCTGGACATCCGAGAGGAGCATCACACCCCTAACTGTTCTTCCTCATCTACTTAGCCTGGATCTAGCACCTTCTGCCTTCCATGTGTTTGGGCCGAATAAGTATGCACTCCACGGGAAGCAGTACCTGGGTGATGGGGAGGCTACTGATGCAACAAGACGTTGGCTTCGACGTCGACCAGTAGAGTGGCACCATACGGACATACAGACCCTCCAAGTAAGGCAGTTACATTGAAAGGAGATTATGTTTATAGACAGATGCACACAGAAGAATGGGGATGAATACGGTGTATTGATATCCTATATGAAACCAACCTGCGTTCTGAACAAAAAAATATTTTGCATTATCTATTGAACGCCACTCGTAATTAGTTGCATTTGCAGCGTGTAGGCGCTCTTCTTCTGTCGGTGCGGTAGTAGGGAGGCCAGGCAATCACAAGGTGACTATGCACTGCACACTTTGGCTAAATCTGAACTAGGATGCACAAAGCCGCAAGATGCAAATGGTCCATGTGTAGGCGTACACACGGCGAGGCAAGAGTGGACACTCCCCGCCCCCCCTGCACCACCCTCCTTCGTTCTCTCAGGTTTCTGTGACCCTGTGCATCCACTTTTCTTTGTAGTCGATTCAGTTCACATCTTGAAATGTGTAAGAAATCTGTGGCTGAATCAGAAAAATGAAGATAGATACATGTTCTGTCCTCAGTTTCCAGTCAGAAAGGAACTGGAACAAAATAAGTTTTCTGTAACTTCCTTTAAAACACTAAATAGCCTTATGACAGGATTCCAGTTCTATTGTTAAATATGGTCATACAGTGAAATCGTGTTTCCCTACATCACTAGAGAAACAGAGCATGAAGCTAGTATTAGAAATATTTAATCAACATATTTCAGAGCGCCTTGAGATAGCTAGCGGTAAATTTAATTTGCTACGTGGGTCATTAGAATAACAACAGGATGGTCTGAGGTGATTAATGTGAAATCAGTGTTTAAAGGGAATCACAAGAGGAATCGATCTCTAAGAAATCTTTGCAACATTTTGATGAAAACAACATTAGTAGCTTTCTCCACAGAAAGAATTGACATTGTTTTGTTATTAATCTTGTTGTTGTCAGTTGCAACACAAAAAGACCTATAGCCAATAAGTTGAAGACCATTTATTATTCCTAATAACACTTCCTGTAACAACTGA
Organism: Schistocerca americana; assembly: GCF_021461395.2. Classification (NCBI taxonomy): domain Eukaryota; kingdom Metazoa; phylum Arthropoda; class Insecta; order Orthoptera; family Acrididae; genus Schistocerca; species Schistocerca americana. The sequence continues at coordinate 542,404,967 of NC_060123.1, forward strand.
GCAGAAATGGTTTTCACTGGTAGGATGTGAACACCATTTCTGTAGTCAATCCTTACACTTTGCAACATAAACACATTGCACCATGTTCTGAATAATATGACATGTTCAATATGCTGACTCCTTTGTAATATTAACATCAGTGACATTCAAATATTGAAATTTCTGTTTTACATAGGGTAGCTGTTATTTCCCCCAATCTTTTCATGTGATAGGTTTACATTAACTCTGTGCAGATTATACATAGACTACTTGGATGTCGCATTTTCAGTAATGAACTGCTATGTACAAAATTATAGGCATGAGAAGAAACAGTAAACAATAAAAAATAAAATGTCATGTAATTGATAAATGTATTGACGTTTATAAGACAAATTTGTTCAGATATAAATTACAAGATTTCCTTTTAACACTACTCTGCTCTATGCTTTAGCACTCCTACCTCTCAGTCACTACCTTTAGTATATTCTCTATGCAACTTTCTTAGCACCCAGAATCTATGTCTGCAGTGGGGTAGAGAAAGCGTACAACGTTTCAGTCTTTCCACTTATATCAACGCACAATTTATCGAAGCTAAATATCGGCAGGCCTTGTTGCCTCTTCGTATTCACTTTGTACAGAGCGTTAATAAATTGGTGGCCATAAATGTAGTGATGTGTTCCTGACATCAAAACAATTCTAAAAACCTCATATGAACACATGGCCAAAAATCCCTCTTAAGCGAATTACAAAATTTGCTCGAAGTGGCGACCTCATACTGCGATGCCTGACGCTGCACTCTACTCTTTGCCGTACTGGTTTGAAAATTCCGGATGTGGGTCATATTTAGTCAAATGCATTTTTAATACTTCCCTCAAGACATCGACGTTTGGTGCAGGTGTTGAATACATCAAGAATTTTAAATATTCCCAGAGGCGAAAATCCGTTAGATTGAAGAACTTGATAGGCTATACAATGGATCTCTGTTGACTAATTCATCGATTCAGGAACTGGTTAACGGCGAACTATTTTAGAATAAGTTGCACAATTTACGAACATAACAGCAAACAGTTTATCAGTTTTGTAATCAAGTGACCATAAGAATTACGAAGGCTGGATGAGAATGGGGCTTTGCGCGATTAAATGTGTTAGCACCAGAGACATAATACACACTGAAAAAAAAAATACAACTGCATGTTGAGAACACAAGTAATACCAAGACAGTGACAGTGATGAACACCAGTACGCCCGGAGAATAATCTACGAAATGTGACATCTAGATCTACATCCACATGGATACTCTGCAGATCACTTTTAAGTGCCTGGCAGAGGGTTCATCGAACCACCTTCGCAATTCTCTATTTTCCAATCTCGTATAGCCCTCGGAAAGAATGAACACCTATATGTTTCCACACGAGCTCTGATTTCCCTTATTTTATGACAATTGGAGGCAAATCGAATAACAATGGAGTGAGTAGTTGGTAGTATCCTATAAAGTATATATTAAAATACTGAAGAAAACATTTATTTTCTTTGACGTCTGCTAGCAGATTCCATCAATGTTTTAAACTGTTCAGTTAAACTTACCCCAAAATGTGTCAATAGTGGATGTTCCTTTCCACACTGTATTACATATTCAATATTTTCAGGTTGGGAACCCTACATACCTACCAGTATCTCATTAAAATCTGTGTTGTCAGTAAAAGTCAACAGTAGTTTGAAAGGTCTCTCTTGGATTGCTTTCATGTTAATTTCTTAACTCTGTTGTCATTTATGGCATAAATTCCTCTTCTAAATTAACTTTGGTGTTTCTGACTATCTGGGAGGAGACTGAGCAGTGAAACGTGTTACTTTTACACATAAACAAAAACGATCTGTCACACTACTACACATTAAAACACAGTTTATATGTAATTCATGTCACACAGTCTCATACGGAACCTACATCAGCTTTCTTTTATATACTGTATATGATAAGATACTGTCATCCCCCTTCCCTTCTGTGTGAAAGAATGAATGAGCAAATGTATTTCTAGTTGCATGCTGGATCGTAGCAGACAAGCCTATCTGCTAGAGAACAGTAGGACCAACGTCGGAACAGGTAGCTACGCTTTCTAAAAGCAAAGAGGTTTCTATCCTTAGTATGGTCCTGTCCGTCCCTTGTCATGTTGGTATAGGAAGCTGCCTCTCTGGTCACTTCCGTTTTGTATACAGAAGCACCCTTTGTAGGAGCCCAGGGCAGTCTGGCCGCTGCGAGCGTCTGAAGTGGTAAGATCTCCAGCTAAGTCCGTAGGACACTGGATTTCTTAAGTTCAGCCTAAATGAAAATGTAATCACCTTTATTTCAGGTTTAACTCTAAAAATCTAATGTTATCTTAAATTGCAACGTAGTGTGATTCGAGTGTGAAGTTTAGAATATCTTCCAGTAGTTGCTTTGTCACTACTTTGTGAGTAAAGTGGAACCACGTGTTGATCAGTAATTCTAACTAAGATCATCAATCTTAAATGCGAATGTGCGTGAGATTATATCGTCTCGTCTTGACAATATTTTTCAATATAGCAACTTTTCTTTATGTTCAACCCACGTGGGGTGTACTTTGTGAGACCAGTACCACGTGCTTATACAATTGTTTGACCCATCAGGTTAATAATAAGACGTTAGTAACCAGTTCGAGGTTTTTCTTTTGCAAATTGCTTTTCGATCTAATTTATTTTAATTACCAAAATTATTGTGGAGTTACACTCTCTGTGTAAACTAAGTTGACCACGTGAAGGATGTGGTGTAATCATCAAAGTAGCCCTCAGCTATTCTTTTCGGGAAGATTTCATAGAGAGTTAGTATGAATTTAGTATACCAGTGTGTGGTAATTACATGACGGACAGGATTGCGCCACGAACGTATTTTCTTTGGGTGAAAATTGAATCGGTTGGTAGTGGTTAATTTCCTCTTGCATATGTTTCAACGTTCTTCGTGTGTTATTTTATGAATGCAGTGTTGTATGCAGTCTCCCAATCTTGGCTCCATATTTGATGTGTTCTGTAAGATTACAAACTCCCATTTTCACAATCCTAAATAAGGCACCAGTTTAGTTATGAATCAAGTTTAATATGCTGAAATTTCAATGATCAATGTTAAAATAAATTTCCAAATATAAACTGTTTTTTTTTCTTTTTATTTAAATTTATGTGTATATCACTGGTTGTCGTATGACTATTAAAAGATTATAATTAATGTTAGTCTGGTTGGGAATTTGGTAAGCTAGACTAGATACCTGGTGCACAGTTGCTCAGTAATGCAAGATTAACTTCTCCAGACAGCTCACAGCTTTTAACCCGGTCTTATTGTCTATCAGCACCGCTTTCAGAAGAAATTAAAGCGACAACGTTACAAGTTACCATAATTCATATTTTAAATCTTTTCTGGTGGTCACGACGTACCCCCACTTCGGTTGCACACGTTATTAAAGTCTGATGGTTTTACTAAGAGTATGTTAACAGATATTTTCAGGCTCTAGACTCTACTTAGACTTTAGCTCCTCTTTAAAAAATCATGTTGTTAACACAAGCCAACAACAAGTAAGAATTTTTTATGTCTTTTTTTTTTAGGGTCTTCTTGGAGTACCTTGGGATATACACATGACTAAAAATATGTTGGTATTTCTGATAATCACATTTGGACACTTAATTTGGACTCTTAACTTCTAAACATATTAATTTATTGTGTCTATTTCACCGTATTTGGATCAATGATTATGCGTAATCCCGAATCCCCAAACTATCACGTGGAACTGTCTACAGTTATAAGATGCGTGTGTTTCATGCATTTTCACTGCTAACTGGTAGACTTTTTATGCGGCTTTTTACGTCGTTTTCTTTGCTTGACATACCTGGAGAGGTTTGAGCTCGTACGGAGTTTAACCAGCAATCTTTCTTGCCGCGAACCATTCGCGACTGGAACAAGAAAAGGGGGTAATGACAGTGGTACACAGTACCTCCGCCACGCACGAAACAAGAAAGCTGAGTTAATATTGCACTCTCATCCGGCTCAGACCTATGACAAGAGAGCGATCTAATAAAACAGTGTCAAAATAGTCATAATAAGTGAGACACTATAGAATATATAGTCTGGTATGTTGCAAAGGGCTGGACCAGTAAGTACAGAAATATAAAAAGTTTGAAAGAACTGGGTCTCTGGAGAAGATTAGCATTGTTTTCCAGAGAAGACCACTTGAGGAACTGTGTTGGGAAAAAGACGGAAGAAGAAGCAGAAGACCACCGATGACTGCCTTGCTCCAAAATGAACAGATGATAATGAAAAGATTCCATGCAGAAAAAGATGCACTAGATAAAAATATCTACAAGAATATGTTGAAGAGATAGTACTGAATATACCCGTTGGCAGAAGAAGATGTACAAGATCGAAACACCTACAAGAACATCTTGAAGAGATAGTGCTGAGTATATGTTTTGATTGGTTGATTGAGGGGAGGGGAGCGAACAGCCATGTCATCAGTCCCATCGGAATAGGGAAGGAAAGGGAAGGAAGTCGGCAGTGCCCTTTCAAGGAAACGTGTAACGCCGGAAATGCATATCCTCCTATTTCCATCTGCTGCACTATAATTTTTTTTTCCTTATTTTGTTACCTGAAAATATGACATTTCTGTGTCTTTGTATATTGTAATTGTTTTACTATTTGTATATATATGCATTTATGTCGATGTATAATTGGTTTGTTTTGTGAATATTATTTGTATTTATACGCTGGGTCTGGCCTGGGGAAAACTATGTTATCGAACGAATACATCGATAGGTCGTGTGGAGAACCAAAGTGTTTAGGATCTTTGGTGGTAACTCTGATGCATGGAGCGCGGGCAGAGGGGAGTCTGGCTGGGGTAGTGCAGTGGAGCAGGTGTGTTGTGTGACGCTCCCGCGAGTTGCCGCGCTTTCGGGGTTGGGCAGCATGTAATTGCGCTCGACTTGATGATAGTTTCTGACACGGTGTCGCGGACGGAAAGCATTAGCTGGTGCACATCAAGAGCCCGTTTCGCCTGGTGACCGTGTCGAGAAGAAGGCGCGCCAACATCCAGCTTCTGCAACAACGACGGCCGACGATGAGTGACTGTCGCCACCTCCTCGATCGACGGCTTTAAAGACCGGTGGCTCGTAAAGTTTTAGAACTGTATGGCAGACCTCAGCTTTTCAAACTGTTCAAATCACAAAATTACAGCAACGTAGCATGAACATTTGTTGGTCATTGTCCCAATTGCATTACCAAGCAGGGTCCCTTCCTTTTCCGGAATGAACCCGAGTGTCGTTGAAATTCAAACGCCAGCATTAAAGTAATATCATTCGTTTATACTGCTTAATTTCAAAGTTCAGTTAAGGTATTCATAGCTGGCTACAACATTTAGATTACACAAGCACAAATTAAGAGTGCGAGTTTTGTTACCGTATTTTAGCTTACCTGTGACTGCAGCTCAGCTTGGTATGTACTAAATTTTACTATTGTTAATTGTTCAGAATCATTTAATTCAAGTTCAAAGCTGAATCTCTTATTTCTAAATTGCATAGATTCAAGTAGTTTTAGAAATGATTGTTGAGGTAGTCCAAGACTAACCGTATCCTACTGAATTTCGATGTGCTTCAGAAAGAAAGTTCACTATTAACTTTAGTCACTAAATTAACTTTCGATTTTCCGGTTTTATTAATTCGTTTGCTAAATGAAGTCAGAGTGTAGCTAAATTTATTACTTCTGACAAACTTTCAGTTTTCACACTACACGTGTAAACCTTCAATTGCCACGCTTCTAGTGCTAATTATATATGTAATAACCTTCCTTTTTCAGTTACTATAGTAATTGGCCTTAGGACTGGCGACCGTAATTTCCTCCAAATCTCAAATATCAAATTAGCGGCAATTAATTGTTAACGTGACGACCACACATTTACTTTCTTTATTAACTTTAACCATTTTCAAAATTAATTTCTACCAGTTTCATTTGCATTTTTCCTTTCATTTAGATGTAACCCTTTCCTCCCTGTTTACCGACAGATTAACTTCGGTGACGATTGCTTTTCCCAAATTTCCATTAGGTACACGCGGTTTAATTTTTCACTGTTATTATGGTCGATATGTGAGGGGGAGGTTACAAACGGTCTCGTCATTTGCTTGAAGTGATTTAGGGAAAGCACGGTAAACCTTAATCAGGGCGGCCAGGCGCGGATTTCAACAGTCGTCCTTACGAATGCGAGTCCAGTATGCTAACCAATGCATCACTTCCCTCCGTAATATACATCTTAATACTCATTCTAATAAGATCTGAGTTTGCTACTTTGGTGGTGAGAAACCTCAGGATTGAGAAAACTCTCAATAAATAAATAAATAGATAAATAATAACTAATGGCCACTTCGTTCTGCGCCTTATTTCGTGAAGTTTACTATGTTAGATAGGACGGATGATCTTTTAGATGGTGGCGACGGATATTATTCATCGTTCAATATACTGGGTGGCCTAGAAACGTTGCGACGGACATCGGAGGTTGTGGAAGGTGTCTTGAAAAAATCGAAGATAGGAGTCGAGAAGATGGAGGTAGCAACTGCATCGAGAGGGCTTATCTTCTATGAATGAGAGATTCTGTTGCCTCAGTGGATGACGATTTCGAACACGGGCTTTCGTGGCATTTTATTTTCTCCTGAAGCGCTCTACAATCTCAATTGCTTTTTCTGTACACAGGTGAAAAACAAACTGGGACGCAAATCAGTGTCAGAAACTATCCTCTACCAATGCTACAGAGCGTCGCATTCCTGAGAGACAAGGATTGTCTACATAGCATTTAGATGGGTCTTTTTCACTGGCACAGCAGGTGGCTGCATCTTTTCCACTGGCGATCGTGACGATCAGTCACGATCACTGAATGACAAACAACACTGAAACACGTTCCACCTGTAGTCCAGCATCGTAAAAAAATGGTTCAAATGGCTCTAAGCACTATGGAACTTAACATCTCTGGTGATGAGTCTTCTGGCAGTGGCCTTACCGCAGTGGATACACTGGTTCCCGTCAGATCACCGAAGATAAGCGCTGTCGGCCGTGGCCGGCTCTTGGATAGGTGACCATCTGGGCCACCATGCGCTGTTGCCATTTTTCGGGGTGCACTCAGCCTCGTGATGCCACTTGAGGAGCTAATCGACCGACTAGTAGCGGCTCCGGTCGAAGAAAACCATCGTAAGGACCGGGAGAGAGAGAGAGTGTGCTGACCACACGTCCCTCCTATCCGCATCCTTACCTGAGGATGACACGGCGGTCGGATGGTCCCGATGGGTCACTTGTGGCTGACGACGGAGTCCTTTTCATGAGTCCCCTAGACTTAGAACTAGTTGAATCTAACTAACCTAAGGACATCACACACAGCCATGCCCAAGGCAGGATTCAAACCTGCCACCGTAGAGGCAGCGTGGTTCCGGACTGAAGCGCCTAGAACCGCTCGGTCATAACGGCCGGCCATCGTAAAAGTTACGTTTGTTGAGAAAGGGGCGGCCTTGTGGCAGGCGCTGGTGTGTATAGCTCCGGCGCTCTGTAGCATCGTTGGGTAACATTTTCCAACAGGGGTTCCTACCCTCGATTTATTGGTTTGGTTCAAATGGCTCTGAGCACTATGGGACTTAATTTCTGAGGACTTCAGTCCCCTAGAACTTAGAACTACTTAAACCTAACTAACCTAAGAACATTACGCACATCCATGCCCGAGGAAGGATTCGAACCTGCGACCGTAGCGGTCACGCGGTTCCAGACTGTAGCGCCTAGAACCGCTCGGCCACTCCGGCCGGCCACGATTTCTTGCTCCACCTCTTACAACCCTTGCAAGTCTATCGCAACATTTCTCAGGCACTCTGTGTGTACTCGGCATGTGATAAACTTACAACTGCAAATAAGTTAAATATGTTGTGGCGGAGGGTTCTTTGCGTACCACTGCAATTTCTCCGTTTTCCTGTTCCAGTTGCGAATGGTTCGGAAGATGAACGACAGCTGGTATTTTCCGTTTTATCTTTAAGTCCGCTAATTTTTACCTTCACGGCCTTCCGTGAGATGTTCACAGAGGAAGCAATACTTTCGTTGACTCAGACGACGAGAAACTGAAATAAAGCTAAAATTTACCACATGTACACAAACAGACAAAACATTATGACAACCGACCTAATAAGGATATAAACCAGTCCAGGCGATAGCTGAATCATCTGGTGAGGAATGAGTGCTAGTCAGACCCACGAACGGTTCATGTAGTATCAGTAAGCGTGCCGTACGTATGTAGGATGAGGAAGGCGGCCGATCTATCTGAGTCTGACCGAGGGCATATTTTGATGGCCCAGAGGCTCACCACGAGAATTTGTAAACTGGTCTACTTGTCGGGTGTTCGAGGAGTGCTGTGGTGAGTGTCTTCAACACGTGGCGAAATCAAGGTGAAGTCAGGTCCAGACGTCGTAGGGTTGGGAGGTCCCCCCTCATTACAGACGTAGGACGTCGTAGGCTCGAGAGACTGGTAAAATGGGACAGGTGACGAACTGTGGCCGAACTAACATCAGACTTTAATGCTGACCAGATTATAAGTGTGTCCGAATACACAGTGCACCTAACTCGCCTTATGTTGGGCCTCCGCAGTCAACGACCCCTTCATGTGTCAGTGTTAACACCAGAACATTGGCATCTGCGACTGAAATGGACACGTTACCATCGACCCTAGACGTTGGCACAGTGGTAGAGAGTGGTGTAATAAATACCGATACCATCTTCATCACTACTTCTTAAGGTCGCGAATCCCTTGTCTTCAAGGGGAACTTCTCCTTGACACCTGTACTGCGGGACAGAGACACGCTAGCGGCTGCTCCGTTATGCTCTGGATGCCCATCCATGGGTCTAATGGTTCTCGTGCCTGCATCTTGACGGTCAAATGGTATCATACACTGGTTACAGACTACATACATACCGAAATTAGAATTATATTAATACCTTCAGCTACTGACGGGCGTTGATATATATCAACAGGGACAGGTGAAAATGTGTGCCCCGATCGGTACTCGAACTCGGCATCTCCTGCTTGTGTGGCAGACGCTCTAGCCATCTGAGCCACCGAGGACACAGAGGATAGTGCGACTGCAGAAGTATCTCCCGCACGCCTCCCGCGGGACCCACCTTCTCACCTAGTATGTCCACACACTACGTTCGTAGTGTCCCACCATAACACACTCATTACTCGTGGAAGACATTCTTACCAAGTCCCATAAGAGTTTGGGGAATATGTGTGCGTCGGCACAGAAGAAGAAGGTCATGGCCGGTATTGCCAAACCGATATACTTATATGGATATGGTGTCTGTCCCCGCAGTCGCGCTATCCTCTGTGTCCTCGGTGGCTCAGATGGATAGAGCGTCTGCCGGGTTCGAGTCCCGGTCGGGGCACAGAATTTCACCTGTCCCCGTTGAATATAACAACGCCCGTCAACAGCTGAAGGTATTAATATAGTTCTAATTTCGTTCTAGACAGCTATAGGTCATCGATGGTGTCTGTTCTTTCGGACATGTCCGAAAAAACAGACACCATATCCATATAAGTACACATACATACCTTACTGACGGTCATGTTTCCCGACGGCCGTAGCGCGGAATACGTATATTTTAAAGCCATGTCAAAACACTGTGAGTGCGGCGGAGTGGTTCGAGGAACACAGTGAGAATTCTAGTTGATGTGCGTCAGAGATGAGCCCGATCGAACACATCTGTGGAGTGACTGAACGTGGTGTTAATGATCAAGCCTCTCTTCCCGGAATTTAGGGAATCAGGTGACTGGTGTGTGTAGATATGGTGCCAACTCCCTCCCCGAGGACACAGAGGATAGCGCGACTGCGGGGACAGACACCATATCCATACAAGTATATCGGTTTGGCAATACCGGCCATGACCTTCTTCTTCTGTGCCGACGCACACATATTCCCCGAACTCTTATGGGACTTGGTAAGAATGTCTTCCACGAGTAACACCATGTCAGGAAACGTCGCCGCTGTTATCCGCGACCTTACTCCCAGAGCTAATTGTTTAGTTAATTTCTTAATTTAAATTTGTTTTTTTCCCTAAAATATATCAATAGCCAGCAAAAATTGTGAACTTTCTTTTAATTTTCCCCTCAACTTACAATTCATTCAGATCATTAATGAGATATTCTGTGATAATTAAGCTGCAAACCCCCGTTTTTGTATACCACTGCTCGGTGATTACTTATATCTTGATTCCTCCCCATTTTCCACGTAATGGACTGGTAATCAGAAAACCGTAAGTGGTGCAGATATATCTTGTCTACAATATTTAACACCATTTTCTACATTCGAGAAACCAATCGTGAGACTGCTATCTGTGTATGTCGTCTATATACGGATTCTGAATAGCACAGGTGAAATGGGCCAGCCTTGTAACAGGGCTTTGCTTTTTCTGTATTTCTGTGAAAGCATATTACCAGTATTATTGTCCGCCCCTGTTAGTTGAGTGGTCATCGCGACGGCATGTAATCCCTGACGGCCGGGGTTTGATTCCCGCGTGGGTCGGAGGTTTTCTCCACTCAGGGACTAGGTGTTGTGTTGTCCTTGTCATCATCATTTCATCCCCATCGACACGCAAGTCGCCGAAGTGGCGTCAACTCGAAAGACTTGCACCAGGCGAACGGTCTACCCGACGGGAGGCCCTGGCCACAAGGCATTTCCATTTCCGTATCAGTATTATTTATCATGTATTACCTTTATAGTTGTTTTGTGTTATTTCAGGCAAGGGATCCTCTTGAAGTGATGAAAATAAACTGGCGAAGGTGTGGATGAGAAGTGAGAGGGGCGTTGGGAGAGGAGCTTGCGGCCAAAAGGCACCATTCAGTGAAAGGATTTTAGTGTCGGAGGAGTGGCTTAACGTCCGCAGAAAGTACGGTTGGGTTGAAGACTTTAAAGCAAAAAAGAAAACGAAAGAGAAAAAGAAGAAAACCCGTATTGTACTCCCTTGCGTGGAAGATGACTTTAACATCATTGTTAATAGAAGCTCTAAACTTGACTTCTCCATTTATTCTACAGTTACGATCTCGTTAGTATTATTTGCACGTAATTTTCAGTACGAGTCACTACATAGTTATTTTATTTCCGGACGTAATTTGTATTTAACTATGAAATCCACACTCCTCAAGTGAGTGTAGTTCCAGGGTTTCCCCGACCATAAATGTCCCGTTGCATAACATTTGTGATGCATGCAGCTGGATTGTTTCCTACATGGAGGGGAGTTGCCAGGACGTCACAGATTTGAAGCCGACGTCCTCCTTGTTAGTAGCCCCAAACATTAGCGTCTGGTGGACGTGTTTCGATAAAAAGTGCCAGCTACATCATTAAAAGATGCAGTAATCTTTCTGATTATAATGTAAAGTGTAAAGGAATTATATTTAATCAGTGAGGGTGCTTCAAGAGATATTATCTTTTGTATACGTAAATTTTAGTTGCGCTGGTTACCTTTACTGCAGTGGTTTTACTTCTGTAATTTCACTTTGGAATTCCTATAATAGAACCAGAAGAAACCTCTGCTTTAACGCTGTAAGAAGGAAATAATGCAAACCATCCAGACACAGTAAATTATGTTCTCAGGATTTTCGGGAAGAGGATAGAGGCGGAATATCAATTCCGTCATTCAGAATTACGTAAACTTTTGGATTACAAAACCTACCTGTACGCACTACATACTTCGCTTCATGGTTATTCGAAACATGTAACAAAGAGGAAATGACATTAGAAAGGCGAATTGCGTCGTATTACTGAATCAAATATCCCATTAAACTAAACTCCGTACGAACAGGTCTAGGAATGCCCTGAAGGTGCTGAGCGACCACCGTGTCTTCCTCAGGCTATAGGCATCAAAGGGCGCGGATATGGAGGGGCGTTGGTCTGCACACCGATTCCCGGTCATTGTCAGTTTTTGTGACCGGAGCCGCTACTTCTCAGTCAGGTAGCCCCTCAGTTTCCTTCACAAGGGCTGAGTGCATCCCGCATGCATCGTTCGCCTTATTGGACGGTCATCCATCCAAGTGTTAGACATGCCCGACAGCGCTTAACTTCGGGTTCTGACGGGAATCGGTGTTACCACTGTCGCTAGGCCGTTGGCCAAATTTGCCTTTAAGACCAGAAAAAAAGTCTGAAAATGCCTTCCTGCCAGTGTGTTATTCACGAAAGAACTGTAATATTTACACTCCTGGAAATGGAAAAAAGAACACATTGACACCGGTGTGTCAGACCCACCATACTTGCTCCGGACACTGCGAGAGGGCTGTACAAGCAATGATCACACGCACGGCACAGCGGACACACCAGGAACCGCGGTGTTGGCCGTCGAATGGCGCTAGCTGCGCAGCATTTGTGCACCGCCGCCGTCAGTGTCAGCCAGTTTGCCGTGGCATACGGAGCTCCATCGCAGTCTTTAACACTGGTAGCATGCCGCGACGGCGTGGACGTGAACCGAATGTGCAGTTGACGGACTTTGAGCGAGGGCGTATAGTGGGCATGTGGGAGGCCGGGTGGACGTACCGCCGAATTGCTCAACACGTGGGGCGTGAGGTCTCCACAGTACATCGGTGTTGTCGCCAGTGGTCGGCGGAAGGTGCACGTGCCCGTCGACCTGGGACCGGACCGCAGCGACGCACGGATGCACGCCAAGACCGTAGGATCCTACGCAGTGCCGTAGGGGACCGCACCGCCACTTCCCAGCAAATTAGGGACTCTGGTGCTCCTGGGGTATCGGCGACGACCATTCGCAACCGTCTCCATGAAGCTGGGCTACGGTCCCGCACACCGTTAGGCCGTCTTCCGTTCACGCCCCAACATCGTGCAGCCCGCCTCCAGTGGTGTCGTGACAGGCGTGAATGGAGGGACGAATGGAGACGTGTCGTCTTCAGCGATGAGAGTCGCTTCTGCCTTGGTGCCAATGATGGTCGTATGCGTGTTTGGCGCCGTGCAGGTGAGCGCCACGATCAGGACTGTATACGACCGAGGCACACAGGGCCAACACCCGGCATCATGGTGTGGGGAGCGATCTCCTACACTGGCCGTACACCACTGGTGATCGTCGAGGGGACACTGAATAGTGCACGGTACATCCAAACCGTCATCGAACCCATCGTTCTACCATTCCTAGACCGGCAAGGGAACTTGCTGTTCCAACAGGACAATGGACGTCCGCATGTATCCCATGCCACCCAACGTGCTCTAGAAGGTGTAAGTCAACTACCCTGACCAGCAAGATCTCCGGATCTGTCCCCCATTGAGCATGTTTGGGACTGGATGAAGCGTCGTCTCACGCGGTCTGTACGTCCAGCACAAAACGCTGGTCCAACTGAGGCGCCAGGTGGAAATGGCATGGCAAGCCGTTCCACAGGACTACATCCAGCATCTCTACGATCGTCTCCATGGGAGAATAGCAGCCTGCATTGCTGCGAAAGGTGGATATACACTGTACTAGTGCCGACATTGTGCATGCTCTGTTGCCTGTGTCTATGTGCCTGTGGTTCTGTCAGTGTGATCATGTGATGTATCTGACCCCAGGAATGTGTCAATAAAGTTTCCCCTTCCTGGGACAATGAATTCACGGTGTTCTTATTTCAATTTCCAGGAGTGTATTTTTTAAAGTAAGTGTTGCGGGGAAACGACAGAAATTGAGAACAAGAAGAAATTGTAAACGGTTGTCTGCTAATGTTTAGGTGCTACTAACATGGTGGCGCCGGATTCAAAACAACAAACAACTTCCATCGTTTTCTATCGTTTCTGTCTTAGGATTTGTTTAAAATAATACGCTGGAATACTTTATAGCATACAAAACTTACTGGAGTTAAACTCTGCGCTTTAAAACAACAGAGATGTGTAGACCTGTTGAGTCACGTCATAGATATAAACTGCTTTGATCCACACAAAATAATAGCCATGTATTTTTTATTTTCCTTTTTTCTTTTCTTTCTCTTCTTTCGATCATTGCACTTTCCTCTCCTATGTTCTACATCCCGCATTCGAAATATTCTTCTTTCTCTTCAGAAATTTACATGTCCGAATTTCATTGCAGGGAAATTGCTGCCGGAAGCTGATCTGCCGTAAAAACTTTGGTGAGGCACTGACACGTGAATCGCGTGAACCAAACACGTGACGAATATCGCATTGAGTACTTTTAGTGCATGAAACTGCTGCAAAACTGTCGACAATGAAGCGAGTTTGTTAACTAATTACTATATATTGAACTGTGATAGAAATTAAGCTATCATTACCATATTTATAATGTGATAATGGATTATTTATTGTTGAATGTCATTACGAGCGGCAGCGAACTGCTGCCGGCACTGTGCCGGCCCATTAATTATGGTTAATGTTAATGAGTTAATACCACAGCACACGGCCAGCGTACGCCTCGTAATATCCGCTTACGCCCGTACAGCGTGGATTATTTTGCCGCAGACTAATAATAATTCACGCCAGCGCCGCCATAATGAACTGAGAAATGGCAAACCTACGTGCAGCCCAGACGTCCGTTGCTGTCCCACATACGAACCGTTGGGTCACCGCAGTTGAACGGTGAGTCGACAGGTATTCGTTAAGTCTCTCACCACCTACTGCCACCCGGGAATAAGCTAAGAAGAAATGAACACCGCTACAATTATTTTTTCGACATCAGCTTTTTGATTGAAGCGTTGCTGTTCTCCTTGTCTGCCTAACTTATCTAACGCTCCACAAAACGCTGTCTGCATTAAACAACTATAATACTTGCACTCTTTTGCTCATCCTCCACCATTCATCAACACTAAGTTAAACAACAATGGTGATACCAGAATCAGATTTTCACTCTGCGGCGAAGTGTGCGCTGATATGAAACTTCCTGGCAGATTAAAACTCTGTGCCGGACCAAGACTCGAACTCGGGACGTTTGCCTTTCGCGGGCAAGTGCTCTACCAACAGAGCTACCCAAGCTCGACTCACAACCCGTCCTCACAGCTTTAATGCCACCAGTACCTCGTCTCCTACCTTCCTTTCTTCACAGAAGCTCTCCTGCATACCTAGCGGAACTAGCACTCCAGGAAGAAAGGATATTGCCGAGACATGGCCTAGCCACAGTCTGGGGGATGTTTCCAGAATGAGATTTTCACTCTGCAGCGGAGTGTGCGCTGATATGAAATTGTGTGCCGGACCGAGACTCCAGAGTTCGAGTCTCGGTCCGGAACACATTTTTAATCTGCCAGGAAGTTTCATGTCAACAGTGGTGATAATTTGGCAAAAAGCCTTACACGCTATGTCACGTCACATTCTACTTTCATCATTAAGTCTTCCTCACTACGGCGTGGCATCGCCACTTATCGCCACACACAATCGCCGTCTTCCTATTCGTCAAGTGAACTTATGATATCATAGAATGAAGAGTTCCTAGATAGAAATTACAATGACGCAAAAAAATGACGACACCACTATAGAATTGTGCGACATAAATTAAAGTCGGTAGGCGTGTTTCTACATCTGAAACATAATGTGTATTCAAATTCCGAGCCAATCGCGTAAGAGTGGCGCTGGTAGAGCCAAAATGCGGCTGTAAATCATGTTTGCTTTAAATACACGCTGTAACGCTCGTGAGTCTTAGTTACCTTTGAGATTGGACGTGGTAGTTGATTTACTCAAAAATGCCTGTAAGGCTACGAAGACATTATCAACGCCGCTCTGAGTTTGAACGAGATCTTCTAATAAAATTACGATAATCTGGATGTTCGTTTTGCGATGCTGCAGAAACACTTGGCAGGAATGTAGGCGCCGGCCGCTGTGGCCAAGTGGTTCCAGACGCTTCAGTCCGGAGCCTCGGTAATGAATGTGTTTGATGTCCTTATGTTTAAGTCGTTCTAACGCTAGGGGACTGATGACCTCAGATGTTATTTCCCATAGAGCTCAGAGCCATTTAGCTAGGAATGTAGGCACCGAACGTGATTGCTGACAGCGTTGTCACGATGATGTACGGTCGCAAGAAGACAGGCTTACGGACGGCGTCTTGGCTCTGCCGAGGGGGAAGATCGACGTGTTCGGCGTTTGGCTCTGGTGCATCGCACTGCAGCTGCTGAGGCACTGTGAGCAGCAGTTGTCGCCACGTTACAAATGGATAACTTCGGTAACAGCTCTCCGCCAGATGCGTTGTATAGAGCATTCCACTGACCCCAAATCACCGATACTAGCGACTTCAGAGGTTTCAATCGAGAGCTCATTGTAGGGTCGGTTGGAGGTCTATTGGGTTTTGTGGTGAAAGCTGGTTTTGCCTTGGTGCCGGTGATGGCCGTGTGTTGGTTAGAAGAAGTCCATCATGTCTGTATGCTAGACACATTAGACCTACACCTGGAATTATGGTCTGTGGTGTGATGTCCTACAACAGCAGGATCACTAGCGTGGTTATCCCCTAACCGCTAATTTTTACATCAGTCTGGTGATTCGATCTGCTGCGTTGCCATTCATAAGCAGCACTGCAGCTGTTTTCCAATTAGCACAACGCTCGCCCACATACCGCTGTTGTAACCGAATGTTCTCCACAGTGGCGACGTGTTGCCTTCGTCTGCTCGATGGCCAGATCTGTCTGCAATTAATTATATATGGGACGTCATTGGGCGTCATCTAGAAACAGCATTAACCCTCCTAATTTTGACTGACCAGATGCAACAGATATGGAATTTCTGGAACTCCGTCCCACACACTGACATCCGGCACCTGTGAAACATAATGCATGCACGTTCCATGCTTGCATTCAACATTCTGTGGGTTACGCCGGTTGTTAATGCACCAGAATTTCACATTTTCAGCAGCTTATTTCGGGCTTTCATTAACCTTTGATCTTCCAATGTTAATAACTTACATATGTTACCTAGACAAAGGTATTCCCCAATTTTCATTAGTCTCACAATTGTTTGGTGTTGCGATGTTTCTCTGTCAGTGTCAATTTCAGAACTAAATTCTCCCGTATCATTAAGAACCGAGCTAGGTAGCACGGTATTAGCGCACTGCACTCTCATTTGCGAGGATGACAGTTCAAAACCAGCGTACGACCACCCTGATTTAGGTTTCCCGTGATTTCCCTAAATAGACTGTGGCAAGTAGCGGGATAGTTCCTTTGAAAGGGCACGGCCGACTTCCTTCTCCAACCTTCCCCTCTCTAAACCGATAGGACCGATGACCTCTCTGTTTGGGCTACTCCCCTAAATCAACCAGCCAACGACTAACGAATTATCTCAAAAATTTATATTTATCACATACCGTGAGGGACTTTACAAATAAATGTGTGACACTGCATTGTCTGCAATCAGAGTGATAGCTTATTTCTCTAGTGTCTCGCAAAAAATGCAACGAGGTAATATTATGCGTCTGAAGTCTGTCCACGAATTGAAATTATAGTCTAATAGCTGCTGTGACATAACTGTATCCTACCGGCTCCTATATATAACGTTACATCCCTCATGTTACCATTCGTGATAACACACGGGTTTGCAAGATTACATTTTCATTCTGCGGCTGAGTGTGCGCTGATCTGAAACTTCCTGGCGGATTAAAATTGTACGACGGACCGAGACTCGAACTCGTTTCCCTCGTCTTTCGCGGGATGTTCTCTATTGACTTTTTTATCTCATTTTGTTGGTTATTATTTTCTACTACAGAGGGCAGCTAACCCTGAGCTTCCGTGCCTGCTCCGACTGAGCGAAGCATGGGTAACGACCGCTCCACACACCTTTACCTCCACCAGTAACTCGTTTCCTACCTTCCAAACGGAACAGAAGCTCTCCTCCGTGTGAAGTTCGGAAGGTGTGAGGCGAGGTAGGAGTGGAAGTAAAGTTGTGAGGATGAGTTGTGAATTGTGCTTGGAGCTCAGTCGGCTATCTTCCGCTTCGCACTGCGGGCCAGAAGATCTCGCCTGTTCCCTCCTCTATCGTAGCGCTCCGAGAGCTTCCATTTTTGTCCTAAGTATCTTGTGAGTCGTGAGCGCCACATCGTTGTTTGTCTCTTGGCATGTGATTCCGTTTTGACGCGTCGTTTTCTTGCGCCGCGAAATCCGTGACTCTCAGGAGCATTCTACGCACAGTTTAAGTGCAGCCGAGTCCTTTAGAAATTCGTGATTGGCTTGTAGATACGATAGAGGTCAGTTCAGAACAGGTTCACACAGCTTTTTTTTATCCTGAATCGATGTTCAGAAATGGTTCAAATGGCTCTGAGCACTATGGGACTTAACATCTGAGGTGATCAGTCCCCTAGAACTTAGAACTACTTAAACCTAACTAACCTAAGGACATCACACACATCCATACCCGAGGCAGGATTCGAACCTGCGACCATAGCGGTCGCGCGGTTCCAGACTGAAGGGCCTAGAACCGCTCGGCCACACCGGCCGGCTCTGAATCGATGGGTTTTATGTCAAGTTTATAGACCGGCGCAGGTTGACAGGCTCTATTTGCGGCACGGGCAATAGGATCCTTTCACTCATCGCAGTGACTCTAATAGAATGGTTACTTTGGCGAATGCGGAGGGAGAGTACACAATTGTTAGGGTATTTAACCTTCTCCCGGAAGTTGATGGCAGTTTCCTCAAAACCGTCCCGCCTCCTTTTCGTGATATACGGAATATATGGCGGGAACGCTGCTCCGCTCAACATCGTTTACAAGTTTATAGTGGTGTTCGATCTGTGGACATGGTGGTGAAACGGAATATTCCATGTCATTTGCAGGTGTGTGGATAACGGGTACACATAATTTACACAGGACAAGAAGGACCTGTTTTATATCTAACGAGAGTGGGCACCTCTGTACAAATTGCCCGAGTCGTGTGAAGGTCTTAAAATCATCTTATGAACAACGCAAAAGCCTAACTTCAGCGGATCTTGCTCCCCAATTAACAGCCACTGTGCCTAACGGTGTTTCTGAGGGGCAAGGCGAGCCACTGCGTGATGGATCCGACCATTTCCGCCGTTTGCTTCACATAGCGACTTCGCCACTGCATCTTCCGCGCCACCGTCACCTTCACTTCGAAACAAGTGTAGACGGACGCAAGATGGTGAGGAGTCAGACGATGTCTCTTCGCTTTTCCGCTGTACTGAAAAAATCCCGGTGGAGGAGGCTTCTCCCCTCCCTGAGTTTAGATCGGATAACAATATGTCGGTTGCTGTTCAAGAGCGTCCAGCTCTCCCATCGACCTGATCCTCGAGACCGAGACCTCCCTATGGAATCATATGAGGATAGACCTGTTCCGGAGCTCCGTACTGTAGTTACAAACAAGCCAGACGTACCAGATTACGTAACGTATTCCCACCCTACGCCTCCGCATGGAGAAAGCATGGCACAGGCCGCTGTTGGTCAGAACGAGATCGGCCCAAGTGTGCCAGCGGCACATTTAGAGACGGTGAAAGACGTACCGTCACTTTCCGTTTCCATTGACTCCCAGGAGCCGTACCGCCCACTCGTGGAAGAGTGAGCGTATCCTCAGTGCCTGATATTGAATTTCCGCAGGACCCCACCTTGTTGCCCCATGCGGTCTTCGCCTTCCCGTACAGCCGCAACAAACAACGTTTTCAACCTGAAAACGCTGCATTGCGAAAAGTGAAAGAAAGAGGGTGGAAGAGGGGGAGCCGCCTCTTCACATTCAGATTGATCCGTTGATTCTGCTATGAACAGTTAACTGTCATTTGCAAGTAATCAACAGCATAATTTTGGTAATCAATAGATGCAGGCTTTTGTATCCCGCCTGGAAGGCGGCGCGTGGGTCTGCTCCTGTAAACTGAATGGTAGGCTGAATGTAGGAAGCTAGGAGGAGCAGGTGAGGTAGAACACTTGGTACTGCAATTAAAAGTGGTTTTACTATATCGCCACATAATAACGTGAATACATCAATTGTACTTAACTTTGGATGAGATGAGCACGTAGGTGCGAAGCTGTCTATTAATCAAATCTTACAACGGCTAGAAGTTACAAAGGCAAACTCTGTAGTGGCTCGCCCACTATTAAGTAGTGGTCATCCACTGGGGAACAAATGGGCAGAATCTGGAGCGGCGCTCATAGAGCTTTACAGCGCCGACTAGAGGGCGCTGTCGGCGGTGTCTGTGTCGTAGTACCAACCTAAGAACTTGTACCTAGGCCATGGCTTCGTAGCTGTCGATACCATACAGGCCTATACCTTTATTACCTCGAATGTGAACAGGATTAATTCCGAGTTTAGACTTAGGGCGCTGCGACAATTTATTTGCGATTCAGCTGCAGACGTGATATTTTTGCAAGAAGTATTGCTTGAAAAGTTTTCAGCTCCAGGCTTTTCTAGTTTCTTTAATCGGGCTCCCGAACTATCTACAGATAATGCGTTATTTTACGGAGAGGGAATAGCACTGACTATTTTCGAAATTCTTGATAACGGCCGCAGAATAGCTTGAGCTTTTGTGACCTTACTTTAATTCTTTTTCATAACCCTTCAGGACCAGGTCGTTGCGCAGATAAATTCTGTTACGCGGAGATTTTAATTGTGTTTTGCGTCCTGTGGATCACAGTCCTAATTTTATTTTCAGTAAGAAATTTCGAAAACACAAGATTCATGAATCTGTCAACATTCCAATCTCGTCAGGTATTCGCATTTTGCAGCTACTTCGAGCAGTCGACTCGACTGCTTTCATCTTTATGACTCTTTATATGCGGACAGCTGTTTGACTATAGACGTGATACTCGGTTGTTACGCTGATCACCATGCCGTAGCTGTAACGTTAAATCATGTGCCGCAACCAGTAAAACTGTATCACCTCCCCTGGCTGCTGAACACAATCCTCTGAAAGGATGCTTCTCTCCAGATTATCGGTCGAGAGGTCTGGGCCTATAGCTTGCGTTCGCAGGACCGTTATCCTTCCCTTAGGGAATAATGGTCAGGGCACGCCAAAGCTTTGCTCTGGAAATCGTTAATGCGTTACGGTGCTAAGAGGGCAAGGGATCTCCGTCGGACTCGGGTATTTTATGACTCTGTCTTGCGTCAATTTGACGACGGTGCCAAACAAGCTACCTCACGTGTTATGGGCGTCCGCTATGTCAAGACGAAATTTCTTCATTTAAAGAGGTAACGACTGGAAGGACTCAGGGTGCGATCAAAATCCCGCTCCTTCGTAGAGGATGAACTGGCCCTCTCATTTCACGTTATCTGGTTGAGAACGCGTCGCAAAGGAGCATGTATCACGTTCCTTAGTCACACCAATGGTCACATGTGGACATCCCAACGTGGCATTTTCACAGTGACCGATAATTTCTTTACGACCTGTATCATGTCCTTGCTACTGATACGGTTGTCCCTCAGTGCGTAGCTACCAACGCCCTATATGATCACTTTCCTAGTGCCTTTAATTGCGATAATACATGTTGTCTTACTGTTGATTCAACACTGCAAACATCGGCGGGTTTCGACGGTATTCCTAAGAAATTCTATATACCTTTTTGGCCTCTGTAGGTGATACCATTACGTCACTGGTAGGTGAGGTGATCCGAGGGGCTTTGAATCCTAACCCTTCAAGGTTGGTAAAATGGTTCAAATTCCGAAGAAAACCGGACGTGCAGACACTGACAAATTCTGCCCGATCGCTCTGCTTAATTTCGATTACAAAATTGTCGATTGTATTGTATTGAACTGGGGACCTAGAAGCGACAGAGAGGGTTCGTGCCCGCCGTAGCCCTCAGTGGTAAACAACCCCACAACAGAATACAGCAGTCCACTCACCCCACGACCGCCCCACACCGAACCCAGGGTGGTTGTGAGGTTCGGCCCCCCGTGGACATTCACAACCTGATCCCGACCAACGAACACCTCCATCACAGTGGTGTTAGCCCGACTGAACTTTGCGACACGTGTCATCAACCTGATACATTACCACACACAGGTTTGTCTCTTGTGGACGAGAACACTGGCACTGGATTCGCCCACAACTGGCTTTCCTTACCCAACCAGCTGAACCTGCTTTCTCGGTTGAACATCTTCGCTGCCCAGAGTCCTCTGGTTTCCCTCGAACCAAGACTAATGTGATAGTACGGCTCCTCGCACACTGCGCCCTCCATGTAGTCGGGAGTAACAACGATCCCAACTCCTTGTTTTCGCCAGTATGTGGTGACCAGTATGTGGTGAATGCTCATTGAAAGTGGCACGGGCTTCCGCATTATTCTGCTTTATTTGCAAATTATTTCCACCTCGTCTTTAATCGACAAGGAATTGGGTTGTTTTTTCCCTTTTGGAGTCTTCTCTCATTGTGTTCTTCCTAGAGAAAAAAATTTCTTTCCTTTGAGTCTTTGAATTGTAGGATCTTTATCTGGCAACTTTTCTTTTTGTAAAACGAATAACACCAAAAATAAAAAAAAATAGTAAATCTAAAAAGTAAATAGAAAAACGTGCAATGAAAAGAACCTCCATTAGCACACTGTCCATGTGAGGGTCCAGCACAGTGACAGGTGGGATGGAGGAATCGTGGCCAGGCCTCGGGTTTCGAGGAAGTGAAAAAAAAAAAAAAAAAAGATTGGTAGAGAACGTGCCCGCGAAATTCGAGGGCCCCTAGTTCGAGTGTCGGTCCGACATACAATTTTAATCTGCCAAGAAGTTTAACCTTCGAGTTGTTCTTCTGCAAGCTCAGACCTACGAATATCTGAGTCTTTCCCACCGTAGATAGTAATCCTGTAATTAAGAATTCACTGCTCAAGAGGTTTGTTTATGCCAAATCACAAGAAAATACGTCTCTCCAATCAAGATTATCCCACTGAAAATATGTATGAACATATAGTAATGATTATGATCGAGAAAATGTAAGCGATTTATGATATTGAGATGGCAATTAGAGTCGATAAACGTCATGGTCTTAAAGTACGCTACACTGAATGCTGCAGGAAACTGAAGAATCTTGTGCTGATCACTCATATTCGAGACGTGAACAAGGAGTGACTTTTAAACAACGTGTGAGTCATAGAAGCAGTTGCTCCCGTTGTTCATTAGAGCAGGGTTTCACAATGATCAGTCGCAAGAAGTTGTGCATTACTTTCCTCAAAGAGGTCACAACATATATTTTAACTGCAGGAAAAATGGCTGTTCAAATGGCTCTGAGCACTGTGGGACTTAACATCTGAGGTCATCAGTCCCATAGAACTTAGAACTACTTAAATCTAGCTAACCTAAGCACATCACACTCATCCGTGCCCGAGGCAGGATTCGAATCTGCGACCGTAGCAGTCGCGCGGTTCCGGACTGAAGCGCCTAGAACTGCATGGCCACCGCGGCCGGCAACTGCAGAAAAAAACCGGTTACTGAATTTTATTATTTTCATAATAAACAGTTACTATTTCTAGGCAGTTATTTTAATAATTATAACGACACTATATCTATTTGATGAAGTGTCTGCTTACCGCTCGAATAGTTGATTACTTCAGTAGACTATAGTATTCTAACATCTGTGGAAGTTGTACTCGCTCAAAAACCGGAGCAATACTAGAACAATTATTCAGGTATTACTGATATAGTGTCAGTAACGGTTTAGTGATCTGTAACAAAATTTCTGAATCGGGAGATGTTGAAAAAAATCAGGCAACCAGTTGCCAAACAAAGATTTATAATCATAGCGTGTAGGCTTTCACGGCCGGCGTCTTCAGTAATTAAAACTTCCGGGCTAAGAGGCCGTGGTCCAATAGCAGAAATACTTCTCCCTGACGTTTCGTTGCCAGCTGCGGGCAACATCATCTGAGGTGAGTCCACGACTGGCTGCTAGGCCGTGGAGGTCCTGTTTATATAGAGCGCGTAGAGGGCGCCACCACTCGTCACGTGTTGTCAACAGTAAAACTATCTCTGGCTGGCGTCATTACTCTCGATCGAAGGTAATCGATTGTCACATCTTTGGTACAGGGTCGATCGCCATATCTTATCTAGCTTCAAGCCTTCTTCTTTCCTGTTAAAATTATTGTGGTGTTTAAAAATCTCTACAGCCTCTCTATACATACGTGTATAATAATGCGATGTCTTAGCTAGCACGCTCGTCTCACTAAATTTTATTTCATGGTCACCCGTTTCAAAAACATGTTCCGCTACAGCCGATTTGTCCGTGTGTCCCAGTCGACAGTTCCTTTTATGTTCAGTTAGGCGAGTATTGATACTTCTTTTTGTTGTTCCAATGTAAACCTTCCCACAACTACACGGAATCTTATAGACATCAGGAGCAGCTAGAGGGTGTCGTGCATCTTTCGCCGATCTTAAGCATTCACTAATCTTCCTGGTGGGTCTGATGATCGTTTTAACTCTGAATTTGGCCAGCATTTTCCCGATACGGTCCGTAATATTGTGGATGAATGGAAGAAAAACTTTCCCCACCGATGGTTGTTGTTGTTGCACGTTTTCGGACATTTTTCTTCTGGGATGGAGTGCTCTATCTATCCCCTTGCCAGCGTACGCATTATTCTGGAAAGCGGTTCGCAAGTGGTTTAGTTCCTCTTGCAAATAAACTGGCTCACAGATTTTATTAGCCCTGTCCACCAATGTCTTGATAATACCTCTCTTCTGCCTGGGATGATGGTTTGAATCCTTATGATGATAACGATCGGTATGCGTATCTTTTCTGTAGACTTTGTGACCCAGAGTCCCATCTGCTCGTTTAATTAATGAGACGTACAAAAAATTTATCTGTCCATTACTTTCTGTCTCCATAGTGAATTGTATTTTTGAATTAATGCTATTCAAATGCTTCAAAAAACGGTTCAGTTCTTCTTCACCGTGATTCCATATGACAAAAGTGTCGTCCACATACCGATACCACTTCAAAGGCCTTTTTCTGGCTGACTGCAGTGCTTGCTATTGGTAGTTGAAAAAGGATCCTACAACGAAAGTATTGACAGTTACCAATCAATTAATAAAAAAGTCTTCTATTCCTTCAGAGGATAAAAAAGATCTTTGCAAACCGGAAGCATATCCTCCTAGATTATATGGGCTACCTAAGGTGCATAAACCTAATGTCCCACTTAGAACGATAGTAAGTGCTATTGGATCCCCTACTCAAGAGCTGGCTAGACATCTTGCCACCTTGTTACAACCGTTCATTGGAAAAACTGATCATCATATTAAAAACTCTATGCACTTCATCGAAAAATTGAAGGGGATTACCGTCAGCCCCAGTGACATTCTTGTCAGCTTTGATGTGGTTTCTCTGTTCACCATGGTTCCTGTCAACGAAGCTCTTGCTAGCATATCTGACATATTTCCGACTAATATAGTAGCTTTGTTTAGACATTGCCTTTCCACGACTTATTTTCAGTATAATAATTAGTTCTATGAACAAATTAATGGAGTGACAATGGGTAGCTCTCTAAGTCCAGCCGTTGCTAATATTTGTATGGAATTTTTTGAACAGCAAGCACTGCAGACAGCCAAAAAAAGGCCTTTGAAGTGGTATCGGTATGTGGACGACACTTTTGTCATATGGAATTACGGTGAAGAAGAACTGAACCGTTTTTTGAAGCATTTGAATAACATCAAATCAAAAATACAATTCACTATGGAGACAGAGAGTAATGGACAGATTAATTTTGGGACGTCTCAGTAATTAAACGAGCAGATGGGACTCTGGGTCACAAAGTCTACAGAAAAGATACGCATACCGATCGTTATCTTCATAAGGATTCAAACCATCATCCCAGGCAGAAGAGAGGTATTATGAAGACATTGGTGGACAGGGCTAATAAAATCTGTGAGCCAGTTTATTTGCAAGAGGAACTAAACCACTTGCGAACCGCTTTCCAGAAAAATGGGTACGCTGACAAGGAGATAGATAGAGCACTCCATCCCAGAAGAAAAATGTCCGAAAACGTGCAACAACAACAACCATCGGTGGGGAAAGTTTTTCTTCCATTCATCCACAATATTACGGACCGTATCGGGAAAATGCTGGCCAAGTTCAGGGTTGAAACAATCTTCAGACCCACCAGGAAGATTAGTGAATGCTTAAGATCGGCGAAAGATGCACGACACCCTCTAGCTGCTCCTGGTGTCTATAAGATTCCGTGTAGTTGTGGGAAGGTTTACATTGGAACAACAAAAAGAAGTATCAATACTCGCCTAACTGAACATAAAAGGAACTGTCGACTGGGACACACGGACAAATCGGCTGTAGCGGAACATGTTTTTGAAACGGGTGACCATGAAATAAAATTTAGTGAGACGAGCGTGCTAGCTAAGACATCGCATTAATATACACATATGTATAGAGAGGCTGTAGAGATTTTTAAACACCACAATAATTTTAACAGGAAAGAAGAAGGCTTGAAGCTAGATAAGATATGGCGATCGACCCTGTACCAAAGATGTGACAATCGATTACCTTCGATCGAGAGTAATGACGCCAGCCAGAGATAGTTTTACTGTTGACAACACGTGACGAGTGGTGGCACCCTCTACGCGCTCTATATAAACAGGACCTCCAAGGCCTAGCAGCCAGTCGTAGACTCACCTCAGATGATGCTGCCCGCAGCTGGCAACGAAACGTCAGGGAGAAGTATTTCTACTATTGGACCATGGCCTCTTAGCCCGGAAGTTTTAATTACTAAAGATTTATAAGTCCCTGACCCGGGTCTCGGTATTTTTAAAAATATCTTCTTCAGAAAAAGTGGGCCCTAGAAATGTATAAAATTAGGTACAAAATTATTTTTACAAACATAACGAAAAATTAATAGAAAATTATTTATGATGTAAGTACGAGTATACTCACTTGTTATACCACGAGATGGAACATTATATTAGATAATGCCGAGAGGATCTTGTCATATATAAAACTGACAAAACAAGAATTATCCTAAGCCATGGATTTACATGGCAGGCACAATACCTATACCGTACTTCAGAATGAATGCTCACTAATAAATGCCCACAGGTAGACGCTCTCGTCAGCATAAAATTGTTACAGCAGTCACAGGGTAAAATATTTGCGTAAGTTACATGTGTATCACGCCAGAGTCGAAGCCCAAATGTTACAAATATACAGGCTCAAGCGACCAGAAAAAATCGGGCTGCAGAGGACGCTAAATACGTCCGCGTAATACTGCGCCTTGCTTGTGTTGAATAACAGCATTTTACATTAACAGGCGCGAAATTTTCTCTACAAGGCTATTAACTATAAAATATATTTACTGGTATATATTACGCATAAAATTACCAATACATTTGCTGACAGAATAAAACCTACATATATCCAGCTTTGAGAAGTTAGATTTCTGTTTACAAAAGTTCACCGTTTACAAGTACATGGGGAAAGGAGAGCAAATACAAGCTATAACAACGTCACCAGGAAGAATAAACTTCCGCTTAACACTACGGAAGCTTCATCTATAGCGAAAATGGGAAAGAACTTGGCACTATCTACATGCGCATAAGCACTGCGTCTTGCTGGATGTAAGGAGCATAATTTTACATTAAAGCAATATGACAATTGCTTATAGAATGCCACTAATAAATGCAACAATTTTAGAGGTATATATCAAATATAAAATCTCTAAGACATTTATGTAGCAAAGTGATTCTGCACGTAGCTTTAGAGTGCGGAAGATAACGGTTCAAATGGCTCTGAGCACTATCGGACTTAACATCTGAGGTCATCAGCACCCTAGAACTTAGAACTACTTTAACCTAACTAACCTAAGGACATCACACACATCCATCCCCGAGGCAGGATTCGAACCTGCGACCGCAGCGTTCTCGCGGTTCCAGACTGAAGAGCCTAGAACCACTCGGCCACAACAGCCGGCGACAATTACAAAACTTACTTCTGTCACAACTCATTCCTGAAAAGATATTTTTAAAAATACCCAGCCAAGGTTTAATAAACCTATGTTTTGGAACTGGATGGCTGATTTTTCAACCTTTTCAGATTTACACAGTTAAAGTTGCGCAGCCATGTTTCAGATTTTGATTTCTGAATCAGTTCACAGTTAATTTGTAGTTCAAAGGCAATTAAGAACTCTTACTGCCGAATGAACACATTAAGGATCAACGATTTGCTAGTTTATGTCATTGTAAATAATGAGTCCTCCTAATGATAGTTGTGACGGTAAAACACACCGTTTATTATTTATTAATTCTGTTGATTCTCACTTCGTTTTAAGGGTACCGGCAGCTTACTAATCATTTCTGATGCCTAATACAGGACCTCGAGTCCTAAGAATTATTCGTATTATCGTTTTGCCTAACAGTTTTTACTTTTCACCTTGTTTTAGCCACAAATGTTCTTAAAGTTCATTTACAGTGCCGTGTAAAATGTCCTTATCTTTACGAATCTTCTGTACAAACTTGGACTTAGAACACTACATGGTAATTTTATTCGTTGATTCGTAATACATTACAGACTTTTGGGGAGTGGCCGAGCGGTTGTAGGCGCTTCAGTCTGAAACCGCGCGACTGCTACGGTTGCAGGTTCGAATCCTGCATCGGGCATGGATGTGTGTGAAGTCCTTAGGTTAGTTAGGTTTAAATAGTTCTAAGTTCTAGGGGACTGATGACCTCTGATGTTAGGTCCCATAGTGCTCAGAGCCATTTGAACCATTTGAACACTGGATGACAGCAGAATCGAAAAGTGATAAAATTTATAGTATCATTGCTGTGTTTTGTCAATGGTAGCAGTTTTCCGACTGGAAGCATCTCTCGTTACATTATTCACGAATCATAACAACAGCATTGCATTTCATGCATGACAAAAGCGACTGTCTACATTTTTACACACGAAATCTGATGGTGCACGGGAGCACGTTGAAAGATATTCTAGTTTTCTGTTACTTGTCATAGTTTCTTACTACATGGCATGTCTTGTGCCTTTTATGGTAGTAAACCCATAGTGTCAGGCTCGTTAGAACCCTTCGTTAACTAAACAGTCTACAACACTGCTACCAAACGTATAGGTAGTTTGTGATTACGTAATAATTCAAACGCACTGCAAACTGGTACAGTGTAATAAAGGTATCAATATATGACGTATATACTCACAGTGTGAAACATAATACTCAGCCTTCAAGTTATGAAATTGTGGCAATTTGATTAATCCCTTACAATAGTTCCTCAAGTAACTTAACTTTTCCAACAATACGAGATCTACTACGACTCCAGTATAATTTGTCTTGTGAGGCTAACCGAACTGCGGATAGTTTACAGCAGTTGATATTAAACTTCCTGGCAGATTAAAACTGTGTACCCGACCGAGACTCGAACTCGGGACCTTTGCCTTTCGCGGGCAAGTGCTCTACCCTCTGAGTTACCGAAGCACGACTCACGCCCGCTCTCACAGCTTTACTTCTGCCAGTATCTCGTCTCCTACCTTCCAAACTTTACAGAAGCTCTCCTGCGAACCTTGCAGAACTAGCACTCCTGAAAGAAAGGATACTGCGGAGACATGGCGTAACCACTGCCTGGGGGATGTTTCCAGAATGAGATTTTCACTCTGCAGCGGAGTGTGCGCATGTATGAAACTTCCTGGCAGATTAAAACTGTGTACCCGACCGAGACTCGAACTCGGGACCTTTGCCTTTCGCGGGCAAGTGCTCTATCATCTGAGCTACCCAAGCACGACTCACGCCCAGAAGTTTCGTATCAGCGCACACTCCGCTGCAGAGTGAAAATCTCATTCTGGAAACATCCCCCAGGCTGTGGCTAAGCCATGTCTCCGCAATATCCTTTCTTTCAGGAGTGCTAGTTCTGTAAGGTTCGTAGGAGAGCTTCTGTACAGTTTGGAAGGTCGGAGACGAGATACTGGCAGAAGTAAAGCTGTGAGACCGGTCGTGAGTCGTGCTTCGGTAGCTCAGATGGTAAAGCACTTGCATGCGAAAGGCAAAGGTCCCGAGTTCGAGTCTCGGTCGGGTACACAGTTTTAATTAGCCAGGAAGTTTCATATCAGCGCACACTCCGCTGCAGAGTGAAAATCTCATTCTGGAGTTGATATTAACTTCGAATGTGACCTGCATGAACTGTGTTGCGTTGTAGTTGATGATCGGCTAAGCGATAATCTTGTAAAATGCCTTTCCATTTTCCGATGAATAGTTTATGAAGTCTCACAAAAATTACGTTTCTCGTGGATCTTTATAGTTGTGGCGGCTAATTACTACAGTGGTACAAAACTGTTCTAGGTTTCGTTGAGACTTGTTGACGTATTGCCTTTTTTACTTCATTCGGGACTGGCAGCCGATGCTTGTTTAGGCTATTTTTCTTTTTTTGACGTTTCGCTAATACGACTGGCTGCCGCCCTCAAAGATATTAATGGGACAAATTGGCTGGTTTTAACAAACGACTGATCAGTTCTTTATTTTTCGTTTAGCTGTTTTTGTTTTTCAGTAGAACGAAACAACCTAGTGAAACCCGTGTCGGAGGCCACATCAGCTATGGATGTTTAACTCTCACTCCCTGGGTCTGAGTGGTTTCGCTTAATGTAATACAATCGTCTGAGACACGTCTCTGGTACGTGGATATTTTCATTCAGTCGCTGGGTGTAAGTTATTTCACTTAATTACTTCTTCATTCTTTGGGTTATGCATGAACAACGACTGAGGTTGCACTGTTCCTTGCAGACAAATAAGATATTTTATTTTAAGGGGAACTGAATAAAAACTGTATTTCTAAACAGACTAGCGGAAAAAAATCAGACTACCAAGAATCATTTTTGCACTAGGTCCACTATAAGTATGTAAATTAATAAATCAGCCTGACTCTAGGTACACGCTGTAACGGTTGTGAGCGTTGGCTGCCTTTGAGACTCGACGTGGTGAGTTCACGTAAGTCAAGATCGCCTTTAAAGCGACAACGACGCTACTATCAGCACGTAACTCAGATTGAACGAGGCTGTGTGGCAGGGCTACGAGATGCTGGATTTTCCTAATGCGTCGTTGCAGGAAAACTTGGCACAAATGTAACTACTGTTCACGGTTGCTGGCAGCGGTGGTCATGAAACTGTACAGTCGAGAGAAGACCGTGCTCCGGATGACCACGTGACACTGCCAGCAAGGGAAACAATCACGTTCGGCGTATGGCTCTTTGAGTCATACTGCGTCTGTGGCAGCAGTTAAAGTAGCAGCTGACACCACAGTGACAAAAAGGTTATAAATCTGCAGCTTTAAGGACAGTTCCGAGCCAGACGTTCTGTAGCGTGCATTCCACTGACCCCACACCACCGCCATTTGCGACTTCAGTGGTGTCAAGCGAGGGCTTATTGGAGGGCAGACTGGAGCTGTTGTGATTTCTGATAACAACTTTCTCTGTCCCCCTGCCCGTGATAGGTGTTTTGGTTAGAAGGAGGCCAATTCACGGGCTGCAACTGCTCTGTCTGCACGCTAGACGCACAGGACCTACATATCGAGTTAAGGTCTGGGTTGTGTTCAAAAATCATAATATACACTCCTGGAAATTGAAATAAGAACACCGTGAATTCATTGTCCCAGGAAGGGGAAACTTTATTGACACATTCCTGGGGTCAGATACATCACATGATCACAATGACAGAACCACAGGCACATAGACACAGGCAACAGAGCATGCACAATGTCGGCATTAGTACAGTGTATATCCACCTTTCGCAGCAATGCAGGCTGCTATTCTCCCATGGAGACGATCGTAGAGATGCTGGATGTAGTCCTGTGGAACGGCTTGCCATGCCATTTCCACCTGGCGCCTCAGTTGGACCAGCGTTCGTGCTGGACGTGCAGACCGCGTGAGACGACGCTTCATCCAGTCCCAAACATGCTCAATGGGGGACAGATCCGGAGATCTTGCTGGCCAGGGTAGTTGACTTACACCTTCTAGAGCACGTTGGGTGGCACGGGATACATGCGGACGTGCATTGTCCTGTTGGAACAGCAAGTTCCCTTGCCGGTCTAGGAATGGTAGAACTATGGGTTCGATGACGGTTTGGATGTACCGTGCACTATTCAGTGTCCCCTCGACGATCACCAGTGGTGTACGGCCAGTGTAGGAGATCGCTCCCCACACCATGATGCCGGGTGTTGGCCCTGTGTGCCTCGGTCGTATGCAGTCCTGATTGTGGCGCTCACCTGCACGGCGCCAAACACGCATACGACCATCATTGGCACCAAGGCAGAAGCGACTCTCATCGCTGAAGACGACACGTCTCCATTCGTCCCTCCATTCACGCCTGTCGCGACACCACTGGAGGCGGGCTGCACGATGTTGGGGCGCGAGCGGAAGACGGCCTAACGGTGTGCGGGACCGTAGCCCAGCTTCATGGAGACGGTTGCGAATGGTCCTCGCCGATACCCCAGGAGCAACAGTGTCCCTAATTTGCTGGGAAGTGGCGGTGCGGTCCCCTACGGCACTGCGTAGGATCCTACGGTCTTGGCGTGCATCCGTGCGTCGCTGCGGTCCGGTCCCAGGTCGACGGGCACGTGCACCTTCCGCCGACCACTGGCGACAACATCGATGTACTGTGGAGACCTCACGCCCCACGTGTTGAGCAATTCGGCGGTACGTCCACCCGGCCTCCCGCATGCCCACTATACACCCTCGCTCAAAGTCCGTCAACTGCACATACGGTTCACGTCCACGCTGTCGCGGCATGCTACCAGTGTTAAAGACTGCGATGGAGCTCCGTGTGCCACGGCAAACTGGCTGACACTGACGGCGGCGGTGCACAAATGCTGCGCAGCTAGCGCCATTCGACGGCCAACACCGCGGTTCCTGGTGTGTCCGCTGTGCCGTGCGTGTGATCATTGCTTGTAC
This sequence comes from Schistocerca americana, assembly GCF_021461395.2. Lineage (NCBI taxonomy): Eukaryota > Metazoa > Arthropoda > Insecta > Orthoptera > Acrididae > Schistocerca > Schistocerca americana. The sequence goes on from NC_060123.1 coordinate 542,437,730, forward strand.
AGCCCTCTCGCAGTGTCCGGAGCAAGTATGGTGGGTCTGACACACCGGTGTCAATGTGTTCTTTTTTCCATTTCCAGGAGTGTATATATAGCAGTTCATGGCATCCATTCTTACAAATGTACTGTTTCTGATGGACACACATCCAGATCAACCGCTCTCAAAAATCCGCCATCTCACTTCCCCACGTCCACCACTGCTGGCGGCTCACCTCCAACTGCGCAACGCTAGCCACTGTTAACATCCAGCTGCCCAACACTACAATGGCAGACAACAATGCAAACTAACCACAGACTGCACACAGCACAGCCAGTGATTTCCATACAGAGCGCTACGTGACATTACCAAGAAGAAAACCTAAACAGCCTACTTACATAGCCCTCATGCTCCCCACAAAAAATTTTTCAAATTGTTTTGGGCAGTGGCCAATACAGATTTGAAAAAAATTTTCATAATTACAATAACAAAGAAATCAAATGCACACACTTATTGTAACAATGTTGGTCCAAAGCTAAAATTTTCTCACATTCCATAAAGACAGTCCTGATCTTTCATCACAGTAAAATTGCAGTGTTTTTTTCTAAAAGTCTGAGCAGTAAAAGAAAATGCACACGGAAATAGTGGATTTCCATGCAGTCTTGAAGAAGAAGTGTTGTCCTTCCTACGGAAAGACAGCGCTGACTCTTGACATGCAGACAGGTAATGGGCCACAACAGTGCAAACCCACAGCAGAGTCAGTCGAAGTTTTGAACAATATTGGTAGGTAGGTCGTCACAGAGTAGACCCACTGTAGTCCTTGTAGATATAATGGTATTGGGGAGTCATCAAAGATGTAGATCCACTGTAGACCTTGTAGAAATAATGGTATTGGTGAGTCATCAAAGATGCAGACCCACGGTAGTTCTTGTAGAAATAATGGTATTGGTACGTCATCAAAGATGCAGACCCACTGTAGTCCTCGTAGAGACGGCCAGCAGCCATCTGTTGCGACTGTGCAGTTGCGCAATCACCATCGAAGAGTCTTGCACAGAATATAGCAAGTCCATGAACCACTACTTGTGCGCTCACAAAAAGTTTTTTTTAAAATGTCCTTAGAACCAGCAATGCTGTTATCCAGTCCCTTGCTGAATTATTAACACACGTGCAAACACTATCAGTCCCTACTTCTCTCATATTGTCCATATGCTATGATCAACAAAAACATGTGCAGTGAAATGTAACTTACAAGTTAATAATTTGGTGAACTGGTGTCAATTACAATTTTATAACATAAGAATACGATAACAAAGGTACAAAATACATCATTAAAGAACATAACAATACAGATAACATTTGTAGTAAAACAGGCTTTACAAGAGAATAGAAATTAACATGTACATCAGTGTTACAGGAATTATGACATAAGTAAATATATAAAATGGTGAGAATAGTTTTCGAAACATTAATTTCACGCTTGAGCATTGAAACAGAACAGAATTAATAATGTCTAAACATCTTTACAAAGTGAATAACATATTGTTAATGCAACTTATATTTGAGGATAACAGTACTCCTCATCATAGTTAATGTACCTTAGTACTAGAAAAATTCTACAACATAAATCGTATTAGCTAAACACATAAAGACAGGAAGAACGCAAATACACAAGAGTACACAAACACATAGTGGAATAACAGAAAGGGAAAGGACAGGGTTTGTTTTATTGCAGTATCTTGCAAACAAAACTTCCTTTACTTCTCAGAGATCTCCCTTCGTTCTTCATTATTTCAAAAAGTGCTATCTATACATGCTTTCTGTGTTTTTTTCGTAAAACTTCTCAATGCATTTCTTCCAATTCATCGCAACTCATTCTCTTATTTAGTCTACCCCTCTTAAGCTAACTTAAATCTACTGAGCTCAGATGCTAAACTAAGGGACGAGGCAAGGCAGCAGCACAAAACAATTAACACAAATAGCAATGACAAAAAAATGGAAATTGGCAAAGCAAGCAGCAGTAAATGTAATAACTTATATCTAAACATGACAAACCCACAAGAAGAAAAACTAGTACCCTAAAGACAACAATGTAGGTAAGGGAAATGTCTATTCACATCTTAAAGTCTATGTAATTAAAGTGGTGAACCACAACTTATTCTACGAGAAATATTACCAACTAGCTGAAAAGAAAATTACGTATGCAAGACCTGTGAAGGGGAAATGTCTTTTTGTGCTCCTTTGTGTTTTTTTTTTTGAAGTAGATCATAAGGTTATTATTTACTGGATCTGTAGGCATAAAATATCTACATTAGTACATCCATTAAGTTTTATTGTAACCAATGCTGCAGTGCAGCTAGAAAATAGATATTAAACGAAATAGGCAAAGCAAAGCGTGAGACGTCATTACTAGCCATATGGCGTTTCATAATGCAGTAAACAATCTTTCAACTAGCAAGACAATAGATGTGAAATGTTTCTCATCATTTCATTTCAGTAAATATCATAAATAAAGAGCTCCACAGTGTAATCATATGTTTTCAAGTTTGGGCGTGTCGTATTTGCGATGCTTTCTACAAAGAAATGTCATTAGCGAGGATTATGGCCTCTTTTTTTTCCACCTGCGCCTCTGAAAGGCACACACTAATGGCTTTTTTCCAGGTGACTGTCGTGCAGAGACAGTGACCTACCTTCCTTACCGAAATATTTACGACATCAGTTTCCGCTACAGTGACAGTTTGATACAAATAAAATTTCACAGGTCGAAATATTTGCGTTACAAATCTGTAGAAACAAAATCCTATAAATATAACAGTGTCCAAAAAATTATCGTCAGCACTGTGGTACATTCATGCATTCACACATTTCATAACTCTTAAAGTACGATTCTTGGTTTCCAGCATCCTTTTTCACAAGTCAGAGTCCTTAACCACTACTCATTATTCCTTACCTTGTTACACATATAAATATTCGTCGACACTTCTTCAATATTTCATCATAATAAATACGTAGCATAATCAATTCCTTGTATAGCATCAGCTTATTGATCATAAACATACATCAACAGCATAATACGCATTGACATCGTAATAGTAACATCATAAAAACTCAGCCAAATCTCAAAAACGTCGTAGCTTTCTGCAATAATTTCAAACCCTAAAAAACATTCTCTGCTCATTTCAACAGTGCATGGAGAGCTGCATCAAACAAGTCTCAGGACTGAGGACCACAACAACAACAACATTTCAATAGTGTCATCTACCTCAAACATAGTTTTAAAATCATGATCTCATACCAAATACATCATTCAAAGCTCTCATAGTATCACAATGGCTCTCAAAAAAAATGAAGAGTTCACAAAGTACATACAAAATACAGTTTCATAAGTGTGAAGTTATCCAACTGTGTAATTGGATAAACATCTGTCACTGACATAGTAAAAAAAAATGTTTGTCTCTCTCAGTTAAGTGATCAGATAGCTGTGTAATTCTGTGTTACAGAAATATGGTACCGATGTATAAAGTTGTATAAGCAAATACCATATTAGCTAGGGCTCCTTGTGCTTGCCAAACACATTGTACACAAAGTAGGCGTGTACACCCCTGAGGATTAATGTTATTATACCCTCAGGTTTTACAGATTACAGAAATGGAATGAAATGTATCACGGAAAACTTTCTTTGTAATTCAAAAATCTTCATAAATAAATGTTTTAAGTACAAAATTATTCACTCAAATGCGTGTCCTGTAGCGCTAAATGTGCGTCTTGCTGTAAGGTAATTCTGTGGATCTGTCGTATTTGTCATCATCCGAAAGCTAAGTTCTGCAGAAGTCAATGTACTTTTCTCATGATAAACAAAAGTGAAATGCTATGCATATAGATATCTTAGTTATTACGCTTATTGCCGTGATGAAGAAAGTACTGTGCTGTAACGTATTGTTGTGCTACGGAAAAGGCTGTCTCATTGTAGCTGTACCACAAAAGTTACTACTAAAACATGTTTTACTTTCCAGAATAATTCAGAAAAACTGTGCAGGTAAAAAACAGAAACACCGCAAAAGCAACATTGTAAATCGTCACTCATTAGAGCGTCGTGATAAAATCGTGTAGCTGTCACATAAACTAACCACTGTGTCATCGGGTATCTCACAGAAAGTACTTTAAATCCAGAATGAATTTTCAAGTAAACCAAAATGTTGCAATTAAATCTCATTAGCAGTATTGGTAAATGTTCTAAGTATGTGAGCCTTATAGTCGTTACGTAATCGTGCAATTAACAAGCAAGAATGTACACACACAATAACACTGTGTCGTCTGTTCACTATAACAATGCACTCGTAAATACTGTCCAAATATGTTCCCTAGGTTCTAGACTGGATAGTTAACTTCAAAACATTGTTGCATGTTAACAGTATCTCAGTGTGACAAAGAGTACTAGTAACGCGAAGTGAAAATTTTTATGACAAAGACAAAGTTAAAAAGCAGATTATCTTTCAATTAACGGTTTTACATGTGAAATGTGGTGCAATCCTTTACTGTTCCTACTATGCAGAGCTCCAGTTCCAACGGAATTATCATGTGGTATATGGAACATCGGTAAAGAATGCTCAAATTTTTCTCAAGGTTAGCGTCTATGTTATTTTCTCTGAGCCAGCCGGCGCACGTGGCTGTTCACTAATTGTTTCACTGCCTACACCATTATTTGCAGCCCGCTCCATTTCTCTATGCACAATTACCAAATTACTACTTTGAACATTAGTTAATTCATTACATGGTGGCGCTAACACACTGCTTTCGTCTTCACTGTCATTTCTCAGTTTACTTTGGAGCCCAGTATTACGTTTTTCACACGCCATGATTGTCACAATATTTCACACGACAACACAGAAAAGCACAATTTGAAGAGCAAAATAAGAAAAGACATTAACATAGCATTGAAAATAATATCTCGTTAATTGCAAGCGCAGCTGCGAAATACTTGGTGCAAATCTACATGCATGCCATAACTGTTTTACTGTACAAGAATGAAAAACTACAACTACAAAGGAAATTCTCTCTACAATTACGCGCTAGCAATAAACAAAGGCTGCACTAATTGCACAAACTACAAGAAAAAATCGGAAGATTCCAGTGAGGTATCCTCGGCTAAGAGTCGACATATGAAACGTCCCCTTAGAAAAATTGTACATGACTGTGCTTAAACTGACACACAATATTTTTTAGCGCAACGCAATCTGACTTTCAATAATCCCTACAAAAGAATGGCCCTGACTAACATTAGCCTATACCTTTCACAAATCACTTACCTCACAAAAATCTTCGTTACTCGAACTACTGCAATACAGCGAGCGCCACTACTGCCAGCTAAATAAAAGATTCTAACTACTGATGGCACTAACTACTGATAGGCATAGTTAGCAAATTGATAGAGAACAAACAATGTATTTACCTTAATAGTGTTCAAAAGTCAAAATATATATAGCAGTTCATGACATCCATTCTTACAAATGTACTGTTTCTGATGGACACACGTCCAGATCAACCGCTCTCAAAAATCCGCCATCTCACTTCCCCACATCCACCACTGCTGGCGGCTCACATCCAACTGCACAACTCTAGCCGCTGTTAACATCCAGCTGCCCAACACTACAATGGCAGACAACAATGCAAACTAGCCATAGATTGCACGCAGCACAGCCAGTGATTTTCGTACAGAGCGCTACGTGGCGTTACCAGTAAGAAAACCTAACGAGCCTACGTACACCAACAGCGTAACTTTCGATCGCATACCGCTGTTGTAGCCCAACATCACATGCAGAGTATTGACATGTAACCTTGGCCTACTCGGGATACGTCTCGAGTGGAGCACATATGGGGCATCGTTAGACGACACCTCCAGTGTCATCCACAAACAGAATTAACCATCCATTTATTAACCGACCAAGTGCAACAGACATGGAACTGCGTCCCAAAAACGGACATCCGACACCTGTAAAACACAATGCATGCACGATTTCAAGCTTGCATGCAACATTCTGGCGATTTAAAAATGGTTCAAATGGCTCTGAGCACTATGAGACTTAACATCTAGGTCATCAGTTCCCTAGAACTCAGAACACAGAACTACTTAAATGTAACTAAATTAAGGACGTCACACACATCCATACCGAGGCAGGATTCGAACCTGCGACCGTAGCGGTCGAGCCGTTCCAGACTGAAACGCCTAGAACTACTCGGTCACAACCGCCGCGTTTACACCGGTTATTAATATAACAGTATTCCATGTTTGCAATGGCTTATGAGTCGCTTGCATTAACCTGTGATATGTTAATCTCTTAAATACTTTATCAAGACAGATGTATTCCCAAAATTTCATTACTTTAATTTTTTTTTGATCTTGCGAAATTTTTTGTTTCTGTGAGTATTAATTTATCGGGGAGAAACGTTTTTCCATGTAGTTGTAGTTGTTTCCTCCGGTGCCAAATATCATGGTGCTTGAGGTGTGTGGCACTGGCGCCGCCAGAGGGGGACTCCAGCGGACCCGTGATGGACACGATCGGAGCTGCGGAGGTGGGCAGTCAGCTGTGTCCACCGTTTGTGTCTGTGGGTGGTCGTTAATAGTAAGCGCAGGGGCCGGAGGGGTGTGGCACTGGATGAGCCCGCGCGGCTCCAGCTGGGCTTGGCGATGGATGGACAGTTGCGGTGTCTTTGGTGTGATGTGGTAGAAGACAGTTCTGGGTGGAGCCAAGTAAGGCCCTCAATGAAATGGAGTGCGTGCCAGTACCGGACGAGACGATGGTCCGGACGGGCGGGATCACAAGGTGGTGCAGTGGCTGCTGTCCTTCCCGGTTCGGAAGGAGGTGAGGGAATGGCTACAGCAGATAGTAATTAACGCATCTTCTCCGGTTAATCATGCACCGTGATGGCTTGGGGTTTGAAGCAGTATACAGTGTTGTGTATGAACGTGCACTGAGTGTGGTCACTTGCAAATAATTCCGTGAACGGAAGCTTTTGAGAGATGAATAAGAGCTTTTCTGCATATATGGTGTGCGACAGTATGTGCTATTTGAGACAGCAGTTCTGACTGATACGTACACGCTGTGGGCATGATTAAGCAAACTGTATAAGGATTTATTGTTTTCTCGGACGACTTTGGAAATGGCTCTGAGCACTATGGGACTTAACTTCTGAGGTCATCAGTCCCCTAGAACTTAGAACTACTTAGACCTAACTAATCGAAGGACATCACACACATCCATGCCCGAGGCAGGATTCGAACCTGCGACCGTAGCGGTCGTGCGGTTCCAGACTGTAGCGCCTAGAACCGCTCGGCCATTCCGGCCGGCGGGACGACTTTCAATCTGTTGTTGTCAGTGATTTTATGAACTCATTCTGCCTTGTCAGTTGATTGTGGGATCAATTAATTGTGTGACATTTTTTATTTTGGACACCCCTCCTCCCTTGATGAGATTTGGTGAGATGTCGCGAGCTTTCCACCTCCCCTGAGCTTTACCCAACAGCTTTTAAATAATTAATTTTATTTACTATGTTCACATATAAGCTTCATGCCTCTAAAATACCTAAATCTTATTTTCCACGTACAGCATTTTTGCTGTGGAATTAGAGGTGAATATGATCACTACGTTTAAGGATCACATCAAAGAGTTTGAGTAAACTAAGTGCCTTGGGAGCAAGCCAATGGGTTTTGTACGGATCGTGGTTTTAGAAATCATTTTTGAAATAAGCAAATACAAAATAGGCTGGCAAATGTGTTTGAATCTACCATGGTTCTTACAAATGATTTTTACAAATAAACAAACGCAAAATAGGCTCCGACACCCTTTCCTAATTCTTCATTCACTCCATAGGCATTCATGTGCTTCCTCTATTGTCGGACACATGATATGCATGTGTATTGGTAGCACAGGAATTTGGAAAACTGTGGTAAGTTCTATGGGACCAAGCCGCTGAGGGCAGCGGTCCCTAGGCTTACACACTATTTAAGCTAACATAAGCTAACTTGCACTAAGGACAACACACACACACACACACACACACACACACACATACACACACACACACACACACATTCCAAAGGGAGGACTCGAACCTCCGACAGGGGAGCATCGCAAACCGTGGCAAGACACCTAACACCATACGGCTACCCTGCGCGGCGGTAGCACAGGAAGACAGTCATTAGACGTATCTATATCCTCCTCATGCAGCCACTTCAGCCTGTCGTCCGTTTCGCACAGCACCTCCTCAGCTGAACGGGTGATGATGGTACGCCTTGGTCGAATCCTGACCAAAGGTGATCGAGGGGTCACATTCAGTTCCGACTCGTGCTTATGCTGATTCACACGCGAAGGGAAGTAGATACCGCAAGTCTTGCAGCATCTGATATGTGTACACTCCTGGAAATGGAAAAAAGAACACATTGACACCGGTGTGTCAGACCCACCATACTTGCTCCGGACACTGCGAGAGGGCTGTACAAGCAATGATCACACGCATGGCACAGCGGACACACCAGGAACCGCGGTGTTGGCCGTCGAATGGCGCTAGCTGCGCAGCATTTGTGCACCGCCGCCGTCAGTGTCAGCCAGTTTGCCGTGGCATACGGAGCTCCATCGCAGTCTTTAACACTGGTAGCATGCCGCGACAGCGTGGACGTGAACCGTATGTGCAGTTGACGGACTTTGAGCGAGGGCGTATAGTGGGCATGCGGGAGGCCGGGTGGACGTACTGCCGAATTGCTCAACACGTGGGGCGTGAGGTCTCCACAGTACATCGATGTTGTCGCCAGTGGTCGGCGGAAGGTGCACGTGGCCGTCGACCTGGGACCGGACCGCAGCGACGCACGGATGCACGCCAAGACCGTAGGATCCTACGCAGTGCCGTAGGGGACCGCACCGCCACTTCCCAGCAAACTACGGACACTGTTGCTCCTGGGGTATCGGCGAGGACCATTCGCAACCGTCTCCATGAAGCTGGGCTACGGTCCCGCACACCGTTAGGCCGTCTTCCGCTCACGCCCCAACATCGTGCAGCCCGCCTCCAGTGGTGTCGCGACAGGCGTGAATGGAGGGACGAATGGAGACGTATCGTCTTCAGCGATGAGAGTCGCTTCTGCCTTGGTGCCAATGATGGTCGTATGCGTGTTTGGCGCCGTGTAGGTGAGCGCCACAATCAGGACTGCATACGACCGAGGCACACAGGGCCAACACCTGGCATCATGGTGTGCGGAGCGATCTCCTACACTGGCCGTACACCACTGGTGATCGTCGAGGGGACACTGAATAGTGCACGGTACATCCAAACCGTCATCGAACCCATCGTTCTACCATTCCTAGACCGGCAAGGGAACTTGCTGTTCCCACAGGACAATGCACGTCCGCTTGTATCCCGTGCCACCCAACGTGCTCTAGAAGGTGTAAGTCAACTTCCCTGGCCAGCAAGATCTCCGGATCTGTCCCCCATTGAGCATGTTTGGGACTGGATGAAGCGTCGTCTCACGTGGTCTGCACGTCCAGCACGAACGCTGGTCCAACTGAGGCGCCAGGTGGAAATGGCATGGCAAGCCGTTCCACAGGACTACATCCAGCAACTCTACGATCGTCTCCATGGGAGAATAGCAGCCTGCATTGCTGCGAAAGGTGGATATACACTGTACTAGTGCCGACATTGTGCATGCTCTGTTGCCTGTGTCTATGTGCCTGTGGTTCTGTCTGTGTGATCATGCGATGTATCTGACCCCAGGAATGTGTCAATAAGGTTTCCCCTTCCTGGGACAATGAATTCACGGTGTTCTTATTTCAATTTCCGGGAGTGTAGTTCCATCATTCATGATAAGATATGAGCAGGCTCCGCTACAGTCGATACTCCAATAACCTGGAGCATCGGACGCGGTGATGGCATGTAACGTCCGCGAACCACAGACGCAGCACGAACCTCAACGGCCAACAGCAGTCCCGATTTTCACACTTGACCACCACAAGTACAATTTAAACTTTTGTATTAAATTCGAGGTTTATAGATGCGCAATTAATGGGACTGCAGCACAAAGTACATACACTCATCGGCGAAAACATTATGATCATAGCCCACCGCGAGGCTTGATGTCACCTGGTGCTGTTGCGGAATCGCAGACACTCTGACAGCTATGGTCCACCTTCACACCTTCAAGCTTCATGTATTCTCCGCCGGCGTTGGCATCTTCCAGCAGTGTCTGTGTCAGTGTTTCAAAGTCAGAACCGCGCTACAGTGGTTTTGGGGAGCGTGATAGTATACTCACTTTGATGTCTTGGCCAGCAAATTCATATGATGTGAAGCAATGGAACCCATTTTGATCGCTATCAGGCGCCATCAGCGCGTACACAAATCACAGGCTCACCGTTCAACGAAATTACATGACATGTGAATGGAGATCTGGTGCGAGATACCTCCAAAAATCAACCTGCAAACTATTAAATCCATGATACTCAGAATCGGTAACTTATTGCATTCCAAAGACGGTCCAGGAAGTTCTTAAGCAAGTGGTCATAATGTTGTGGCTCGTCATGGTGCATAATACCTGCAGCAAACACTGTAACATGGGCTGCATGCCATTATTTATCGGGCAAATCGGAAACTATAGATGGGCTGTACTTCAATTTTCACAAGTACCAAGATCCATATTTCGCCCACAACGTCTACTGCTCCCGTTCTGAGATGGGATTACACTTTTGCCGCTGTGAAATACAAGTGAGCAGTAAGAGCTCTGAGGAAGAATAAGCTTGCCTGTACTCAGATCATAGGAGCCATTCACCTTTCTACTTCGTAAAGCGCACTTCTCGCTGGGGCTTTCATCACTAGTAAGATGGCTTTTAAGTTGCTGTCTTGTGATTTATAGGCTATGCAATCACTTTAGGGTAGCGCGGATATTCATCCGACCCATTATTGCTTTAAAAAATAAGCATAGGTATTACTTTGCCTTGATTGTGCTTCGTAGATGCTTTGAAAGCCTCACAAGACAAAAGTCTCCTGAAATTAGCCAGCATATGTGATCGCTTCAAACGAAGAGTGCTTAGCGATATAGGTCCGCCCATTGTGAGTAACAGCGTCAGAGAGACTCATCTCATTACGGCTAATTTCACGTATAGTGTACAGACTATGAATTAATTTACAGTGAGAAGCAATCACGAGACCACGGGCAGGAAAGGAACTCTGTATTCTCCGTGCATGAGCAAGAGCGTCTGTTCGTCTGCTGCTGTTACTCCAATGGGCACAAGCACTTTTATCATCCTGACCAAAAAAATATCTTTATTAGGACAGAGAACTGAAGCCATTCTCCTCAGAGACCTTACTGAATACACACAAAAATGCTTCCCTGATTGTGCAATATGATGGTTACCAAGTGGGTGCCCGAGGTTTTCGGGAACGGTCGCAACATGCCTCTTCGCCTCTGAGGTGTTACTTTTCCTGAGGAGCAAGCAAAAGTATGTGCCATTTGTAAATACACTGGATCCAACATCTAAGTGGTATGTGTATAGATAAGATAGGGTAGGCAGTTGCGCATAGCTTCATACCATCGGCGTTCTTTGGAAGACGTATCGATCTTAACTATATCTATAACGGTCTGAAAGCGATGTGATTGTAGCTCCTTCAAGCACAAACATCCAGGAACAGATCGTCGGGTCAATAGTCTAGCTGCTTCCGGATTCTGAAAGACGAAATATCAGAGAAAATTCTATGAGATTCTCTGATTTTTTAAAAAGAAGTTATTCTATTGTTTATTTTTAAGCATTTTTTCGTACTGATCAACTTCACGTTGTAATTCTACTATTATTTTATATTCGGCGCAGACAACAGTTAAAGAAGTTTGGCGACCCTCTATAAGATCAAGTTTTGCCCAAAACAGAATTTTTCTCCTTGAGCGAGTCTTTTGCCAGAGGATGCAGTTTGGAAACAACTGAAGAGGTGCGGATTAGATTATCGTCATCGCTTATTTGAAGAGGGTATTTTCTTCGTCTGTTAGAACTTGGAAGTCTAAAAGTTAATTTACAATTGGAAAATTAAGTCACTAATTTACTTGTAATAATTAAATGTTACTACCGCAACCAGTCACTCAGTATTAAACGTTAACGTAGAAATGATTGATGAAACAATATCGCCTTATATGAAGGCCCTCTGCATTGCAGTTATCAATGTGCGTAGATAACGATATCTTTGTCTGGTGCAGACATTTGGAGATTTTCTTTAGCAGAATATAACATAGAGGTCTTAGCCTGATCTCCAGTTACACTGCTTCATGCAGAAACTTTCCTGTGATATCAATAATGGTAAACTGAAAATTCTAACAATTTTTAATCTGATTCTGAAATATTAAGGATGGTACAACGGGCGGCTCTTGCATATAGAACGATGATCCAGAGTCTTACTTCTTACGTAATTAAAATACAAAGGAAGACGTATAAAAAAGGACGGTTAGAAAGTGAAACGTTTTTTTATATATTTTTGGGATTACAAGGTATGTATGTGTTTAAAACACTCTACTAACAAACAAGTTTTATTGAGAAAAAATTGTATGAAAGAAAAATAAGGGTAAAAAAACTAAAACCCACGATTTACTTTGGTGACATTGTCTTCTCAGTTCTTTGATGATATATTAATCCTTTTTATACGAACTACTCGACTCCAGTCATTTACATGTGCTTTATACCAGTACTCTAATAAGGCTTGAAGTCGTTGTTGTGGTCTTCAGTCCTGAGACTGGTTTGATGCAGCTCTCCGTGCTACTCTAACCTGTGCAAGCTTCTTCATACCCCAGTAACCACTGCTAACTACATCCTTTTCAATCTGCTTAGTGTATTCATCTCTTGGTCTCCCTCTACGATTTTTATTCTCCACGCTGCCCTCCAATAATAAATTGGTGATCCCTTGATGCCTCAGTACATGTCCTACCAACCGATCCCTTCTTCTAGTCAAGTTGTGCCACAAACTTCTCTTCTCCCCAATCCTATTCAGTACCTTCTCATTCGTTATGTGATCTACCCATCTAATCTTCAGCAATCTTCTGTAGCACCACGTTTCGAAAGCTTCTCTTCTCTTCTTGTCTATACTATTTATCGTCCATGTTTCACTTCCATGCATGGCCACACTCCATACATACACTTTCAGAAACGACTTCCCGACATTTAAATCTATACTCGATGTTAACAAATTTATCTTCTTCAGAAACGCTTTCCTGGCCATTGGCAGTCTATATTTTAATTCCTCTCTACTTCGACCATCATCAGTTATTTTGCTCCCCAAATAGAAAACTACTTTACTAGTTTAAGTGTCTCATTTCCTAATCTAATTCCCTCAGCATCACCCGACTTATTTCGACTACATTCCATTATCCTCGTTTTGCTTTTGTTGATGTTCATCTTAAGCCCTCCTTTCAAGACACTGTCCATTTCGCTCAACTGCTCTTCCAAGTCCTTTCCTGTCTCCTACAGAATTACAATGTCATCGGCGAATCCCAAACTTTTTATTTCTTCCCCATGAACTTCTCTTTTGTTTCCTTTACTGCTTGCTCAATATACAGATTGAATAACATCGGGGATAGGCTACAATCCCCTCTCACTCCCTACCCAACCACTGCTTCCCTTTCATACCCCTCGTCTCTTGTAACTGCCATCTGCTTTCTGTACAAATTGTAAATAGCCTTTCGCTCCCTGTATTTTACCCCTGCCACCTTCAGAATGTGAGAGAGGGTATTCCAGTCAACATTGTCGAAAGCTTTCTCTAAGTCTACAAAAGCTAGAAACGTACGTTTGTCTTCCTTTAATAATTCTTCTAAGATAAGTCGTAGGGTCAGTATTACCTCACGTGTTCCAACATTTCTACGAAATCCAAACTGATCTTCCCCGAGGTCGGCTTCTAGCAGTTTTCCATTTGTCTGTAAAGAATTCGCGTTAGTATTTTGCAGCTGCGACTTATTAAACTGATACTTCGGTAATTTCCACATCTGTCAACACTTGCTTTCTTGAGGATTGGAATTATTATATTCTTCTTGAAGTCTGATGGTATTTCGTCTGCCTCATACATCTTGCTCACCAGATGGTAGAGTTTTGTCAGAACTGGCTCTGCCAAGGCTGTCAGTAGTTCTAACGGAATGTTGTCTACTCCCAGGGCCTTATTTCGACTCAGGTCTTTCAGTGCTCTGTCAAACTCTTCACGCAGTACCATATCTCCCATTTCGTCTTCATCTACATCCTCTTCCATTTCCATAATATTGTCTTCAAGTACATGGCCCTTGTACAGACAGTATACTCCTTCCACCTTTCTGCTTTCCCTTCTTTGCTTAGAACTGGGTTTCTGTCAAAGCTCTTGATATTCATGCAAGTGGTTCTCCTTTCTCCAAAGGTCTGTTTAATTTTCCTGTAGGCAGTATGTATCTTACCCCTAGTGAGATAAGGCTCTACATCCTTACATTTGTCGTCTAGCCATCCCGGCTTAACCATTTTTCCTTTCCTGTCGATCTCATTTCTGAGACGTTTGCATTCCTTTTTGCCTGCTTCATTTACTGGATTTTTATATTTTCTCCTTTCATCAATTAAATTCAGTATATCTTGTGTTACCCAAAGGTCTCTAGTAGCCCTCGTCTTTTTATCTATTTTATCCTCTGCTGCCTTCACTATTTCATCCCTCAAAGCTACCCATTCTTCCTCTACTGTATTTCGTTCCCCGTTCTTGTCAAGTGTTCCCTTATGCTCTTCCTAAAACCCTGTACAACCTCTGGTACTTTCAGTTTATCCAGGTCCCATCTCCTTAAATTCTCACCTTTTTGCAGTTTCTTCAGTTTTAATCTACAGTTCATAACCAATAGATTGTGGTAGGAGTCCAAATCTGCCCTGGAAATGTCTTACAATGAAAAACCTGGTTCCTAAATCTCTGTCTTACCATTATATAATTTATCTGATATCTTCTAGTATCTCCAGGGTTCCTCCATGTATACAACCTTCTTTCATGATTCTTGAACCAAGTGTTACCTATGATTAAATTATGCTCTGCGCAAAATTCTGCCAGGCGGCTTCCTGTTTCATTTCTTAGCCCCAATCCATATTCACCTACAATGTTTCCTTCTCTCCCTTTTCCTACTCTCGAATTCCAGTCACCCATGACTATTAAATTTTCGTCTCCCTACACTACCTGAATAATTTATTTTATCTCATCATATCTTTCATCTATTTCTTCGTCATCTGCAGAGCTAGTTGGCATATAAACTTGTACTACTGTAGTAGGCGTGGGCTTCGTGTCTATCTTGGCCACAATAATGCGTTCACTATGCTGTTTGTAGTAGCTTACCCGTTCTCCTGTTTTTTTTATATTCATTATTAAACCTGCTCCTGCATTACCCCTATTTGACTTTATATTTATAACCCTGTATTCGCCTTGTTCCTCATGCCACCGAAGTATGTCATTTAATTGGGAAAATTTGTAACTTCTGTATCTCGATACGTAAAAACTTTCCCTATATAAATTACCTGGCAAAAAATTAGCCCATTTACGTACTATTATTCGGTGAAAATTTGTATAGGTGTACACAATAATTTCTCAAATATGAAGGCTGTTTCGATTTATATCACGTGACATTTTGAATTAGCGAGACAGATTCAGATGTAAAGTGCGCTCTTTTGTAATACATTTTCAAAACCATATGAGCAGAGAATTATGTGGTACCAAATTGTAGATCTCAAGAAGATCTACGTAAATCTATAACACGTGTTTAACTTTTGTAAATGACCCACAATAACAATTTCAAATCACTTCTGAAGTCACCTACTGCAAAATAAGAATAAATGCTGTCTGTTAGTGTACCACAAAAGATAAAGATATTCTCTCCGCGACTTTTTTGTAGATCTTCGTGAGATCTAAAATAAAATAGTAGATATAGTGATGTAGACCTAATGGTTTACACATCATCTTGCAGAGAGCGGGCTGGTGACCAACAACTTTATTTTATGTTCGAATTTAGATGATTTATTGTCCTCCTATCGTCAATAAATACGCCCTACACTGATCACTCAACTGTTACGAAGAAGTTAAGAAATCATCCACTCAATAGGTTCAGTAGATTTCGCGTGATCGTGGGACGGAAAGGAATTAGTAGTAATGATAGTATTTGGAATGTGCTCATTATTAGATGTTTCATTTAATACCAAATACACTTGTTACCTTTCTTTCATTTTTAGTGAATGTGAAATTTAGTTTATAAAATCAACTATATTGAATCTAGTACGACATTATTATACACCCACACATAATGCCGCATCGAATGATGCATATTACCAGAATACATCGTAAAATCGCGAGAGAATAGATGCAACATAACTGACTCCATAAAATTTATGTTACAAACCATACGTTAGATTTTCCGTAGTTGAGTAAAATTACGTGAAAATAAAACGTTTTGTGTTTCATTTAAACACTGATTAGAACAATTAAATAAGAACGCGTTTTAATTGGAGACTGTATTAGAAAATTTTTAACACGTGATTAAACACCCTTTATTTGAAAAATGCGAACGCTGAATACTATTCAGACGGACAGATAGACCGTGAGTGATGGATAACCGTTTTGACGGATCCCTAAAAATTATTGTTCTGTCAATATATTATATACGTTTAATGTCGCTGAACTTTCGCTCATTTTGCAGGTGAAAGACAACGTTTTCCGTGCCATCCTTTTAACTGTATGATTAACTAGCTTATCAATCTCTTGCTTTATACACTATGTGATCAAAAGTATCCCGACCTCTGGCTGAAAATGACTTACAAGTTCGTGGCGCCCTCCAATGGTAATGCTAGAATTCAGTATGATGTTGGCCCACCCTTAGCCTTGGTGACAGCTTCGACTCTCACAGGCCTCTTCGGCGACCTGCAGTCGATGAGGTTGATAGGATGATGATGAGGACAGCACATCACCCAGTTCCTGGGCGTACAAAATTTCCCGACCCCGCCGAGAATCTAACCCGTGCCCAAAGGACTGACAATCGGTCACGCTGACCAGCTGCTGGGGGAGGACTCTTCAACAGTGGTAAGCAAGAAGTTGCTTAAAATATAAATGTAGGCCTGTGCTGTGATAGTGCCACGCTAAACAACAAGGAATGCAAGCCACCTCCATTAAAAACACGACCACACGATGACACCACCGCCTCCGAATTTTACTGTTAGTACTACAAACGCTGGCAGGCGACGTTCACCGGGCATTCGCCATACCCACACCCTGCCATCCGTCCGCCACATGGTGTACCATGATTCGTCACTCCACACAACGTTTTTCCAGTGTTCAATTGTCCAATGTTTACACTCCTTATACCAAGCGAGGCATCGTTTGGCATTTACCGATGAAATGTGCCTTATGAGCAGCCGCTCGATCATGATATCCAAGTTTTCTCACTTCCCGCCTAAATGCTAGTAGCACTCCCACTGTATTCCGATGCAGTTTGGAATTCCTGTGTGATGGTCTGGATAGATGTCTGTCTATAACACATTACGACCCTCCTCAACTGTCGGCGGTCTCTGTCAGTCAATAGACGAGGTCAGCCTGTACGCTTTTGTGCTGTACGTGTCCCTTCACGTTTCTACTCCACTATCGTATCGGAAACAATGGACCTAGGGATGTTAAGGAGTGTGGGAATCTCGTTTACAAACGTATGACAGAATTGACACGCAATCACCTGACCACGTTCGAAGTCCGTGAGTTCCGCGGAGCGTCCCATCCTGCCGATCACGATGTCTAAAGACTACTGGGGCCGCTAAAATGGAGTACCTGGCAGTAGGTGGCAGCACAATGCACCTAATATGAAAAACGTATGTTTTTGGATGTGTCCGGATACTTTCGATCACATAGTGTAAGGTCATTAAGAGAATTCCTATCTGTGAACTTAAGCTTAGCTTCCTTCCACAAACAATTAACTTCTTGCTGGTAAGTTTGTTTTGACTTGTCGACATGCCACATAACAAATGAATTATTAACGGTTTCGTTAAAATTCGTGTGGAACACAACTGCATCTGCTTTATATGGGTTGAAAACCAGCATGACTCTTTAACTGAGTGACAGGCAGTGATTTCGAGCTACGTGACAGGGAACTATCCGAATGAAATCTGCATTTGTGTGGCACTTGATTCATATCGGAGAATCCCGCGCATGCACTCTTCTGAAGCATTCAGATGGCTTTAAATGTGGTGTATGCTCAGGAATAATGCTATAAAGCAAAATATTATGCTTTCTAATATAGTATAATCATTTAGTTAAAGAACAGACGTGAAATTATCATTTCCCATATCTCCCCCTCCTCCTCTCCCATCAAACATAGTTCGTGAGAATTTCCCGGACCCCTCGCCGCCCCCATCCCACCATTTTAAGCTCACCTAAGTAATGGGCGTCTCTTTATACGAATGAACTATCGTGTATGTAATTGGATAACTATTTACTTAGGCACAGGATTGGACAGCTTGCTGGTGTTGTTGGACGATGGTGTCCTAGCTGATTGCGTTGCTAGTTGAACTAGTCGTAGTTACAGGTTGTAGCTTAGATCAAAAATAAGTCAAGTATTTGTAACGTTTCGTAAATTTTCACTTTTCGTATATGATGAGGCAGTAGGCCTAATGCTTTAAACTGTTATGTTGTTTCTTAGTTGCCGGCCGCGGTGGCCGTGCGGTTCTGGCGCTGCAGTCCGGAACCGCGGGACTGCTACGGTCGCAGATTCGAATCTTGCCTCGGGCATGGGTGTGCGTGATGTCCTTAGGTTATTTAGGTTTAAGTAGTTCTAAGTTCTAGGGGACTTATGAGCCAAGATGTTGAGTCCCATAGTGCTCAGAGCCATTTGAACCATTTGAACCATTTGTTTCTTAGTCGCACGTTGTAGGGCCAGTACTGTTCTGTTTTGTGAAGATATTTTGTTTTGGAATATTCTAGCCATAAATAAATCTTTTGCTCTACAGAGAATTACATTGCTTTGCTCTAAATGGTTTCGGTTTTATACATTACAATGTTTGGATATTAACTATATTGTTTTATATATTCTCAGACAAAATGGTCCGAAAGAATCAGTGTGGCCACCCACACTGTGGGGCATTGAAGTACTCAGAACTGATGAGACGCATTTGAGGTGGATAGTACAATAAGGGCTAGTATAGAAGGCGGTTCAGCTGAAGAGGAGTGCACATTTCTAAAAAGAGCACTCGAAGATGTTGAACAGCCTAATTTATTTACTACGAAGGAAACTGCAAGGAAACAGTTGATGGACGAAAGAAGGAAGACAGGAAACAGCCACAAAAATCACTCAGGAATGAAATTAATAACAAGTGAAGCTAGGACAAGGGAAAATGAGTACAGAAAAACGCGCTGCTGTGCCATCAACCATCGCAGTTGATGGTTGCAGACATAGAATCACTTTTACGGTAATCTACAGAAACCAGTTCTTAGATGTTGGCTACTGAAGGGATCGTTTATACGATTGTAATTCACCCCTTCAGCGTCAGTTAAGGCGTGTACATGATGTACTGAATCACCGAAACTGGTAGCTACATAATAAATAACATCGAGGGACGGCTGCAGGTGTTCCATTGTGTTACACAAGTGAACAGCCCAAGTCCCTCAAACCTTAAATCAGAAGGCTGTAAATACGAAAACAATCCTCCACAATTTCTTGAAACGATTATGACGGCGAGGGACAAACATTTATAGATATCGGCCTCGTGACATCTTTTAAATTTCCTGATGCGATGGCCAGCCAGAGTGGCCGAGCGGTTCTAGGCGCTACAGTCTGGAACCGCGCGACCGCTACGGTCGCAGGTTCGAATCCTGCCTTGAGCATGGATGTGTGTGATGTCCTTGGGTTAGTTAAGTTTAAGTAGTTCTACGTTCCAGGGTACTGATGACCACAGCAGTTAAGTTCCATAGTGCTCAGAGCCATTTGAACCTGATGCGATTCGGTTTGTCACATAAAAATTAGTGTTGTATTTGCGTCCATAGGCTCGTCTTGTAAGTAGGCTGTTTAGGTTTTTTTTGGTAACGCCACCTCTGTATGAAAATCACTGGCTGTGCTGTGTGCAGTCTGTGGCTGCTTTGCATTGTTGTAATACTCGCCCTTGTAGTGTTAGGCAGCTGGCTGTGATCAGCGCGTAGCGTTGCGCAGTTGGAGGTGAGCCGCCAGCAGTGATGGATGTGGGGAGAGAGATGGCGGAGTTATGTAATTTGTCATGAACTGCTATGTATATTATGACTGTTAAGGTAAATACATAGTTTGTTCTCTATTAATATCTTTCATTTGCTAACTATCCCTATCAGTAGTTAGTGCCTTCAGTACTTTGAATCTTTTATTTAGCTGGCAGTAGTGGCGCCTGCCGTATTGCAGTAGTTCGAGTAACCAAGATTTTTGTGAGGTAAGCGATTTGTGAAACGCATAGGTTACGTCCCCTTTGAACAATTTATACACGACTGTCCTTAACCTGGCACACAATATTTTTAGCGCAACGCAATCTGACTTTCAGAAATCCCTACAAAAGAATGGCCCTGACTAACATTAACCTATGCATTTCACAAATCGCTTACCTCACAAAAATCTTGGTTACTCGAACTACTGCAATACAGCGAGCGCCACTACTGCCAGCTAAATAAAAGATTAAAACTACGGAAGGCACTAACTACTGATAGGGATAGTTAGCAAATGAAAGATATTAATAGAGAACAAACAATGTATTTACTTTAATAGTCATAATATATATAGCAGTTCATGACAAATTATTTTACAAATTGGTTTGGGCAGTGGCCAATACAGATTTGAAAAAATTTTTCATAATTACAATAACAAAGATATCAAATGCACACACTTATTGATACAATGTTGGTCAAAAGCTAAAATTTTCTCACAGTCCATAAAGACAGTCCTCATCATTCGTCACAGTAAAATTGCAGTGTTTTTCTCAAAGTCTGAGCAGTAAAAGAAAATGCACACAGAAGTAGTGGATTTCCATGCAGTCTTGAAGAAGTAGTGTTGTCCTTCCAACGGAAAGACAGTGCTGACTCTCGACATGCAGACGGGTAACGCGCCACAACAGAGCAAACCCACAGCAGAGTCAGTCGAAGTTTTGAAGAATATTGGTGGGTAGGTCATCACAGAGCAGACCCACTGTAGTCCTGGTAGAGATTACGGTATTGGTGGGCCACCAGAGGTGCAGACCCACTGCAGTCCTTGTAGAGATTGTGGTATTGGTGGGCCACCAGAGGTGCAGACCCACTGCAGTCCTTGTAAAAATAATGGTACTGGTGAGTCAGCAAAGCTGTAGACCCACTGTAGTCCGTGTAGAAATAATGGTATTGGTGAGTCAGCAAAGACGCAGACCCACTGTAGTCCTTGTAGAGACGGCCAGCAGCCATCTGTTGCAAATGTGCAGGTGCACAATCGCCATCGAAGAGTCTTGCGGACAATATAGCAAGTCCATAAACCACCACTTGTGTACTCACAAAACTTTTTGGAATGTCCTTAGAGCCAGCAATGCTGTTATCCAGTCCCTTGCTGAATTATTAACACACGTGCAAACACTAACAGTCCCTACTTCTCACATATTGTCCGTATACTATGACCAACAGAAACATGTGCAGTGAAATGTAACTTACAAGTTACTTAATTTGTTGAACTGGTGTCAATTACAATTTTATAACATAAGAATACAATAACAAAGGTACAAAATACATCATTAAAGAACATAACAATACAGATAAGATTTGTAGTAAAACAGGTTTTACAAAAGAATAGAAATAGACATGTACATCAGTGTTTACAGGAATTATGACATACATACATACATAAAAGATCAGAATATCTTTCGAAACATCAACTTCACACGTGAGCAACAAAACAGAACAGATAAATAATGTATAAACATCATTACAAAGAAAATAACATAGTATTTGAAAAATTCTACAACATAAATCTTATTAGCTAAACACATAAAGACAGGAAAAAGACAAATATACAAGAGTACACAAACACATAGCGGAATAATACAAAAGGAAAGGCAGGGTTCGTTTACAGTGGGACATTTGGTACTGCAGTCCAACCCAAAACTTCGTTCAGTAGATCTTTCCCCTTATTTCAACATTTGTTTAGACAAAAAAAAAAAAAATCCTATCCAAGCATGCTTTCTGTATTCTGTTCACATCCTCTTTCAAAATTCTTTTTTGGCCAAACCATTTTCTTATAGCTTCTGAATGCATTTCTTCCAATTCATCACAACTCATTCTCTTATATAGTCTACCCCCTCTTAAGCTAACTTAAATCTACTGAGCTCAGATGCAAAACTAAGGGACGAGGCAATGCAGCAGCACAAAACAAGTAACACAAACATCAATGACAAAAAATTCAAACTGGCAAAGCAATTCCAATATTACAACTAATATATGGCAACGAGCAGCAAACAAGAAAAATAAATCAGTAGTAAAACTGGCTTAGCAGAGTAACAAAAATTAAAATTCAGTAGCACTATGCCTAGGAAACAGCAGCAGCAAATGAAATAATTTAAACCTAGACCTCAAGCAGAAAAAAATATTACAGTAAAATGGCCATGTTTAATACCTATGTCACATCTTAACACTAGGGTGATGCATCATCTTAAATTACACTACTAAATAAGTTACCCAGTCATTGACAAAAATTATGTATGCAATTCCTGTGAAGGGAAATGTCTTTTTGTGCTCCCTCGTTTTTTTTTTTTAAGTAGATTATACAATGGTTATTTACTGGATCTGCAGGCATAAAATATTTATATTAGTACATGTATTAAATTTTATTTTAACCAATGCTGCAGTGCAGCTAGAAACTAGATATTAAACAAAATGAGTAAAGAAATACATAAAGCAAGCCATATGGCATTTCTCTCAATTAGCAAGACAATAGCCGTGAAATGTTTCTCATCGTTTCATTAGGCATTTTAGTAAATATCATAAATTAAGAGCTCCACAGTGTAATCATATGTTTTCAAGTTCGACCGTGTCGTTTTTGCGATGCTCTCTACAAAGGAACGTCAATAGCGAGGATAATGGCCTCCCTTTTTTTTTTTTTCTTCTCCACCTGCGCCTCTGGCACACACTAATGACTTTTTCTCCAGGCGTCTGATACAGCTGGGTGCCCGCAACGCATTAAGTGCAGGTGGTCACTTAACTTTCGTACGGAAATATTAACGACAGCAGTTTCCGCTACCGTGACAGTCTCATATGAAATCTTCACAGGTCGAAAATTTACGTTGCAAATGCGTAGAAACAAAATCCTATGAATATAACAGTGTTCAAAAAGTTTTTGTTGGCATTGTGATACATTCACGCATTTACACACATTTCATAACTCTTAAAGTACGATTCTTGGTTTCCAACATCCTTTTCCACAAATCAGAGTCCCTAAACACTACTCAATATTCCTTACCTTATTACACATATACATATTCGTCGACACTTCTTCAATATATAGCATCAGCTTACTGATCATAAACATACCGCAACAGCATAATACACATAGTCATCGTAATAATAACATCATAACACCTCAGTCAACTCTCAAAATCGTCCTAGCTTCCTCCAATAATTTCGAAACCTAAAAAAATTCTCTGCTCATGTCAAAAGTGTCATCCGCCTCAGACGCACTTCAAAAATCGTGATCCCATACCAAATATATCATTCAACGCTCTCATAGTATCACAATGGTTCCGAAAAATATGAGCATTTCACAAAGAAAATACAATTTCATAAGTGTGAAGTTATCCAACTGTGTAATTGCGTAAACATGTGTCACTGACATAAAAAAAATTTTGTTTCTCTGTTAAATAATCAGATAGCTGTGTAATTCTGTGTTGGAGAAATATGGTACCGATGTGTAAAGTTGTATAAGCAAATACCATATTAGCTAGGGCTCCTTGTGCTTGCCAAACACATGGTACACAAAGTAAACGTGTACCCCCCTGAGGACTAATGTAATTATACCCTCAGGTGTTACAGATTACAACAATGGAATGAAATTATTACGGAAAACCCTTGTATCATTGTACTTCAAATATCTAAAAAAAATGCATATTTTAAGTGCGAAATTAATCACCCAAATACGTGTACTGTAGCGCTAAACTGTGCGTTATGTTGTAAGATAATTCTGTGGAAGTGTCGTAGTTATCATCCTCTGTAAGGAAAGTTCTGCTGAAGTCAATGTACTTACCTCATCATAAACGAAAGTGAAATGCTTCGCATATGGATACCGTAGTTATTACGTACCTTACCATGATCAAGAAAGTACTATAATGTAACGTATTGTTGTGCTACAGAAAAGGCTGTCTCATTGTAGCTATACCACAAAAGTTACTACTAAAACATGTTTCACTTTCCAGAATAATACATAAAACTGTGCAGACATAAAACAGAAACACTGCAAAAGCAACATTGTAAATTGTAACTCATTAGTAGCGTCGTGATAAAATCGTGTAGCTGTTACATAAACTAATCACTGTGTCATCTGGTATCTCACATAAAGTACTTTAAATCCAGAATGTATTTTCAAGTAAACCATAATGTTGCATTAAAATCTCATTAGCAGTACCAGTACATGTTCGAAGTATGTAAGCCTGATAGTCGTTACGTAATCGTGTAACTAACAAACAAGAACGTACAAATAACAACACTGTGTCGTCTGTTCACTATAACAATGCATTCGTAATTTCTGTTTAAATAAGTTCTTTTGGTTCTTGACTGGATATTTAACTTCAAACATTGTTGCATGTTAACAGTTTCTTAAGTCTGACAAAGCATACTAGTAATGTAAAGTGAAAAGTTTTATACCAAAGACTAAGTTAAAAAACAGATTATCTCTCAATAAATGGTTTTACATGTGAAATGTGGTGTAAACCTTTGCTCATCCTAGTACTCACAGTTTGATTTGAATGCAATTATCATGTTGCATACGTCGGTAAGGAATGCTAAAATGTTTCTCAAGGTTAGCGCGTATGCTATTTTTCCCTGAGCCAGCCGGCGCAGGTGGCTGCCTGCGGTGCGAGTCATTGTCTGTTTCTTTGTTGGCGCGCGCCGTTATTGGGATTAGGAGACCGAACTTCTACAAATTCACGTTGTCGAAAGTGCCCTGCTCTGTTTGAATCCCGCCAGTTCTGATGAAATTCAGGTCTGTCGTTATGTTTACATCGTCTATCGTCATGTCGGTAGTTCCTGTAGTTTCTTTCTTGTCGGTTAAGTGGTGGAGAATTTCTCCCTGAATCGTAACTGCGCGCTGGACCATTGCGTCTAAAGTTATTCTGTCTCCCTTGATAATAATTATTTTGGTTCCCAAATTGTCTGTTTCTCTGATTGTCTCTGTGATAGTCACTACCGCGGAGAGGTGATCTTTCCCTGTAATTATTACTACTCTGCCAACGGTTGTCATACGGGTGGTGTCTGTTTTGGTCACGATATGTGTGGTAAGAATAGCCTTGTCGTGTCCAGTTATTATTTCTGTCATCGCGGAATTGTGACGGATGTGACCTGTAATTGTTGTGCTCCTGTTTTCGCGTTCCGCGAATGTCAGTGTCAATTTCCAGTTCTTGTAAGAGCCCCTGAAAAGCTTCAATGTCGTCTTTGCAACGTCCTGCCAAAATAATATGCTGTAAATGTTCAGGTAATTTGATTAAGCAAATGCGGATGAGTTCTGAGGGGCTGTATGGGTTTGAAAGATACTGATTCTTATGCAACATGTCTTCAAAATATTTCACAAGACTGGAATATTCAGATTGTTCAGAGTGTTTCATCATCATGATGCTATGTTTTAGTCGGTCTTGTGTAGCTTGAGACCAATATGCTGAGAGGAAGGCATGGTAAAATTCTCCTTCACTGTGACAATCGTGAATGACCGATCGCATTCTTACAGCTGGTTCATTCTCTAAATAGCCACACATAAATTCTAATCTGTGTCCTAACGACCAGTTGGGAGGAAAACAATGAGAGAATTGATGGAGCCATGCTTGTGGATGAATGTCGTTGCCAGAATTCTTAAATGTTTTAAATTTATGTGTAGTAATGAATAGCTTATAATCAAAATCATCATGTCGTCGAGTTGCACATCGCTCATTGTTACTTCGCTTCGCGGTTCCATCACAAAATCTAATGCGCCTTGCCAATTTCTTTCATAATTTCCGAAGTGTCCAGTGTTATTATTTTATGGCTGTTCCATATTTCTGTGTCCCTCATCCCGTATTGGGGCGCGAGTGTCCTCTGAAATACGTAATTCTTGTATTACCTGTGTCAGCTGATCTTGTACTTCCTGGATTACTCTTTGGTGTTGCATATTAATTTGATTCAGATTTTGTTTCAGTTTCCTAATTTGTTCGCACTCTTCTGTCTCATTAAAGACTACCGGTTTTGTGTCATTCAGATTATCATCTACCTTCGTAGATAAATTAGTGAATTGATCCGAAAGTTCGGCTACTTTCTCCGATAGTATACTTATTTCCTCAATGTGTTTTTCTGAACCAAGTTTCAGAGTGTCCATTCGTGTTGAAATCGTATCTACTGTGTCCTTTAAGTTTTCTTGAGTTTTTGCAAGTTGCGTAACCGAATCGGTAGATGCAACTGAGTCAGTTTTAGCTTGCAAGGTGTCATGATATTTCATGAACAATAGTTTGCAGTTCTTTTATGGCTGCTTCGTGATTCTGTAATGCATTTTCATGCCACGAAAAAATAGGTTGAAAATGCTCCCAAATTTGAGTTTTTACATCATTACAGACTTTTTGACATTTCGATTCAATGTTATGTAACTCAGTAGTTAAATCTTCACGTGTTTGTTCAAGAGTTTGTTCCAATGAGTCTAACTTTTGAAGCTGTTGCTGTGTTTTTCTCTGATTTTGTTCCATCGTGTCTAACTTTTGAAGATTTTGTTCCATTGTGTCTAACTGTTGCTGTGTTTGTCTCTGATTTTGTTTCATTTGCTGCATTAATTGCAATAATAATGTGTTAGTGTCTGGAATCGTTTCCTCTATGCTCTTCGGCACTGCATTTGCACCGGCAACATTTACATTTTGACAAGCGGAAAATGTGTCTTGACTCATTTGAGAAAACGGTGAGGACGCAAAACCTGAATCTACAGTATTTGCAAAGTTGTGTCCTATCATTCCCGATTCCTGAGGCGAGCTGTTGCAGACCGATCGATCGATAATGCTTCCCTGTTCACTACCTGTTCCATTGTCTACACCATTATTTAATGCCCGCTCCATTTCCCTATGCACAGTTACCAAATTACTACTTTGAATGTCTGTTAATTCATTACACAGCGGTGCTGATAAGCTACGCTCGTCGTCACTATTATTTCTCAGTTTACTTTGGAGCCTGGTGTTACGTTTTTCACACGCCATTATTGTCACAATATTTTACACGATAACACAGAAAAGCACAATTTGAAGAGCAAAAGTAAGAGAACACATTAACATAGCACTGAAAATAATATGTAGTTAATTGCAAGCGCAGCTGCGAAATACTTGGTGCAAATCTACATGCATGCCACAACTGTTTTGCTGTACAATAATGAAAGACTGCAACTACAAAGGAGATTCTCTCTACAATTACACGCTAGCAATAAACAAAAGCTACACTAATTACACAAACTGCAAAAATAATCAGAAGATTCCAGGTTCGAATCCTGGCAGGGTCGCCATATGAAACGTCCCCTTTGAACAATTATACATGGCTGTGCTTAACCTGACACACAATACTTTTAGCGCAACGCAACCTGACTTTCAATAACCCTACAAAAGAATGGCCCTGACTAACATTAACCTATGTGTTTCACAAATTGCTTACCTCACAAAAATCTTGGTTACTCGAACTACTGCAATACGGCAGGCGCCACTACTGCCAGCTAAATAAAAGATTCAAAGTACTGAAGGCACTAACTACTGATAGGGATAGTTAGCAAATGAAAGATATTGATAGAGAACAAACTATGTATTTACCTTAACAGTCATAATATACATAGCAGTTCATGACAAATTACAAAACTCTGCCATCTCTCTCCCCACATCCATCACTGCTGGCGGCTCACCTCCAACTGTGCAACGCTACGCGCTGATCACAGCCAGCTGCCTAACACTACAAGGGCGAGTATTACAACAATGCAAAGCAGCCACAGACTGCACACAGCACAGCCAGTGATTTTCATGCAGAGGTGGCGTTACCAAAAAAACCTAAACAGCCTACTTACAGTCTCATCGATAATTTTTCGCAACAAATAAAAACGATTGCGCTGATAATGAAGGTAAATATGACACCTTTACCTATGGATGGTTTTCCTCAATCAACCAAATACTTCGTTTTTGTTGGACGTCTCTTTACTGCATAATTCAATCTGCTTTACACTACATGTCATAACATTTCACTTTCTAGTATAGTAACAAATTTTTCACTTTACTTTAAATTGGTCCATTTGAGGCAACATATGTTCTAATACGCTGCAAGGAACTATACGCATTTTATTACACATATTAACCAAGAAAAAACCTAAGTAGTAGTTACCACACCAAATAACAGACGGCACACATTCGGTTGAACGTCAGTATTACACACTCATTCCCTCAACGGAATAAATTACAGGAACTATTTCTAATGGTCTTCAGAAAACAGGGCCGCATGAAGCATAACCAAAACACAACAACAAAAACTAATGTTCTTTCGAAAAAGGCTAAGAAAAAACCACACTGGAGTGATCTCACAACAAACAGTATTAATAGCTTGGCGATATTCAACAAGGCATTTTTATGAGTTCTAAATCACCTATATTATTCATCTTGATGAAAGTCCCTATTACTTCGTACTATAAATAAAAAATAAATGTCGTGTGACTAGTACCTCCCGTCAGGTAGACCGTTCGCCGGGTGCAAGTCTTTCCATTTGACGCCACTTCGGTGACTTGCGCGTCGATGGGGATGATATGATGATGATTAGGACAACACGACACCCAGCCCCTGAGCGGAGAAAATCTCCGACCCAGCTAGGTATCGAACCCGGGCGCTTAGGATTGATATTCTACCGCGCTGACCACTTTTTTTTAAAAATATCATTTTGCTCGCTTTCATCGTTGCATCTGCTCGGGGCGGACGTCGTAAGACACCCGTTTAAGTTCGTCGTTGATCGATTAACTCAGTTTTTTTCTTATTAGAGATGGTAGCTAACCCTCTGACCGAGCTGAGCTACTGCGCTGGCGCCACTCAGCTACCTGGGACGGATGTTCCATAAATAACAGCTTACCATTGATTACAGATACTCTTACCGTCTTTAGGAAAATTTACAAAATCGTAATGGCTTCCTGCTGCCAACCAAATTATAAAAGGTGCACGATGGTGCATTTTCTAAACGACACGCAATATGTTCTGCCATAAAAACAAGCCTTCTTACCTCTAGAATGTCCATCATAAAGATAAGTTTAACTATTATTACCTAATGTATTATCATCTCTCTTGGATACGAAGATTTCCTGATTAGAAAGAAAAGAAAGTAATTTTCCATTTGTTTTATCCAAAATAAATTAAAACACACAATCTACAATACTTCAAAGCGGAATTTTCGTAATTCGTAAATTTATATTTATATGAGACTCTAAAGTCATTTACAATGTAAACAGGTTTAATCCGTTTTCACGATTATTACAAACCTTGCTGGCAAGACAATTTATTATATGTATTTTTCCACGTTCGACAGATTGTAGAAACACGTGAAGTACAGGCGCTCTGTTGCTTAAAATTGTGCACGTAGTGCTTGTTTGAAATCTAATGGTACGTGGACAAACTTTTAGTGCCTATATGGTGGGTGCTTCCGTAATCAAGGTATTCGAAATGTTTGGTGTTTCAATAGGCATGGTATCAGAAGTATGTACAGGGAAAGCAAGGAAACATCATCTACTAAGTCACAACGCAACGCGGACAAAAGTTTGTCATGAGTGATCGTGACAGACGGTGACTGTGAAGGCGTGGGTGGGGGAGGGGGGGGGGAGGCAGAAGAAAATGACGGTTGTAAATGTCACTTCAGAACACAATGTCGCACACGTGTGTCCTGTAAATACCTAAATAGTGCAAAGGGAGTTCCTTAAGTAGGGAACTGCAGGGCGAGCTGGAATTCGAAAATCACTCATCAGTGCTACAAATGTCCATAACAGGAAAACATGTTGCCGAGGCTCTAATGCCTGGAATATGGAGTAACGGAACAAAGTCATTTGGCTGGATGAGACTTGTTGCACACTCATAGAATGAAGGCCTTCACGACACGTGTTGTCATCACTTAACACTTCCGGGCTGAGATGCCGTGGTCCATACATAAGACTGTCCCCTGACGTTTCGCCTTCGACTGCGGAAGGCATCCTCCGAGGACAATCGGCGAACGTTAGCGGAGAGTCTTATGTATGGACCACGGCATCTCAGCCCGGAAGTGTTAAGTGTTCTTTTACACCTTTCCCAATTTCAGGTGCATTTACGTCCAAACAGTGAAACATGGCGAGGGTTCAGTGATTATTTGGGCAGCCATATCGAGGTACTGCATGGGCCACATGGGTACTCTGCAAGGTTGCATTACTGCCAATGATTCTACCACCATTTCGGCAGATCAAGTCCATCTCATAGTACAGAGTTCGTTCCCCAATTGCAATGCTGTGTTGCACGACGGCAGGGCTCCGGTTAATACAGCTTGCAAAGTCCAGTACAGATTTTGTGATCATGAGGACTAGTAATACTGTCGCATCTCCCTTGGCTGCCGTAGTCAATATTAGTCAGCCTTTGTGGTTTACTTTGAGGAGACAGATAGACTGCCGTATTACAGAACCTGCCACTATTTTGAAAGAACAAAAGAAAAATGATATACTATATCATGAAAACCTCACAGAACCTGTATTTATCCATTACTACACGACTTAAAGCAGTTTTGAGTGCCATCGATTTCCTTACACTGGATTACACATAGTAATATGTTATGTTTATCGTCCACACCGTATCCTTCTCAGAGACAGTAGAGTACAGCTCCCGATTTCTTTTTTGAGTCATCAGCCTTCTGAATCGTTTCTGGTTTCATGCGGCCCTCTACGAATTCCTCTCCTGTGGCGAACTTCTCATCTCGTAGTAGCTCTTGCAGGTACGTCCTCCCTTATTTGCAAGATGTATCTAAATCTCTGTCTTCTTCCACAGTCTTTACCCGCTACAGCTCCCTGTACCTCGGAAATTATTCCCTGATATCTTAACCGATGTCCTATCATTATGTCTCTTTTTCTTCTCAGATTTTTCGTATTACCCTTTCCTCGCCGATTATGCGGAGATTCTCCTCAATTCTTACCTTAGCAGTCCACCTAATTTTCAACATTCTTCTGTAGCAGCACATCTCCGGTGGTTCTATTCTCTTCCGATTCT
This sequence comes from Schistocerca americana, assembly GCF_021461395.2. Classification (NCBI taxonomy): domain Eukaryota; kingdom Metazoa; phylum Arthropoda; class Insecta; order Orthoptera; family Acrididae; genus Schistocerca; species Schistocerca americana. Next base: position 542,469,133 of record NC_060123.1, read on the forward strand.
CCCACGGTCCATATCTTATTAACATACAAAGCTGTGCTGCAAACATATATTCGCATATATTTCTCCTTCAAATTATAGCCTATGTTTGATACTAATAGACTCCTCGTGGCCAAAAATGCACTTTTTTCTATTGCTAATGGACTTCTTATGTCCTCCTTGCTTCTTCCGTCATGCTTACTTGTTGTCTAGGTAGTAGGATTCCTTGATTTAATCACCAGTTATGACGTTAAGTTTCTTGTTGTTATTATTTATGCTACCTACAGAAATAATCGAAACAATATATAAGGGGTGTTTAAAAAAAACGAGTTGAATGCATAATTACAGAAACTAGTACTTGTATGTTAGAAGTATTGACCCTGGCTGTTGAGACACTTGTCCCACTGTGACACAAAGCGGTGAATGACTGTCTCACAAAATTCCCGGAGCTGCGATGTTAACCAGGTCCGCACGTCGTTGTCCGAGGTGAATCGTTTGCCCTTCAGAGACTTTTTAAGGGGACCAAAAATGGCGTAATCACAGGGACAGAGGTCCGGACTGTATGGAGCGTGGCCAAGAATCTCCCATTTGAATTTCTGCATGAGTGCCGCGACTGTGTTGGCCGTATGAGGCTTTGCGTTGTGGTGGAGCAGAATTACCCCGCGGGTGAGATTGCCTGGTCGTTCTGATTTGATCGCTTGGCGAAGGGTGGTCAAGGTTTGCGAGTAACGATGCGTATTCACTGTTGTCCCGTGCTGCAGGAAGTGAATCACAGGGGGGGCATCTTTGTCAAAGAAGAACGTCAGCGTAGCCTTTCCTCCATTCGTGTGGATGGCGTTGAACGACTGATGCATGCTGCTGCTAGCTCTGTATAGTCACGCGACGTGCACACGTGCCCTCTAGCCACGTGCTGTGAACTTCCACGCTCTGGTCGAATCCACACCTCGTCACCGGTTTGCGCATTCCAGACTCCGGCTCGTTTCTTTTTGAATGCCCCATATACAAAAAATATACCTCCTGAGTTCCTCTTACACCCTATATTTTTTTGCAATTTTTAGATTAAGGTTTCACAATTGAATAATGGTTTCTTTGTATTCTTATCCTCTGGCAGATTTCCGATAAGGCCGAACATGGGTCGTGTAGCAAAGTTATTTAAACGCAACCGAGATATATTCTTTTAGGAATAAGGTGTCGTTCAAGAACCTTCATTGCAATTATTCTTATAAGCTATCAGTATCCCGATTTTATACTTCAAAGAGAATCGGATCGTAACTATTTAACTAGTCTCTTCTGCTTTATTTGCAACCCTACAATTGCTGAGTGGATGCCCTTAGGATCAAAAGGAGAGCTGCGTTATACACGGGTGATAAGTGATACGTGGATGAGTTGTTGCAAGAACCACTGTGTTGCTTCTTGTCTTCGCATGTAACCATATAGGCTGTGCTTCCTTCACGATCTCCGGAAGTTAGTTATGCAAGGACGCTGTCTAACATTAACGAGTCGATCACGTGGCCTAATAGCGTTATGCTGATCCTGATTGCAATTAGCGAGCACGCAATTACCCTAATTGTTTCAGTTTATAAGATGATTAAATTGGGTAAGGTCCCGGCTGTAAACAGCGTCCCATTGCCTCCCCTCCTCACCGTGCTCCCTGGCCACTGCGCCCCAATGTGGATTATCTTTGCCAGACTGTACATAGATTCAGGGAAAATAATTATTTTCTTTAGCCCTCATGCGTTCTCATTTTGTCAACTGGCTACTGATTTTGGTAACAAGTGTCGTCGTCAGGCCGTTTTGTCTCGCACTCTTCAAAGACGCCTAGCTAAGAGGTGTGCACACAGAGAAAATATCAGATGAGATAATAACTACAGACTGGTGAAAGTAACGTTTCTGATTTGTTGAAGATATTTTATGAGTATACCCAGTGGCACTAAAACACAACCAGCAGAATAAAATCAGATCGAGATCCCCTACGACAGTATTCTAAATAACGTAGGTCCATTAACGAAACATAACTGATGTTTAGCAATATGTGATCAGGGAAAAATCAGTATAATCAAATATATAATTTGTGTGAATCAAGAAAATATAAATGAATAAAGAATGCAGCATTGACTGATACTGAATCTGACTCGTAACTGCGTAAATGAAACCAGAATAAACGGATGTACGTAAATTTTTTCGAATGACTGCACCACAGAAATGCGTTGCCTTAAGCTTATATCCAGAAGCTTCATGAAAAAACCACGACTTACTAATCCAGAAGATATTCTTGAGCCTTGTGCTTATAGATAACGATGTGTACCCGAATTTTGTCTATATAAACAGTTTATGGCTCTGCTTGTGTAGAAGCGGCAACATCCTATGGTAGGATTAGTGACGTAACACTCATTTTCAAGTATCTTATCCAGGTTCAAATGTAAAGCCTAACAATAACTGCTCTGATATTTGTTATAAGGTGGCTATGCTACTAAATTCAGAGTTTTCATCAATCGGGACAGTAGTGACTCCCCTACTGCCTTTTATGCGTGGGCAAGCAGCAACGCTAGGGAAGATAAAATCAGACCCACGGAGTAATCCCGCTGAGTTAGATGCACATCAGCTAGACAAGTTCTCCGGCATTTACGATCTTAACACCTCTGTGGATAAAACCAAACTACTCGCATTCAGGGGAAAATATTTAATGAGAAGGTAACAAGACGGCAATTGTATTATGTAGTTTTTCAGATAAAGTGTTATCTAACTGACTATCGATACTATAGTGATCGATACGACCTTCTGATGTTATCTATGGTCTGAAATATCTAAATATCTTGATTATGTACTCAGACAGTAAATGAGTGTTCTACTCCATAACGAACTACATTACAATCAATTCATATTTGTAATAACCATCAATGTAAGCCGGGTTATCTTCCCGTTAGATCAGCGAAGTTAAGCGCTGTTGAGCGTGGCCGGCACTTGGATAGGTGACCGTCCTGACGGCCATGCGCTGTTGTCATTTTTCGGGGTGCATTCAGCCTTGTGATGCCAATTGAGGAGCTACTCGACCGAATAGTAGCGGCTCCGGTCAAAGAAAACCATCGTAACGACCGGGAGAGTGGTGTGCTGACCACACGCGGATGACACGGCGGTCGGATGGTCCCGATGGGCCACATGTGGCCTGAAGACGGAGTGCTAAGCCGGGTTATCACTGAGTGTTATCCCTTTGGCGCGTTTTTTGGATGACCTTAACGAGCTTAGCGGCCGAGGATAGAACAAAACTACTGTAGAAGCAGAGTGAAACTGACTTGTAGACAGTGAAGTTGCGCAGTCGACATTCTGAAGGACGTAATTAAAAGTGTTCATTATGGTACGACGAAACTCTGGGAAAAAATCAAAGAAATGGTGCCGCAATAACTTATACAGTTAAAAGTCGCCGCAATGAAACATCTGTCAGGAATGCAAGCATTTCTGGACATAAATTGTGGTGAAGTTTTCACGTCACCGATACGTCTACAGCAATTCCACTGGTTGACGTCATGGCGAGCCACATTTCGTAACATTAACAGAAACGTGAAGAAATTTTGTAACATTCACTGCGCAACAAAGGCAGTCTGTCGATTACCGATAATAGCCTCCCAGTCCGACGCATAGGTTTGAAATGTAGCTCAAAGATGATTACAGCCTCCCTCTGTAACGGTGAACAGGCGTCGGGCCCTCCAGTGTCACCGTCGGCCTCGACGACGCGTAAAACACATGTGAAATAAAGCGCAGAGCTCATAAATTCATGCCATGTGTAAAGTGGGTTCATGGCGTAATATTGACACCAAATTTAGCCACAATTCTGCCCAACGCCACCGTGGACGTTTCTTATTGTGGGAGGGTCATCACAACTCCTCTTACCAACATTTTACCCCTTCTTCTGATGCGTCTGCGATGGACGTCAGAACCGCGACGCCAGGAATTGTAATCAAGTGGTTTCCTCACGGGTGGCCGCGAAAAAGGTGTCACACACAACGCCACGCAAAACTGAAACGGAAAGATCTCAGCAGGATGGCATAAAGGACGCCACAGAAAGCACTCCTTTCGCGGTCGAAAAAGACTGTTCGCAATGCGATCAGCAACACAAATTCGTTCTGGGCGCTGATGTCACTTGCTGGGTGATTCAACCATCTCGAAAGAAATCATGCACCTGCATCCCCACCGCAAACTTTCTTACCCATTTGGAGTGCAGTGCAAAAGCAATTATTGCTCTGATGTAGAGGTGGAACTACTAGCGATCGTTGAAAAACATTCGATGAAATTTGAATGTGATGCGAAGCAGCAAAGGGTCCTATTTTACGCCCTCCTGTGTAAGTTGTTGGAGGCGTGCGACATTGACACTTGCCTGAATAAAACGGCAGGGGTTCCCTAACAGACCCCCGCTCGCTCAAGTTCGGCAAACCCTTCGGTGGCAATTGCCCAAAATCATTGGGAAATTTAAAAGTGTACCTTTACAGGGGAACAGCTGAAGATACCTACAGGTAGGCAACCACACAACACATTTCCTAGCCTAGTTGAGTGAATGCAGGCGGCGAGGAATATTTCACAGCTTTTCTCTAGCTATAATGTACGATACATATAAATTGAAGTTCGAGACGGGAAGAAAGGAGAGGGAGGGAAGGGATCACTGCTGTCAGTTGCGTAAGGATATTACGCGGAATCAGCGGCGACGAGTGAAAATGTGCACCAGATCGGGATTCGAACCCATATCTCCTGCTTGCGAGACAGCTGCGTTAGCTGCTGCATCATCCGGGACTAATGCTTATCGCAACTGCACGAACTATCTCGGCACGTCTCACGGCCGATCCACATCCCCTTCGAGTGGCACCTGCCCGCAGTCGCCGTCCATTTTCTCTATATTCGCTCTCTGACATTCACGTAGGAGTCGGACGTATTTGTGCATCTGCACTCAAGAAGGTGCATCCATTGCCCAGCTAGGTCATTCCTGATGTAGCTGACAAGAGCGATTCCCATAACTTTCCTTTCTTCCCCTCCCCACCTTCAATTTACATATAATGTGTAACAGCTGAGGATTCTGCGTGGTGTCTGTTCTTCCAGATATAGACGAAACAACAGACACCAGCATTCATATACACTGTACGAATTTCGGCCAAAGTATAATAAATACACTGTCATTTCTGAGCTGTCATTAACAAATCCCAGCATGTGGGCTACTATCATTTAACCAGTAGATTTCACAGTGCAACACAAATTGAGTGCAGTAGGAATTATAAGCTTCTGCATCACATACCTGTGTTCTTCCACGGTTTGAGAGGCTACGATTCTCACTTCAATTTTAAATAACTCATTGCTTTTGGTACAGGTAATGCCGAGATTAGTGTCCTATCTAAGAGCAAGAAGAAAACTACTTAATTATCGAAGAGGATTACCAAGGACATAACGTTGTGCTTCCTCGATTCTTTAAGATATATGCAGGCACCACTTCATAAACTTGCGGAAACTCCGTGTAGAAGATGCACTTCTCATGAACTGCACATCCCAATGTTGCTAAGTCGGTTACGAAGAAACGGATATTTCTGTGTAAATAACTAGATTCAGCAGAGACACTCAACGAAAATCTGCTGTCCGATTTAGATGTAGTAGATGTAGTAAATGAGCATGCAATGTGTGTTTGGTAGGAATTTAATATCTCTGACTAAGGAGACAATGCAAGCTTCACATGGAAAAACAAATATGCTTTCTTGCACATCTATTTGAACAATTCCACAGATTATATCTAGTAACATTCAGTCTGCATCCTGTCTACTGCTACAGTGTGCCTAGGTTTCTACGGAACACAATGATCTAGACAACAAGTGCCGGACTCGAACGTTTAACTGATGCCGACATGTTGTCGTTCTTTGATCCGGGGGTTGCTACAGGATTTGTTCGATGTCTTCATAGACACCCCAAACCAATAGTGTATAGACTCATAATTTACTTGATGCGCACAGAAATTTCACAACGTGTCCAGATAACCACATTCTACAACGTGGATCTATCCGCAAACTGATGACATTGATGGGAAACAAAAAGACGTCTCAGTCTGGGTGTGGAAATGGTTAGAATCACATGCATTATCCAATTCCACAAGAGCGCCTGGTTGACGGAATATGCAGAATTAGTCACTGCATAATGTTCATTTGAGAATGTCTTTATTAAATTAATGAATAACTGTACCTTTGGCAAGAGTGCAGAAAACAGTCGAATACACTACGACATTAAATCAGTCATCTATAGGGATACAGATGGAGAGACGAGGGGACGTAAATCATCCACACGACAAACTATAAAGGGACGCTACATCCTACGAAGAATTTGTCTTGCAAGATGGCGAAGGCAGCAGAACAGATCACGAGAGCTGTATAATTTGATGTGTGTGTGTATGTGTGCGTGTGTGTGTGTGTGTGTGTGTGTGTGTGTGTGTGTGTGTGTGTCTGTATTGGACCAATGAAAGCTCCATTGTACCATTTTCTTTGTGAGATTGGGAAAATTCAATTTGTGGACCAAAGTTTTATGTGTATACAGGTTGGTACATTGATAGTGACCGGGACAAATATCTCACCAAATAAGCATCGAACGAAAAAACTACACTGAACGAAACTCGTCTAGCTTGAAAGGGGAAACCAGATGGCACTATGGTTGGCAAGCTAGATGGCGCTGCCATAGGACAAATGGATATCAACTGCCTATTTTTTAAATAGGAGCCCCCATTTTTATTACATATTCGTGTAGTACGTAAAGAGATATGTTTTAGTTCGCCGACTTTTTTCACTTTGTGACAGATGGCGCTGTAATAGTCACAAACGTATAAGTACGTGGTATCATGAAACATTCCGCCAGTGCGGACGGTATTTTTTTCGTGATACATTACCTGCGTTAAAATCGACCGTTTACCCATTGCGGAAAAGGTCGATATCGTGTTGATGTATGGCTATTGTGATCAAAATGCCCAACGCTGCTCGGTATCCTGGACGACATCCTTCAAGTGTCCGGACCTGCAACAAATGATAATGCCCAAGTAGGTGTTTTAGCTGCTGTCACGGCTAATCCGCACATCAGTAGCAGACAAATTGCGCGATAATCGGGAATCTCAAAAACTTCGGTGTTGAGAGTGCTACATCATCATCTATTGTACCCGTACCATATTTCTATGCACCAGGAATTGCGTGACGACGACTTTGAACGTCGTTTACAGTTCTGCCACTGGGCACTATTTAGCGACGAAGCGTCATTCAGCAACAGCGGTAACGTAAATCGGCATAATATGCACTAGTGGACAACGGAAAATCCACGATGGCTCCGAAAAGTGGAACATCAGCGACCTTGGTGGCATTATGGGAGGAAGGATAATTGGCCCCCTTTTGATCAATAGCAATCTAAATTGTGCAGTGTATCTTGATTTTCTACGTAATGTTCTACCGATGTTACTACACGATGTTTAACTGCCTGACAGAATGGCGACATGATGGATGTCCGGCACACAGCTCGCGTGCGGTTGAAGCGGTATTAAATAGCATATTTCATGACAGGTGGATTGGTCGTCGAAGCACCATACCATGGCCCGCACGTTCACCGGAGCTGACGTCCCCGGATTTCTTTCTGTGGGGAAATTTGAAGGATATTTGCTATCGTGATCCACCAACAACGCCTAACAACAGGCGTCAGCGCCTTGTCAGTGGATGTGCCAACATTACAGAAGGCGAACTACTCGCTGTTGAGAGGAATGTCGTTACACGTATTGCCAAATGCACTGAGGTTGACGGACACCATTCTCAGCATTTATTGCATTAATGTGGTATTTAGAGGTCATCACGCTGTAACAGCATGCGTTCTCAGAAATGATAAGTTCACAAAGGTACATGTATCACATAGGAACAACCGAAATAAAATGTTAAAACGTACCTACGTTCTGTAGTTCAATTTTAAAAATCTACCTGTTACCAACGGTTCGTCTAAAATTGTGAGCCATATGTTTGTAACTATTACATCGCCATCTATCACAAAGCGAAAAAAGTGGTCCAACTAAAACATTCGTATTTCTTTACTTACTACACGTATATGTAATAGAAAATGGGTGTTCCTATTTTTAAAAAAACGCAGTTGATATCCGTTTGACCTAAGGCAGCGCCAGCTAGGGAGCCAACCATAGCGCCATCGGGTTTCCCCCCTTCAAGCTAGACATGTTTCGTTCTTTGTAGTTTTTTCGTTTGACGCTTACTTCGCGAGATATTTGGCCCGGTCACGATCAATGGACCACCGTGTGTATTAAACTTCAGTTACTGGTCTGGCTAGAGGCGAAAGTTTGAAAAATACTCAAGTATAACACCCGCCCCCCTCTTTACCTCTCCCTTACATAACGTCTCCTTCACAAAACGCCGGATTAGCACTCATCGTGAAGAGAAAAAAGGTGCAGGCTTCGAGTTCCAGTTTTTACCCTTGAGGAATAGCTAAAACAGCGCACGCTCCACTACACAATGGGAGATTAATTCTTGCTGAGGATTGTCTGTTCCTTCATTTTCATTGTTATTCCGTTTCATTGCAGATGATTATCCATATTGTCAGCTGCGAATACATTTGATGTAATTAATAACAGCTGTAGTTGCCGCAGTGCCTGTTCCTTCGGAAATGCATGCACGTCCGAAGTAACATTACATCGTATTTATGAATGCCCAGGTCATGCAGTGCATATCGTATTATGCGCCGACACTGGGCTTGCGTCTTTTAATTAAAATGTCTCACCTGTATGGGCATATACATATGAACGTAAAAGTTCAGCTTGGTCTCTCATGTGTATATGCAAGCCGTGAGTCGTGCTTGGATGCCTAACCGTAAGGCAACTGCACGCGAAAAGCAGGTAACATGAATTCGAGTCCCGGCCCAGCACAATTTTTCATTGTCGTCATTCCATTACACAGCCGATTGTTCTCCATATTCGCTACTACGAATATATTTAATGTATTTTCTATAACAGTGAAATCGGTGATTGAATTTTAACATCCTCTCGTTTTTTTTGAAGATTATCTAATCAAAGCAGGTTGCGGCGCTGTAGCATAGGACACAACGTTCCAAGAAAGAAGATATTTTAAATAGCTTACGCCGTATGCAAATAAGAAGAAAAACACACGTTTTCAACGAGGAATGTACTGCCTAAAATGTTGACCGAAAGCAGATTCCTAAAATCCCAATAATATGTGGCTCATTTAAATCTGGTTCATACAATTTTCTACAACCGTTTCTCACGTAATCTTAACGTGAGCCCTCAGTTCCAACAGTCAGAGTTGAGGTGACCAGAAGAATGGAAAGGTCAGAATCAACAAATGAAGACAGCGAGTACAATGGTTATAAATGAAACAGAAGAGGAAAGCAGGAAGTTGAAATAAAATTGTGGGCTAAACAAGTAAACGATATGCAAGCCATCTAGCAAACTGAGGCCAAAAATGATTGTCAGTCATGGCAACATACGCACAAAGGCTGGAGGGAACTACAGCTAGGAAGAAATTTTTAAAAGAATTCTACGTCATATTTAAAAAAGAGAGATGACAGTAAGTTATGTGCTGGAGGTAAATCTTAAACCAAGAGCACAGTTAGACAGGAAAGAATATAGACTGGATATCGATCAGCCACTGTGAAGGGCTACGTTGTAGTCTCCAAATACTACAACTACCGTGCCCAAGCGCACAGTGAAATGTAAGATAAGGAAACCAAACCTATTTGTTCCCACTGTAGAGGATCTGAGCATCTGAAAAAGGGCCGAAAAAATAGCAAGCAAGCTCCAGCGTGCATTCCTTAGGCGAAGAAAAAGAAGTCACGCATTCAAAAAGGTACGCGCTGTACTAAATGTTCCTGGAACGGGAAATTCAAAGAACGGAACATGGGTCCTGAAGCATTCAGTAATCTCCTATTGAGTCTTCATAGGAAAGCAGACAGTAATTACAAGCGCAACTATTATGAAGTTGATATTCGAAGAAGGCGAAACTTGGTTGAGGATAAAAACTATAAAACATTGTCCCAGTGAACAAAACGATTGCAGTATTAAATTATTGTCATTTTTGTAAGAAAATGACACTTTCGTCTTGAAAAAAGCGCGATGCAGAAAAGGCAAGGATTTCCAATAAAGTGGGAAAGATAGAACGAGAAGAGATATAGTGACACAAACCGAAAACGTGACTGACTATACAGAAAAGGGCAACAATGAGACGGACAGCAACGAGGCCATTAATACAGATAGTGGACAATGTGGAATTCCTGGAATTTGCGAATAAGAAAGAAAAGTAATTATTGGACAGAATTCCTATATCTATCACAGTGAGGCATAAAGAGGAATCTTTTTCTCAAACTTAGAAGTGTCTACAAGGTGTGACAGCAAGCAACACGTTATGGTAGCGGATTAAGACAGCCCACGACAGCTAATAAACTATGAAAATACACGTCATAGGACAACATAAAAATTTGCAACGGGTATTACGAAGAAAATATAACAGTGGTGGATATGAGAAATGGAAAAAGTTTGCCGTCTGACGATCAGCCTATATAGGAAACGTTTGAAAATGTAATCAGACATTGGAGGGTGCGCATGCGTTAACGTTCGAATACCACCACCGCTTGCATTTTGAATGAAAACCATCCCCAATGGCACCCGAATCCTTCCGGTATGAAATGTTAAACTCATTCAGCCAGCGGCTTTGTCAAAGGGGGCAGAGGAGAGGACAGAGGTTCGGGGCACTCTCTAGCTCTTGAGGTGGGAAACTGCCTGTAAATGTGGAAGAATAATTAAAGAGCAATGGCATGAAGAGGGGGAAGGCACTGGGAAGCACTGCATTAAAGACACATAATGTGTATCGATAATACATGTGGCCTGCAACTAAAAAGTGTCATGATGATTTCTCCGGAGTAATCCCCCATTAGGATCTCTGGGGGCCGCGCGGGATTAGCGGAGCGGTCTAGGGCGCTGCAGTCATGGACTGTGCGGCTAGTCCCGGCGGAGGTTCGAGTCCTGCTTCGGGCATGGGTGTGTGTGCTTTTCCTTAGGATACTTTAAATACGTAGTGTGTAAACGTAGGGACTGATGACCTTAGCAGTTAAGTCCCATAATTCACACACACTTGAACATTTTTGATCTCTGGGGGGACTGCCAAGTAGAAGGCGACCGTGAGAGGTGTTCCGGCGTAACGACAGAGCGGTTTGTGAGACGACGTCAGCAAATAGCACGCTGACTAGGACGTTATCACGACAGGAGCGGCCTCTACACGAGGAGAATAAAAGCGAGGTTCCTGGCAGCCTCGGCCGCACTAGACGACGTAGAAGAAGAACCGCACCAGAAGAGCCGCACTACAAGAGCCGTGACTCGTTATCCATACCAGTTACTTGCATGGAAATTGTATATTTCGAATGACACTGATTATTTACATGTCGCTAATTGCTTCCGACACAACCTTATACAAACGGAAGTTAAATATTGTCAGTTCAATTACCGTAATAAACTCCAATAATGTGATTTGCTTGTATGTTGTCTAGCTACCTGAGAAGAGACCTTCCTAGGCACCCTATAACAGACGACTGGGCAGGATCAACAAGAAGAAGATTGAAAAACCAATAAAAGGCTGACGTTATTTGAGTCTGGTCGTACAATGTCAGAAGCTTGAACGTGGTATAGGGAAGCTAGAGAATCTGAAATGGGAAATGTAAAATCCCAGTCTAGATATAGCAGGGGGTCAGTGAAGTGAAATGGAAAGAAGACAAGGATTTCTTGTTAGATGAGTATAGGGAAATATCAACAGCAGCAGAAAATGGTATAAGGGGACTAGGGTTCGTTATTAATAGGAACTAGAGCAGAGAGTGTGTTAGTGTAGACATTTCAGTGATAGGGTTGTTCTTAAAAGAATCAACAGCAAACCAGCACTGGAAACGATAGTTCAAGCATACATGCCAAAGTCGAAAGCTGAAGATGAAAAGAAAGTATGCGAGACTGTTGAAAGAGTAATACAGCACGTAAAGGGAGATGAAAATCTAATAGTCATTGCGGGACTGGAATGCAGTTGTAGTGGAAGGAGTAGAGGAAAAGGTCACATGCGAGTATGGGCTTGGGATAAGGAATGAGAGAGGAGAAAGACTAATTGAATTCTGTGACAAATTTCAGCCAGTAATATCGAATATTTTGTTCAAGAACCACAAGAGGAGGAGGTATACTTGGAACAGGTCGAGAGGTACGGGAAGATTTCCTTTAGATTACACCATGGTCAGGTGGAGCTTAAGAAATCAAATAATGGATTGTAAGGCGCACGCAAGGGGAAATGTAGACATATATCTCAATTTAGTGATAGTGAAGAGTAGGCTGGACTTAATAGATTCATCAGAGTCTCTAGTAACCAGAATCAGCTACGAGTCGGAGACACGGGCCGACCGGCCAAGGGCGTCGGTGGTGAGCCGCCAAAATCACCGAAGGACTACTGCTATGGACAACAACGGAAAAAAACAACAGTTAAGGACAGATACGACAGAACGGCTAGTCCAAAAACTGAACCAAATCGAGAGTCTAGACATGTCAAGATCAAGAATCAGACGACGATTAGTACGACCTATTACAACAGAGCGCAGTCAGAACACGACTGACTTCTGAGCCCCTACGCTACCGGCCTTACAGCTCCCGGTAAGCGCCAGTAGGCTGGCGTAGTGGCGTGGCCTGCGCGCAATGCCGTGTCGGCGACAGTAGCGTTCGCAGGTTATAAGAGCGCCGCCTAGCGGCTGTTGTCTACGTACATGCCTTCTGGCTGGCTGTCCTAAATGTTGGACTAGGATACCAGAGTATCGATGGGCAAAGAAGTGTGATACGTCAGTACTAAGGGATGAAAAGAAACAAAGTTGTCTGAGGCTATAATGAATAGCTCAGTAGACAGTTGAGTTGAAAAGAAACGGACATTTCTAAAAAGGGCAATCACAAAGATTGTAAAGAATAACGTATACAGAAAGAACGTAACTACGAAGAAAGTAAGAGCAAAAAAAGAAAGAAAAGAAATACTTCTACTGATCGATAAAAGAAGCAAGTAGAAATATGTTCAGATCGGCAAGAATCTCCATGAAAGAAAAGGAACACCTTTCGGAGAATGGAAATAAAAGAAAGAATATATGACGTAATGGATAGGAAGAAATTACAGTGGTACGGGCATGTACTACGAATGGAGAAAACCAAAATACCAAAATTGATACTGGAGTGGGAACCGGAGGGGAGAAGAAGAAGAGGGCGACCTGTGACCATCTGGCTCCAAAATGTAGAGCACACAATAAGGAGAATGGGCGCAGAGGAAGAGGACACACAAGATCGAAACACCTGGAGGAATATTTTGAAAATATAGTTTAAGAACGTTTATTGTTTCTATTGTAATTTCCAAGTAAATTATTATGTTAGAGATAAGCGTCTGTAATGAGAAAAAGCTCAAAATAATAATAATAATAATAAAAGAAATATGTTCAGGTAAATTCAGGAATACAGAAATACAAGTCGCTTAGGAATGAAATAAAAAGGAAGTGCAGGGAAGGTAAGGCGAAAAGGCTGCTTGAATACTGTGAAGAAACTGAAAAAGAAATGATTGTCAGAAAGACTGACTAAGCATATACAAATGTCATAACAACCGTCGCTGAAATTAAAAGCAAGGATGGCAACATTAATGGGGCAACGAGGTTTCCACTGTTAAATGCATAGGAGAGAGCGGACAGGTGGGAAGAGTATATTGAACGCCTCTTTGAGGTGAATTATTGTCTGATGTGACAGAAGAAGCAGTGGTCTATGTAGAAGGGATTCTGCATTGCAGTCAGTATTTAAAAGAGCTTTGGATGACTTAAGATCAAATACGGCAGAAGGAATACATAACATTCCATCAGAATTCCCAAAACCATTGGGGAAGTGGAAACAAAACGGCTATTCACGTTGGTACGTATAGTGTATGAGTCTGGCGACGTACCATCTGACTGTCGGAAAAATATCATCCACACAATTCCAAAGATTGCAAGAACTGACAAGTGCGACAATTGTCGCGCAATAAACTTAACAGCTCATGCATATGAGTTGCTGCCAAGAATAATATACAGAAATATGGAAAACAAAATTGAGGTTGTGTTAGATGATGATCATTTTGGACTTAGGAAAGGTAAAGGCAGCAGAGAGGTAATTCTGACGTTGCAGCTGATAATGAAACAAGGTCAAAGAAAACTCAAACACTTTCATAGGATTTGTATACTTCGAAACAGCTGTCGATAATGAAAAATGGTGCAAGGTGTTCGAAATTTTGAGGAGAATACGTGTAAACTGTAGGGAGAGGTGCGTAGTATACGAAACGTACAAAAGCTACGAGGCAGTATTGAGAGTGGAAGAGAAAGAACAAAGTGCTCGAATTAAAGAGGGTGTAAGACAAGAATGAAGTTTTTCTCCCTTACTGAACAGTCTGCACATCGAAAAGGCATGAATGGGAATAAAAGGAAGATTCAAGAGTGGATTTCATATTCAAGCTGAAATAATATTAATAATAAGATTCGCTGATGACACTGCTGTCCTCAGTGAATTACAGGATCTGCCGAATAAATTGAGTAAAGAGTGTGGTTTGAGAGTAAATGGACCGACGACGAAAGTAATGAGAAGTCGCAGAAATGAGAAGGACCAGAAGCTTAACATTTGGGTTGTTGGCCACAAAGTAGATGAATCAAGAATTCTGCTATCTAGGCAGAGAAACAACCCATGACGGACGAGCAAGGAGGAGATAAAAATATGCCGTGGGAAAAAAGATATCAGTACTGCCCAAGAGAAGTCTCCTAGAAACAAACCTAGACGTTAATGTAAGGAAGAAAATTCTCAGAATGTATGTTTGGAGCACAGCGTTGGATGGTAGTGAAACATGGACTGTGGGAAAACCGGAATAGAATGGAATTATTTGAGATGTGGTGCTACAGACCAATGTTCAATATTAGGTGGAATGATGAGGGAGCAATGAAGAGGTTCTGCGCATGATCGGAGAGGATAGAAATATATGGAAAACATTGATAGGAAAAGGGACAGGATGATAGTACACCTGTTAAGAGACCAAGGAATAACTTCAATGGTACGAGAGGCAGCTGTAGAGGGTAAAAACTGTGGAGGAAGAAAGAGATTGAAATACATCCAGCAGATAATTGAGAACATGCTGGTGCAAGTGCTACTCTGAAATGAAGAGATTATTACAGGAGAGGAATTCGTGACGGGCAGCGTCAAAGCGGGTAGCATACTGATGACTCAAAGAAAAGGGAAGAAAAATATAGCAATAAGGCAACTGTTTACGTATATTCATCCAAATGGCTGTACCTTAAATGATCAGAGGAAGTTCATCGTATACTGCTCATTGTCAACTATTTGACTACAGACAAAGAGGAACTGCAGACACTACTTGACGTCCTGTTTAAGTGGAGGCAGAAGACGCTTGATAATGCGCATTTGCAAGTAAATAGTGATGGCACATGGCTGAACTCTACATATTCACGGACTGGGATGTCAGATAGGAGATACAACATAAACAAAAAGGTTAAAAGCAGGAGTAGTGTTGGGTAGGCACGTGAGGCACAGTTTCATAGTGCACCCAAATGTGAGATCACCATTGAGATGAACTGTTCATATTATTTCCCTCTTTTTTCTAATTTGTTCTTTGTTGATTAATGAGATAATGTTGTTTAGTAAGTAAGAGAAAGTAGGAGAAGATATTTTTATTTATAAGAAAATGAAAATATGCAATGAAGGATAATAGTAACTCATTTAACTGAGGCCATATTTAAAACACCGATACTTCCAAACAATGTTCGTGGTGAATGTGAAGCCACTGAGAAGTATGAAAGTGTGTACTTGATTTGTGTTCATTCTGTTTGTGAAGGGTCCACTTGCAAGTGGAGCCCGATTTTGTAATGTCATTCATGAAAAATGACCTGAAACAATTATCATATGTAGAAGAGATTGTATTTTTGACACCACTGAACCGAAGATGTTGCTTGAGTGGCACAATCGACTGTAAGTAGGAGTGAGCGGAGCGCAGTAGCAGTTGCCGTTACACGCTGTTGTAGATAGGATGTGATACATAAAGCTAGTGGCGAGCTGTGAGAATTCATTTGTTGGTCTATGGACGCAGCGTAATACAGTTTTTATAAAATGAAGTGACGAATGATACTGCAACTCAAAGGTAGACAACAGGAATATATTAGTAAGGTAATGAAATTTTGCATATTTAGTTTTAAGTATGCAACAGCGCTAAGTGGATTTTGCCATTTCTAACAGCATCGTCCCTTGAATGTAGGAACCAAGTATTTGGCATCAGATTTAAGGTATAGGTAGATTAGGTATACCCGATTTCCAATATTTTGTGTGTTTTGTAATCCTGATGCAGACAAGTTAATTTTGGAATCTATTTTGTCAAACGATGTAAGACCTTTTGTCATGTAACTATCATGGTATTGTTAACTACGTCTGTAAGTGAGAACTGTAGAACAGTTGAAAAGTCTATTGATTTTGAAGTTAACGTAAGATGTTTCATATCAGATTTTGTGAAGGAGAAACTTTATATTAAATTCAATTTTTTGAACTAGAGAATTAGGTCTTAGCATGTCCCGTTATCAGTTCCACATCCTGTTCCATGTCGTGTTTGTTTAATTTCCAATGAGTATTTTTTAAAAGAAATGATTTCTCAATCTGAGTCAAAAAAATATAAATATGCCAGAATTAGAAAAGTGTTAATGTTTGTAACAGCATCTGTGCGGCAGCTCTGGACAGCGATTAGCCAGTATCCAAAATTATCACTCAACATTTGCAAGGTTATTCATTTATCAGCTAGTCTACCAACATTATTTGTATGACCCTATTTTACGGCCGGCATTGCACTTCCCTGAGCCAAGATGAATATTTTGTATGTCTTCTGTGGAGAGCACAGAATACCAAGATTACATCCGTTGCGACTCAAGAGCTAAGGAAAATGTATTTCATTGTTTATTTGCATGGGGAATTTTATCAGATCATTGCACAGGACCATATAACTCTATGATCACAAGACTGAGCAAATTTCAGCGGGATTGATTTCATTACAGGGGTCACATACTGGTTTCGAGATTGAGTTGTTTAATTATTCTTTGGATAAAGCACACCATTTGCTGAACAATACATCACACAATAAATTTGGATATCACACAGATATATTATTTTTAAATAACGTTACATGGTATATCGCTTGCTGTTCTTAGAAGCTCAAGATGAGTTAGAATATTTTTGATCGATAAAAGTTATTTAATACTATTTACGTGTCAAATAGCACACTGATTAAAGCCACCACCTTGTCTCCTAATCTTTTACTCCGTTTACGTTTTGATTTGCATAAGTTTCAGGAGAGATACAGGTGAGGTTGGAGGCAAACCGTTCGGACACGCCCGGCCACTGTTGGTGTTCTTCCGTAAAATGCTTTCATTTTAAGGCTCAGTAGTCCCGCACACCACTTTTTGTGCTGCAGTAAATACTGTGCAGCAAACATTACGAGAGTCTGATCGGTTTCTGTTTCTGAACAATGAATGCCCGTCGGTCTACTCACTAGCCTGATGTAACGAAAAAAGGACAATAAATACGAGCCCATGGCTCCACAAGGTAATGTGAGTAGTAAAAAATGTAGAAACGTCGATACACTATACTGCAACGTGCAGGTTTAGCATACGATAGCTGTCCTCAATGTGGGTTGCTTCTATGTCGCGACTATTAAGTTATATTGAACAGCATCATTTACAGATCTTTAAATTAAAGTCGGTCCTTTGAAAAACACATTCATTTATCATATCATTGCTTAAAAAGGAGGTAATGCCACACTGGGATACAGTGTAAATGATGAAAGAAGGCTGTGCCTTCAGGCGCCTATACAAGAAATTTACCTTCATGTCTTGAATAGGCTTCAGTGCGACTGTTTTTCAAAATCGCGTTGTTGCGCAACAAATACAGACAATATCCTTGAAAACTCGAAAGTTAGTGACAACACTGGAAACCGGAACGTCTTTGATGGATTTACAACAATTAACCATAATCTTACTTAAACACAAAAAAAAAGTTTTGCATCACCCAGGTCCCAAAAACTCCTGAAGGTAGACGTTGACTGTGGATACTGTATCACAGACACAGTCCCTTTGACTGTTCAGAGACGTCACTAAATCCACCCAAAGATGTAAACAACCTTGCATAAGCAGCACCTATTAGACAGAGGGGGTCCGACAGCCGATGGGTTCCAGTCATTCCACCAAGAAGGAAGTACATGGCTCGTCTGTAGTTCAACCATACCTAGATGGTCAATACCGCGGTTCCATCGCGTCCGCATTGTTACTTTGTGCCAGGAATGGCTCTCAACAAGCGAAGTGACCAGTCGTCTCGGAGTGAATCAAAGCGATGTTGTCCGGACATGGAGGAGATACAGAGAGGCAGGAAGCGTCAATGACATGACTCGCTCAGGCCGCCCAAGGGCTACTACTGCAGTGGATGACCGGTACCTACGAATTATGGCTCGGAGGAACGCTGACAGCAACGCCACCATCTTGAATAATGCGTTTTGTGAAGACACAGGTCGTCATCTTACGACTCAATCTGTGAGCAATAGGCTGCATGATGCGCAACGTCACTCCTGACTTCCGTGGCTAGGTCCATCTTTGCAACCACAACACCATAAAGCGCGGTACAGATAGGCCCAACAACACCCCCAATGGACCGCTCAGGATTGGCACCACGTTCTCTTCACCGATGAGTGTCGCATATGCCTTCAACCAGACAATCGTCGGAGATGTGTTTGGAGGCAACCCGGTCCGGATGAATGCCTTAGACACACTGTTCAGCGAGTGCAGCAAGGGGGAGGTTCCCTGCTATTTTGGCGGGCATTATGTGGGGCCGACGTACGCCGCTGGTGGTCACGGAGGGTGCCGTAACGGCTGTAAATGCTCTACTCCGACCGATAGTGCAACCATATCAGCAGCATATTGGCAAAGCATTCGTCATCATGGACGACAATTCGCGCTCCCATCGTGCACATCTTGTGTATGACTTCCTTCAGGATAACGACATCGCTCGACTAGGGTGGCCAGCATGTTCTCCAGACATAAACCCTATCCAACATTCCTGGGATAGGCTGAAAAGGGCTGTTTATGGACGACGTGTGCCACCAACCACTCTGAGGGATCTACGCCGAATCACCGTTGAGGAGTAGGACAATCTGGACCAACACTGCCTTGAACTTGTGGATAGTATGCCACGACGAATACAGGAATACATCAATGAAAGAGGTAGTTCTACTGGATATCAGAGGTACCGGTGTGTACAGAAATCTGGACAACGACCTGTGAAGGTCCCGCTGTATGGTGTTACAACATGCAATGTGTGGTTTTTATGAGCAATAACAAGTTTGGAAATGGGGTTTATGTTGATCTCTGTCCCAGTTTCCTGTACAGGTTCTGGAACTCTCGGAACCGAAGTGATGCAAACCTTTTTTTGATGTGTGTATTTCAGAGCTCAAGATGTAGGTATGACTTAGACGTTAACATTCAGTCCGAGCGAACTGTTCAATCTACACAATGCGAATTGGGATCTCTTAAGACAGAATTCGGGGTACAGCCACTGAAAGGAAGGGGATACGATATTCACTCCGAAGTCGATGAAATGACTATGACTGATGCAGAAGGCGTAATAGCTGTTGGATACCAACACCTGTCATCATCATCATCATCATCATTTAAGACTGATTATGCCTTTCAGCGTTCAGTCTGGAGCGTAGCCCCCTTATAAAATTCGTCCACGATCCCCAATTCAGTGCTAACATTGGTGCCTCTTCTGATGTTAAACTTATTACTTCAAAATCATTCTTAACCGAATCCAGGTACCTTCTCCTTGGTCTGCCGCGACTCCTCCTACCCTCTACTGCTGAACCCATGAGTCTCTTGGGTAACCTTGCTTCTCCCATGCGTGCAACATGACCCCACCATCTAAGCCTGTTCGCCCTGACTGCTACATCTATAGAGTTCATTCCCAGTTTTTCTTTGATTTCCTCATTGTGGACACCCTCCTGCCATTGTTCTCATCTACTAGTATCTGCAATCATCCTAGCTACTTTCATAACCGTAACCTCAACCTTGTTGATAAGGTAACCTGAATCCACCGAGCTTTCGCTCCCATACAACAAAGTAGCTCGAAAGATTGAACGGTGCACAGATAACTTAGTCTTGGTACTGACTTCCTTCTTGCAGAAGAGAGTAGATCGTAGCTGAGCGCTCACTGCATTAGCTTTGCTACACCTCGCTTCCAGTTCATTCACTATGTTGCCATTCCGTGAGAATGTGCATCCTAAGTACTTGAAACCGTCCATCTAACTTTGTTCCTCCTATTTGGCACTCAATCCGTTTATATTTCTTTCCCACTAACATTACTTTCGTTTTGGAGATGCTAATCTTCATACCATGGTCCTTACATTTCTGATCTAGCTCTGAAATTTTACTTTGCAAACTTTCAATCGAATCTGCCATCACAACTAAGTCATCTGCATATGCAAGACTGCTTATTTTGTGTTCACATATCTTAATCTCACCCAGCCAGTCTATTGTTTTCAACATATGATCCATAAATAATATGAACAACAGTGGAGACAGGTTGCAGCCTTGTCTTACCCCTGAAACTACTCTGAACCATGATCTCAATTTACCGTCAACTCTAACTGCTGCCTGACTATCCATGTAAAGACCTTTAATTGCTTGCAAAAGTTTGCCTCCTATTCCATAATCTCGTAGAACTGACAATAACTTCCTCCTAGGAAACTGGTCATATGCCTTTTCTAGATCTACAAAGCATAGATACAATTCCCTGTTCCACTCATAACACTATTCCATTATTTGCCATAAGGTAAAGATCTGGTCCTGACAACCGCTAAGAGGCCTAAACCCACACTGATTTTCATCCAATTGGTCCTCAACTAATACTCGCAATTTCCTTTCAACAATACCTGAGAAGATTTTACCCACAACGCTGATTAAAGAAATACCTTTGAAGTTGTTACAATCTTTTCTGTTTCCATGTTTAAAGATTGGTGTGATTACGGCTTTTGTCCAGTCTGATGGAACCTGTCCCGACTCCCAGGCCATTTCAATTATCCTGTGTAGCCATTTAAGACCTGACATTCCACTGTATTTGATGAGTTCCGACTTAATTTCATCCACCCCAGCTGCTTTACTGCACTGCAATCTATTGACCATTTTCTCCACTTCCTCAAATGTGATCCTATCATCATTCCAATCCCATTCTAACTCGAAATCTGAAACATTACTGATCGTATTTTCATCTACATCGAGCAACTCTTCAAAATATTTCCTCCATCTGCCCAAGGCATCCACAAGATTCACCAGCAGTTTTCCTGACCTGTCGAAAATACTTGTCATTTACTTCTTACCTCCCTTTCGAAGACTGCTAATTACACTCCAGAATGGTTTTCCAGCAGCTTGACCCATAGTCTCCAACCTTTTTCCAAAGTCTTCCCAAGATTTCTTCTTGGATGCTGCAATTATCTGTTTGGCTATGTTTCTTTCTTCAACATAACTTTCTCTGTCTACCTGAGTTCTAGTATGTAGCCATTTTTGATACGCCCTCTTTTTCCTTTTACAGGCTGCCTTGACTGTGTCATTCCACCAAGCTGTTTGCTTCATCCCACTTTTACACACTACTGCTCCAAGACATTCTTTAGCCACTTCTAGTACTGTGTCCGCGTACCTTGTCCATTCCTTTCCCAATGACTGTAATTGACTGCATTCAACTAACTGGTACCTTTCTGAGATTGCTGTTATGTACTTGTGCCTGATTTCCTTATCCTCAAGTTTCTCCACTCTTATCTTCCTACATATGGACCTGACCTCCTGCACTTCGGCCTCACAATCCCAATTTCACTGCAGATTAAATAATGATCAGTGTAATCAAAGAATCCCCTGAATACACGTGTGTCCCTCACAGCCTTCCTGAATTCCTGATCTGTTATTATATAGTCAATGACAGATCTGGTTCCCCTGCCTTCCCAAGTATACCGGTGAATGTTCTTATGTTTAAAAAAGGAATTTGTGATTACTAAGCCCATACTGGCACAGAAACCCAAGAGTTGTTTCCCGTTCCTGTTTCCCTCCATATTCTCTCCAAATTTACCCACAACCTTTTCATACACTTCTGTTCGATTTCCAATCCTGACGTTAAAATCACCCATGAGCAGAACACTGTCCTTGTTGTTTACTCTAACAACTACATCACTGAGTGGCTCATAAAAACTATCCATCTTCTCGTGATCTGTCCCTTCACAATGCGAATATACTGACACAATCCTAATTTTCTTGCTAGATATTGTCAAATCTATCCACATCAGTCGTTCGTTTACATACCTTATTGCAACTATGCTGGGTTCCATTTCTTTCCTGATGTAAAGCCCTACACCCCATTGTGCTATTCTTGCTTTGACTACTGACAGGTAGACCTTGTATTCTCCCACTTCCTCTTCTTTCTCACCCCTTACCCGGATGTCACTGACAACTAAAACGTCCAGCCCCATCTTATTTGCAGACTCTGCCAGCTCTGCCTTCTTCCAATAGTAGCCCCCATTGATATTAATAGCTCCCCATCTCATTACCATTTGTTTGCCAAGTCGTATCTTAGACATTAAACATCCAAAGTACCCTATAAAGGCTCAAAAATATTATGATCTTTTGACAGTGGTCAAGAAAGAGTTGCGAAATTTTGTCCTCATGCTTACAAATCCAGTCTTGGACGATGCGAATTTTGGAAATAGGGGCCTTGTTTCCTTGGACAGAGTATTACCGTAGCGGAGATTGGGTTTTACCCCTAACGGTTGAGGGACTAACCGGTGGATTTGGTAGTCCTTGCCGTATGAGCACAAAGGTGACCACGACTCAGAATATGTCCGAGATGCGCAGCCTTATTCCAAAGTAAATGGTATCCCGACTGTCGGGACCACTTACTTGGCCACGCATACGTTGCCCGTGGTTCATGAACTAGGACATGGCTACAGGAACCCACACCATGAACCACACCAACATCTGTGAAAAATTCAAAAGCGATTAAAGCTACCAGACCACTGTTCTTAGGATGCAGAGAAAGAGAGGCGAGAGGATACTACGAGAGATCCTTAGGGGAACAGAACAACGTATAAGGCTGAATTTCTAATGAACAAAGAACTGTATACAGTGCTATACAAGAAAGGAGTAAATGTCAGCCGTACACGACCAAATGGTAACAGATATTTGGGGTTTTCCATAAAAACATTCAACAAATAAGATGTAATCACTCATTGTGATATCAGTCTTGAAACGATCCTATGGCGCGATGAGGACAGATTGAGTATAGCACCCATAAGTCTGTTACCGGACGATACGACGATGGTAGAGATAGTGTACCATTAGAGTTACTAGAACAGCAAGTGAATAACAGTGTTGTGATTACATTTGCCCATGACAAAATGAGTAGCGAAGTTAAAGAAGAAGAAAGCGCCAGATCCTGATAGAATTATGGCAGAAGTGTTGCATCAGCTAGTGGACGAAATTGTATCGTGTTTGACTGTGTTATTAAACGAATATCTTTCGTAGGGTCGGACGGCCACCAGAATTTAAAAATTCTGGACTATCATTATATTAAAAATGGCGAAAGACAGAGTTGCAATAGAACCAAAATCTTGTAGGCCGATTTGTTTGGTAAGCCCTCTACCCAACGTAAAGGAACAGCTTCTGTTCCACGGCTGGTCACAGGCAGGTAATACCAATGAGTCCTCTGCAGTGTGGTTTCAGAGATGAAAAATCTTCCGAGGGTGATATAAATCACGCAATGTATATTGCGAACACCTCAGATGACCCGTACGTTATACGCACAGTGATTGATACAGCTGGGGCGTGTGACAATTTATGGTGGGCTGCCCTTTTCAAAAGACTGAAGCGGTTGGACAGCACATGTGTCTCTATAAAAAAAAAGGATTCTATTGCGTCTATGACAGCAGACGAGAGTTTTGCACAGGCCGGCAGGTGCATTTGCAATGTTACGGAACGAAAATTGTGGAAAAATCAAAAGAAACTTGCAAACGGATTGTGTTTGGATTCCAGTGTTCTAAAATGTTAGCCTAGAACCAGTTTCAAAAGTATAACAAACAATATGGCCTGAAAGACTTACGCAGTCGATCTGCTACACTTATTGCCAACACAAGGGATGAAGTGCGTGGAGCAAAATAGTACGGATATTGGTGAAAGAACATGTAACTGGTGCGTAGACAACAAATCAACCTTAGCAACACACGAAAGAGTATACAGGGTGATTCAAAAAGAATACCACAACTTTAGGAATTTAAAACTCTGCAACGACAAAAGGCAGAGCTAAGCACTATCTGTCGGCGAATTAAGGGAGCTATAAAGTTTCATTTAGTTGTACATTTGTTCGCTTGAGGCGCTGTTGACTAGGCGTCAGCGTCAGTTGATGCTTAGATGGCGACCGCTCAACAGAAAGCTTTTTGTGTTATTGAGTACGGCAGAAGTGAATTGACGACAGTTGTTCAGCGTGCATTTCGAACGAAGTATGGTGTTAAACCTCCTGATAGGTGGTGTATTAAACGTTAGTATAAACAGTTTACAGAGAATGGGTGTTTGTGCAAAGGGAAAAGTTCTGGACGGCCGAGAACGAGTGATGAAAATGTAGCACGCATCCAGCAAGCATTTGTTCGCAGCCCAGGAAAATCGACTCGCAGAGCTAGCAGAGAGCTGCAAATTCCACAATCAACTGTATGGAGAGTCCTACGAAAAAGGTTAGTTATGAAACCTTATCGTCTGCAATTGGTTCAAGCACTGTCTGCAGCTGATAAGATTAAAAGAATCGATTTCTGTGATTTTATCCTTGCTCAAATGGAAACAGATGAATCTTTCGTTTCAAAGATTGTGTTTAGTGATGAAGCAACTTTCCACACTAACGGGAAAGTCAACCGTCACAATGTCTGTATATGGGGCACTGAGAATCCGCGGGAAACAACTCAGTATGAACGTGACTCACCTAAGGTGAACGTTTTCTGTGCCATTTCAACCAATAAAGTTTTTGGTCCCTTTTTCTTCGAAGGTGCTACTGCAACTGGACTACAGTATCTGGAGATGTTAGAGAATAGGCTGTTCCCTCAGCTCGAACAAGAAGCACAACAATTCATATTTCAGCAGGATGGAGCGCCACCACATTGGCACTTATCTGTCCGTAACTACCTGAACGTCAACTACCCGAGGCGATGGATCGGCCGCCAGGCAGCCCGTGACAGAGCACTTCATCACTGGCCTCCAAGAAGCCCTGATCTTACCCCCTGCGATTTTTTCTTATGGGGGTATGTTAAGGATATGGTGTTTCGGCCACCTCTCCCAGCCACCATTGATGATTTGAAACGAGAAATAACAGCAGCTATCCAAACTGTTACGCCTGATATGCTACAGAGAGTGTGGAACGAGTTGGAGTATCGGGTTGATATTGCTCGAGTGTCTGGAGGGGGCCATATTGAACATCTCTGAACTTGTTTGTGAGTGAAAAAAAACCTTTTTAAATACTCTTTGTAATGATGTATAACAGAAGGTTATATTATGTTTCTTTCATTAAATACACATTTTTAAAGTTGTGGTATTCTTTTTGAATCACCCTGTATATATGTTACTAAAAGAAACATTTTCAAGAACTATAAACCCCACAATCAGAATGCATGACCAGCGTGTGAAAGGAAGAGGATTATGAGGCTACCCTGGAAGTAACGTCGACGAAAAGCAAGTGTTCCATGCACATGTGGGAATCGTCTGCCAGAAAGGCATTAAAATTTAACAAAATAGTAATAAGTGGCAAAAGAAAGTTTCAGCCGCCGCTTCGTGCATTAAGAACGTAACACAGCGCAGTCTTAAATGCTATTACGGACTACAAGGGGAGCGTTCTGCCGATATAGAGCCAAAAACATAAGGAGAGTGCATACTTTATGGCGAGCATGGAGATATGTACTCCGGCGCCTGACGGGCGGTCATACAACAACGCTGACTGAGGCGCTGCTGGCGATACAAGGCTCGCTACGTCTGGACCTACCAATAATAAAGTGAGCAGCACAGTACTGGGAGAAAAAGGGCAAATATGATAAAGGAGGTGGCATAAGAGCCACATCGAGTAAGGAAATAAAGACATGCACTGACAGAGAATGGCAAGAAATCTGAAACAGGGCACAAACGCGGAGGAGAACTTACCAGGTCGTTCCTAACATAACGATCCAGAATGTCACACTTCCTTCGCAGCAAGGCTGCTATAGACTGCCTCTCACGACACGGTCCATATCGCAGCTACTTACTCTGAAATCTCTGGTAATCCATCGATGACAGTGGGAGAGAAGCCGGACATGAATTACTTGACTAATGATAATTGAAATCAACAGCTATATTCTAATTCAACGTCGTTTATTTAAAACACGCTACAGTTGTGGCTCGAATGAGCGTCATATTCAGGCCCCATACGTAAACTGCCATCAACGTATGAATCACAGTAACAACGACCAACGGAGTGATCAAAAGGAAACAGTACAACTTATTAGGCATGTTACGCCCAGCATGTGCAACCAACAAAGTCGAACGCAGTGGGGCCAAAATCAACAGGACTCTGTAACTTCCAGTAACAGGTACACCAATGCTCGTCTTTGGTAAATGAGTAGTCTATAATACAGTAAGGAAAGAGGAGCTGTCGCACAAGCTGAACTCGCTGACATCCAACGAACTTATGGTTTGCCAGCGTACATGGCCGAGAGACAACCAAGGAGATGCCATACATTACGATAACGAGACACACCACGGCAGAACATTCACCTGCAAGAGCCTTCCGGAAGCAGTGAGGAGATGGCCACTGGGAGGACCAGGAACGATTTTCTTAGACTCTGACAGCCATCTCCCAAATTCTGCATCTTCGTTTGCAGTGCAACACAACCTTTGCGGATACTGATTAGTGCTTCAGCTCCAGGGCTAATTTTCCAGACAAATGAAAACCTCTAAATGGGTTCTGATACCAAGCATAGTAGTGTAGTGTGGTACAATGTAGTTTTGTAGAATGGTGTAATGCAAAATAATAAACTACAAAATATGTGATGTTATAATGTAGCATAGTGCAACAGACGAGTAGCATGTGATTTCTGGATTCCGGATGAACAAATACATTCGTGCCACACGGCTCAAGTGTAGGCCATTCTTCAGTTATTAGTTTTATGTAGATTTTTCGCTTAAATACCGTAATGTTTAGCTACATTAATGCATCCTGAAAATGTGTTAAATGTTATTTGCTGTATTCAAAACAATTCCTGTGTAGCATATTGTCTTTCCTTGTATCTAGACTGGCCGTCCGTGGTGGCCGAGGAGTTCTAGGCGCTTCAGTCCGGAACTGCGAGACTGCTACGGTCACAGGTTCGAATCCTGCCTCGGTCATGGATATGTGTGATGTCCTTAGGATAGTTCGGTTTAAGTAGTTCTAAGTTCTAGGGGACTGATGGCCTCAGATGTTAAGTCCCATAGTGCTCAGAGCCATTTGAACCATTTCTTGTATCTAAATTACAGATTAAGCTAGAATAACAAATAAATAAGTAATCAGAGCTCAGACAGTTTTTGCGTTGTGAGGGGCTCCCTGTGCCCCGCCACTTGATGAATTACAGTGTAACGTATCCAAGTATGCACAGTTAGGTAAAAGTAAGTTTATTTTTCAATTTACTGTCCTGGTATATACCTTTTTTCTTTTTAAACAGATCATCTAATGATTATTTGGTTACAAGGAGAAAGTAGTAATGATACTATTTGTGTGACTTGAGTCTTAAATATGTAATAAGCAAATTTTACAAAACCCAGACTGAAAATCGTAAGAAGCTGGAGGAATGTCAAAGTGTGAAGTACCTAAGGACCGTGTAAAACTTACCGAAAATGCAACATCTAATTATCCATTAGTGGTTAGCAAGCTCCTGCCTGAGGACATTTTTACTTAAGAAAAGCAACTGATACACATACAGTATTAACACAACGAAAATAAATATTTGCAAATGTAGTATTGTGGAAATGAAGAAAAGTTGCACGTGTCGTCAAGATGAGAACAATATTTAACAGGCACGAAGACTGGAGCACGTACAAGTTTTTGAAGAAAAGGATTACCACTGACATAATAAAGAACTTTTTTTTTCAGTCACAACAATGTAAAAACAACTTGTCAGCTGAATAGAGAATGGATCTGTAACAGTTCCTGCCGTGTTTGAAAGTTGGTAATAGGAGAATTTTCGAACAATTAATCGATTAAAATTTTTTGTGCTCTGTAAAATTAAAAGAAGGATTAAAAATAACTTAATAACAGTATAGTGTATCTGTAAAATGTTTATTATTAACAAAAAGTGATAAATGCTTGAGATATCCTTCATTGGCTGTTACCTCGTTTTCGTCGATACCTGTATGGCTTTTAGCACTTCCGCGTTTTTAGAATATAATATTTGTTTTTGTCGATACCTGTATGGCATTTAGCACTTCCGCGTTTTAAGAATACAGTATTATTTTCATTGATAAAAGGAACGGAACTTATTTTGCAATAGCTGTCTGACTTTTACTGCAGACAATAAACAAAAATTATTATTGATGTTTTTTCGTTAACAGATTTCTGTGAAAGAAAAACTGAATAACTCGGAATCATTCTTTTGGTGCTTAGCTCGTTATTGATTTCCACTTTACATGTCTGAGGTTTTACGGTATTTATAGACAGGTGTTTACATAGCATAAAATACCGCTTTCCGGAAATGGATTCAAGTCACTGTTCAAAACCAGGAAGATGTACCATAACGTCGAACTCAAGTACATAAAGAAACACGTGTCTGACCTGAAGTAACATGGCCTTTCACTGTCAAGACCGGAAACTGTTGTGCTGCTTTCGTGCCCAGGTGTCCTCTTCGCAGTACATCTCCCGATAATCGCTCATTACACAACACATACCTGCGACATTCCTCGCATGGCCACAACGGAGCCCATTTCGGCCAGTCGTGTGCTCTGCTCACATCACGCACATCAGTAACAAGGCAAGCTAGTGCGGTGTCGACTCAAGTTCTGGTAACAGTTGGGACGCTGCGGGGTTTGCAGAGAGCCTCCGCTTCACCTCCGAGAGCCCCTAATGAAATTCCTCAAGCTTCCTTCAAATTATTAACACGGAATACGCCCTCAGCGCAGAGCAGTATTCAGGTTACGTTAGAGTTTGAAAAGCGCCCTACCTTTGTCTCTCCCCGTAATGAAATTCTGAAACTATCTACCCTGCAACGCGTTCAACGGACTCGTGCTAAAATTAACACCAAGCGGTATCCTCCTGGAAATGCATTACTTTATGTTCGAATAAGCAAACTTCCTCTGATGTCAGCTGTTTCAGAATGAAAATATTATACAAAATATCTCGTGCAAGATGCTTAAAAAGCCCGTCAGTTATAAAATACCTCAGCTCTGTCATATAATGCGGATGTGCACTTCGCTCACTCCATAATTTGTCGGTGAATAAATTGTTTTCTTGATATAATTGTGATCATTTAGTCCATTCGATTTAAAACGGATGAACGTAAGAAGCTTAATTCGTATCTTTCGTTGAGTTCAACAAAACTTTAATTTTCACAGT
Organism: Schistocerca americana; assembly: GCF_021461395.2. Taxonomy (NCBI): domain Eukaryota; kingdom Metazoa; phylum Arthropoda; class Insecta; order Orthoptera; family Acrididae; genus Schistocerca; species Schistocerca americana. The sequence goes on from NC_060123.1 coordinate 542,498,834, forward strand.
CTACCATTTGGTTAATAGTGCTATTATCTCTACTTTAATCCGCCTTTTCACGTCCTTCAACACCCTGAAATTCATTCTCTTTAGTGTGCCCTGAGGAAAAAATTAAATTCCCTGGGAGGTGACAGAAATGGTCATGTGTACCATAAAAGGTTCATCCAATCCATTTGTGGCACACAGCAAACCAGTGTATAACATTATTGGTTGAAAACAGTCTTGGTTGCTATTTTATTTTATTTTTTATTTTTCGACTACGCGTTTCACCTTATTTCGGCATCTTCAGGTTCATCTTAATTTGTTTTTTTTTTTTTAGAACGATGCTTTAGACAGTGTAGCCAAAGCACGTCGTCGAATACATCCGGCTACCATCGCCTTCGTTAAACTCAGTGAAAACTTCCTAGATGGAAGTGAGTGACTCCAAGACCCACATAATGCGTTCCCGTTCACAGGAGTGAGTAATAGAATAAGATCGGGCTCAAGTAGTATGCATAATGCCACAATTATTACTCGCTCCTCTGAACGGAAACGCGTTATGCAAGTCTTGGAGTCACTCACGTCCATCTAGGAAGTTTTTACTGAGTTTAACGAAGGTGACGTTGGACTGATGTATTCGACGATTCCCTTTGGCTACACAGTCTAAGGGATCGTTCTAAGAAATACAAAAGTAAGATCTACCTGAAGATGCCTACATAAGGTGAAACGCGTGGTTGAGAAATAAAAAACTAAAATAGCAACCAAGACTGTTTTCAACCGAAACGAAAAAGGTTCAGATAAATACAGGCATGTGGTTCCGACAGAAACCTCAGTTCGTCAGTTTAGTTATTTTTCAGTAACAATCAACGGTTATATCTTTTGTTGTATGGTGATATTTGGCGTTACATAGGTCGTGTTATTTACGGAAAGTGCGGTGTAACTTCAATACGCGACTTGCTACTGTGCATATTAGGCAGTGATTTAAAAACGTTCTCCCTTATTACTGGATAGCACCATTACCTTACTACTCTGTAACGCACTGTTTTATGATTGTAGGGTGGTATGACCATTCTTATGCGCAAAAGAAAGATACATAATAATGTTGTATCAACTATTGTGACAAGCACACCTCTCGCCTCGTAAAGCTAACAGAAGATATGCTTCTAGCTTATAGGAGCAACGCATCATGTTCTCATATAAAGAAAAAAGAAGCTGCATCGATGATGGTGGTCGAGTTTCTAAGCATTTATTGTGAACTTTATTAATGTGTTATCGATATTTTTCAATACAATAATAATTAGGAACAACAATAAATAAATAATTGACAGTTAACTAAAAAACGGTCTAAAACTATTAAAGTAATGAAGTCTACAAGCTTTCATTCCGGCAGTCATTTGAAGAGGAGCACGTGTTACAAATACTTTCGCTTCAAATGATATTCTAATAAGAGGTTTTTTACGACTGCGCAGATTATCAGTATCTAAGGAAGCATTTGTTGTTAATATAATCTTCCCCTTGAAAAGTAGAGTTTTTCTCTGACATTCTGGAAGTAGTTTACCACTATAACCGTATTCCTGCAGATACATTCCAACCCACCATGAGCCAAATTTCTCTGTTTAGGCAGAGGTATGGAACGACTCACCGTATGACCCCGTTTTCGCATTAATCCTGGAGTTAGTTTTGACCCACCAGAAATTGCTGCATTTACACAAACAACTTTCGGGTGATGGAGCGAGAAAGGGAACGGCGCTTACAAATACTAAGAATACTTTATTCGTATGTAGGCCTCCGATGTAGTTACAGTCAACGTTCCAAAATGTCTTGTTTCACAAATAAACGTAATGATGTGCCTGGCACTTTCGCAGTAAGAGAACGTGAACCTGATTGGGAAGCCGAATCGCTTTACAGTGAAGTTTCAAAAGTACGATTAAAATCGGCGCTTGTTTTACGTGAACAGCTCCTTGTCCACAACAATCTCATCGGTTCGAAACCTTCTGTAGTAATAATACATGAACACATGGAAACTGGAGAAATTATACTTCGCAAATTTTCGAAATGCTTGCGAAGAAACTGCCCCTGATACTAGACCAAATAATTACCCATTAAGACATCGATGACAAGGTTTTGTTTGAAGAAACTGAAGCAGTCGCTTCACCTGCATCATATGAAGAAGTCGAAAATGGACAGCGATTATGTTCCGCAATATTACAGTGTTACGGTCGTCAGTCTAGCGGGAGAGCATCTGGGATGAAGTTTGGCCACTCTTCGGAAAACGGTAGCTTCACGTCTCAAAAGCATAAAATGTTGGAAAATGTGGTAAGATCATATAAAAAGGGGCGGAAAGCAATTGATTCGTGGACCTACGATTGTTTCGTGGAAGCTCGAGAATGTAATCAACAAGTGACGAGGAGAAACCTGCAGCAATGGACTCTTGCTACTGCTAGCCGATTTCCAGATTTAAATTTTCGAGATTGTGAATGGTGAGTCATGCTCTTCAAACGAAGATATCGCATTCGTCAGAGAAAAATCACCATATTTGCGTTCGGGAAGCAATGTGCTTCTCTGTAGCAAGTCCTTGATGCAGCAGCTAATTTCCAAATGCAGCTTCATACCAAAATACGAGTAGGGTTCTTGATACTAGAACAAATCAAATAGGTATTGCGCGTGAATGTAGCTACTTCATTTACATGAATTGCGATTGTACGGGTATTTTTACAGACCATTCGATGCTAAAATGTGAATATTTGTTTTAGGGTACCAAATTCAGGCAACTTATGACCGAACTCTCGTCGAACGCGGAACAAAGGGGGATCTTGTGCAGTGAAACGCTACTTGTAATTGATGTCATGAAGCCATACGCGAGAGAAGAACAATTTCTTATGCTCCTCGATTCATGGGAAGGGCAAACAAACCTGGTTTTCTACGACGAAATTTCTCAATATAGAGAGGATCTGCCATCGTGCTGTATTGAAATAATTCCTCCAAAATGTTCTCCGTTGGTGAAACCCTGCGATGTATATTTTTATAGGCCGGTGAAAAACCTTATAAAGCAACTACGAAATTGCTCGTACATCATCGAACACAAAAGAGATATAGCTTCAAGAGTAGACAGCATAAAAATTAAATCACTCACACACCTTGAGTCGCCTGCACCAATATTCGCTATAGGATCAGATATATGTGGTATGCCGTGAAACCGTGTGATGACCGAGAATCGTTTATGAACGTAAATCAGTTTGTTTTGCTGTTACAACAATGAGATAACCATGCTCTAGCAAGAACGCGGCGTTCATTACGTGTGCTGTATACCACAATGTTTTTACATGTTTTCACGGTCAGTATCATCCCCCCATCCTTGCAGTGCTTCATAAGTGTCACAAATGTAGCTACAGTAATGTCAATAGAGAGACTATACAGATTTCATTGAAAATGATCGTGTAACCTTTTTTATTTCCAAAGTCCTTATAAAAAATTTTGTTTCCCTGGTTTTTGGGATAATATTGTGGGAATGATAAATTAATCATTAAATGGTGGTATCTTGCACAAACATGATACATCCGTTGTGGTTAAGTGGGAATAGAAAATAAAATGCACCAGCAGCGAGGTTCAATGCAGAGATCTTGCGCTTCTGAAACTAAGCCCTAAATGACTTGCCTACAGACTTCTTGTCTGACCAGACAATGGTATATACGCACATGCCTACAACATTCAAACTCAATTTTCCCGAATACGGTTGAGAGTTGCGCCTTCCTCTTTACATTAGTTGAGGTCCTAGCCATGCTCTACCCACCCTGCCGACAAGAAAAAAATCGGTGAGGGCAGGTATGTACGGTCCCCTTGCTAAACCAATAATATTGGCCCGCACGGGTTAAGATCCCGCCGGCACTCAAATTTTGGGTAACAATCAGCATTGACGGCCGAAGACTTCCACCATAAGAAGTCACCCTCATTCTGCGAACGGCCTTGTCAAAGAGGCCGGAGGAGCGGGCAGAGGTTCAGGGCACTCTCTTGTCTTAGAGGTGGGAAGCTGCCCCTAAAAGCTGAAGAATCAGCAATGATCGACGGCATGAGGATGCAGAAGGCAATGGAAACCACTGCATTAAAACCACGTTACGTGTATCCACAGGACATGTGGGCTGTGATTGAAGAAGTGGCTCTGAGCACTATGGGACTTAACATCTATGGTCATCAGTCCCCTAGAACTTAGAACTACTTAAACCTAACTAACCTAAGGACATCACACAATACCCAGTCATCACGAGGCAGAGAATATCCCTGACCCCGCCGGGAATCGAACGCGGGAACCCGGGAATTGAAGAAGTGTCATGTTGATCTCTTCATTGGCAAAAGATTCCGGAACAGCCCCCATTCGGATATCCGGCAGGGGACAGCCCAAGGGGAGATTACTATGAGAAAAAGATTGAATAATCAACGGAAGGATAACGTTCTGCGATTCGGGGCGTGGAAAGTCACAAGCCTGAGCGTGGTAGGGAAGCTAGAAAATATGAAAAGGGAAATGGAAAGGCTCAATCAAGATATAGTAGGGGTCAGTGAAGTGAAGTGGAAACAAGACAAGGATTTCTGGTCAGATGAATATAGGGTAATATCAACAGTAGCAGAAAATGGTATAAAAGGAGTAGGATTCCTTATGAATTGGAATGTAGGGCAGTGAGTTTGTTTATGTGAACAGTTCAGTGACAGGGCTCCAGGAAAAATGTGACGACATCCAAATGGTTCAAATGGCTCTGAGCACTATGGGACTCAACTGCTGAGGTCATTAGTCCCCTAGAACTTAGAACTAGTTAAACCTAACTAACCTAAGGACATCACAAACATCCATGCCCGAGGCAGGATTCGAACCTGCGACCGTAGCGGTCTTGCGGGACGACATCCAAAAAGAAATGATTGTTGGAAGCTCAGACTCAGCATACAGGAAAGTGAAAACACCCTTCGGTGACATTAAAAGCAAGGGTGGTAACATTAAGAGTGCAACAGGAATTCCACGATAAATGCAGAAGAGAAAGCGGATAGGTGGAAAGAATACATTCAAAGCCTCTATGAGTGGGAAGATTTGTCTGATGTGATAGAAGAAGAAACAGGAGTCGATTTAGAAGAGTTCGGGGATCCAGTGTTAGAATATAAAATAGGTTTGGAGGACTTAAGGTTGAATAACGCAGAAAGGATAGATAACATTCCATAAGAATTTCAGAAATCATTTGGGGAAGTGGCAACAAAACGACAATTGACGTTGGTGTGTAGAATGTATGAGCCTGGCGATATACCATCTGACTTTCGGAAAAACATCGTCCACACAATTCCTAAGACGGCAAAAGCTGAAAAGTACGAGAATTACCGCTCAATCAGCTAAACAGCTCATGCATCCAAGCTGCTTACAAGAATAATATACAGAAGAATGGAAAAGAAAATTGAGGATGCGCTACATGACGAGGAGTTTGGTTTAGGAAAAGTAAAGGCGCGAGAGAGCTAATTCTGAAGTAGCGGTTTATAATGGAAGCAAGAATTAAGAAAAATGAAGACACGTGCATAGGATTCGTCGACCTGGATAGGCGTTCGACAGTGAGAAATTGTGCAAAATGTTCGAATTTCTGGAAAAAGTTGGGGTAACCTATAGGGAGAGACGGGTGATATACAATTTGAACCACAGCCAAGAGCGGACGACCAAGAACGAAGTGCTCGTATTAAAAAGGGTGTAAGACAAGGACGTAGCCTTTCGCCATTACTGTTGAATCTGTACGTCGAGGAAGCAACTATGGAAATAAATGATAAGTAGAAGAATGGATAGAAATTGAAGGTGAAAGGATATCAATGACACGATTCTCTGATGACATTGCTATCCTAAGTGAAAGTGAAGAATAATTACATCATCTGCTGAACAGAATGAACAGTCTAATAAGTACACAGTATGGATTGAGAATAAATCGAAGAAAGACGAAGGTAATGAGTAGTAGTATAAATGAGAACAGCGAGAAATGTAACAAAGAAGTTGAAGTTAAGGAAATCTGCTTCCTAGGCAGTAAAATAACCAATGACGGACGGAGCAACGAGGACATCAAAAGCAGACTAGCTATGGCAAAAAAGGCCTTCCTGGCCAAGAGAAGTGTACTAAAATCTAACAGCGGCCTTAATTTGAAGAAGAAATTTCTGAGAACGTACGTCTAGAGGACAGCATTGTATGATAGTGTAACATGGACTGTGAGAAAACCGGAACGGAAGAGAATCGAAGGTCTGAGATGTGGTGCTACAGACGAATGTTGAATATTAGGCGGACTGATAAAGTAAGGAATGAAGAAGTTCTACGCAGAGTCGGAGAGGAAAGCAATATGTGGAAAACACTGATAACGAGAAGGGACATGATGATAGGAAATCTGTTAAGACCGGAGGGAATGACTTCCACGGTACTAGAGGGAGCTGTAGAGGGCAAAAACTATAGGGGAAAACAGAGATTGGAATACATCCAACACATAATTGAGGACGTAGGTTACAAGTGCTACTCAGGGATGAAAAGGATGGCACACCACAACAAAGGAATTCGAGGGAAGCCACATCAAACCAGCCAGAAGACTGATGATAGAAAAAAAACTGGTAAGAGCTGCGGAAGTACATTGAACTGACGAAGCTGTTGGGATACCACAGAATATTTTATCGGACCTCATTTTGCCTGGCGTAGTGCAGCAACTCGACGAGGCAGGGACTCAAAAAGTCGTTGGAATACCCTGCAGAAATATTCAGCCACGCTGCCTCTACAGCCTCCCATGATCGTGAAAGTGTTACCGGTGCAAGATTTTTTTGCACCAACTGACCTTTCGATTATGTCCCAAAAATGTTCGATACGATTTATATTGGGCAATCTATGTGGCCAAATCATTCGCTACAATTGTCCAGAATGTTCTTCAAACAAATCGCGAACAACAGTTCCCGGTAATATATCGCACTGTCATACATACTGAATTCCTTAGCTGTTTGGCAACATTACGTCCATGATTTGCTGCAAACGGCAACCAAGCAGCCGATGGACCAGACCATAGGATCAAATCCATTCCTTGTAAACACAACCAACACCGTTAAGGAGCCACTACCAACATGCACGGTGCCTTGTTGATAACTTGGGTCCATGGCAACGTGAAGACTGCTCTACACTCGGACGCTACCATCAGCTCCTACCAACCGAAATCGGAACTCATCTGACATGGCTACGATTTTCCCAGTCGTCTAGGATCCAACCGATATGTTCACGAGTCCAGGCGCTGTAAACGATGACGTACTGTTAGTAAAGGCATTCGCGTTTGTCGTCTTCGGCCATAGCACATTGTAGACAAATTTCGCCATGCTATCGTAACCTATATGTTCGTCGTATGTTCTACATTGATTCCTGTGGCCACTTCACGCAGTGTTGCTCATCTGATAACACTGACAATTCTACACGTTTTTTTTTTTTTTTTTTTTGGTCATCAGTCTGCTGACTGGTTTGATGCGGGCCGCCACGAATTCCTTTCCTGTGCTAACCTCTTCATCTCAGAGTAGCACTTGCAACCTACGTCCTCAATTATTTGCTTGACGCATTCGAATCTCTGTCTTCCTCTACAGTTTTTGCCCTCTACAGCTCCCTCTAGTACCATGGAAGTCATTAGCTCATGTCTTAGCAGATGTCCTATCATCCTGTCCCTTCTCCTTATCAGTGTTTTCCACATATTCCTTTCCTCTACGGTTCTGCGTAGAACCTCCTCACTCCTTACCTTATCAGTCCACCTAATTTTCAACATTCGTCTATAGCGCCACATCTCAAATGCTTCAATTCTCTTCCGTTCCGGTTTTCCCACAGTCCATGTTTCACTACCATAGAATGCTGTACTCCAGACGTACATCCTCAGAAATTTCTTCCTCAAATTAAGGCCGGTATTTGATATTAGTGGACTTCTCTTGCCCAGAAATTCCTTTTTTGCCATAGCGAGTCTGCTTTTGATGTCCTCCTTGCTCCGTACATCATTGGTTATTTTACTGCCTAGGTAGCAGAATTCCTTAACTTCATTGACTTCGTGACCATCAATCCTGATGTTCAGTTTCTTGCTGATCTCATTTCTACTACTTCTCATTACCTTCGTCTTTCTCCGATTTACTCTCAAACCATACTGTATACTCATTAGACTCTTCATGGCGTTCAGCAGATCATTTAATCCTTCTTCACATTCGCTCAGGATAGCAATGTCATCAGCGAATCGTATCATTGATATCCTTTCACCTTGTATTTTAATTCCACTCCTGAACCTTTCTTTTATTTCCATCATTGCTTCCTCGATGTACAGATTGAAGAGTATGGGCGAAAGGCTACAGCCTTGTCTTACACCCTTCTTAATACGAGCACTTCGTTCTTGATCGTCCACTCTTATTATTCCCTCTTGGTTGTTGTACATATTGTATATGACCCGTCTCTCCCTATAGCTTACCCCTACTTTTTTCAGAATCTCGAACAGCTTGCACCATTTTATATTGTCGAACACTTTTTCCAGGTCGACAAATCCTATGAAAGTGTCTTGATTATTCTTTAGCCTTGCTTCCATTATTAGCCGTAACGTCAGAATTGCCTCTCCCGTCCCTTCACTTTTCCTAAAGCCAAACTGATCGTCACCTAGAGCATTCTCAATTTTCTATTCCATTCTTCTGTATATTATTCTTGTAAGCAGCTTCGATGCATGAGCTGTTAAGCTGATTGTGCGATAATTCTCGCACTTGTCAGCTCTTACCGTCTTCGGAATTGTGTGGATGATGCTTTTCCGAAAGTCGGATGGTATATCGCCAGACTTATACATTCTACACACCAACGTGAATAGTCGTTTTGTTGCCACTGCCCCCAATGATTTTAGAAATTCTGATGGAATGTTGTCTATCACTTTTGCCTTATTTGACTGTAAGTCCTCCAAAGCTCTTTTAAATTCCGATTCTAATACTGGATTCCCTATCTCTTCTAAATCGACTCCTGTTTCTTCCTCTATCACATCAGACAAATCTTCACCCTCACAGCGGCTTTCAATGTATTCTTTCCACCTATCTGCTCTCTCCTCTGCATTTAACAGTGGAATTCCCGTTGCACTCTTAATGTTACCACCGTTGCTTTTAATGTCACCAAAGGTTGTTTTGACTTTCCTGTATGCTGAGTCTGTCCTTCCGACAATCATATCTTTTTATATGTCTTCACAATTTTCCTGCAGCCATTTCGTCTTAGCTTCCCTGCACTTCCTATTTATTTCATTCCTCAGCGACTTGTATTTCTGTATTCCTGATTTTCCCGGAACATGTTTGTACTTCCTCCTTTCATCAATCAAGTGAAGTATTTCTTCTGTTACCCATGGTTTCTTCGCAGCTACCTTCTTTGTACCTATGTTTTCCTTCCCAACTTCTCTGATGGCCCTTTTTAGAGATGTCCCTCCTCTTCAACTGTACTGCCTACTGCGCAATTCCTTATTGCTGTATCTATAGCGCTAGAGAACTTCAAACGTAATTCGTCATTCCTTAGTACTTCCGTATCTCACTACTTTGCGTATTGATTCTTCCTGACTAATGTCTTGTACTTCAGCCTACTCTTCATCACTACTATATTGTGATCTGAGTCTATATCTGCTCCTGGGTACGCCTTACAATCCAGTATCTGATTTCGGAATCTCTGTCTGACCATGATGTAATCTAATTGAAATCTTCCCGTATCTCCCGGCCTTTTCCAAGTATACCTCCTCCTCTTGTGATTCTTGAACAGGGTATTCGCTATTACTAGCTGAAACTTGTTACAGAACTCAATTAGTCTTTCTCCTCTTTCATTCCTTGTCCCAAGCCCATATTCTCAATTAACCTTTTCTTCTACTCCCACCCCTACAACTGCATTCCAGTCTCCCATGACTATTAGATTTTCGTCCCCCTTTACATACTGCATTACCCTTTCAATATCCTCATACACTTTCTCTATCTGTTCATCTTCAGCTTGCGACGTCGGCATGTATACCTGACCTGAACTATCGTTGTCGGTGTTGGTCTGCTGTCGATTGTGATTGGAACAACCCGGTCACTGAACTGATCACAGTAACACAGTCTCTGCCCTACCATCCTATCCATAACGAATCCTACACCTGCCATACCATTCTCTGCTGCTGTTGATACTACCCGATAGTCATCTGACCAGAAATCCTTGTCTTCCTTCCACTTCATTTCACTGACCCCTACTATATCTAGATTGAGCCTTTGCATTTCCCTTTTCAGATTTTCTAGTTTCCCTACCACGTTCAAGCTTCTGACATTCCACGCCCCGACTCGTAGAACGTTATCCTTTCGTTGATTATTCAATCTTTTTCTCGTGGTAACCTCCCCCTTGGCAGTCCCCTCCCGGAGATCCGAATGGGGGACTATTCCGGAATCTTTTGCCAATGGAGAGATCATCATGACACTTCTTCAGTTACAGGCCAGGTGTCCTGTGGATACACGTTACGTGTCTTTAATGCAGTGGTTTCCATTGCCTTCTGCATCCTCATGTTGTTGATCATTGCTGATTCTTCCGCCTTTAGGGGCAATTTTCTACCCCTAGGACAAGAGAGTGCCCTGAACTTCTATCCGCTCCCCTCCCACTTTGACAAGGCCGTTGGCAGAATGAGGCAGACTTCTTATGCCGGAAGTCTTCGGCCGCCAATGCTGATTATTTATCAAAATTTAGGCAGTGGCGGGGATCGAACCCGGCACCAAAGACGTTTTGATTATGAATCAAATATGCAACCCCCCTTGTTTTCTTTTTTAATCTCATTTTGTTCGATTTCGTTCATTGTATCTGCTTGGGGCGGGCGTCGCAGGACACTCGTTTCAGATCTTTGTTGATCGATTAACTCAGTTTTTTATAACAAAGGGCAGCTAGCCCTCCGACAAAACACGCTGAGCTACCGTGCCGGTACCCCTAGACCACGGGTGCAGGCATTCTACACGTACTCCGCTACTATCTGTCAACAAGTGAATGCCGTCGACCACTTCGTTATGCGTGGTGACAGGTAACGCCGGAAATTTGGTATTGTCGGCACAGTCTTGACACTGTTGTTGTTATTGTGGTCTTCAGTCCAGCGACTGGTCTGATGCAGCTCTCAATGCTACTCTATCCTGTGCAAGATTCTTCATCTCCCAGTACCTACTGCAACCTACATCCTTCTGCATCTGTTTAGTGTATTCATCTCTTGGTCTCCCTCTACGATTTTACCCTCCACGCTGCCCTACAATACTAAATTGGTGATCCCATGATGCCTCAGAACATGGCCTACCAACCGATCCCTTCTTCTAGTCAAGTTGTGCAACAAATTTCTCTTCTTTCCAATTCTATTCAATACCTCCTCATTAGTTATTTGATCTACCCATCTAATCTTCAGCATTCTTCTGTAGCACCACATTTCGAAAGCTTCTATTCTCTTCTTGCCTAAACTATATATCGTCCACTTTTCACTTCCATACATGGCTACACCACACAAATACATTCAGAAACAACTTCCTGTCACTTAAATCTATACTCGATATTAACAAATTTCTCTTCTTCAGAAATGCTTTCCTTGCCATTGCCAGTCTACATTTTATGTCCTCTCTACTTCGACCATCATCAGTTATTTTGCTCCCCAAATAGCAGAACTCATTTACTACTTTAATCGTATTTCTCTAACAATATGGAAATGGAATCTCCCAAGCTTCTAGTTCCAACTGCCACACCGCAAATTCCCTTAGGAGGAGATTAATTTCAACGTCCAGTCGACATCGAGGTCATCAGAGACGGAGCATAAGATCGTATTAGGGAAGAATGGGGAAGGAAACCGGCCGAGCCCTTTCAAAGGAGCCATCCCGGCATTTGCCTAGATCGATTTAGGGTAATCATGCAGAACCTAAGTCAGGATGGCCGGAAGCGGGTCTGAACCGTCGTCCTCCCGAATGCGAGTCCTGGATGCTAACCATGGTGCCTCCTCGCTCTGTGTGTTAATTCCCGTCGGCCATAATCAAATCGGAAAACTTTTCGCATGAATCAATTGAGTACGAATGACAGCTCTGCCAGTGCTCTGCCCTCTTACACCTTGTGTACGCAATACGACCGCCATCTGCGTATGTGCATATAGCTACCCCACGACTTCTGCCACCACGGTGTAGGCTCCTAAATATATCTCATGGGAAGGAAATGAATACCTTTCCGTCCACATAATTTCCAGTATGTTTTCCTGATTTTTCCCTTGTTGAGTGGCCTCATATACATTGGAATTAAAGTGCCCGTGAGCATAAGTACAGTAAATTATAGATGCCACTAAAAACATTTGTCTCTGATTATTAAGATTTATAAATGGCACTAACTTCAAGACGGTTCGTGATGAGAAACACGAATTACTATACGTCCATTAATATGTGACGAGTGTCCTTGAAAATTTCCCCTTTGCAACAGTAGCAAAATTAACATACGGTATACGCTGTAAATACATTTACCTTCAAGATTTGTGTCTGCAAATGAATTACACTAAGGGGTGAACTGCAATCAGCTACTGCATTGAAGGCAGGTAGAAAAGAATGCGTGAAACGTGAAAAGTAAAAAGGCTGCACGAGATCGTAGCGTCTGGTTATTGGGTATTAAGCGAGAATTGTATATGTGCAGCATTCCACACTGCAAAACCGAAAATATTTATTCCGTCTACTATAGTGCTGGGGATGGTGCGACGCAATAATATTTAACAGATGTTGGCGGAATCACAGAAACCACATTTTATTACCGATATCTAGCCAGATATAAGTCATCTGCCGTTGTCTGTTTAATCGTTGTAGTCGAATTATTGGTCTTGTTTAGCCGTGTGTTTGCTAATGTAATTATTGACAAGCAGTAAAATTATCTGTTTTCAAGCACTGAAAATGGATGGATGTAAGATTACACCAGCGGCTTTCAAACATTTTGGCGGCGGAACCCATTTGAAATACTGAATATTTCACGTAGTCCTAAAGCAAGTAAAACCTAAATTTATGTTCGTACTTTAATAATAAATATTTAAAGAAAATAATAAAAAGAACTACGTGATACTCCACTGGCTTCTACAACGATATACAAAAACAGCACAAATGAAACAATACACAAAATAAGAGTATGTTTATTTGACACTAGTTTGGTTCGTTTCTTACTTTTGAATAGCTCTTTAAAGTCAATAGATGAGATGAGTTGCCGCAAGTCAGGTTCAGCATCTAGTCAACTGCGGTATTGTGTCGTTGTAGGTGCATATGCTGAGATTCCCGTTTCACACAAATATGTTGTTGGGAACTGGAAAAGAACAGTTAAAGACTGTGTGACACGTTGTAGATGTTCATTGCGAAGGATTCAAAACTCATCATGTGACAATGAATCTGAGCTTTAATCTCATGTCATTTCTAAAAAGGATCCGTAGGATTACTTAAATTCGTAATAGTTCGAGGGGGTGGAGTTCTTTTCTGAACAGTATGTTGCAAGGCGTCCCACTGAAGCTCAATATTGTTCATGTCTAGGGAGTTTTGTGGTCAGCGGAAGTACTTAGAGGAGTGTTGCTGGAGCAAGTCTGTAGATATTTTGGACTTGTTGGGTGTCTCATTGTCCTGCTGGAATTGCCCAAGTCCGTCGCAACGCACAATGGACATGAATTGATGCAGGTGATCAGACAGGATACGTACATACGTTGTACCTGTCAGAGTCTTATCTATATGTAACAGGTGTCCCATATCACTCCAACTGCATACGCCCCACACCATTACAGAGCCTCCACCAGCTTGACATGCAGGGTCCATGGATTCATGAGGTTGTCCCCATACCTGTACAAGTCCATTCACTCGATACAATTTGAAACAGGACTCGTCCGACCATGCGACATGTTTCCAATCACCAACAGTCGTCAACAGTCTGTCACGTTGAACGATTATCTTTAGTCGTAATTGGCGTCCTCTTGGAGGACCTTTATCCGGCCACAGCGATGTCAAAGATTTGATGTTTTACCTGATTCGTTATATTCACGGTGCACTCGTAAAATGGTCGCACGCGAAAATCCCCAATTCATCCTTACCTCGGAGATACTGTATCTCACCACTCGTGTGCCGACTCACTTAAATCTTGATAACATATCATTGTATCCTTACACAGGCCTTGCCGACCGCAGCGCCGCCTTCTACCTGTTTACAGAACTCTGTATTTGTATACGCATGGCTATACCAGTTTCTTTGGTGCTTCATTGTAGCAAAGATTGGTTTTTAAATTGTTAAGTTTGGAGAGGCGAAGAACAGACATACCGATATAGAGAGGCTTCGTGAACTCCACTGAAACCGTATTCATCTTCACAGTGACTAGTTATACATTGAAGATTGTGGCGCGGTTAAATTCTGGCCTGGTGACGTAATCTTTTGAACCGTAACGCCCATTCCAATGTAAGACTAAATGAAGATAACGGTGGCTTCTAAAATTCCCCACGTTTTTGCCGAAAACTGAATTATTTATTAATTTATGAAGTCCTTTTGAAATTCGCACTTCAGGGGACTTCTGTGCTCGGTGTTTAAATCAATGTACTCATTCAGCCAGAGTTGCTGCTTGAAGGGAAAGCCACAGATCATTCCAAGAAGTCGCATCCCCAACATTATACATTGCTGGAGGTATCTATAGTGTAGAATTTATCTCTGCTTAGTTCCCGGCGTTGTCATCAGCTTGGGGATGGAAACAATTCGCGGGGCTAGGTGCTCAGAAACAATGGCAGGTTCCTGTGATGTCATGTAATTTGGTTGGATATTCCAAGACTGCCTCCAGGACATAGCCTCTACAGCATCAGCAGCCACAGTGAGGATCTTATCCATCACTCTGACTATTGGCAGCAATCGGAACCCTCCAAACGGCAGAGATTGTGGTTCAAAAATGGCTCTGAGCACTATGGGATTTAACTTCTGAGGTCATCAGTCCCCTAGTACATAGAACTACTTAAACCTAACATCACACACATCCATGCCCGATGCAGGATTCGAACCTGCGACCGTAGCGGTCGCGCGGTTCCAGACTGTAGCGCCTAGAACCGCCACTGGGGCCGGGAGAGATTGTGGCGTGACCTGTCCATACAGATTGTTCCCATCCAAGGAAAGTACACTACTGGCTATTAAAATTGCCACGAAGATGACGTGCAACAGACGCGAAATTTAACCGACAGGAATATGCTGTGTTATGCAAATGATTAGCTTTTCGGAGCAGTCACACAAGGTTGGTGCCGGTGGCGACACCTACAACGTGCTGACATGAGGAAAGTTCCCAACCGATTTCTCATACACAAACAGCAGTTGACCGGCGTTCCCTGGTGAAACGTTGTTGTGATGCCTCGTGTAAGGAGGAGAAATGCGTACCATCACGTTTCCGACTTCGATGAAGGTCGGATTGTAGCCTATCGCGATTGCGGTTTATCGTATAGCGACACTGCTGCTCGCGTTGGTCGAGATCCAATGACTGTTAGCAGAATACGGAATCGGTGGGTTCAGGAGGGTAATACGGAACGCCGTGCTGGATCCCAACGGCCTCGTATCACTAGCAGTCGAGATGACAGGCTGTAACGGATCGTGCAGCCGCGTCTCGATCACTGAGTCAACAGATGGGGAAGTTTGCAAGACAACAACCATCTGGACGAACAGTTCGACGACGTTTGCAGCAGCATGGACTATCAGCTCGGAGACCATGGTTGCGGTTACCCTTGACGCTGCATCACAGACAGGAGCGCCTGCGATGGTGTACTCAACGACGAACCTGGGTGCACGAGTGGTAAAACGTCATTTTTTCGGATGAATCAAGGTTCTGTTTACAGTATCATGATGGTCGCATCCGTGTTTGGCGACATCGCGGTGAACGCACATTGGAAACGTGTATTCGTCATCGGCATACTGGCGTATCACTCGGCGCGATGGTATGGGGTGCTACTGCTTTCACGTCTCGGTCACCTCATGTTCGCATTGACGGCACTTTGAACAGTGGACGTTACATTTCAGATGTGTTACGACCGTTGGCTCTACCCTTCATTCAATCCCTGTGAAACCCTACATTTCAGCAGAATAATGTACGACTGCATGTTGCAGGTCCTGTACGAACTTTTCTGGATACAGAAAATGTTCGACTGTTACCCCGGCCAGCACATTCTCCAGATCTCTTACAATTGAAAACGTCTGGTCAATAGTGGCCGAGCAACTGGTTCGTCACAATACGCCAGTCACTACTCTTGATGAACTGTAGTATCCTGTTGAAGCTGCATGGGCAGCTGTACCTGTACACGCCATCCAAGCTCTGTTTGACTCAATGCCCAGGCGCATCATGGCCGTTATTACGGCCAGAGGTGGTTGTTCTGGGTGCTGAGTTCTCACGATCTATGCACCCAAATTGCATGTAAATGTAATCACATGTTTTATCATTTCTTCTTGGTGTAGCAATTCTAATGGCCAGTAGTGTATGTAACTCAGAAAGTCAGATGGCCTGTCCTCCCCCTCACATCGCACTGGCAAAGTCCCCCATGAATACCGCGTTCGAAACCAGGCAACATCTGAATATCAGTCAACGGTTTAAGGCTGATACATGTCTTTTGTAACATTGCTTCCCATGAAATCCCTGTCATGGTGTAGTAGAATTCACCATCCACAGTTTATGTGTCCAGGCATACACCCTGGGTTGTTTTAAAAATGGCTGCGAGCAAGCACAAGCCAGTCTCCATTTCCAATCTTCTGAATCAGAGATGTGGAACTCCTGCCAAACATTCACCATATTTCTATAAACCTGTATCGCATTTCTATTCTGCGCATGCGTTATGGCAGTGCTTGTGAGTTTTCTGGTGAAAGTAGTTATACCGGGCATCTTGATTTCTCCAATGAATGCAGTTGTTCGTACGGGAATGCCCCCTCCTTTGTTACAAATTGAAACTTTACATGTAAGCGTGGTCTTCCGCAGCCACTGTCACTGGCAATGAAATTCTTCTGTGCTGATGACCGCACTGTCAATATATATAAAACTGTCCGACCACTATTACAAGTGGACTGGCTCTGTCCACTATGCGACTTAACTACTGAGGTCATCAGTCGCCTAGAACTTAGAACTAATTAAACCTAACTCAAGGACATCCATGCCCGAGGCAGGATTCGAACCTGCGACCGTAGCGGTCACGTGGTTCCAGACTGAAGCGCCTAGAACCCCAAGGCTACACCGGCCGGCTACAAGTGGCTTCTCTGAGGCCTCTGTACTGAGCCCAGCTCAGAAACGTCGGACAATTTAGATACTGACAATGAGGTCAAAAGTCCAGAAGAATTTTATTGACTGGAACTTTGCATCATCTGTTAATGGAGATCGAGTGATATGCTTCTCCTCTCAATGTGTCAACTGAGAAAGTTCCTGAAGAGGTGCCTGAACAAATTAATGAGTCCCGGAAGAGGAGCGATATTTTTGGCGTCATTTATTTGGAGACTGAACTTTTTTTTTTTGTATTGCCAGATATGATACTGACCTTATCATTCTCCAGACTGAAAGCACTCAAGTCCTCAACAAGGAAGTGAGCATCGCACCCATTCAATTTATGGAAGAAGGTGGAGACATGTTATAGTTTGAACTTCATGTTGCATGTGTTGTGAGCTGCACTGCGGAACCTTCCTGTTAGTTGAGAGTGTCCTCTACGTTGAGTTCCCACTTTTTTGTCCAAAGGCAGGTCACAAATACGACATTTAAATGCATGCTTTCATAAGGCATTGTTGTCCTGCGAGTTGGTCATTGAGATGTTTTTTCTGTTAAGGCCCTCAAAATCCCATGGAAGTTTTACAACGTCACAGAGAAACCATCTTGCATGATTATCCCCAACATATGAGTCCAATTTTTTGCGACTGCAGTCATGCAAGCATAAGACCTGATATGCTGTCACATACGGTAAGTAAAGTGGTTCGAGACGAGTTAGAATCGCCTTCACAATGTACCAGAGGAACTAGTAAACACTAAAAGTCAGTGTATACAACAAAGGGACATCGTTTGTGGTGGTGAGCGTTCTTAAATTTTATGAACTTCTTACCAACGGTGGGAATGACCACATGTACCAGTTCCAGGGCTGAGCAATCAATCAGATGTCTTTATAAATATGCAGGCTTAATAGGAGAGTTAAGGCAACGCATAAAAATATCTTGCCCCTCATCTGTGGGGAAAATAGGTGAGACATGTATCTCATGCGAAGGTAGTGTTGCTTCTCGCCCTCGTGCCTTTATGCTGCACATCTCCTGTCTTGGTACTTTTCTCATCTACATGCTGCCTGTAAACATGAACAGAAAAATTGGGGTTCGGCCTGTCGAATTTTGGCAGATCTGGGACTGTGACACGGAATGAGAATGCTTCAAAGTTATAGTGTCCGCGGAAGTTAGATTTTTTGTATTTATTCATACGACAGGCATTTTTGGTTAATTTCTATCACAAGCCAAAATTGACCATCCTAAGCATTATTAATTCTTCTCTTCTAGATTCTGGATAACGTAGCTATTTAGGGACAATATCACCTGGGAGTTGGATGTAATTGGACCCCCATCAACTGCATAAAAAACGCCACAGTACACATCAAGATGGATTATGCGGCTGAAGACCTTACCAGACTCTCTTCCCTTCACATCGGAAAAACACTTTAGTAGAACGCTTGCACTTAGAGTTCCGTTCCACTCTGCAACTGACATGTCCTGTGATGGTACGCCATCTTTCCGCCATAGTTTGATGATACTTGTCTCTGCAGCATCATTACTGCCTTCTTCAGCAGTGTGCTACAGCCAGTGGAAGAGAACTGCTTTGCATCTGATGGTAGGATGTGGCTGAGTACTAATGATTTCAGGGAGATTCCTTTTCGACACCGCTTGGCATGCGTGAAAGGTGTGAGTCAGATGTCATAATCCAGCATTGACGTTATCAATGCGGGCCTGTAAGATCCCCATCCTGAGAGCACTAGCAACTGCAGAGTAGTGTAATGTCGCGTGATTTACCTGCTGTTGGTGGAAAAAGCGAGCTGTAGGCTGCTGCTATTAGACCCTGGACACAGTGATGTCATTGATAGCACCGGCATGCTACTACTAGGCGGGGGGCAGTGGGCTGATAGTCCTGGCTAAGGTGCCATTGAAGATGTCGATAGCACTGCCCAGCTACCTTCAGCCAGGGGCCAGTAACCTAATTGCCCAGGCTGAAGTGACAGTGATGAAGTCGACAGTCCCACGCTGCAACTGCTATGCTGAGGTGATGCGAAGGTCGATGCTCGTACCAATGAAGAGGCCGACAACACTATTTTGAGTGCAGCACCTTCTGCAGTGGAAGAAGAAGCGAAACTGATTTGCGCCACAGAGGGATACAAGCAACAGAAACGCACATCACCCAGTGATAAATTCTGATATTTAGTTCATGGTTAGTTGACACTAAGTACTTTCAAAGAGTGAGGAGGGGTTGACAGCAGTGACGTCGGCGACACCGCCTTGCTTCTGATAGGTGGTATATTGATGGTCCAAACAATAAAACCGAGTTAATTATAAAAGAAGTGACACATACACACATAACATACATAATTAGAGATCAACTGACGTCATAAACAACAATAGCCTTCTTCTTCATGCTCATGGCTGCTTCTGGCTGCACTTCATGATGAACAGCAAATGATGGTGCACATGCAATCACATTACCATAAAAATGAATATCAAAGGTTGAGGAGCTGAGCTTGCACTGTATTGTCTGTTGAATGTTTACTATTTTTGTTTTCCGGATTTGACTTCCAACGAAATTCAATGATGTTGGCGTCGCTCTGCTTACTATCTTTTTTTTTCAGACTCTGCTCTGATATCAAGTTTTCATACTGTTAAGGTATCTTACTCACTACAGAGCAGCACCCTCGAATGGTTGATAAATTCTGCTAGTAGGTTTGAGCGTTATGTTTCTTATGGATCTCATGCTGGTTGCGACATCGTTCAAATGTTTTAGGAATGAATAATTTGTTGCAACAAATACCTGAACACTGAGCCACTGTGTACGTTTCGCTGACGTGACGTCATAATATATTTTGAATACTTTACATTAATTTCCCGTTATAACAAATACCCGAAAACTGAACATATTGCTTCAAAGCAGTTGGAAACTCGAGGAACGAGGTACAGAATGCTGGGAAGGTGGGCTTGCTGTGTCTGTGTTCCCAGAATGATAAGAAAGCACTGAAGCAAAATATAGTACACTCACAGTGTGTGATACAAAAGCGTCCCACACATGGGTGCAGTGCCTACATCTACATCTACGTGATTCCTCTGCTATTCACAATAAAGTGCCTGGCAGAGGGTTCAATTAACCACCTTCATGCTGTCTCTCTACCGTTCCACTCTCGAACGGTTGGGTTGGGTTGTTAGGGGAAGGAGACCAGACAGCGAGGTCATCGGATTCATCGGATTAGGTAAAGATGGGGAAGGAAGTCGGCCGTGCCCTTTCAAACATCTACATCTACATCTACATTGATACTCCGCAAGCCACCCAACGGTGTGTGGCGGAGGGCACTTTACGTGCCACTGTCATTACCTCCCTTTCCTGTTCCAGTCGCGTATGGTTCGCGGGAAGAACGACTGTCTGAAAGCCTCCGTGCGCGCTCTAATCTCTCTAATTTTACATTCGTGATCTCCTCGGGAAGTATAAGTAGGGGGAAGCAATATATTCGATACCTCATCCAGAAACGCACCCTCTCGAAACCTGGCGAGCAAGCTACACCGCGATGCAGAGCGCCTCTCTTGCAGAGTCTGCCACTTGAGTTTATTAAACATCTCCGTAACGCTATCACGGTTACCAAATAACCCAGTGACGAAACGCGCCGCTCTTCTTTGGATCTTCTCTATCTCCTCCGTCAACCCGACCTGGTACGGATCCCACACTGACGAGCAATACTCAAGTATAGGTCGAACGAGTGTTTTGTAAGCCACCTCCTTTGTTGATGGACTACATTTTCTAAGCACTCTCCCAATGAATCTCAACCTGGTACCCGCCTTACCAACAATTAGTTTTATATGATCATTCCACTTCAAATCGTTCCGTACGCATACTCCCAGATATTTTACAGAAGTAACTGCTACCAGTGTTTGTTCCGCTATCATATAATCATACAATAAAGGATCCTTCTTTCTATGTATTCGCAATACATTACATTTGTCTATGTTAAGGGTCAGTTGCCACTCCCTGCACCAAGTGCCTATCCGCTGCAGATCTTCCTGTATTTCGCTACAATTTTCTAATGCAGCAACTTCTCTGTATACTACAGCATCATCCGCGAAAAGCCGCATGGAACTTCCGACACACTCTACTAAGTCATTTATATATATTGTGAAAAGCAATGGTCCCATAACACTCCCCTGTGGCACGCCAGAGGTTACTTTAACGTCTGTAGACGTCTCTCCATTGATAACAACATGCTGTGTTCTGTTTGCTAAAAACTCTTCAATCCAGCCACACAGCTGGTCTGATATTCCGTAGGCTCTTACTTTGTTTATCAGGCGACAGTGCGGAACTGTATCGAACGCCTTCCGGAAGTCAAGAAAAATAGCATCTACCTGGGAGCCTGTATCTAATATTTTCTGGGTCTCATGAACAAATAAGGCGAGTTGGGTCTCACACGATCGCTGTTTCCGGAATCCATGTTGATTCCTACATAGTAGATTCTGGGTTTCCAGAAATGACACTTGCCTGGAGCGATTTAGGAAAATCACGGAAAAATCACGGAAAACCTAAATCAAGGTGGCCGGACGCGGGATTGAACCGTCGTCCTCCCCCACTCTCGAACGGCAAACGGGAAAAACGAGCACTTGAATTTTTCAGTGCCAGCTCTGATTTCTCTTATTTTATCATGATGATCATTTCTCCCTATGTAGGTGGGTGCCAACAGAATGTTTTCGCAATCGGAGGGGAAAACTATTGATCGGAATTTCATGAGAAGATCCCGTGGTAACGAAAAACGCCTTTATTTTAATGATTGCCACTTCAATTCACGTATCATGTCCGTGACACTATCTCCCCTATTTCGCGATAGTACAAAACGAGCTGCGCTTCTTTGTACTTTTTCGATGTCATCCGTCAGTCCCACCTGATGCGGATCCCACACCGCACAGCAGTACTCCAGAATAGGGCGGACAAGCGTAGTGTAAGCAGTATCTTTGGTAGACCTGTTGCACCTTCTAAATGCTCTGCCAATGAATCGTAGTCGTTGGTTTGCTCTACCCACAATATTATCTATATCATCGTTACAATTTAGGTTACTTGTAATTGTAAGTATTTAGTTGAATTTACAGCCCTCATATTTGTGTGACTTATTGCGTAATCGAAATTTAGCTTATTTCTTTTAGTACTCGTGTGAATAACTTCGCACTTTTCTTCATTCAGGGTCCATTGTCACTTTTTGCACCATATAGATATCTTATCTAAATCATTTTGCAAGTCGTTTTGATCATCTGACAACTTTACAAGACGGTAAAAGACAGCATCTTCTGTAAACAATCTAAGACGGCTACTCAGATTGTCTCCTATGTCGTTAATATAGATCAGGAAGAATAGAGGGCTTATAACACTTCCTTGGAGAACGCTGGATATTACTTCTGTTTTACTCTTTGAGATTTCCGAACTGTGACCTTTGTGACAGGAAATCACGAATCCAGTCGCACAATTGAGGCGATACTCCGTAGGCACGCACTTTGATTAGAAGATTCTTGTGAGGAACTGTGTCAAGAGCCTTCTGGAAATCTAAAAATATGGAATCAATTCGACATCCTCTGTCGATAGCACTTATTACTTCATGAGTATAAAGAGCTAGTTGTGTTTAACAAGAACGATATTTTCTGAATCCGTGCTGACTATATGTCAATAAATAGTTTTCTTCGAGGTACTTCATAATGTTCGAATACAGTATACGTTCTAAAACCCTACTGCAAATCGATGTTAGTGAAATAGACCTGTAATTCAGCGGATTACTCCTACTTCCTTTTTTGGGTATTGGTGTGACTTGAGCAATTTTCCAGTCTTTAGGTACGTATCTTTCTGTGAGCGACTTGTTGTATATAGTTGCTAAATATGGAGCTATTTTATCAGCATACTCTGAAAGGAACCTGACTGGTATACAATCTGGACCAGAGGCCTTGCCTTTATTAAGTGATTTAAGCTGCTTTTTCACACCGAGGATATCTACTTCTACGTTTCTCATCTTGGCAGTTGTTCTTGATTGGAATTCAGGATTATTTACTTCGTCTTCTTTGGTGAAGGAGTTTCGGAAAACCGTGTTTAATAACTCTGCTTTAGTGGCACCGTCATCAGTGACTTGACCATTGTTATCGCGCAGTGAAGGTATGGACTGTGTCTTGCCACTGGTGTGCTTTATGTATGACCAGAATCTCTTTGGGTTTTCTGGCAGATTTCGAGACAGAATTTCGTTGTGGAAATTATTAAAAGCATCTCGCATTGAAGTACGCGCCATATTTCGAACTTCTGTAAAACTTTGCCAATCTCGGGAATTTTGCGTTCTTTTAAATTTGGCATGCTTATTCCATTGCTTCTGCAACGCCAATCTGATCCGTTTTGTGTACCGTGGAGGACCAGTACTATAACTTATTAATTTATGTGGTATATATCTCTCAATTGCTGTCGATACTATCTCTTTGAAAACATTCCACAACTTCTCTACACTTACATGATCAGATCAGAAGGATTGAAGACTGTCTTTTAAAAAGGAGGTAAGAACGTTTTTATCAGCTTTTTTTTAATAGATGTACTTTGCGTTTCTTTCTGATGGTTGTAGGTGTTACGGTATTCAGCCTAACAGCAACTGCCTTGTGGTCGCTAATGCCTGTGTTCGTCACAACACTCACTATTTGTCCAGGATTATTTGTTGCTAAAAGGTCAAGTACGCTTTCGCAACCATTTACGCTTCGAGTGGGCTCATGAACTAATTGTTCGAAATAATTTTCTGAGAAAACATTCAGTACAATTTCGAAAGATGTTGTATGCCTGCAGGGGAGGGGGTTGTAGGGATTGGGCGGTGCCTGTAAGGGTATCTGGAAATCGTCCCTTGTTACCTCTTAGGTTCATCTTCGCATTGTTTCCGGAAGGTTGTTCTGGGTGGGTGTTTCGCAGTGGCAAGTCTCATTAACATGATGTATTGCCGCTTCTTGGTTGTTTCTCAGCCCTGTCGGCTTGCAATTTGTAAGTTGATATTTTATTATGATATAGGCTGTTGCATTACCAAATGCGTTACTGTCCTAGTCTGTGACGTCTTGTCTAATGGCATATTCCCACACGATGCATTCCGGGGTGCCTATTGCTCCACATTCACGAATGTCGCATTTTTAGTAAGTAGCTGGAATAAACCATGTTCGACAGATAGTGTATAGCTCTCGTGATCGGAAGGAAATATGTCATTATTACTGTTTCATTTACATTAGGGAGGAACTGGTACATTGGTTCTGCTTGCTGTTTCTGCTGTGTCCCAGATTTCGTGTCATTCTCTATCAATGCATGACTATTTCCTTATGCAATATGGTTGTTATGTCCTGTAACTCTTTTATGGTACCATATTCCTTCTTACAGCTAGGTCCAAACGTAGCAAGCATTGTATCATCTGCAGCACTTAAGTCCGTGTTGTTCTACACGCGTCTGATTGTAAATCTTTTGAAGATGATGCTGCAGCTTCACCTGTGAACTTTCGATGCAAAATTTTGTTGCAACGCCTTTAAACCACCACTCTGTCCTATATTTTAAAATTAGCAGTTTAATTTTTGAGTAAGGCAAACGTAAGATATTATCTCTATAAAATGTTGAATTTTACAGCTGTAGTAAATAAGAAACAGGAATCGAATATTCTGTTGTCTGAGAGCGTTGCACAGATTCGCCGTGCTGAGCTGGACTGGACAGTGCAATTGTAAAATCGAGTAGAAACTGTTATCAATGCTATAAGGCACGGGTTTACGTAGCTCTGCAAGATGAAGCATAGGTACGGAAACGACATGTAATCCTTCGAACTGTTTTGAGGAGTTTGAGGACGAGAGAGAGATGGAGAGAGTAGAGTGAAAAGTTCATATCAGCACACCCACTTCTTGAGTTTTTAGTGACGAGTATCGAGTCGCCACATACCATTCAAGCAAAACTCCTTAGTCAGCAGTTTTCGATCCTCGGAGTATTGTACATTCATTATGCTGGCTGTCGCCTCATTTTCGACTATTACGCAATAAGATAAAAAATAACTTTTGTTAAACCAACATTGATACACTTACAAGAGTTGTTTTTCCCAGCGTGTGACAAGATTTGATGTGGTTTGTTTTTGAGAGAGATGTTACTTTCGTGGAGTCCTTGCATGGGAGTTTCAGAGCCCCAGGGATCGGAGCACACTTTAGATGTGGATGGATCAGATGATCCAAACTGCGCTAAGAACCAACAAGAAATTTTCTTTGTTCTTAATATTAAATACCGAAATACACGCAATAATACTTACGTCAAAGGACGCCTAAATCAGATTCACAGAAAAATATAAAAGACACATTTCGGAACATCGATGCTGTGTGTTTCAGTTTTTTATGTGTCTTCGTCCCGCCAAGAACCGAAGGAATATTCCATAAACTTCTTTGCTCTTATTTTTTGTATAGTGTTCGGAATAGCAATTTTATTTACGATTAGTAGTGTGGTTATGTCCAACGACTAGTTAGCAAGTTATTCTGAAAGAGTACTATGGTATCTTTTGGTTTAGGTAGGACATTAGAGAAGTCATTGCGCTGATTTTAGTTTCTTTCCGTTTCAAAGGGGGACAGATGAAGTTTAACTCGAGATGTGCTATAAAGGTAATAGACGATTTTTCTCGTTTACTTAGGACTTTTTAGTTAGAAAAAGTTACCGTTTCTGTCTCACAACAGGAAACATTAGAAAATGTGCCACTATTAATCAATGACTATGGTTTCTGCACGACAGATATCGATGTCAGAGAACAATTAGACAATATTTTCCGCACTTGTTGCGTTGGGAGGGATGGGGCAGTACAGTAGCCATCACGTTCTCCCGAACACACGCCCATGCATTTTTTTTTGTGTTGGGAGATGAAGCGTTTGGAGTATGAAACACAGATAGAGATAACAGAAGAGAAACTACACTGATAAGCCAAAACACCAAGACCACTGCCACGCGCGATTTTGGATCCCCCTTGTGGCGATCTGCCACGTGACGCACTAACAAAAGTGTGTAGGTGGAGCACACACGGATTTGGGATCACCCTAGTGAAGATATATGCTGCATATGTGAAAATCCATTGAGACAAGCGACGTTGACACAGGTCGGATTATTATTACGCAGAGCCTGGGAACGAGTACCTTGAAAACAGTGAAGCTGGTCGAACGTTGACGTCAGGGTCTACGAAAAGAAGTAGAAGGACAGTGAAAGAACCATTAGGCGCTAAATGATTGGACGTTCACGACACTTCAAAGGCCGTGGGGTTCGGATGCTTGTCTGCTCTGTAAAGTGGGATAGATGGTGATCTGTGGCATGTGTGCTGAAAGAGCAGAGTGCTGGTGCACTCACAAGTGTTTCGCAGCACATCGTTCATTGTACATTGTTGAGCATGGGGCTCCGCAGCAGACCATCCCTACGTGTTCACATGACGCAACGACATCATCAGTTACGATTGCAGTAGGCACGGGACCATTGGAATTAGACCATCTATCAATCGAGATGTGTCGGGTCTTCTGGTGAATCACACTTTTGCTCCAGTGGGTCGAGTGTCGTCTCCCCAAACCCCGTCATCGAGGTGAACGGCGGCCCGAAACGTACAGCGCGCCACGGACGCAGGCTGGTGGAGCAGCATTTCGCAATGGGAGACATTCCCCTGGGCTTGCGTGGGATCTGTGGTAGTAATCTAAGACACTGTGAGAGCTGCGAACGACCTGCATCCCTTCATGTTTGATGTCATCCGCGACGGCAAAGTCATCTCTCAGCAGTTTAATTGTCCGTGTCTCGGGGCCAGAGACGTGTTTCAGTGCTTTACGGTGCGATATAGTGAACTCAAGTTGATGTCTCGGAGGCAAGATTCGTCTGCTGTAAATCATCGCCATCGGGCACCATCAATGCGCATTCAAATCACGAACCGTTATTTATGCGAATTACGTAACCTATACGTAGACATCTAATGCCAAATACCTCCAAAAACCTACAAACCAACTGCCGGATCCGTGACAAGCAGAATCACTTATGTATTTCGTTCCAAAGACGAACAAGTCAGTGTATTTGTTAAGAGGGTGTTAAACAATTATTTCATGTACTCGTATGTGTCACTTGTTGGTTAATGTAATCGGACGATATTTTCAGTAACAGCTTTAAAACTATATTCGTCACACAACTATAGAAACATCGTCTCTGAGGGTCTTTAGCGTCAGAACCTTCATTGATCCTAGTGGGGAAAGGTTGCACATGTGACATATTTGTCGCTTAAGAAAGTACTTATTTTTATCTCCTCTAACATTTTAAAATGTACAGCCTGAATAACTTTAATGGTTCAATAGTCGAAAGTCTTTCTCTCTTTGCTACTTATTTTTCGATTTTTGATTGTGTTACTGTATTTTATTAGTTACAGATTAAAAGTCGATGCAACACGTCCAGCCAGAACTTTATTTCAACTAACTTTATACTCTAATCCACATATTAAGACATTACCTAGTTTCTACGTGCTATGACGTACCAGGTTATATCAGGTATGTCAACTTGTTATTTCACGCTACATATCAGTAAGTATTTTCAAAAGATGGTAGATTAATGTATATTGGATGTTTACTGAAGTAAACTTTGGTGATGTACATATCACTGTGTATTTACTCTGTAATTTAAAGTGACCTAACCGCGAGAAATACGAATTTAAAACGGTAACTTGGTTATATCAACAGAAAGGGAGGGAAACAGAACACCCTGTAGAGACCAAAGATGAAATATCAACTTTGAGGTTACTTACAACAAATAAAAAATAACACAACAATAATTTCTTATAACGTGACGATATATTTCTTAATTATTACGAATGTGTATGGCCATGAGCAAGACAGTAGACAGATGAAGGTCGAAGTAGAGATATTTCTTACTGGTTTGGGCGATATCTGCAACTCAGCGTGGTCATCAAGATTCACCGTCTGGCGTTGCTGCTCGTACGCGTGGAACTAACAGTGTCCAGGACGGAAAATAAGTGTTATTATCCGTACATGATTATTATTCCTTAATTACTCATAGTTGATTATGAATCACACTAGCAGTTCATTTTTCTACATGTGATTCGGAAAGTATGTCACATTGGTTACTCATAATGAGTAACTTCAGTCATTGTATGAGTGAAACTATTATCTTTTTTAGGAATATAAGTGAACGAGTTCTTTCATATCGGTAGAATAGCCTGCTTACAAGCTTAACTAGAGATCCAGGGTTCTATATTTTCTTGCTCTTAACTAGTGGTTTACATAAAAATAGCAGACAATACTTGAAGAATACAGTGACTCGTGTCGCATTCTGCCAAATATGTACAAGATATGTAAGCACTTTATTTGAATACGGAAAAGCTGTTACCGTATATTTAGCGTGTAAAAGCTATATAGGCATTTCATTTGAAAATGGAAAAGCTGTTATTGAACATTATGACACTCGATGTGCCTTACTGTTTTCCTCATAAATTTGCAGCAAACTTTGAAGTGGATTTTATCAGATCTGAAGATGTAAGATGTTTGCTTCAACCGATAATACGAATAGTTCTTATACATTTAAGTAATACAATTCTTTCACTTTCAGCGAATGATTTTTATATACTCATTACATCTCAGATCCTTTTTTATGTAAGTTTCCTGCTGGAAACACAAAAACATAATTCTTAGTGAAAGTCACTGTTGGCAGAAGCGAATCTGTGCACAAGGTATGCCCCGCGCGACAGCGGATAAGGAGAATGAACTGTGACCTCGAACTCTGATGTACATCTTATATCTCTGACTATACTGCAAGCTTAAAAATGCAGTCCCGGCTGGTGAACAGGGATTGCATTGTTAACCTCGTAATATAGTCAGAGATATAAGAGGTACATCAAAGTCACATTTACATTGTTGGATAGAATATAACAACACAACAGTTGGAACCAGCAATGATTCTACGCGTGATGCTATTCTGAACAAAATACTTACTCATGCGCGATAAATAAAAAATGTGAAAATTGACTGTTCATTTGTATTTCTCATTTTTGATCATTATTTTTTGCTGTCAAATCGCGCCATTATGTGGGCACGGCTTTGGTGTTTCTGCTGAAATCAGCTTCGATTTGTCAAAATATTCTCTTTCAGCTGTGAGTCAGTAGTCTGTTTCAGGCCTTCTCCTGACGTTTGTGTTCTATTTCCATATTCGATTTATACACGAGACTTTTCTTCATTTAGTAGCTGAACCAGTTTTCACTTGCTGGCATGACTTTCGTATTTCCCACTGGTTACTAGTTGGGGCGTAGCTTGTATCAATGTAGATAACCCATCTCTCTGTATTTAATTAACGTCTCATACTAGCAGTAGCTATTCTCCTTAACGTATCAGGCTTTAGGGCTGCAGAAACTCTCTTCTCTTGCAACCGCTTACAGGTGACGCTCTCGCACGCTCTGCTGTACCCAGCCATCCCTCACAGTGCACACCACACAAATAGCCGAGTGAGCCTTTAAGACTCAATCTTGCTGGTATCTGGACAATAGGACGGAAGGACGATCGAAGGAGTGTCCAGCGCTTCCGACAGGAAGACGGAGGTCAATAATGATAGGGGTGAGAATTCCACCTGTTGGTAAATTTTCGGTGGAGTCTCAGCTGACTGCTGGCCGATAAGCCTTTGAGTTTGGTCTTCAGACTCTGTTCCACAATCTAAACAAGTGCATCTCAAAAATCTCCTGATTGTGCCTTTCTGTGGGCACTTAGGACGGAGTTCACACCAAAACTCTGGAATCTCCAGCCCAGGGTGACAGTCTGTTCTCGTTTCCGTAAACACAATGCTCGTTGGAAGATCGATTATTAACTTGCAAGTGGGAGATTGTGAATCGACCCGCAGATCCCACATTCAAGGAGCACTTACCCCCTTTCTGGGACTGGCTAGGAAAATTGTGTGGAAGACCTTGAAAAATGTCTACACTGGCACTCTTACATTTACTCTGGGTCTGGACGTCATTCCCTCTTCCACACTTGTCCGCGTTTTCTTGATTCCAGTCTTCTCCTAAGTCTTAGAAGTTCAAGAGTACGGCCGTGCGGTTAAAGGTGTTGCAGTCTGGAACCGCAAGACCGCTACGGTCGCAGGTTCGAATCCTGCCTCGGGCATGGATGTTTGTGATGTCCTTAGGTTAGTTAGGTTTAACTAGTTCTAAGTTCTAGGGGACTAATGACCTCAGCAGTTGAGTCCCATAGTGCTCAGAGCCATTTGAACCATTTTTTTACAAGAGTAAACTCACTCGGGACT
The DNA here is from genome assembly GCF_021461395.2 of Schistocerca americana. Lineage (NCBI taxonomy): Eukaryota > Metazoa > Arthropoda > Insecta > Orthoptera > Acrididae > Schistocerca > Schistocerca americana. Next base: position 542,529,315 of record NC_060123.1, read on the forward strand.
CGGCAATCGTTAATTTAATGACGTCTGCGACTTCCAATCACACCATTTTGGACCACACCACCCACATCGGCCAGCCACTGCAGCACGATTCACGGCGACCAGTCAGCAGCGATCTCTGACCGTGACTGCAAGCAGCGTACGAAAATCGCCAAATAATAAGTCGGGAGGGAAGGTGATTTCCGTCTTATGGCCATAGCCAGCACTCTTAGCTGGGGTCGATTTACTTGAAGCTTTAGAATCACGTGATGTTACGCTTTGATTACATTATTCTACAAGAATTGCTTTCTGACTCCAATTCAACACAACGAAGTCACTTAAGGCAAAGAGAAAACTTAAAAATAAAAAAGCAAACAGGATTAATTAGAAAAAGGCCACAGAAATATACGCTCAGACTCTGTAGTGGAAGCAGCCTAAACTTTAAATTCAAGGCCGGCAGAGGTGGCCGAGCGGTTCTAGGGACTTCAGTCTGGAACCACGCGACCGATACGGCCGCAGGTTCGAATGCTGCCTCGGGCATGGATGTGTGTAATGTCCATAGGTTAGTTAGGTGTAAGTAGTTCTTAGTTCTAGGGGACTGATGACCTCAGAAGTTAAGTCCCATAATGCTCAGAGCCATTTCAACCATTTAAATTCAAAAAAATTATGACTTTTACAAAATTAGCTAAAATTGGAAACGCAAAAAATTAAATCATTACACACTAGATTCAACATACGGATCTGGTTACCAAACCTCTAAACGACACCTGAAATCTGCATTGCACTATACTTTCCAACGGTATGGACAGGAATTTCTAGAACAAACATAAAATAAAATAATTACCACACACGAAATACTTCAATAAATGAGTGTGTTAATATAAGACATCGTTAAACAAAACTCACCCAAGCTCAGGACTGTATGTGTGACCTTTAAGCAACAAAAATTGGGAAGCAGTTAACACCACTTAAACGTGATAAACCGCTTACGTTACCCAAACGTGCAGAGATCAGCACGAGCATCAAAAAGTATCTATAAAACAAAGAGATTTTAAGCCAGATGGGGGAGCACATCAATGAATATTAAAGGCTCAAATCTAAAAATTTTAATAACTAGACTATCTGTTAGCTACCCTCTTCTGAAAAAAAAAATTACGACCAGGCACAGCTGTCAATTAAAGGCTCTATAATATGCTTCAAATTAATAACAGACAAATAAAGCTGCCTATGGCTAGGCGCTACTACTTTACAATTTCAGAAGGAACAATCTTTTTTTTTTTTCAAAACCAGTGACGCAGTACAAGCAGCATAACAATGTACCATACCACTGCATGAAACAAATTCCTAATAGCTCGCTACAATTAAAACCTAACACTGACGATGTTAAGGGAGAACATCACTTTCAGCCAGTTATCTGACAGCGAAGGAAAGAAATCATTCACATGTAAACTGGTCGGTGCTTACCATTTTCAAACTGGTAGCGTTGTTGCCTCCTCAACAACTGTTAAGTCAAGATTAGCAGACGCCTTTATATGTCATTATTGAATCCACAAAACTTTACTTTGGACGGAGAACAACACCGTACTCATTATCTGTTCCAGTTGGCCCAAACTAAAGTACAATATGGCAATGGACACGCAGTACAGGCACAGCACCACAAATAGCCTGGTACCACTTCGCCAACTCAAAACGAAAGAATTCAAGACTGGCTAACACTTCACAGGCAAAAGGCAGAGTGCGGCGACAGGCTCTCCGAGCCCTTGTCCTAAATCTATAAACTTAACTGCAGCTTGTGAGAGTCGGTCACCAATTTTTCATACACATTCGGCATTACTAGTAATGAGGGTGTGAGAGTTTCTGCGCACAGCATGACATATGCATAGGCTATTGCATCAGAGCTTCTAGCAAATGAGGACTAGGGGGTACACTAGACAATTAGACAATATAGAAATTGTCACAGCTATACTTCAAGTAGAAGAAGGCCATGTAATGTGGAATTTTAACATGTATTTATATTATTTGTAAATTGCTGTCTATCGGCTGTGTATGTACGTTATGTTCTGGACACGAGTAAATAAATAAATCTTTGTTTAGGAATATAAGTAAACAAGTTATTTCCTATCGGTAGAGTAGCCTGCTTACAAGCTTAACTAGAGATTTGGTGTTCTATATTTTTTTGCACTTGACTCGAGGTTTACGTGAAAATTGTAAAGAATACTTGAAGAATACAGTGACTCGTGTCGCGTTCTGCCAAATATGTACAAGGTATGTAGGCACTTCATTTGAAAACGGAAAAGATATTATTGTTTATTTAGTGTCTCCAAAAAGAACCTTCTTCTTGATTATGTTTCTAATGAAATGATATCAAAAGTCAACCGAGTAACAGATGTGCGAGATATCGCAATCACTTATGAGTCACTTGAAAATCATAATGACCTGTTTAATATCTTAATGAGAGTATCACATGACCAAGCATTTGGCTACTAGAGTGGATAACGTTGGGCCGCAACCACTGTCATCTGACACGGTACTGAAGGTGGTCTGAAGTCCAATTGAGAGACGTCCTGGTGTGCAGTAGGAAGATAAGGAATTTTGATTCTTCAGAGCTGACAGATAATAATAGTCATTTTCACAGCACATGGGAACTGGTGATGTCGAGGAAAAATAGTAATAGCTGAGAATTTTCTGTGTATATCGGTCTGTAGAATGAACATGAGAGTTATCCATAACATGCATATTCCAATTTTTTTTAAATTTAGCCTACATGTAACTGTCTTTTTTAACCAACAATAATACAATGATATGAGACAGCTCAAGAGGGTTCTTTTATTAGAGTGTTACCACAGTGGTTAACACTGATTTACGAGAATTCTTCATTACGCAGGAGAAGTTATAGCCATTGGCGTCTTCGTTTATAGAGAATACTTTTCTTTAAACTGTAACTAGATTGATTAGGAAACTAGGTTTTGGTTTTGGATCGTTAGAATAAATTCTTAATTCCTGGTTACGATCATTACAACGTTATGGGACAGACCCTTAACTGCACTTTCCCGAAAATGTAAATAACATAAATATAATCATAAATTGTATAGCCAGAAAGAAATTCGCCAAAGGGAATAAAGTAATGAATTTTAGTAATTCGCAAGTTTGCACTCTCTTCGAAGCTCGTACTAACAAGCAACGACAAGTTATTATTTGTGACTGGCAAGGTACATTAATAAAACTCTGAAAAGTGTCAGTAATTAAGGTAACGATATCATATAACGAACAGTCGTAACTAAACTGCCTCGTATGCCGTCTTGTTTTATGTTACCTAAATCAATTCAGAGGGATGTAAAGCTGTTACTGTACAGACTACGGATTCAAATAGATGTTCTGTTACCTGGTACATTTGTCCTACTTGTTTATATACTTCGCAATACACTACAAACTGTAACTTGGACTATGGTTCACTTATATCAATCTAAGTAACGTACTACTCTATTAGTAAAACAGTTCACAGCCTTTTAGTACATTAAATGACTACGAAGGTAATGACTACGAAGGGAAAATATTCTGGGGAGTCTTACATAAAGAGTTTATTATCTCCGGTAATCTGCAACGTATTTCTTGAGCATGATAATGGGTAGTAATTTGACTTTCTCATTTGTAGTATTTCCCATAGTTTTATTTGTATAGTAGTTTGTCAATGGAAATGCTGGCATATTCTGGGCCTCTCAAAGAGGCAGTAAAGGTTTTTTTCTTTACATTGTTTTTGTGATTTCAGTGGACTGATTACAAATCCATCCTGACACTTGTACTTTAAATGCAACTTTTGCATTTTAATCCCTGTATTTCTGCAATTTTTGTATTTTTGTTTATTGTTGTTTTACGTTTTTATTACACTTAGTTAACACTAATGAACAGCTAAACAAACACATGAAATAGTTTGTATTATTGATAGTATTTTTATTCCACACATTGTTCCTCATATTCTATACCTACGATCAGATGTACCGAAACGCATAATTACGTTTACTTTTTTTCTGTCACATATCTGTTACAAATGTTCACAAGCCAGTATCACTTACAGCGACATATGAAAATCCAAGAGTTCACCTTTGCTAACTTGAAATCTGCTGAGACTTGCGTGCCTCGCTATTTTTCTACTTACTTATAGTTTTTGTTTTGCAAATTCATTTGATTTCATATGCACACCAATGGATGAGCGCAGCAATTCATTCATATTTTGATTTCCACAATATATATATTTTATTAGTAAATGCCACCCCACACAGTGACACCATTGATGTGTTCAAAGATTTTTGTTTATAACTGTATATTTCTTTCTTGTTGTTCGTTCATCTTTCATGTGAGGAAGTTTTTATGTTAAATGAACATCCATGTTTTAGATAATACCCTTTTGGATCACTGTGCTGCAATATGAAACAATTTTTACGTTTTCCTTATATCAGTTCCACGTGAAACTTTAGATACGCTGGGTGATGAATTCATGTATTAGAATGAACGATAGGCTTCAAGGAGACAAAACAGATGCTCTCTCTACTTTTCTTACTTTTTCTTATATTTTTCTCGTTTTTGTCATAGGTTGTCTGGACGAGAGAAACTGTTCGGGAAAGGTCCCACCACATTTCATCTTGAGACTTCTACTGTCAACAATTTTGAATCGGTAAATGATGTGAAGTGGCAGCCTGTTTCAGGAGTGCTCCCCACATTTTTATAATACTTCCATAGTTGACACGTATACGAAGTTCTTCTAACTTCATTTCCTTTCTGATTTGATTTTTATTTGCTGACATATCACTTGTACTGCACACTGATTACATGAGTGCGTTGGGGAGTATCTTGTATCGATGTAGACAACCCCTCTCGCTGTACTTAATTTAACATTTCCGACTTCGCTATTCTCCTTAATGTATCTGTCTGTGGGGCGATGTGAACTCTCTTCGCATTGAATGGGCTACAAGGGGAAGCCTTTTCATACTCACGAAGACCCAGCCATCACTCAAAAGAAAAACTGAGACAGTGGGCCACACAAACAGCCGCGCGAAGCTTTCGGCGCTGATTGTACCAGTACTTGAACTATAGGGCGGAATGCCAGTCGTAGGAGAGTCCAATAATATTAGTAGCAGAACGGGGGACCAATAGCGCTACGGGTGAGAATTCTGCCTATTATTAAACCTTCTGTGGGTCCACAGCTCAGCACTTGCCGATGTTTACTTCAAGGGAGTAATCTATCGTTTTATATGATCCAGGGTGATAGAATAAGCATTAAATTTTCGTACCAAAGGAGCACTCATTGAGCTAAAGACTGTGTTCAGGGTACACTCAGTTTCTGGCGCAGCTGTCTCTTTACATGTACACTGAGGCATTTTGCATCTCTGGAGGTCGGCTTTGGCTACCAGCCAATGCAAAACCTTCCGGACTTTATAACCACGAAGATTTCTTTGTTTGAATGCTCAGTCCCCTTTCTGTTTCCAGTTACATTTCTTCTTGAAAGTCTGATGCTGTTTTTCGTCGAGTAGTGCCCTCTTAAATTAGGTGGGATGTAAGCTTCGTCTGTTGTTGGCCTGAATTAGTCAGAAATTTCTACAGTCGTGAACACATGAGATCTTTACAGTTACTTCTTGCGGTGACTCTCAGACGAATGTACAAGTTGTTTCAGAGCTGTATTCAAAAGTTCCTGAAGTAAAATAAAATAAATATGTAGTTACTTACGTGGATTTGCCTCTGCCTGAGTAAATTTCATTGGCATAGATTGCTCATTTCCTTGTTAAATGGAATCTGCTTAACGAAGCTGTTGTCAATCAGCAGTGTTGTAGATTAATACTTATCACCACTCCCTGAACTGTAAGTGAGTTATTGCCTTACTGGAATTAGCATATTAAAAGCCTGTCTTTGAATCAATATGACTTTTTTGAACCAATCCTGCTGTCTGATACGGTATATATACACACAAGTTCGTAGCATTCACTTTTCATTATTTGATTCCATCCAAGCTACTTGATTTGTTACATTTATTTAAAGCAACTGTACGGTGGCTCCATGCCATATTGAGCACAGCTCTAGAATCGTAATGACACCAGTAAACATTGGTGATAGCACAGTCAGCTAATTGACCTTCTTACGCATTGAAATTGCGAGCCACCATAAATTAATGTTATTTAAGGTTCGGCATGATACATAGACGGCTGTTGATGAGAACGATCGTTACTTTCTGCCTGTACTGCCAAGTGCATTGCCGTGTTAGTTACATGGGGTCTTGTAATTAAAATGTGAGGTGGAATGTATATTTTGAACTAGCATTCTGATCTTAATGATTCAGGAAAGTATTGGTTTAATTATTGGTGGAAACTGAGGGTCAGTGATTACGTATCTGAGGGAACATCCAGATCTGCAAAGCATGGAGCTATTAGCAGAACGCAAAGAAAGTATCCAACTTCAGCAACAGAAGGTATTGCCTGCAGCGGAACATCGACATTCAGAAATTAAAATTATTGCTGCGTGGCATGAAACGTTTTCATTATTTTGACAAATGTCACTCGACCAACGCCTACCCGAGGCTCACACATCACAAATAGCAGCCTGTGTATTGTGCCTCCGTCATACACTTTCAATTCTAGGACAGCATCTCGATAAACGCTTACTTATTAAGTAATGTTGAGCAATAGCTTTCCAAACACCATTTTCAATTGCACTTAGATTATCTAAGCGTATGTGTCTGTCACTAGTCCATAAAACGTTCTTAGTTAGATATCGTTTTGATATGAATAGTTAACTACTAAATGTGTCAATACTGAAACCCGAGTCGCAACACTTACGGAAGACGCAAATAAACAGAAAGAACAAATAGGTGACTTATCGCAAAGAGTTGAGGAGATTTCAGATAAATTGACAAATCTTAGTTTAAATGGGGACAGAGATTCAGATGATACAGCTCCATTGCCATTTGCAGAAACAGAAGAGTACCAGAATAAAAATAAACATGTAGAAAATCAGGAAAAATTTAATGAACGCTTTAAAAGGCAATTTGAGGCGTTACAAAAGCAAGTTAAACAAATTGAAAGCGAAATCGCAGGAAAAGACTGTAGAAGAAATTTCGAATCACCGATGGCAGCGGGTTTTGAAGAAAATAATTTATTTCATTTACGAGTTGCAACAAGAGAGCGCCAGGCGCGCAAACTTGACAATAATCGACATTCGGACTGGGACAGACGCGGTAGGTCTTTGTCGCCACGAGGCGAAAACTTCGACTAGAAACACTTTTTAACTGTTCGGAAATTTAAGATCTTTCGCAATTCTAAGAATGACATAAATCCATGTTCATGGTTAGATCAGTTTATGTACGCACTTCCACCAAATTGGCCACTAAGTCACAAACTGGAATGTATGTGTGGGTATTTAGGTCCTCAGGGGATTCACTACACTAAGTGAATATGTGCCATAGCGTGCACAGGGCACCGAGCTGTAGTAGTGCTATTTCCGTTTCAGTTTTCTGCACTGCTGCCCGCTCTTTTACTATTCTTGGTATCTATCAAAACAACTCTTCAACTATTATTCTATCTAGAAAAGGAGTCAGCAAAGAATAACCGGATATGACTATTTTACCCAAAGGTAATCTCGGAAATTACCGTTTGGACTTACTATATCTTCTGCAGTATTCATTCGTAGTTTAAAACAAATTTTACCTGTCTGTCTTCGTAACAATATTACTTCAAATGTTGACGATATTCTTATTGCTAAACGTTCTTGGAGTGAGCATAACAAAATTTTGGATTCATTATTACGTATTTTTGCAAGAGTTGGCATTACAGTGAACTTGGATAAATCTGAATTTGGTCGTTCTCAGGTGAAATTTCTTTCTCATATTATTTCTACAGAAGGTATTCTTCCTGATCCAGAGAAACTAGACACTATTCGAAATTATGCTGTTCCTACTACAAAACGTGATGTTCGTAGTTTCCTTGGTGTCTGTAATTTTCTTAGACGCTTTGTCAGATTGGACAATTTGCCCACACCTCGTTTATGTGAACTATATGGAAAGAATTCTAATTGGTGTTGGGATGAGAAAGCTCAATCAGAATTTGAACAACTTCGTGATGCTTTAGTTGATGCTCCACTTCTTTCACATCCGGATTTATCTAAAGATTTTTGTTTGGCGACGGACTCATCATACAAAGGCCTAGATGCACACTTATTTCAAGAGATAGAAGAAAACGACGTTGTAGTACAGAAAACTGTTGCATTTGGAAGTCGTGTTCTTTCTAAATCAGAAAAGAATAATTCGATTACGGAACTTGAAGCTCCGGCTGTTGTATGGGCTTTCACAAAATTTCGCATATTTTTATATGGCAGACATACTAAGGTTTACACCGATCATCGAGCTCTGGAATTTCTTATGTCAACAAAATTAACACATGGAAGATTGTCACAATGGGCGCTGTATCTACAGGAATTTGACTCTAGTGTTGTTTACATACAGGGTTCTTCAAATATTATTGCTGATGCTTTATCACGTGCTCCTATGGGTTTGAAACAAAGTGCTGAGGAGGACTGCAAAGAAAGCAATTATTGTTTGGTGTATAATCAAGGTGTTGCGTTTGAAAATTTTATTTCGTCTTCGCTCCAGGACATCGCTAAGGAGCAAAACAAGGATCCAATATCTGGAAGGAAATTAAGGAGAAGTGGAGGAGACAGGAAAGCGTAGCGATTAGAGAGTATTATTTAGTTCGCAATGATATACTTTTTGAAACGAAAGTCGGTTGACAACTCTGTTTGGTTAGTTTGAATTCCTGATGAGTGGGTTAAACTCGTAAATTTATTTGGTATACACATTTCAGTTATGCACACTTTGGTCCCAGAAAATGCTATCATGAATTACGAGAAAATTGCTACTTCAGTAATATGGAAAAATGTATTCGATTTGTTCTTGCCAAATGCAAATTACGTCAAAAAGCTGAGCCGAACTATTTCTCACAGAGCACCGTTGTTTCCTATCATTCCAGCGAAATTAAAGGAGATGGCTGCAGTCGATTTGTTCGGTCCAGTGGTTCGTTCTACTAATGGTTTTGCATACATTTTGGTAGCAGTGGAATTGTCATCAAGATATGTGTGTCTTACACCTTTACGCAAAACAACAGCTCGTTCAATACGTAATGCTTTCATCACACATTTTATTAAAGAAGTGGGTCATGTTGATAAGGTTATATCAGATAATGGATCACAGTTTCGCACTAAAATTTGGCTTCGCACTCTTCGGCGTCGTAAGATTAAACTAATTTTCCTTTCACTTTTTCACTCTCAATCTAACGCTTCAGAGAGATGGATGAAGGAAATCAATAAATTGTGTCGTCTTTATTGTCATCAGAATCACTGAACGTGGGATCAGTGTCTTCATATTTTTCAAAACATTCTGAATGAACTCCCTAATAATTCAACTTCTTTACCGCCTATATAGATATTAAAAAATAAAGCACCGACAAATCGCATTTCTGAAATCGTTCCTTTTCCGCCTTCACGGAAACTGCGGCATTCTGAAGTTGTCAACCTGGCTCTACAAAATATTGTATCTGCGGCTGCTAGAAGAGAGAAATCAGCTAAACGTCCTCGTCCTTTAAAAACCTTGTCAGTTGGTCAAAAGGTGTTAAGTCTCATCGTTTGTCTCACAAAGGAAAAGGCTTGTGTCGCAAAGTTTTTCTGCTTTATAACGGTCCATATAGAGTTCGAAAAATTAGTCATGATAACACTGTCGAAGTAGAAACTCTTAAATCTCGGCGCTCTAAGGGAATACATCATACATCGAACGTTAAAATCTTTGTGGAATGATACACTTTCGGGAAATTAACAGTTATACGTAAACATGCAGAGAATGTAAGGATACCGCGCCGTGTTCTGGCGGCGGCCCATACTCAAAGCAACAGTCAAGTCTGCGTGCCGCACAAGGCAATCGTTGACCGCAAACAATTACTTCCTACGTCACGCGTACCTACTGCTGATCGAGCGCTCAGTGCGAATGCACTGACAGCCGTAAACAAACGCACAGTCTCAGTTCTCCGAATAAACTCAGTATAAAGCTATAGTGACTTGATAAATAATGTTTTAAACGTTCAGTTTTTTTCAAGATACAGTTGTATGAAATATTTAAGAACTTCAGGTAAATTCTGTGTGTCCGACGTTAAGAGGACTTGCTATCGATAAAATTTCAGGAAGAATGTAATTTCTAAGAAGAAAGTAATAAACTAAAAAGGTAACTATTAATTGAGTTTATTTTTCAGGTAACATATCTCCACTTAGGTACGTACTTTAGACGTAATTTGCTGCTCGCGATTACGTGATTATACTTTGTGTTAACTGATTTTGACAATGATTGATTAAGGAACAGGGTTGTTACTTATGTATATTATGCATCGCTTGGCTGCTCTGCTTTTTCACTGATGTCATATTTTTTTAATTATGTGTCTGCAGTGCTTATTTGTTTAAATTATAATTGTCACCTGATTGTTGTTGTTGTTGTGGTCTTCAGTCCTGAGACTAGTTTGATGGCTCTCCATGCTACTCTGTCCTGTGCAAGCTTCTTCATCTTCCAGTACTTACAGCAACCTACATCCTTCTGAATCTGTTTAGTGTATTCATCTCTTGGTCGCCCTCTACGATTTTTACCTTCCACGCTGCCCTCCAATGCTAAATTTGTGATCCCTTGATGGCTCAGAACATGTCCTACCAACCGGTCCCTTCTTCTTGTCAAATTGTGCCACAGACAGCTCTTCTCTCCTGATTAGTCGTGCTGATATGGTTATGTATGTAAGTTATACTTTGTGCTTTATCTGCTTGCGCCTTCATGTCTACTTATTAAGAATACACATGAACATTTATTTGCTTTTGCTGATATGATGCTAATGACCTGTTTATTATGTAAGGTATATACTTGTCACTTTGCGTATGGATTGCATATTTTCACATTTTTGTTTAGTTGTCATAACTAGTCTTTAATTTGGTATATAGAAAAGCTGATATTCTGTGTACGAACATTGAGTTAAGGTCACACTATGGTAATAATTGTAGATTGTTCGCTTGGCAGAGCCTCGTTGTAGGGATTGTGCTACATCCATTTGTTGACATTGTGTTCTCTACTGGTATATTTACTCGCTATTGCATGTTTTGCTTACGCTCAATGCTTTATATTTTAAGATAAGAAAATGAACTGCCATAATTCTACGATCGACATTGGTACAAGAAACTTCATTGAAGTCACATGAGCTGGAGGTTGTATGGAAGCTGTATAAATTTATACTAATAGAAAGGAAGCTAACGACATGATATACCAACACTAGGTTTAGACCATTGACAGTTATTACACTGCATTCTTCGTGAGCAATTGAAATAGCAAGTGACACTTGACACACAAAAATAAAAAAATACTCCATATGTTTGCTTCTGTTTTGCCATGATTCTTGAAGAGGTGTACACACTGTGAAGTATTACGATCATTCACACTCCGTACTCGTACTTACTTACTGGAAGTTATTCAAATTAAAGGCTGTTAGAGGTCATGTATGCATTTCTTTTATTTAATGATGGATAAGGTAGCCAAAATTTATTTTATAATTCGTAATGAGTAGAAGATTTGGGTTAGGTGGATTACACAGAGGTTGTGTGTGGACATTGTGTCTTCGGATTGTATGGGATAATTAATTGAAGTTTGCACTAGGATTTTATCTGTGCTTGTTCGAGGAGACTGATTAGAGGAGAGAGTTGTTATGGAAGTGAAATGATATTGGTGATAAGGTTTATATGTATCGACGTACTGAAGAGGTATTATTGAGGTATTGAGATTGTGTGAAGTTGATGGTTATTGGAGTTTTGGTGGACAAGAGGTAAGGTAAATGATATTGATGATAAGGTTTATATGTATCGACGTAAGAGGTACTATTCAAGTATTAAATTTGTGTGATGCTGATGATTATTGGAGTTTTGGTGGATAAGAGGTAAAGTAAGTGTGGAGCATTTTTTTTTTGTTGGTTTATATGGAACAACGAGGATGAAGATGGCAGACTAGAATATTCAAGTGGAAGGAAGATTGTCTACACACACACTTTGTGGAATCAATAAGCTGTATATACTTTTTTTGGAGAGAGGAACTACTTGCGTATCATAGCACACTGACAGTTGTTCAGCAACCGTACATTTTGATTTGGCTTGGCAAACATTGGTCTTGACATGATGACTATGACGATGACTATTTATTATTGACTGTTATACACTGTTGCCACTACTACTTGATACACAAGTTGAACATCAAATTTTGATAGAACTGCATTTACACAGTTAACACTATTCAGTTACACAGTAGTACTTAAATGTGGATGAAAGATGAATGAGTGTGTTTTGTGTGTTTTCCTTTCCTAATCCCAAATAATTGTTACCGACCTATCTCCTAAATATTATTTTTCTTGTTTGTTGTAGCTTGCACTGACACCCATAAATATTATAGGTTTACTGATATTTGTGTATTTGTAATAGTTAATATGACAATTATCTGATATCATTTGTGTGTTTATTATAATTTGTATGTTTAGTGTAAGAGCATTGATAATAATTTTGTAAAAGCAATTACAAGTTTATTCAAACTGTTTTTCGTGCTTGCACTTGTTCAGCATTGACGGGTGCCACTTGGAAATGTTTAATTTCTGCTGATGAACTCTGATGAACTGTTTAATTGGTGATAGCGAATATTATGGACTGTTACCTGCACTTGTTCAACATTGATAGGTTCAACTTGGAAATGTTTAATGACTGCTGATCAGCTCTGATGAACTGTTTAATTAGTGATAGTAAATATTATGGACTGGTACCTGCTCTTGTTCAACATTGATGGGTGCCACTTGGAAATGTTAAATTACTGCTGATGAACTCTGATGAACTGTTTGATTAGTGATAGTGAATATTGTGGACTGTTACCTGCACTTGTTCAACATTGCTGGGTGCCACTGTTGGAACTGCTTCTACTGAAATGATAACACTTATTGGCGTCTGCACCTGTTCAACATTGCTGTGTGCCACTGATGGAACTGCTTCTACTGAAATGATGTCACTTGTTGGTGTCTGCACCTGCTCAACATTGCTGGGTGCCACTGATGGAACTGCTTCTACTGAAATGATGTCACTTGTTGGTGTCTGCACCTGCTCAACATTACTGGGTGCCACTGATGGAGCTGCTTCTACTGAAATGATGTCACTTGTTGCTGTCTGCACCTGTTCAACATTACTGGGTGCCACTGATGGAACTGCTTCTACTGAGATGATGTCACTTATTGGTGTCTGCGCCTGCTCGCCATTGCTGGGTGCCACTGTTGGAGCTGTTTAAATACTGTTGATGAAATGTTATGAGATTGCTATTGGCGCCTGTTGGCCATTGCTGGGTGCTACTGTTGGAATTGTCAACTACTCTGAGGAGTGCTACCTGTTTATTGAACTACTGAAAAGATTTTATGTGAATATCTGTATAAACTGATTTTTTGTGTATTTACTGTTTATGAGATGTTATGAGACTCTTACCTGCACCTATTCGTCATTGCTGGTGCCATTGATTGAATAATACTTGCGTAAACTATTATGTAAAATCACATGTATGCAAGCATTTGTATTCCTTACTGTATTTTATACATTAGGTTATTGAAGGGTCAGTGTAAAGCCAAAATTTATTCAGTTATGTGATATTTACTTGTTAATATCATCTTTTATTTTTGTCTGTATTTTTTTGGACGAATTTGGTGGTATTTTCACCACCAATGTTGGCAAAAATACGATCAAATTCTAGCCCGTGGAGGAGGGGCAAATGAAAGGTGGCTACACTGAGTCACAGCGCCAGAGATTGTGCCAAAGAGTATTATTCCGCCGCCTCCACTGGCACAGTAGTTGTTTAGAGAATGTCGAGGACAGTTGTACTTCAGAGGTTGCTGTGGGCAGTGCTTGTTGAGAGTATGTCGAGAGCTGTACTAGTTGAGAGCATGTCGTGTGCAGTTGTTCTTCTGCTGGCCGAGAGAGTTGATGCTGTTTGGTTGGTGTAATGTATATATGGAAGATGTTGCAATGATCACAGGGTATTTTTCGTCAATATATATGGAGGTAACAAAAACTTTTTTTCTTTCAAATTTCGTAAGTAGCAATGCGTCTTGGTCACAGGTTCAGTCAACAAAGCATCTGGCTCGTGTTCATGTATTAGACTTGTAATTCTGATTTCTTTGTGCCATTATAGTATTTCTGGGTTTTTTAATTACTTCATTGTAAATAGTGTTTAAAACTTCTTGTCGTATTGAGGACGAACCGTGCCAGGTACATGTACGATGAGTTACACTACCACACACAGAACAGTTACACTTGTGCTTTATTGTTTCGTAGTTTTTGTAGTTTCAGGGGACTTGATTAATCAACTGTGTTAACGGAAATTTCCCTTCATTCTTTATTGTTATTTTATGCAGTCAGATTGCGTACTAACACTGCTCAGGGCCAACCGGTTACGAGACTTCGTAACCGGACACACAGCTACTAAAATTATATTTTCATTATATAAATAAGCCCCCATGCACAGTACAAAGGCGTTGCAGGTTGAGGTACCAAATTGATACTGCGAATGGGTGGAACATTCGTAGATGGTATGACAGTTTTTAGATATAGGATGTGTATGTAAAGGAAAGAATTCTGGCCGCCCTCGAGTTCCTGAAGAAAATGTTACACGAGTCCAAAGTGCTTTCAAAATGAAATCGTCGTGACAGTCGGGAGTCACAGTTACCTACAACAACAATTTTTCGTGTTTTGAGACGTCGGTTGGTTATGAAGCCGTACAAGTTACACCTTTTACAAACTCTGCTTCCTGATGACAAACGCAAACGTGTGGCAGTTTATAATGAGATTCTTGATACTAATGACAATGATAACACTTTTGCACAACGCATCGTGTTCAGTGATGAAGCGACTTCCCATGTTAGTGGCCAGGTAAACAAACGCAATGTTAGAATTTGGGGCCTACAGAACGCACATGTACGAGATTCGCCCAAAGTCAATTTTTTTCTTTTTTTTGCGATATCTCGATCATGTGTTTACGGCCCATTCTTCTTTGATGGAAAAACAGTTAGCGGTCAGCAGTATCTCGCTGTGTTACAAAACTGGTTGTTTCTGGTTGTTTTCGAGGCTGCACGAAGACAACTTCATTTCTCAGCAAGACGGGGCACGAACTCACTTGAGTCGCCAAGTGCTTGTAAATCTGAATGAAACTCTACCGAACGGTTGGATTGGTCTTCAAGGAGCTGGCGACTTAGCATGTCCCAGTTGGGCTCCACGGTCACCGGATTTGACATCCGCTGACTTCTTCCTGTAGGGTTTCGTAAAAGAAAACGTTTATGTACCACCACTCCCACAGAACCCGGAAGAGTTGAACAACCGGATCCGTACTGCCATAACATCAGTGACGAAGGACGTGCTTGCTCTAGTATGGGAGAAATTTGAGTATAGATGTGATATTGTTCCTGTCGCTGATGGAGGAGATATTGAACATCTGTAATCTGAACTTGAGAGCTTCGTAAATATGAGTGTAAAGTTTCATATTCTTATGTCTTAAATTTTAATAAGTATATGCATTCGAAATACGCATATTCTCTTTGAAACACCATGCATAGCAGTAAAAGAGAAACTGTTAAATTCCCTAATAATGTGAAAACATAAATTGTATAATCGATGGTACTGGCTGGAGATGAGACATTGTTTTTAACAGTTCTTCAGTTTTTCTGTGGTAATAGCTACATAACGAATCATTTTAAGGAACTGAAATTAACAAGTTGAAGTTTGGAAAATGGAGTAATGAAATAGAATTGGATTTGAGGAATGGAAAGTAATGGCTACAGTAAGCAGAAAAGAAAGTGAAAACGATTTCCAGAGACATCAGTCGTCTGTTAGCTTAAACGTCAACTGAAGTAATCTTAGAACGACAATACAAAGATTTCCGGTTCTGGTCATTGACTTCCAAAGACACGGAAAACTAAGTGTTAAAGCCGGCCGGAGTGGCCGAGCGGTTCTAGGCGCTACAGTCTCGAACCGCGCGACCGCTACGGTGGCAAATTCGAATCCTGCCGTGGACATGGATGTGTGTGATGTCCTTAGGTTAGTTAGGTTTAAGTAGTTCTAAGTTCTAGGGGACTGATGACCTCAGAAGTTAAGTCCCATAGTGCTCAGAGTCATTTGAACCATTTTTTTTTTAAGTGTTAAACGTGACGAGTGAAATTCGAACAACACTTTTCGAAACGGTTGGTGGGTTTTCTTCGTTACAAGTGTGAGTCCACACCGCTCGTCTTCCTGAATAAAATTGTACCACCATGTGAATTTAGACAATGTCATTTAACGCAACATGAATTCGTACCAATAATGAAGGAAAAATTAAGAAGTAGTGATAACCAAAAACTATATTGAACGAATGTGCGAAACAGATTGTTTAGAGTTACAACAAAGTCTGTATCTGGGAAATGTATGTTTAAGATATATAAATCTGACAATTTTACATTCAGTATTATTGTTGGTGATTGTATAGATAAACACGGGTAAAACTGAGAGACTGTGATTTTCAGAGAGGTTACGAATGCTATTAGTAATCTCGATATTTGCGCTCTAAAGCCACAAACTTACACTGGTCCAAGGCATTCCTTTCATCTATGTTTGATAGATAACAAGTTACATCTCATCCGTACATCATTTATTCACGTTATAGACACCTAGACACCTTAAGAATGTGTTTCACTATAACTTACAAAAATTATAATTGGTTATTTAAAGAAATCGTGAAGTTTAGGTGTTAACTTGTTTACAGTGTTTCAGCCACAGTCATATCGAAGATAATGAAAGACTAAAGTAGCAGTGATATCTTTTATCGGTAGTCAGTTTATAGATAAAAACTAGCTTACCTGAAGGTCCTCTGCTTCCTGACGGCAATTCTGCACACTACTGACTCGAAGGTAATGGGGGCCAGTGTATGTTAGATAGCAGCGACTATCGAACTAATTACTGTATTCACAAAGATTTAACATTATCTTTACGTAAGTAAGTCCGAATGGGTGCCGTCAAGAACGTCCACAAGAAACTTAGCGGTGGAGGGGGTGGGGGGAAAGGGCACTGACGATTCACTGGGCTCTTTGGCCAGAGACGTGTGAGAAGAGACCCTGTCATTAAGGTCAGTCTGTGGTGGCACGAGGAGGGTGAAGAAAGAAAGTAAGAAAATGCCATCTCCCTCCACGATATCGTATCTTCCTCTCCAATTTCAACGCTACCGCTTATTTAACGATTTGTGTCATCTTGTTACTTTCTTAAACTACATATTTGGTGCAAATTATAATTAGTTTGCCCCCACACTCCGATTGGCCTGTATCTAAGTAGCTCATCAGAGAGCCCAGAAAGCTGAGGAAAACTAATTCATATGTTACTATATATCATCTTATTAACTTTTTGGAAACATTAACATGCAAATAATCCATGATGCTGTCGTTGGGTTAGTAATTTTGCCTCGTGTCTGAAGCCGTGATAGGAAGTATTATTATTAGTATAGTTAAGAATGCTTTCTTTGTCATGGCTCGATATCATAGCTGCTGAGTCCTCTCTGAATGTGGGTGATACACCAGAGAATAATCTCAGTTTTACGCTATATTTTCACTTAGTGCTCCTGAACACTTCTATAACATCGTTGCAAGAGATATTTAGTAAGATAGGTTCTACATATTATCGATTATGTTTCCACACAATGTCTTTACACGACGCAATAAAATATATGTTGCCTGACAAAAAAGGTGAAGCAAAGAGAAGACATGGCCGGTTGTCAGTGCAACTTCGTGCATGTACACAACATTGGTGGATTTGTAAATATTTACAATTACAGTCATTGTGACAGCTATAGCAGCCATCAGAGCGCAATGGGTTTGTTCGTATTCACGCTGTTCCTCTAGTTGGATATTATGCGCCGTGAACAGTGTTATATGTTGAGTGGTCTATGTGAAGGACACAAAGGGGGGTACATATTCGTAAGAGACAGCATTGTCAGCACCTGTCAGAATTTGAAAGGAGCCTCACAATGAGTCTGTATTAGGATGGCTGGCCAAATCGAGCAATATCCAGATTTCAGAGGCAATTGCTAGTGACAGTGACCCAGAGATGGACTGCATGGTAATGTGAGGGCATCGATACTCGTGAAGTTTATGGTCGACCATGTCTGACCACATAAAGGAGGATATCTGTATTGTGGGCTAAGCACGTCATAACCCATTTTCCCGTACAGCAGAGATAAAGTCTTTGATTAACAATCAAAACGCAGTTGGTCCCGGGTTCCAAACGCTCTCCAGCCTAAACTTTGAATACAATTCAGCAGAAACGGCGGCCGAAGGCTTCTAGCATAAGAAGTCACCCTCCTTCTGTCAGTTTCCTTGTCAAATAGGGTGCGTGTACGGACAGAGATTGAGGCATTTTCTTGCCCTGGGTGTGTGAAACCGCCACTAAAGGTGGAAGAATCAGCAATGATCATCGGCGTGAGGATGCACAAGGCAATGGCAACCACCGCCATGAAAGGCACTTCACGTGTATCCACAGGACAGGTGGTCTGCAACTGGAAAGTGTCATGATGATTTCACCATTGACAAAAAATTCCAGACTAGTCCCCCATCTCCGGGAGGAGACTGCCATTGGGGTTATGATCGAGAGAAAAGATCAAATAACCAATGAAAGGATAAAGTTGTATGAGACAATGCGTGGAAGAAGTTTGAACGTGGTAGAAACTATGAAAAGGAAAATGCTAAGACCCAAACCAGAAGTAGTAGGCACCAGTGAAGGGAAATGGGTAATATCAATAGCAGTGGAAATTGGAATAACGGGAGTAGGATTCGTTATGAATAGTGATGTAGGACTGTGAGTGAGCTACTGTCAACGGTTCACTGATACGGCTGTTTTTATCAGTATCGACAGAAAACCGACAGCGAATGCGATACTTCAGATATCTATGGTATTATTGTCGAGGTCCAGTGTGCAGGCCAGTTTTGGATGGTTTTTCAGGCGGTTTTCCATCTGCCTGCGCGAATGCGGGCTGGTTCCCCTTATTCCACCTCATTTACACTCTGTCGGCGATTGCTGTACAAACACTTTCTCCACGAACTCGTACACCATAGTTACTCTAACACGCAAGCATTGGGGTTACACTCGTCTGCTGTGAGACGTTCCCAGGGGGGTCCACTGGGGACCGAACCGCACAATAACCCTGGGTTCGGTGTTGGCCAGCGGTAGGGTGGGTGGACTGCTGTAGCCTGTTGTGAGGCTGTTTTCCACTGAGAGCTATGGCGGGGACGAAGCCTCTCCGTCTTTTCTAGGTTCCTAGTTCCATACAGTACAATATAACAGCGAATACTCTGTTCAAAAGTCACAAGAGGACTGGGTATACTTGAAAAAAGGCTGGATGATATAGGCTGATTCCAGTTACATTACATCATTTTTAGGTAGACAATATTGTATTGTAAGGCGTACTCAGATCGCAACTTAGTAGTTTAGATGACTGACATCTCTAAAAAGAGCATAGCGTAAGTACAAGAAAGGCAAATGCAAAGAAATTATTTACAATAGGAGAAATACTTCAATTGATTGACCAAAGAAGGAAGTACAAAAATGTTCAGGGTAATTCAGGAATACAATCATTTAGTCATGAAATACATCGGAATTGAAGGGAAACTAAAAGGAAATGGTTGTATGAAAGCTCTGAAGAAATGGAAAAAAAAATGATTGTCGGAAGTACTGACTTAGCATATAGGAAAGTCAAAACAACCATAGATGAAATTAAAAGCATGGGTGATAAGATTGAGAGTGCAGTAGGATTTCAACTGCTAAATGCAACGAAAAGGGGAGACAGATAGAAAGAATACACTGAAGGCATCGGTGATGGTGAAGACTTGTCTGATGACGTGAGAGAAGAAGAAAGAGGAGTAGCTATGGAAGACATAGGGAATCCACTATTATAATCCGAATTTAAAGAGCTTTGGAAGAATTAAGTTCGAATGAAGTTGAAGGGATAGAATTTCTCAAATCATAGGGGAAAGTGGTAACAAAACGACTATACACGCTGGTGTGTAGAATGTATGACACTGTCGACTTTGGAGAAACATCACCTATGCAATTCCGAAGATAGAATTGAAAATTGCGAGAGACATCACACGATCACCATAGCAGTTGGAAAAGAAAACTGAGGATGTGTTAGCTCCCGATGAGTTTGGCTGTAGGAAATGTCAAGGCACCAGTGAGACAGTTCTGACGTTTTGGTTTATAATGGGAACAAGAGTGAAGAAAAATCATAACACTTTATAGGAGTTGTAGACCTGGAAAAAGCTTTCGATAGTGTCAAATGTTGCAAGATATTGGAAATTCTGAGAAAAGTAGGGTAAGCTATAGGGTAAGAAAGGTAATACACAATATGTAAAAGAGTCAAGAGGGAACAATAAGAGTGGAAGACTAAGAACAAAGTGATCGCATTGAAAAGGGTGTAAGACAGGGAAGTAGTCCTTCACCCCAACTGTTCAACCCATACTTCGAAGAAGCAATGACCGAAATAAAAAGAAGTCAAGAGTGGAATTAAATTCAGGGTACAAGAATATCACTGACAACATTTTCTCAATGAAAGTGAAGAAGAATGACAGGATGTGGTGAATGGAATGAACAGTCCATTTAGTATAGAATATGGATTGAGACGAAACAGAAGAAAGACGAAAATAGTGAGAAGTAGCAGAAATGAAAACACCGAGAAACTTAGCACCATGACTGGTGATTATTAAGTATATGAATTCTACTACATAGGCAGCAAAATAACCCATGACGGATGGAGTAGATTAGCAGTGGACAAATAGAGCAGTCCTGGCCAACGGAAGTCTACTAATATACAACACAGGCCGTAATTTCAGATAGAAAATTCTGAGAATGTGCATTGTAAGGTACTGAAATACGGACTGTGGCAAAATCGGAACAGAAGAGAATCGAGGCATTTGGGTTCAAAATGGCTCTGAGCACTATGGGACTCAAATTCTGAGGCCATCAGTCCCACAGAACTTAGAACTACTTAAACCTAACTAACCTAAAGACAACACACACATCCATACCTGAGGCAGGATTCGAACCTGCGACCGTAGTGGTCCCGCGGATCAAGACTGTAGCGCCTAGAGCCGCTCGGCCACCGCGGCCGCCGAAGCATTAGGGATGCGGTGCTATGGAATAATATTGAGAATTAGATGAACTGTTAAAGTAAGAAATGAGGAGGTTCTCCGCATGATCGGCGAGGAAGAGAATAAATGAGAAACACTGACGAAAGAAGGGACAGGATGGTAGGACATCTGTTAAGGCATCATAGAATAACGTCCATGGTACTAGAGTGAGCTGCAGAGGGTAAACATAGTAGAGGAAGACAGAGACCAAAATAAAACCAGCAGATAATAGAGGGCGATGGTTGCAAGTGCTACTCGACGGTGAAAAGGTTTTCAAACGAGAAGAATTCGTGGACAGCCGCATCAAAGCATGCAGATGCCTAATGACCGAAGGGGAAAAATGGAAAAAGACTGGAAAGACTCAGATCCCTTTTTGAACATTGTATTTTCGTGCTCAGTGACCATTGGCAGAGGAGGAGAGATCCCATTTAGCAATGTTTTGGAGGCGCACAGATATGTTATTTACCGATTTGTGGTTTTCGTAGCCATTGGGTATGATTTCAGGCCGGGGGATCTCTGATGACTCGAAGATACGTCATAGACAGCCAGCATCCTGTGACCAGACTGGATGTCAACTCTGTCCCACTGGCAGTATCATGAATGTCAAGAACCAGTTTCAGCAGTTGTGGGCCAGCTAGCGTCAAGAGAGGAGACAATAGCTTTAGACACATCCTCCCCAACTGAATCAGTGCACAAATGCTGGCCAAAGGTCGTGCAGTCTCTTAGTGATAACTGGACTCACACTTCTTAGTAAATGTGACTAGAATTTGTACTCAATGAAACAATGACAGATGGCATACCCTCTCAAACCATCAAGTTTCAATTTATTTCCTCCTCTTTTTCTAGGTATTTCGCTTTCTTTGTCAGTAACTGTTCAAAACGTACCATGGATAAAGTACACTATGTGATCAAAAGTATCCGGACACCTGGCTCAAAATGACTTACAAGTACGTGGCGCCATCTATCGGTAATGCTGGAATTCAATATAGCGTTGGCCCACCCTTATCCTTGATAACAGCTTCCACTCTCGCAGGCATACGTTCAAACAGGTGCTGGAACGTTTCTTGGGGAATGGCAACCCATTCTTCACGGATTGCTGCACTGAGGAGAGGTATCTGTGAGGCCTGGCGCGACGTCGGCGTTCCAGAACACCACAAAGATGTTTTACAGGATTCAGGACAGGACTCTGTGCCGTCCAATCCATCACAGGGATGTTGTTTTCATGTAACCACGCCGCCAAAGGCCGCGCGTTATGAACCAGTGCTGCTCGTGTTGAAAGATGCAATCGTCATACCCGAATTGCTCTTCAAGAAGGTGCTTAAAACATCAATTTAGGCCTGTGCTATGTTAATGCCTCGCAAAACTAGGGTTGCAAGCTCCCTCAATGAAAAACACGACCACACCATAACACCGCCGTCTCCGAATTTCACTGTTGGCACTACACACACTGGTAGAAGACGTTCACCGGGCATTCGCTATACCAACACACTGCCATCTGATCGCCACATTATGTACCGTGGTTCGTCGCTCCCTAAAACGTTTTTCCACTGTTCAATCGTCCAATATTTACGCTACTTACTCCAAGCGAGGCGTCGTTTGGAATTTACCGGCATGATATGTGTCTTATGAGTAGCCGCCCAGTCATTAAATCGAAGTTTTCTCGCCTCCCGCCTGACTTCGTAGTACTTGTAGTGGATCCTGATGCTGTCTGGAATTCCTACGTGATGGTTTGCATAGATGTCTGCCTATTACACATTACGATACTATTCAACTGTCGGCCGTCTCTGTCAGTGAACAGACGAGGTCAGCCTGTACGCTTTTGTGCTGTAAGTGTCGCTTCATGTGTCCACTACCACATCGAAAACAGTGGACCTAGGCAGGTTAAGGAGGGCGGAAATTTCGCGTACAGACGTATGAAACTAGTGATACCCGATCACCTGACCACGTTCGAAGTCAGTGAGTTACGCGGAGCGCCCCTTTCTGCTCTCTCACAATGTCTACTGACTAGTGAGGTGGCCGATATGGAGTACCTGGCAGTATGTGGCAGCACAACGCACCTTATAAGAAAAACTATGTTTTTTCGGTTCCCTGATACTTTTGATTACATAGTATATACCGAGAGAAATTATATATACAATTTCTACATAAACTATTCAGAAGCTTTAACAATCTATAACTGGTATCTATTTCGAAAGTAAGCTCGCTTATCTGCAAGCGCAAGTCCGACGCTTCTGATTTTGTCGTGAAATTCAGCCCCAAAATAATAATAATCGGATGACGCTAATCCTGTCGTCCTCTATAGGTTTTACCCTTTACAGCTCCCTCTAGTACTATGAAAGTTATTCCGTGATGTCTTAACATATATCCTGCCATCCTGTTGTTAACTTCATCTACTCCGTAATCACAAATTCTGATGTTATGTTTCTCGATGTTCTCACCTCTGCTGTTCCTCGTTTCTTTCCTCTTTCTTCTGTTTACTCACAATCCGTAATCCGTTCTCATTAGACTATTCATTTCATGCAGCAGATCCTACTTCAGTTTCACTGAGGGTAGCAATGCCATCAGCGGCTCTAATCAATAATAACCTTTCACCTTGAATTTTAATTCCAGTCTTTCAATTTTTCATTTATATCCGTAATACATTTTTCGATGTGCAGATTGTACAGTGGGGGCAAACGACTACTTCCCTCCTTTGTACCCTTTTTATTCCCAATATTTCGTTCTTTGCTTTCCGCTCTTATTACTCCGTCTTGGTTCTTGTACATACTGTATTTTTCTCAAGGTTTTGAACACTTTGCACCATTTAACATTGTACACACTACTAACTCAGAACATCACCGCAACCAGGATGCCGAACTTCCTGCTCATCGCATGGTTCCCTCTACCACGTAAACGGCCATGCGTTGCTGATGGTCTGATTTACAAATGTGCCAAAATAAACGCTCTATTTATCTCAACTTGTTACATACACCTTGGATCTTTACGCTCCATACGAGGCTTGTTGGCCCTGTATTGCACGCTGGAATAGTGTCATGAAATACAGCTTAAAACTGATGTAATGCACAAATTGAAATAAAGAAAATTAATCTAACTAAATGTCAAAGGAAATTAATTGTGTGCACAATTAAAGCTGTGTAACTAGAGCTCAGTGCCGAAGTACATTATGAACGTGTGATATGAAGTACAATGTTTGAATTGGAATGTCGACAAAAATAAATTACTACTCTACTCTGTAGAAGATAAGTGTATAGAATTACCAGTTCTGTTTAATGAAAATAAATCTGCTTGCTAGCACGACACCTCACAACCCTGCTACACTTTGTTTCAAGGATGCAGCCAGAATTCTCTATAAGAGAAGGGGGAGGAGAAGGAGTCCGAGTGCTAATGAGGGCCTTAAAAATGTTTTTAATTCTATTCTGAATACTCATTTATTTGTTAATTAATAAATGGATGTCATTTGCTTTTGGGAAAACTTAATACCTATAGCACTTGGTCTATAAACTTAAGCAAGAAAAGCTTTACTTAAACACAAATTGCATATAATAAGAAATACTCAACTGTGTAGTTAAATACTAGTATTTCTTTCGTAAA
This sequence comes from Schistocerca americana, assembly GCF_021461395.2. Classification (NCBI taxonomy): domain Eukaryota; kingdom Metazoa; phylum Arthropoda; class Insecta; order Orthoptera; family Acrididae; genus Schistocerca; species Schistocerca americana. The sequence continues at coordinate 542,554,139 of NC_060123.1, forward strand.
ATAAACTACTGCCTACAACCATAGTCGCGATTCTATTTCAAGTCACAATGCGTTTCACGTCCTGGAGACTACCCTTCAGGAGCATTAACTGTCTGCATATTTTTTCTCAAGTTTGGGTTAATTCAGATCCTGGTAAAATAGTAGCATATTACAAAATAGCACATTTTAAATGTAAGTTTAAAAAACTAAGAGAAATTGAAAGTTAACTTACTGTTTCCAGTAGTGCAGATGTGCGTATATGAACATAAATATGTTGTAAGATGGCAAGAACTATGTCCCTTACATGAAGTCATTAAAGATCAGTCCGCAGCTCGTGGTCGTGCGGTAGCGTTCTCGCTTCCCACGCCCGGGTTCCCGGGTTCGATTCCCGGCGGGGTCAGGGATTTTCTCTGCCTTGTGATGACTGGGTGTTGTGTGATGTCCTTAGGTTAGTTAGGTTTAAGTAGTTCTAAGTTCTAGGGGACTGATGGCCATAGATGTTAAGTCCCATAGTGCTCAGAGCCATTTGAACCATTAATGATCACCTAACTCACGTTGAGCGACCAGTAGGGCTGAACAAATATGACTGCCAAGGCACAATGCATCTTGTAGAGGGTTAGTATGGACGTATTGGAGTAATTAATGTTGGGTAATGGTTTTAAGGTAATTCACATGACATGAAAGTTTTGTGGAAACGCGTCGATTTACTGGAGGCTAGTTTATCCCAGGGAAGTATTCGAGTTGACGACTGTGGCCAGCTTGGGAGCGGCGAAGGGAAGTGACAATAGGCAGCTTAGGGCGGCTCAAGCTCTGAGAATGTGGTAACGGGGCACGGCCTCCAGCTGCCTTAAGATGAGTGACAGTGAGTGGGTGGTTGACCCTATGCTGGTGTACCAGGAAGCAGACGGAGAACTTGTACTCCTGTTGATAAATGTCTGGCGCCCAGTTTTCAGTGTAACATGCGAGTAAGCCGCGCAAAGCTTCGGTGGAGCGGTCAACAGAGGCCAAAATATGTGTGTTCATGACTATAGCAACATCACGCTAAATTCACGGTCCGCAGAGTCTGAAGTAAATCAGGCGAAGAGCGACAGAATGAAAGACACCAGCGTCCGATGGGAACATAGGACCAAAGAATTTGAGGTACTCTCCTGGGAGTCAGAATTCCGGAAAAATTGGTGTATTGTGCAGACGCTAACCTTGATGGGTGGCCTTGGAGGAGCTAAATAGCAGAAGTTGAGAGGAAGGGAAATTTTGTGGGAACTTGTTCACTTCCCAGAGCAGGCATTGGTTAGCGCTGGGAAGCGACGCATAATTAACGCGACTTGCGCTGCAATTGGCGTAAGTGATTTTGCTGGAGGGGAAACCGAGGCGAAGAGCGGACTGGGAGAAGTCCCCATGGTGGTCTTTCGTTCCCAGCTTGCCTAGAGTGCGAACGTGGCGTTCTTTACTCAGATTGCCTGAGAGAGAGTGAGCATCTCTGCAGTTTAACTTAGCAAATGGAACGATTGAGCTTGGAGGTAGAAAGGTTTGGTTCAGCTATGTACTGAGCAAGATAGCTAGGAGTGAATAGACGAGTGCAGCCTTGCAGCACCACGAGGCCGGCCGACATCCTCACAACGACACCTCCCTGCCACACTGGATTCGGTTATATTGCACCCGCTCCAGCTTGAATTGGGTCAAATTAGTTTGTTGGATCACGTTGGCAAAGTTTCCACAAGGATTTCATGGGCCGTGTATTGGGGAATTCTTCTCGCACTTCGCATTATGCCTAGGTCAGTCGATAGGAATTAATTTTGATTTTTCGCGCCTTACTCCACATAAATGCAATTTATTACCACTGCCTCATAGGAGAGTCATGTAATGTGATGATTGAAGGTCGTGATTTAAAATAAATCTGTACTAATCGACTGCACCTGTTTTCAATCAAGTAGTAGAAATCCCAAGTCACTTTCTTAATTAATTTTATGTTCAACAATTGCATCTGGTGTTCAATAGCTGAATATAACATCAATGTGCACCCCTTTTAATTAAAAGGGATCAATTTTGAATCAATTAATGCCAACACTGCCACCGCAGTTCAATCAGGAGTCACAGGCCCTTATTACTTTCTTTGCGTTATACGACATTGTGGCAGTTTTGCACTCTCTGTTGATCTGTAAGTCAATTACCTGGGGTTAACACACACCAGAACCAGATAAGTGACGGGTGGGTGTTACAATGTTTACTCATGCTGTGCTTCAAAACAGCTATTGGAAGGAGTAATACACTGTCTATTTGACTTAGTTTTTTAAACTTACGTTCACAGTGCACCGTGTTGTAATCTACCTTTGTAATCTTAACTGAACCAGAATTAATCTATATCTGAGACTAGAAAGTAAACTGATGCAGACTGTTAAAGCACCTGAAATTGCGACACCAAAGCTCCATATGCGTCGTGCACTGAAATAAAAAATCACGATTGTCAATGACGGCTGATGTTTTTATTTCGTAAAAGTAATACACTCACGGGTAAAACCTCAGAACTTCGAATGAAAACCAGTTATTTGGCAGTATGGTAACTTCTCTCTTTTGCCAAAAGAACTGAAATTCGAATACAATGTATTACCTCACAGCTAACAAAATACAGTTCAATCTTGTAATATCTTCACTATCAAAGAGCAGAAACATATTTCTTTTTCAGTAGACGTTTTTCTCCAACAAACTAGTAAATTTTACGACTTGCCTGAAACCAAGTAAGAATTTCTTCAGCACATCCAAGCATCCCACGTTACTCAATTCATTCTCAAATTTTATTAAAGTATCTATCATTCCATTAAAATTCTTCAATTTCCTTAAATCATCAAGAACTTTTTTAAAATTATTATTTCAACAGTCAACTTGAAACAATAACAACCAAATTTATTTATTACACAAAACAGAATGAATAGGTACTGTGAGGTACAATTTGAGAACTTAACATTGATACTCGATTTCTGATGTATGCTACCTCAAGAATGTGTTTATAATTATCCATTATAATACCGTTATATCATCTTCAATGCAGATAAGCTGCTTTACGACGTACAACATACGTTGTTAATCATATCATGCTTATTTACAATTACGTTAGTGTTGTTACCGTTGGACTCACTGTTCCTAGGATATTACGAATAAAACATTTCACAATAGAAAATGTTTTTGTAGTAAAACTTAAAAGCATGATACATAGCCCTTCCTCAAGTGACCCATCATTATGTAAATAAACATAGAATAAAATGACGATCACTAGCCGCCTTCGAATATAAATATGGCTTTTAGTACCAGGAGTCTCCGAAGAGATGTTCAGCTCGTCTTCGATGCAGCTCTTTTCATTTAAGCAGAAAGGCTGTGTATTTCACGGAGTTAAGATCTGTCTGGGAGAAGCCAATTCGGAAGGAGTTGGCTATGGCCTACAGTAAAGGACCAACCCCGTTATGCGCTTAAATTAAAAATGGGAAACCACGGAAAACCACATCCATGGTTTCGGGCTGATGGATTCGAACAACCTTGCCTCCTGATTCCAATGATTGCTAGCTCAGCTCTGAAAGTCGCAGAGGTACCCCTATCGGTGGAGTGTGTGAAGAAAACTGGTTGTTGTACACTGTTTTTAAAAAAAGTACACTCCTTCACAACAAAAGTTGGAATTCTGATAATTGCACATTTTTTCTTTGACTGTACAGTTCTCGTCATTTGATAGAGCTTGAATGCAAATAATTTAAGATTTAATTGTGCAAGTAATTTGTGTCTTTAGTTATTAAAATCATACAGTAGCATAAATAGACTCTGGTAGGAGGAGTAAGCAGGTCGCAGTCGGCATGGACGAATTCAAGCAGCCCGCTTTTAGAAACGAACGAACTATACATTGTGTTGTTGTCACATCTTCCTGCTCTCCACAAATCCCTCGACATTGCCTGGTAATGGAACAGGTTTTCATAATTGAGTACCGTCCTATGACCGTATTTGGTCTAATAATGACAGAACTTTGAGGAAGTTTTTTAAAGAAAAGCAACCATCGACGTTTGGGTGATATTTCTGTTGATCATCTGGATTTGTGGACAACACAGTCAAATCCACGTGTAGTGTTATGCTTTGATTTCAGTTTACTGTTATCTGCATTGATTTCTACCGCTCTGCTGCTTTGTGAATACTGAAGTATTTCAACCGCTATGTTCTCTCAGTCTCCAAATGACAACCCCACTGCTAACATTAAACTGCTAAAGCTGTGTGTAACTCGGCTATTGTAGTAGTGCGTACATACAATGAGTTCGGAAATTACCGTCACGGGCTTCTAGTACTTGCACAGGGGAGTGAGTACATAATACGTCGAACAGGAACCCATGTCCGGTGACGTACCGTTGTCGTTCTACAACGGTTTCAGTTCAGATGTTTAACACATCCATTTCTGATTGAGGAATTGAATTAGGCCCGATGCATTACAATTATTAGGCAACAAGTCGAAAGGATAGGTAACGAAACATCCATCTATTACTTAAGCACAGTTGTTTGTATTAACACTTAAACATTACGTGTTTACATTACTGTAAAACAAAAAAGAATCCAGCACACTGTAAGAACTGAACCCTACTGGCGCGTTACAACAGCGGCTCCATGTGGCGACCACCAAAGTTGTAACAGACTCTGTACCAGTACACACTCTCCATTCTATCCGGAGTCTCTTCAATTCCTAGTGCAGCAGAGATGGACACGCTACACATCTGAATAGAAACCGTCATAAAACGGAAACGCTACGTTTCCGCGCATGGGTTTCTATTCAAAATATTGTGTACTCACTTCTCTCTAAAAGTCCCAGAAGTTGGTAACATCCTGTACTTTTAACTTATCATAACGGCCGGCCGGTGTGGCCGAGCGGTTCTAGGCGCTTCACTCTGGAACCGCGCGACTGCTACGGTCACAGATTCGAATCCTGCCTCGGGCGTGGATGTGAGTGAAGTCCTTAGGTTAGTTAGGTTTAAGTAGTTCTAAGTTCTAGGGGACTGATGACCTCGGCAGTTAAGTCCCATAGTGCTCAGAGCCATCTTTTTTATCATAACGCTAGAGGACGAATAAAAATCGGTTTCCTTCTTTCTTGTTCAAACTTATACGTAATTAGAAACTATGAGAACATCCTACAGCACAAAAATATCAAACGGCAGCACTTATATTACATTAAACTCTAAATAAGAACCGAGCTGACTGACAGAACAAAAACTGAACTCAAGCAAGGCCAACAATGTACACTGGTTGGTTCTGCCTACAGTAGGGACAGGCAAAAGCCGTTAATGCACTCGAAATTTCGATAGTTTAAATCTTTCATTAGGCCTATGGCTTGTCGAAAGTGTGCATTCGTTTTTCGTCGTACGGGTGAAAAACAGAACATAAGGGGCCAACAAGAAGATTCCGTTCCGTGGCCGTATAGACGAGAATAGGTACGCCACTAATGTAAAATCGCAGTGGGCGTTGAGGCAATGATCCCATTGACACACCAGGTTGAACATACTCGTTTCGTAAAACACTGCTCATCCTCGTCGGCCTTTTAAGGCCTTTTGTGAGGCACCGAAGGTATAATAAAAGCATGAAGCGGGATCAGGACTCTGGGGCGGGTGCTCGAATGCCTCCCATTTGAATTGGTGCAACTTCTTCGTTATATCTGCCATATGGTGACGCGCGTTAACGTGAAGCAGCAGCACTCCTTGTCGCAACATTCCACAACGGTTCTTTTCGACAGACACACTGCCCCATACACATTCTCCGTTCTCAGATGGTTGTCTACAGTTCGTGTCTTTGGCAGACAAGAAACGGCAGCACGTTGGCCGCGCTTGAATGCATTTGGTAATGACGTCGCCACACTTCACGGTTCCACATTTACCGCACGCACGTCGGAAAGACACAAATGCCAGACTGATGCCTCGCTTACATGTCTGTCTACCGTCATCGGAGTCTCGCTACGTTGCGTATACACTGCAGCAAAGCCTTCAAACGGAAACTTTTTGATCGCTACAAATACCTTCCAATTTCATTACATGGCAACTTGGTCGTGTGTAGTTTTATTTAAGTCGTAGGGGGCGTCCTGACGCCCTGATCGCCTCCCCCCCCTTTCTCCACGAACCCTTCGGCTACGTCCTTGAGTGTTGCTCAAGAATGCATGGTGAGTTCCGCTCTGAAATATGACTTACCTCTTGCATGCAGTTTTTGTGTCTGGAGTATTGAGTTCTCGAAAGCAACTGCAAATCAGCAGATACAGTAGCTAGAGATAAACAATGTAAGCAATTTTCTGCTTGTGGGACACAATATTTATCTGGAAGACAAAGATGTCCTTTAATTAGTAGTTCTGACAAATAAACTTCCTTACACATTCCTACGTTACCTAGGACACACGCACCTCCCTCCAATATTTAAACAATTAAATATTATGAGTTTAGGTTAACCAATGCGGAGATAGGAAATAACGGGAACAACTAAAATAGCGCATCGCTTCACTGCAATTTGCATTTATTGTAACACTTGATACCTGACCAAGAAAATGTTGGGTGTTACACTTGACAGATAATAGCACTAGAACAATAATAAACACCTGATTCAGTTTTCTGCACTTTCGAGAAAGTTCAATAGGAGAACACACTTTAAGTTCTCCCATAAATATAAATATGTACGTAGGTACGTTAAAGAACTGGTTATGAAACAGTCGCCTATAACATCGAGACAGGCACTCTCCATGTAAAGAGAAAATTATTAGCAATTTTACACATTGACTAGAACATTCAAATCAATAACAGGAAAGTGCACCGTCAGCAACACCTTACAGCAACAGTTAACCTCCAATAAGTTCCTTTCTTTACAATATGACGTTAAGTACAGCTCAATAGCAATAAAAAAATAGATTCCACCCATATATATATATATATATATATATATATATATATATATATATATATATATGGGTGGAATCTATTTTTTTATTGCTATTGAGCTGTACTTAACGTCATATTGTAAAGAAAAAATATGTGTGTGTGTGTGTGTGTGTGTGCATAAGCACAATTAAGGCTGGTGGAAAAACGATAAATTGGAAACTGAAAAATCTATACTCAAAGCAGCCGCACTCCATCTAAACACCCCAAAAATGGCAACTTAATGGCTACCTAGAGTTTCAAATTAAGAATAGCATGCTTATAGATTGACTAGAATAAAGGAATAAATAACACATACGTGGCATCTAACAGCCGACAAACTATGTTGGGCTATTGAGCAGTGATTAAAATAGCTATAACATACGCTAAACAGGTCAGGGGCGTATTGAAAGACAAGCGTCGAGCAAGGACCATGGTCAGAAGGTAATCAAAACCAGCAGGATTGCCTTACACTGCAGACGTACCAACACATCCGCTCACACACCAGAATCAATCAGCGCAACATAAACCATTGACACATTCCAGATGCTATTTTAAAAAACATACTTAAATACCTTTGTTTACCACAAGCGTTAATTAATTAACAGGTTAGGCTCTGCTATTAAAGCCACGCCAATGAGGTCGCAAGTTAAGGTCTACAATTCTACTTTGCTATTTAACACGCGTCGTGACGAGGAAAAGGAAGAATGCAGCTAATTAACTGGAAATCACTACTTGGATCCAGTATTTGACGATGCACTCTAAATCAACAGACAAGGTTAGAGTCAAGTTTACACCCGCAAACAGCACACGCAGAACACGAGTATAAGGTGAACATTAAATAAACTACTCGTTGTTCAGTCATTTACACACCCACGAAGCAAATAATCTTGGCCGAATTACTGTAGACCCAGGAATGCACAGTTGCTTCCAAATAACGCAAAATAATGGTCAAAACGTCCTACTTTAAGTCCGACGACATCCGTAGGATAGGAGTTACAATGGACAACCAGGTCTCATCCCCTTTGATCCATCTCCGACCAAGACAGTAACATTGGTTTAATGTTGCATCACACCTCACAAGTCACGCCAAACATCAACAAAATGGCGTGGCCTCCTGTACGCTCGCAGACGTCCGCAATTACAGTTCCTCCTCCAGACCGACGCCCTCTCGCAAACACAACAGGCAGCCGGCCGCAGCAACGCCACAGCGCCCTCTGACTAGGGTAAGGAAACAACACAGCCCGAAGTGGGAATTTCAAAAGGAACGCGCTACAGACAAGGAGGAAACGCAGAATATCAGCCGTGACGGTTCAGTTGCCTAGAAATTCTTCAAAAATCTTCTCCGTCAGTGTAAAGACCCAAAAAGTATTCGAAATTAATTTTCATCTCCATAATAAAGTATTCTAGACGGCTCCTCCCAGATTCGCAGAAAACAGATCTCATTCTCTGAAAAACTCAACTGCTCGCTACTACGTTTCACATACGAATGACCCAGCGGCGCACATTAGCAAGTCGACCACGGACATGAGTCACGGATATTACTCACTTCTCATGTATGCGCTCATTCGTGTTTGTTCCAGTACAGTAAATGTGAATGATTTACAGTAGTAGGAAACATATGAGAACCTTATACATCATACTGCTCCAAATTATATATTAACATATATACAAATAAATTGTTGTGATCTTCAGTCCTAAGACTGTTCTGAATCATCTCTCCATGCCATTCTACCCTGTACAGGGCTTTTAATCTCTATTTAAGTACAATGACCTGTATATATTTGGATCTGGTTACTGTAGTCAGGGCTCAGTTTCCTTCAGCAGTTTTCAACCGCATACTTCCGTCCATGCTACACTGAGGATATCTAGAAGCCACAAAGTGTGCTCTAGAAACCGATCCCTCCATTTAGTTATGTCGTGGTATACACTTCTTTTCCTGTAATTCGATTCAGTACCCCCCTCATTAGTGACCTGATGTACTCAATAAGTCTTTAGCTTTCTTCTCTAGCACCATATTTAAAATGCATATCTTCTTTTCTTTGAAATGTTCACCGTTAATGTTTCACTTCTATACAAAGTTACACTCCAGACAAATATCTTCAAAAAAGACGTCTTAAAACCAAGGTTCTTAAAATTATCTACGGAGTGAGGTGGCGCAGTGGTTGGCACACTGCACTTGCAATCGTGAGGACTAGGATTCCAACACGCGTCCAGCCATCCTGATTTAGGTTTTCCATGATTTCCTTAAATCACTTGAGGAAAATTCCGAGACGGTTGCTTTGAAAGGGCACGGCCGATTTCCTACCACATTCTTCCCTAATCCGGTGGGACCGAATCAACCAACCATCAAACCAAAAGTTTTGTTTTTCACAAAAGCATTGTACATACTCTCTACATCGACCACATAAAGTGATTTTCTTTGCCAAACAACTTCGTGTGTCAAAGCCTGATCTAATTCCCTCAGCAGTGCCTGAATTAAATTTACTACCTCGGGTAACACCCCCCCCCCCCCCCGATGAATCGAAGGAGAGAGACAACGACTTGTAGTGGGCACTGAAATAAATCAGTGTGGAAAGTTGTCTCCCTTTCCTTCGATTCGTGTTCACATAAGGCTACTAAATGAAACAAACGGCGTCTGTCCTTCCGGATATGTCCAAAAGATGGAACACCATTACATGTGTATTTTATTTATGCACCTTGAACTTCAGTTCCTTTCCCCACTTGCTGCTTGGTTTAGTTTGCAGTTTGTAGTACAGATGGATAGCGGGAGGAATAGTCTACAACTCTGCCTCACTCTTTTCTGAAGTATTCTTACCTATCCATGCCTTTGAACATTCTAGTAACGTCACCCTACATTACCTGTGCAGTATAGTAGGCGGTTGTAATTAAACTTCGGCACTTCATCCGGTGTAGACTCACGTGTAGACTCATCGTATAGGTGCAAATTTGACAGGATTGCTTTTCAGACTGTGAGCTGCTGGATTTGCATTGTTAGTGGCGTTAGTGCGTTGACTTATCTTTAGGAGCCGCTATTGGTACGGTGACGCAGGATTGGAAAACAAGTATCAGCGTGCATTGCACTTATTGACAGTCAGCTTGGATCTAGCAAGGTGAGCAGCACTTACTCGTATAGATGTTTTATCAAAAGCCACAGCAATAGTGCTGCTGCTCATCATGAGTCTCGATGCATTAAAGGAATGCGCTAAAGTCCTCTTCCCACGCCGGGGTTTAAGAACATGATTCGGAACTTCGAATTACTGTCAATTTTGGAACTGCTCCTTGGAGCCGCCGACGGCCAATAGCGCCACAAATTGTTGAGCAAGGGACTGTCGCTTTGTCTGAGAATTCTGGGCACCACGTCCGATCTTCAAGCAGCGCACCAGGTGTGTCACTACACCTGAACATTCCAAGCTCCACTATTACAAATACGCATCTCAGGATCGTGAAACAGTGTCCCTAGTGGAGTTTCAAGCTGTTGTGAATGCAGATGGTTGTCACATTGAACAGTGAAACATCCTGGCAGATTAAAACTGTGTGCCGAATCGAGACTGGAACTCCGGACCTTTGCCGTTCGTGGGCAACTGCTCTACGACCTGAGCTACACAAGCACGACTTATGACCCGTCCTCGCAGCTTGAATTCCACCAGCTGTGGGGACGGGCCGTGAATCGTGCTTGGGTAGCTCAGATGGTCAGTCGGGCTTTCGCAGCCGTGGAGTGCGGATGTGTTGTTGTTTCCGCGCGCTCGCTGTTGTTTACTTTTATGCGGCCGTCAGTTACCTGTCGCTTACGTGTGGTAGAACTATGGCCAACCGTTTTAGAAAACACTACGATTCAGCTTCTGCCACGACTACACACGACCAAAGGCCTTGGAGGCGGAACGCTTCCTATGCGACGTTGCTAAGATAACAGCTTCCGACACCTTGGGCAGTACAGTGTACTCCAAAGCCGTCAATGACGCGGTGTGCGAAAGAATACTTCGTGACAGCAAACACGGAGTACGCTTTTGCCACGCCGACGGAAATGTCGGTGCGGTCACTGTCGACCACGCAGGCTTGGGATTGCGCACCATACGAGTTTTCGAATTTCCTTTCGAGTTCCCTGCCGAAGACACCGCGGCTTTCCGCCCTTATTGCACCGTATATGGCCACACTGCCAAACTTATCCTGTTCTTAATGGTGCACGACAGATTACTATCGACCTCCATCGCCAGGTGCCATCTTGTCAGCAAATCAGCGGGTGCCGTGCGGTAATCATATACGACGGCCAATCCAAGACTTGTTCCGGTTGTGGCAAAGAAAGCCACCCGGGGTTTGAGTGTCTTCATCGAAGAATCACCCAATGCCAGCCCATACCGTGGCACCCACTCCGACAACGGTTTTGCCGATCACCTACGCAAAGGCACTCTCTTATCCTCCCACAGGCCGCCGTCCGTCGGACCATGTACCGGTGACCCTTCCTGCTGCTACGGATACCACCGGGGTGGACGCGTCTCGCTCACAACCTGGCGCTACTCCGGTGCCTCTACCAGCAGCGACCACTTCCGATCCCTGCCCGACTGATGACATGGACGCACCTTATCGTTCCCGCGACGGCCTTCCTCCCAGACCGTCTTCCGACGCAGAGGGACGAACACGCAAACAACGTTCACCTAAAGGGTGCAAGAGCAGGCGCCATACCGTCTCGGAACGAGACACAACACATCCCCCTGAGGCTTCAGAGGCCGTCCGGCTCCACGAAGCCTTGAAGGACCTGCACGACGACACGAATGACGACAACATGACGCCGGCTGTGGCTATGGCTGTTCTGTCGCCTACACTACTGGCTCGCCCAGTGGAACCTGAACCAATTGGACTACTCCGTTGCTACTAACGCCGAGGCGTCCTGTGCTCCTATGAACGAAGTGGAACGTAAGAACATCACAACGACAGCGCCTTCAATGCCGTAGAGTCACGAAGGGACGAAGGCCGGGACCACATGCAGGGAACGGAGTTAGACGAAAGCCTAGTTACGCCGCCGATAACACCGTTAGGTGGCGTACGGTATGACTCGCCGTTGCCTCGCACCTCTTCACCCTCCACTGATGAAGATCCCCTCCACGGCGCGGTACAACTCCAGAGTAGCGATGTTCAACACTAATACCATTAGCTGCCCCGTAAAAATTCAACTGCTGCGAGAGATGATGTCGGACGTCGACATCGCACTAGTACAGGAAGTACACTAGGACACACTTCCAGACGTCGTGGTATATAACACTTGTCATTCTCCTGTTGACCAACTGGGACGTGGCATAGCCATCTACGTCCAAGAAGGCATTCCGGTGGCTGATATCACATAGCTTTCATCCCCCATACACACGCCCGTCACCGTCGTGGGGACGCGCACAGCGCCAGCGCGCCTTATCAGTCCCGATTGCGCAATACCCAGTTTGATTTTCCAGCAACACGGGCCTAGTAATACTAGGGCCCGTGTTGCGCTCTCTCTCACACACTCCACAGCGCTCTCTCTCGCACACTCAAGGTCACGCGCTTGGTCACGTGACTTAGACAGCAGCGTAACTCAAAGTCACACAGCCATGAAACAAAGCCCACCCACCTCCCTAGGGGTCGTAACCCCTGCAACCCACAGAAGAGAAAGATGCTTCAGTAGCTGATAAGAAATTTTTTGGGAGATAAGGATCTTTATTAGGAATGGTAATATACAGTAATGTCACCTTGTACTTTAATATAACTTGCTAATACACCACCAATCTTGGCCCAAACATTAATTCTTTCATTAGCATTAACACGTCTTCTGTTTCTTGTATATAATGAAAATGGTTTATCAGTATGTACAACAGCTGTACCATAATTCCTATCACCTTGTACACCAATAGAAAAGGTACGATAGGAAATAATGTCTCTGTCATAGTACGATTCCAGTCCTTGTAATGCTTTATCACTACCTCGTACTATGGCAAGTGTTAACCATGCATTACAACTTCTGTAGTAGTACATGAAAAGTTAATCTTGCATCCAACAAATGTGATAGGACCAGTGAGTAGCTCTTCTTGAGAAACATTATTAGGAACAAAACTGAACGTGTCCACTGTCTTGTACACTGGAAGTCTGCTCCTTCTTCTATACATTCTCCTCCTGTACGGCATGGCTGTGTGCCCCTTGTGTGTGCGAGAGAGAGCGCTGTGGAGTGTGTGAGAGAGAGCGCCCCTTGCTTCTGGGACGCTGTGACCATTACTTACTTGGGGGTGATTTTGTGTCCTGCACCCCAAAGATCAAATGCCCCACTACAGCACCTGCCAAGAAGTGCGCCTCGTCATCCGTGATCTGTTGCTCAGTGACACTTCGGAAGTTCAGCACGGCGACGCATCTGCACATACTTACCAGACGAGTCTCTCCGCGAGCCGCCTTGATAGGATTTACGTCTCTCGGGATCTCACACCTGCAGTCCAAGGTGCAGAACTTTGGCCCTTGGCCTTTCTGGACCACTGTGCCTACATCTAGAACATTTTCCTTCCGCAACAAGAGGTCTGGTGCAGACGTTCACCGTGGAAGCTAAACACCTCCCATCTTGATGATCCCGAATGTCTTCAACGTGTTACCGACACATGGGCCACCTGTGAACGTCGTCTACCTAAGTACTGCACAAACCTGACTTGGTGGCTGGAATGTGCCAAACCTGCATTCGACGTACATTGATTCAGTATGGCAAGGAAGTAGCTGCGTGGCGCCGGTACACTACCGACTATTTCTAAGCCGTTCTCCACGGCCTGGACGCCCAACCACCCATCCCTTAAACCCAGAGGGAACGCAGAAGGATTAAGGGACAAATGGTAACGTTGACACTCTGTGGACTGCTGGGGGCGATGGTGCGGACCCGACATCGAGATTCGGCGGAACAAGAACATCCTATCATGCATCATATCGTCTCCGATAGGAAACACCGACGAAAACGACTTATCACCGAGATCTACATCTGTCGCCCCCAGCAAGTCCCTTGCCAGGCCGAAATCGTCGATGTCTTTGTAGACCACTACCTCACAATGTACCAGGAGGAGACTATCAAAAACCGTGCTGGGGAGTTTCTGTTACCACAAGTAACTCTCACCTTCGCCAGCGACGAAGCGGACGAGCTGATGGAGACAGTTACGTGACACAGTGTCCACGTCGACGGATTGCCGATAGAATTTTATCGCGCTTTCCTTGCGCTAATGGCATGACAGTGGACAACGATGTTTCATGAACTGATGACGAGTGGTTCAAATCGTTCAAATGGCCTTGAGGACTATGGGACTTAACATCTGGCGTCATCAGTCCCTTAGACTTAGAACTACTTAAACCTAACTATCCTAAGGACATTACACATCCATGCCCGAGGCAGGATTCGAAACTGCGACCGTAGCAGCAGCGCGGTTCCGGACTAAAGCACCTAGAACCGCTCGGCCATAGCGGCCGGTGATGACGATGGGGAACACCGTACCGTCGTCCTTTGTCAGAGGAATTATTATACCCCTGCCGCTGTTGGATAAGCAGCTGCAGCAGCAAGTCGTATAGTCTTAGTTCACTTACTTGTTACATAGTTTAATTCTTAATTTCTTTGCGTGTTTTTGGTATTTGCATTGTTTAATTCATAAATTTCGGGTGTATTATAGTATTTGAGAGTTGTAGCATCGCATTTTAGTACCTGAATAGTGTAAAATCGCGTAGTCTCCTTCCGCCGCCGAGCAGTATGTCAGCAGTGCGCAAGTAGCAGCATTACTGCATTTACTAGGCAATCTTGTATTTTAATAACCGTTTCAATTTTGTGTCGAATTGTTTGTGCTCTCTGTAGATTAGTTCAGATGTTGTTTGCACAACAGTTTTTACCATGGATAGGGACTGCAACTGCTGTGTTCGGATGCAGGCTGAGTTGGCATCCCTTCGCTCCCAGCTTCAGGCAGTGTTGGCTTCGGTCACACAGCTTGAGGCTGTTGCCAATGAGCATCACTGTGGGGGTCTGGATGGGGGTTTGTCGGGGACGGCCAGCTCGTCCCACGCATCCCCCGGTCGGACTATGACTGTGGATGGCCGGGATACTGCCCACATTGAGGCTGATCCGTCACCTGTGGTAGAGTGGGAGGTCGTCTCGAGGTGTGGCAGGGGGCGATAGACATTCCGGAGGGCTGAACGGAAGGCCTCTCCAGATTGTCTGACGAACCAGTTTCAGGCTCTGTCTCAGGCTGAAACTGATCTTCGGCCTGACATGGCTGCTTGTCCTGTTCCAGAGGTTGCCCCTCAGTCTGCAAGATCCGGGCGGTCTCAGAGGAATGGCTTACTGGTAGTTGGGAGCTCCAACGTCAGGCGCGTAATGGGGCCCCTTAGGGATATGGCAGCAAGAGAGGGGAAGAAAACCAATGTGCACTCCGTGTGCATACCGGGGGGAGCAATTCCAGATGTGGAAAGGGTCCTTCCGGATGCTATGAAGGGTACAGGGTGCAACCATCTGCAGGTGGTCGCTCATGTCGGCACCAATGATGTGTGTCGCTATGGCCGGCCGCTGGTGGCCGAGCGGTTCTGGCGCTACAGTCTGGAACCGCGCGACCGCTACGGTCGCAGGTTCGAATCCTGCCTCGGGCATGGATGTGTGTGTTGTCCTTAGGTTAGTTAGGTTTAAGTAGTTCTAAGATCTAGGGGACTCATGACCTCAGCAGTTGAGTCCCATAGTGCTCCGAGCCATTTGAACCATCTGTGTCGCTATGGATCGGAGGAAATCCTCTCTGGCTTCCGGCGGCTATCTGATTTGGTGAAGACTGCCAGTCTCGCTAGCGGGATGAAAGCAGAGCTCACCATCTGCAGCATCGTCGACAGGACTGACTGCGGACCTTTGGTACAGAGCCGAGTGGAGTGTCTGAATCAGAGGCTGAGACGGTTCTGCGACCGTGTGGGCTGCAGATTCATCGACTTGCGCCGTAGGGTAGTGGGATTTCGGGTTCCGCTGGATAGGTCAGGAGTCCACTACACGCAACAAGTGGCAACACGGGTAACAGGGGTTGGGTGGCGTGGACTGGGCGGTTTTTTAGGTTAGATGGCCTCGGGCAAGTACACAAAGGGCAACAGCCTCAAAGGGTGCGGGGCAAAGTCAGGACATGCGGGGGCCAAGCAGCATTCGGTATTGTAATTGTAAACTGTCGAAGCTGCATTGGTAAAGCACAGGAACTGCAAGCGCTGATAGAAAGCACCGAAGCTGGAATCGTTATAGGTACAGAAAGCTGGTTGAAGCCAGAGATAAATTCTGCCGAAATTTTTAGAAAGGCACAGACGTTGTTTAGAAAGGATAGATTGCAGGCAACCGGTGGTGGCGTGTTTGTCGCTGTTAGTAGTAGTTTATCCTGTAGCGAAATAGAAGTGGATAGTTCCTGTGAATTATTATGGGTGGAGGTTACACTCAACAACCGAGCTATGTTAATAGTTGGCTCCTTTTACCGACCTCCCGACTCAGCAGCATTAGTGGCACAACAACTGAGAGAAAATTTCGAATACATTTCACACAAATTTTCTCAGCATGTTATAGTCTTAGGAGGAGATTTCAATTTACCAGATATAGACTGGGACACTCAGATTTCTAGGACGGGTGGTAGGGACAGAGCATCGAGTGACATTATACTGAGTGCACTATCCGAAAATTACCTCGAGCAATTAAACAGAGAACGGACTCGTGGAGATAACATCTTGGACCTACTGATAACAAAGAGACCCGAAATTTTCGACTCTGTAAGTGCAGAACAGGGAATCAGTGATCGTAAGGCCGTTGCAGCATCCCTGAGTATGGAAGTTAATAGGAATATAAAAAAAGGGAGGAAGGTTTATCTGTTTAGCAAGAGTAATAGAAGACAGATCTCAGACTACCTAACAGATCAAAACGAAAATTTCTGTTCCGACACTGACAATGTTGAGTGTTTATGGAAAAAGTTCAAGGCAATCATAAAATGCGTTTTAGAGAGGTACGTGCAGAGTAAAACGGTGAGGGACGGGAAAAACCCACCGTGGTACAACAACAAAGTTAGGAAACTACTACGAAAGCATAGAGAGCGTCACTCCAAGTGTAAACGCAGCCAAAACCTCTCAGACAAACAGAAGCTAAACGATGTCAAAGTTGGCGTAAGGAGGGCTATGCGAGAAGCGTTCAGTGAATTCGAAAGTAAAATTCTATGTACCGACCTGACAGAAAATCCTAGGAAGTTCTGGTCTTACGTTAAATCAGTAAGTGGCTCGAAACAGCATATCCAGACACTCCGGGATGATGATGGCATTGAGACAGAGGATGACACGCGTAAAGCTGAAATACTCAACACCTTTTTCCAAAGCTGTTTCACAGAGGAAGACCGCACTTCAGTTCCTTCTCTAAATCCTCGCACAGACGAAAAAATGGCTGACATCGAAATAAGTGTCCAAAGAATAGAAAAGCAACTGGAATCACTCAAAAGAGGAAAGTCCACTGGACCTGACGGGATACCAATTCGATTCTACACAGAGTACGCGAAAGAACTTGGCCGCCTTCTAACAGCCGTGTACCGCAAGTCTCTAGAGGAACGGAAGGTTCGAAATGATTGGAAAAGAGCACAGGTAGTCCCAGTCTTCAAGAAGGGTCGTCGAGCAGATGCGCAAAACTATGGACCTATATCTCTGACGTCGATCTGTTGTAGAATTTTAGAAAAGGTTTTTTGCTCGCGTATCATGTCGTTTTTGGAAACTCAGAATCTACTCTGTAGGAATCAACATGGGTTCCGGAAACAGCGATCGTGTGAGACCCAACTCGCTTTATTTGTTCATGAGACCCAGAAAACAGATAAAAGCTCCCAGGTAGATGCTATTTTCCTTGACTTCCGGAAGGCGTTCGATACAGTTCCGCACTGTCGCCAGATAAACAAAGTAAGAGCCTACGGAATATCAGACCAGCTGTGTGACTGGATTGAAGAGTTTTTAGCAGACAGAACACAGCATTTTGTTATCAATGGAGAGACGTCTACAGACGTTAAAGTAACCTCTGGCGTGCCACAGGGGAGTGTTATGGGACCATTGCTTTTCACAATATATATAAATGACCTAGTAGATAGTGTCGGAAGTTACATGCGGCTTTTCGCGGATGATGCTGTAGTATACAGAGAAGTTGCAGCATTAGAAAATTGTAGCGAAGTGCAGGAAGATCTGCAGCGGATAGGCACTTGCTGCAGGGAGTGGCAACTGACCCTTAACATTGACAAATGTAATGTATTGCGAATACATAGAAAGAAGGATCCTTTATTGTATTTTTATATGTTAGCGGAACAAACACTGGTAGCACTTACTTCTGTAAAATATCTGGGAGTATGCGTGCGGAACGATTTGAAGTGGAATGATCATATAAAATTAATTGTTGGTAAGGCGGGTACCAGGTTGAGATTCATTGGGAGAGTCCTTAGAAAATGTAGTCCATCAACAAAGGAGGTGGCTTACAAAACACTCGTTCGACTTATACTTGAGTATTGCTCATCAGTGTGGGATCCGTACCAGATCGGGTTGACGGAGGAGATAGAGAAGATCCAAAGAAGAGCGGCGCGTTTCGTCACAGGATTATTTGGTAAGCGTGATAGCGTTACGGAGATGTTTAATAATCTCAAGTGGCAGACTCTGCAAGAGAGGCGCTCTACATCGCGGTGTAGCTTGCCCGCCAGGTTTCGAGAGGGTGCGTTTCTGGATGAGGTATCGAATATATTGCTTCCCCCTACTTATACCTCCCGAATTCTTCCCGCGAACCATACGCGTCTGGAACGGAAAATTGAGGTAATGACAGTGGCACGTAAAGTGCCCTCCGCCACACACCGTTGGGTGGCTTACGGAGTATAAATATAGATGTAGATGTAGATGTAGATCCATAAACTGTCACCGGCAGTGACAACCGCACGTTACCGTCCACTGACTGCTTAACGCAGACTATAAAAAATTTACATGACTCCTGGCGACGCGATGCTGCAAGATCTTGCCTAGCATTCTATCCCCGGAACACACAACTCCGGGTGGCTCAGTTAATATACAGACGGCCAGAGGAGAATGTCGTGATTTAACTGCACTGGCAGTGGCGTGCAGACTCCGCGCCGCGGTAATTCCCATTGATTGTGACAGCGCATTCTACAAGGTGCAGGATCTTTTTCTGTTCTCAATAATGAGCCAAACTGGTTTTCCACCCGCCTTTATCGATGTCATACGGCGCCTGTACGGCGCCGCCGAATCGTTGATTCAGGTAAATGGCCGTGTGACGGGACCAGTGACGATCCGACGTTCCATACGGCGAGGATGCCCATTTTCGACCCTACTCCTTGCCATAAACCTGGAGCCACTCATCGGGAGTCCGACGAGCCACCTTTTAGGTCTCACTTCGCGACAGCAGAGTTTTCGATGTCGTGCGTATGCGGACGACCTCCTCCTCTTGATCCGCTCACGGAATGAAACACAAACGGTGCTTGATTTGATTTCAACGTACGGAGCTGCAGCGGTCAATAACGTGAATGTGGATAATTCCAAGGCGATGTCCATTGGAGGCGGTTTCTCACACGACGACTAAGCATCTCTTCCGTGTGTACAGAAACTACGATCCTTGGTATAATTTTCACCTCCATCGTGCGCCGCTCCGCTGCCATCAGTATTCGGTGTGCATTCCAACTTATCCGCAAGGCTGTGCGACAAAATCTCCTCCGTCGACTCCATTCTTTACAAAGTTTCCAATACCTCAATCAACATGTGGTGTCCAGAATCGTCTACCAACTCACAGATCCTGCCGCTGCCATCAACTATAGGACGCAGCCTCCAGGCTGCTTTCGGATACTTTCTTACGAGCGGTATGCTCTTTAATGTCCGTTACGAAACGTTCACGCTCTCCCCGCGAGCGTGAGGCCTCGGCCTTGTCAATAGGCGACACCTAGCGGCGTGCCTGTACATGTCCACCATGCACAAACAGTGGAATGGGGGCCGCTCCCTCATGTGCAGCTTGCTGCAAATTCTTATGCCCGCGACCATAACGCCACCTGTACCAGTCGGACATGTCAAGCGCCAATTGACGCACATTTCTGATTTCATCGTCGACTTCAGATATGCTTACACACACTTAGGGAACACGCGTTCTCCTCGACCTAAAGATTTTTATACTCCACTGCTTCGTTGCATTTCCAGCAACGACTTCGAACTCAGATATCCATCACGCGGTGGCCCACGGTTTGGCGTCATATCCACCAGCTTTTCCTTCCCGCCATGTCCGGGCAATATGGTAGTACGTCGCATGTCGAAAATTCGCTACAAATCATCGTCTTCACGCCATCGGACTAACGGACTCTCAGCTTTGTTCAATTTGCCACCTCATGGATGACGATGTCCACCAAATGACTTGTTCTGCCATCATTGACGTCTGCAAACTTGGACGACAGTTCGTTGCCTGTTACCTCTGCGTTCCGGCGAATTCGATTGATCCACAGACTTTCATCCATCCTGAGGATACTTATTCCTCCGCCACCAAAATCATGCGATTGCATGGGTCAAGAGGTGGACGAACACCTATATGTACAATGATAGCGACAAATCACGCATTGACTTCTGGTAGTGCTTACAAACTGCCCACAGTGAAGTCGAGCACCGACTGGGCTACCGCGCCTTCTTTGGCAATTACATACACGCGATCTTTTTTATATCACCCCTGCTCATCTGGATAATGCCACACGCGGACGACCCCCCCCCCCCCTGCTGACATCTTAGACTCTCCACTCTACTGTCTATATTGTAACTCACAGTGGAGCAGGTGCATTTATAGGGGCCTCCATTCTTTTATGCACTATACCAGAGGACACTGGTTATTCCCCCAACTCTATTGTTCCCTCCTCTTTGACTTCTACCCTTCTTTCGGGCGCTTCTTGTCGGTAGTGGTGCCGGGGACACAGTGGTCAAGCCTCTGGTTTCGATCCCTGCCTGCCCTGTCTCCACCAGCTCATAACTGATCACTCTACTCTTCACGAAAAGAAAAACAAGAAAAAAAAGAGATGGAAGAGCACTTGTCCACGAAAGGCAAAGGTCCCGAGTCCGAATCTCGGTCCGGCACACAATTTTAATCTGGTAGGAAGTTTCATATCAGCGCACACTCGTCTGTAGAGTGAAAATTTTATTCTGGAAACATTGAGCAGTGTTCGTAACGTGTAATGTAAATAGGGTACGCAATTAACAAATGTTACCTTATCACATGGACATCAATATGTGTTTCTTTCAATGGTCAATTCTTTATTTCTCTTTGGCCTGTCTCTTCATTTATTTCCACAAACGTGTATCGTCAAGAGGTACTCGTTTTTCGTGAGGGCGCAATCATCAGCCAGCGACACTTTCCTGAGCTGTCTTTAAACCTTTACGCTACAGTTGCGTTAGGTTTTTAATAGCATCCTTTAACACTGAAAAGAAGAAAAATTTACATTAGCCAAGTCTATGTATGACTTGACGAATTTGAGTGAAAAATGGAGAGTGTGATTGCAATTTTTAATGATGTAATATTTTAGGCCGTTATTGTATGAACTGGTTTAATTACAGCCGTCTCGGACTGTTTTGCGGAGTGTGCTGATAATCTCACTGCTGAGCGTTTTAGATGCATAAAACGCCCGCACACACACACACACACACACACACGCTCACACACACACAAAGAGTGAGAGGGAAAAAGAGAGGCCGGCCTCGGTGGCCGAGCGGTACTAGGCGCTTCAGTCCGGAACCGCGTGACTGCTACAGTCGCAGGTTCGAATGCTGCATCGGGCATGGATGTGTGTGATGTTCTTAGGTTAGTTAGGTTTAAGTAGTTCCACGTTCTATGGGACTGGTGACCTCCGATGTTAAGTCCCGTAGTGGTCAGAGCCATTTGAACCATTTGAAACAGAGAGAGAGGAAAATATCTCAGATTGTCGACTTAATTTGTTGTGAGCTATGGGACCACATTTTCTTTTGCTCAGACGATTTTGGAGCTGTGCTGATCTATCAGTAAAACAAATTATTAACTCTGCATTCTCGAGGTATGTGTTGAAATTATGTCAGTTTTACGGACATTCGCTCCGACGCAAGAGAACAAACCGCATTCGCTGTCCAACCCATGGTGGCACAATATACCAGCCGTTTTGGAAGATATCCAGATAGGAATGGAGATCTATAAACAGATCTTTCAGATATTCCCTACTGCAGTAAACATCACCAAATCCATCGTTTTGATAGCGATGTACGACCACTTTCTCTTAGTATTTACAGTAGATGCAAATATACGGTATTCCTCATTTTATTTCGTGTTTTTCATATTCTGTGTGTAAATGTGCATTCAAAATTTAAATTTTTTTTTGCCAAGAGTGTTCGTTTCCTTATTCATTTCCATTTCCAAGTAAGTGTAGGTTTTTTCAGCATCTAACAGCGATTCAGATTCCCCCTCCATCCCAACCAGAGTATCACAGAGTGTTCGCAAGATAACTTCCTCCTCTTTATCGAAATGTCCATCGAGAAAAACTTCCATCAACTCAATGCTAGCTGTCAAAGCCAAATTTTGAGTTCACGGCAGTGTTAATGAGCGCATGGTAGGCAGCTGGGTTGAATTTAGCTACCTTAAATAAGGTTATATGCTTCATAAGTTGAGACGTCCCCTTTGAACAATTATACATGACTGTGCTTAAACTGACACACAATATTTTTAGCGCAACGGAATCTGACTTTCAATAATCCCTACAAAAGAGTGGCCGTGACTAACATTAACCTATACCTTTCACATATCACGTACCTCACAAAAATCTTCGTTGCTCGAACTACTGCAATACAGCGAGCGCCACTGCTGCCAACTAAATAAAAGATTCAAACTACGGAAGGCACTAACTACTGATAGGCATAGTTAGCAAATGAAAGATTTTAATAGAGAACAAACAATGTGTTTACCTTAATAGTGTTGAAAACTCATAATATACGTAGCAGTTCATGACATCCAGTCTTACAAATTTCAAAACTCCGCCATTTCTCTCCCCACATCCACCACTGCTGGCGGCTCACCTCCAACTGCGCAACACTACGCGCTGTTCACATCCAGCAGCCCAACACTACAATGGCAGACAACAATGCAAACTAGCCACAGACTGCACACAACACAGCCAGTGATTTTCATACAGAGTGTTACGTAACGTTGCGAATAAGAAAACATAAACAGCCTACTTACATAGCCCCCATGCTCCCCACAAAATTGTTTTGGGCAGTGGCCAATAATGATTTGATAAAATGTTTCATAATTACAATAACAAAGATATCAAATGCACACACTTATTGATACAATGTTGGTCAACCGCTAAAATTTTCTCACAGTCCATAAAGACAGTCCTGATCATTCATCACAGTAAAATTGCAGTGTTTTTCTCAAAGTCTGAGCAATAAAAGAAAATGCACATGGAAGTAGTGGATTTCCACGCAGTCGTGAAGAAGCAGTGTTGTCCTTCCAACGGAAAGACAGTGCTGACTCTCGACATGCAGACAGGTAATGGGCCACAACAGAGCAAACCCACAGCGGAGTCATTCGAAGTTTTGAAGAATATTGGTAGGTAGGTCATCACAGAGCAGTCCTGGTAGAGATTACGGTATTGGTGGGCCACCAGAGATGCAGACCCACTGCAGTCCTTGTAGAAATAATGGTACTGGTGGGTCATCAAAGATGCAGACCCACTGTAGTCCTTGTAGAGGTGGCCAGCAGCCATCTGTTGTGACTGTGCAGGTGCACAATCACCATTGAAGAGTCTTGTGGAGAATATAGCAAGTCCATGAACCACCACTTGTGCACTCACAAAATTTTTTTTGAAATGTCCTTCGAACCAGCAATGCTGTTATCCAGTCCCTTGCTGAATTATTAACACACGTGCAAACACTATCAGTCAGACAACAATGCAAACTAGCCACAGACTGCACACAGCACAGCCAGTGATTTTCATACAGAGCGCTACGTGGCGTTACCAATATAAAAACCTGAACAGCGTACTTACAAAGTGTACCAAAGTCTAGCTTTATGACACTTATCAGTGGTGGCAACCATTATTACGTCCTCGTATGTTTATGACGTAGAACACAGATCAAGTGCAGCTGTCAACAGATGTAGTCTAAACATCCAAGATGTATGTAACAGATGGATACCCGTAGGAGGGAGGGAGACAGCCTGGGCGGAGCTAGGAGACTGAAGCCAGGAGACAGTGCTTGGTCAGTACACTCTCGCGAGAGACTGTCACATGACATGGGATGGATATGTGGTGGTGCCTATTGGCGATTAACCACGGCCTCTTGGGACGAAATAGTGCGGGACACTGTCCGGATTGGCGTGTGTTCTGCGTGTCGCTGATCCGGGTGGCAATGTTTAATCAAATAAAAAACAGCAAATGCATACGTTTTCCTATGTATGCCTCTTCCTACATACACACAGTAGTGGAAAATTGACAAATATTTGAGAACCATACAGGTTGCAGCAGTGGGATACACAGCTTGAAACATAGATCTAGTTCTTTGAGATATTTGATAAGGTTAACAATAGACAAAATAGATACACGTAACACAGACTTCAGCCAGAACGTTATGACCACGTACCTAATAGTCGATATGTCCACCTCAAGCACGAATAACAGGGGCGGCACGTGGTGGCCTGAAAGCAATGAGTCCTTGGTAGAACGCTACAGGGAGCTGGCACCACATCTGCACACACAAGTCATCTAATTACCGTGAATTCCAGGGACGGAGTGATGAGCTGTGACGTACCACGTTCAATCACTTTGCAGATGTGTAGCATCCGGTTCAGATCTGATGAGTTGCGGGGCCAGCAAATCAACTGGAATTCGACACTGTGTTTTTCAAAGCACTCCATCTCACTAGTGCCTTTGTGAGGTGGTGCATTATCTGAAACGTCCGCTAAACCCGAAGGGCAGAACAGGTGATTAGGAATGTGGAAAGGGCCAAATAAGGTGTCGGTCAGATTCACTCAAAATTGTAATTTATTGTAATTTAATAACACCTTTAAACCAAAACGGCACATAGCCGAACCTTTAGAACTACGACTTTCAAAATGGCAATTATTCCTCGGTTGAAGGCCTCCAATCAAGAAATCTTAAAAGTCAACAAAATAAAAAAACATGCAGTTAAAAGAGCAAATAAAATAATTAAAATACGTACGGTATCACAGCTAGGCTGGAAAGCCTGAAGGCAAAATTATACAGAACAAACGTATGCAAGGTGCTATACAAGCGGCTGAGAGCCACAACTGCCACGCGGGCTTAGCCGAGTGGTCTAGGGCGCTGCAGTCACGGACTGTGCGGCTGGTCCCGGCGGAGGTTCGAGTCCTCCCTCGGGCATGGGTGTGTGTGTTTGTCCTTAGGATAATTTAGGTTAAGTAGTGTGTAAGCTTAAGGACTGATGATTCAAATGGTTCAAATCGCTCTGAGCACTTTGGGACTTAACATCTGTGGTCATCAGTCCCCTAGAACTTAGAACTACTTAAACCTAACTAACCTAAGGACATCACACACAGCCATGCCCGAGGCAGGATTCGAGCCTGCGACCGTAGCGGTCACGGGGTTCCAGGCTGAAGCGCCCAGAACTGCACGGCCACACCGCTCGGCAAGGACTGATGACCTTAGCATTTAAGTTCCATAAGATTTCACACACATTTGAACAATTTTTTTTGGGAGCTACAACTAAATTTGAAAGTTTGAAAATATATTACCATAGAATGTGTTACCATAGAAGAAGGCCGCAATGTTTTTCCTTAAAGCGTAATTTCAAGAATAAGGTTCTAAGAGGCTTAGGGGCCACAATTGATTTTCAAAACTCAAAACACATAAAGTCTATTAAAAACAAGAATATTTAAATCATTGGCTATGATACATTATAAACAGGCAATTAAATACCGGTGAGAAGGGCAATAAAGAAAACGGCACTCAGAAGCTTACAGGGAGGTCGGTCTGCCATCGTTCACTTAGGTGAGACAGTGAGACAGTTGGTGAGCTCAATTACACTTGATCCGTCGGAACACAACACGGTGACAACCACGGAGTGACCGACATTACGACTTGCTTGCCACCAATCAGAACATGAAAGCTCAACCTCCAAAGGTTACGAACGTGATTATCCACAACGAAATATGTATTAGCTATCAAAACTACACACCATGTTGACAGCGACAACAGGTGAGGAAAGGACGAAGCCTAAAATACGGTTAGTGGCTAGGGCAGGTAACCAGAACACTAACGGGCACAAGACAGAAAATTCCGCTGGTACACTTGAATTTGAGTCAACCAATATAGTTCATTGAACCGCATGTTGGCTAAATTTCAGCAATACAAACATTCACTGTTGCTCACAGGAAAAGCTCCCCAACAGCGAACCACCGAAACGAACCACACAACATGAATGGACGTGGCTTGGGTACTTAAAACACCACTCAACTCCGTCGCCCTGGGTCGGTGAGCCACGAAGCTCGTAGCAATCGAACAGCTCCACACACGCTCCGACACTGCACAACGACCGGCAGTGGACCCAGCCGACTGCACCGTGCGGAGGTATCCTCCCTGGTCCGCACCAACAGACCGACTGCCCGCTGGTCCGTCCGCGACTGCTGCGCTGCTGGTGCGTTTTCCACTCACTTCCATACACACCACGGAGGAAATACTGGCTCGGACCCAACGATGCAGAGGAAACACCCCCACTGGCCAAACGACATCCCTGCACCAGGAAAGGACTGGCCCAAGTTCCACAAGATGGTAACTGAAGGGGCCCAGAAGCGCTCAGAGAACCAGTTACACGACGGCCGATGAGACGACCGACCTCTCAGAGCCAGTACGCCGACAACATTTAAAATATTCGTTATTGGCACTAACGACAACCTGACAAACACTTGCACGAAGACCTGAACGATACAACAGCAACTAAGCACGCACGAAGACAAATAGGGAGTCGATGCACACAGCCGACTCATGAACGGTCGGCGAGCCAAAACCCGTCGTCCGGTAGGACGACCTACTGACGATCCACCAAGACCGTGGCCCGGCTCAAGTGATGCGTGGCGGCACTGGTCGGGCGAGCCATATTGACGCAGACCTCACTGCTCCAATCCGACTGCCCTAATGCCGCATGCAACTCACCGACTGGCAGGTCCGGACTGCGCTCCAGATACGTTCCAGCTGACTCGCGAACCGAACTCCCTTACGACAGACAATGACCGGGAAGTAATAGCAGTCGAGCATAGATACTAGAAGTTAAGTCCCATAGCGCTCAGAGCCATTGGAACTGTAGATACTACGAGAGGAGATATATCGATACACGCTGCTAGCGCCGGTCACGGTCAGGCAAAGCAGCAACTCAGTGAGTGAGGTGGAAGTACGTTAAAAACAGGGTGTAAAATACATGATGGCAGGATCACGGGCCACACACTGCTCAATCTTTTTGTAAACTATCGTCATAAACCAGTGTACGATACACCGTGGCCGCCATGGTGCCTTGCACGAGCTCCACTGGGCTCACTAACGTCCAAGTGAATGTTCCCCAGAGCATAATGGAGCCGTCGCCAGCTTGTCTCCGTCTAGCAGTAAAAGTGTCAAGCAGCTTTTTCCCTGGAAGAAGATGGATTCGCGTCCTCCTATCAGCATGATGAAGAAGGTATCGGAATTCATCAGACCATGCGAAGCTCTGTCACTGCGCCAGCGTCCAGTGGCGACGGTCAAGTGCCCATTTCAGTTGTAGTTGCCGATTTCGTGGTGTTAAAATCGCCACATGCAAAGACCCATCGTTAGGGGGGTTTCGAGGCACTGAGTGTTCAGACACACTTGTACTGCGATCAACTTTGAAGTCTGATGTTAGTTCCGCCCCCAGTTCGCCGCCTGCCCTGTTTTACCAGTCTGCCGAGCCTACGCCGTCCGACATCTGTAATGAGTGATAGCCGCCCAATCCCACGACATCCGGACGTGGTTTCATCCTGGTTGCGCCGGGTATTGAAGATACTCACGACAGCACTCCACCGACGCCCGACAAGTCGTGCAGTTTCCGAAATGTTGGTGACGAGCCTCCAGGTCATCACTATCTGCCCTCACTCAAACTCAGACGGATTGCACTCCATCCCCATTCTACACATGGACAGCACATTCACAGATACTGTATGCACAACGCCTGTGTCTGACTAGCAGTCCTTGCCAGGTGATTTTGCCATCACTTCATGAAATCTCCTGGTCGTTGTTCTTGGATTTCGTTTGCAAGATGTCTCAATTGTTGACAGTAAATGTCAGTAGTGATGGTTGCATCGCACGGAAGGAATTCGTAGTAATCACATAGTCTCTGTTGTAACATTTTCATACCTCTATCTTTTGAGGATAAGCTCATGCCTTTGTACGGGGAGTTGCTGATTTGTTTGCACTCAATCATTCCTTTCGTTCCGTTATATTACCCATAAAGACAAATTCCTCATCACCAGTAACTACGTAGTAAAGGAATCGTCAGTGTTGCACTAGCCAACAGATGACGAGCAAGGTGAGATACACATGTGACCACCTGCAGATTTTTTGTGAGTTTAGCTTAAAGCATGCTGTACCCACACACCTGATTTTTGAACCTCTCTATTGCTTGTAAATGTAACATCATGGTGGAATTGTCACAGTTCATCACTTTTGCCAGTTCTCGATAACAATGACGCCGATAAATGAGGGTTAATGCGTTTAATCGATCTACTCCTAGATAAAGGATACTATGGAGACCACTTCCTGTTTCACATCCTGTTTTGGTTGAACGGTATGGGCGAAGGGCTGTATCCCTTTTTAAGCCCTTTTTAATCCGAGCACTACGCTTTTGGCGTTATATTCTAATTCTTATCTCTTGGTTCTTGCACATATTGTATAGTATCCATCTTTGCCCATGGTCTACTTATATTTTCCTCAGAATTTAGACCATCTTGCATCATTTTACATTATGGAACGCTATTTTAGGTATAGAAACTCTATCAATGTTTCTACATTTTTCTTAAGATTTCCTTCCATAATCAACCCAACTTTAGAACTGCCTCCCTGGTGCGAAACTGACTGTTACCTAACGAAAACTCAATTTTCTGTTCCATTCTTCTTTTTAATATTCTTGTAAGAAATTTTTATGCAGTAATTGTCGCACTTACCTTTCTGTCTTCTACATTACGTGGTCGCCATTTGTCCAAAAGCCTGAAGGTATCTCTCCGGGGTTTTAGATGCCACAAACGAACTTGAATAGTCGTTTGGTTGCCCCTTCCCCCTCCTCTCCCTTCCCACAAATGATTTCAGAAATAACCAAGCCGGATAGCGCAATAGTTAGCACACTGCACTCGCATTCGGAAGACGACGGTCCAAACCCGCGTTCGGCCATCCATATTTAGGTTTTCCGTGATTTCTCATAGTCTGTTAAGGCAAATGTCTGGATGGTTACTTGGGAAGAGGTTTGGGTTGTTTGGGGGAAGAGACCAAACTGCGAGGTCATCGGTCTCATCGGCTTAGGAAAGGACTGGGAAGGAAGTCAGCCGTGCCCTTTCGAAAGAACCATCTCGGCATTTGCCTGGAGCGATTTAGGGAAATCACGGAAAACCTAAATCAGGACGGCCGGATGCGGGATTGAACCGTCGTCCTCCCGAATGTCCTTGGGAAGAACACCGCCACTTTCTTTCTCCGTACTTCCTAAGTCCGAGCATGTGCTCCGTCTCTAAGGAACTCATTGTTGACGGGACATTGATCTCGTCCTCCATTTCGGAAATTCCGAATGAGTGTTAACCATTTCTTCTGCCTGGTTTCGTTGCAATTCTTCCAATGGCCTATTAAACTATGTCTTCCAATTCGATTGCCATTTCTTCATCAATCATGTCGTCAGAAACTCCTCGCCATCATAGAGGCCTTCAATGAGGTCTGTGACCTATATCTCATCTGCACTTAAGAGGAGAATTGTCGATTTACTATTAATGTTGATTACCTTGTTTTTAATTTCATTTAATTGAGTTAATATCAAAGGTCTATTATTGACACGCGGTCATTACCATCTGATAATGATTTTTCGGTCTATCTAAGTTGTGACGACTGACATCTGAGGAGTTTTCATATCGAGTACGATAACATCATGAAGTATTGTCGTGCAGTGATCATACAAAATTATCTAAGGGAAGGCGCGTGACTACTCTTAATGTAGAACACCTATTTATGGAGGAGATTTTTATCAGCGTTAATGAGTCCGTCCCGCCGTGAAAAATAAGAAGAGCAATACAGGAGTGTACGTAGCACGCTTGTGGTCCACCATGCTCCGTACGCTCATTGTAACCGTGTGCGTGTTAGCTCATGGTCTGGCGTTGCCCACCAGGGCGCGGCCCGTGTTCCTTGGCCGGGGTCGGGTCATCGGAGGCAGTGATGCCAGCATCTCTGACTACCCTTACCAGGCATCGCTGCTGCAAGATGGCTCCCATTTCTGCGGCGCTTCCATCATTAGCGGGACCTGGACTCTCACTGCCGCCCACTGCGTCTTGCGTACGTCCGCGAGCAGGCTGGGCATGCGCGTAGGCACGACGACGCGTGAAAGCGGCGGCAGCGTTCACAGCGCGTCCTCTGTTACGTCGCACGAGAGTTACAACTTATACACGACATCGCAGTAGTGCAGGTGAGTCTGCTCTGTTGCATTTATTCTCTTGCAGTTGCGAACGATGCGAATATGTTGGTGGAAAGGGTTTATACACTACTGGCCATTGAAATTGCTACACTACGAAGAGGACGTGCTACAGGCGCGAAATTTAACCGGCAGGATGAAGATGCTGTGATATGCAAATGATTAGCTATTCAGAGCATTCACACAAGGTTGGCGCCGGTGGCGACACCTACAACGTCCTGACTTGAGGAAAGATTGCAACCGCTTTATCATACTCAGACATCAGTTGAACAGCGTTGCCTGGTGAAACGTTGTTGCGATGCCTCGTGTGAGGAGGTGCCATCAAGTTTCCGACTTAGATAAGGGTCGGATTGTAGCCTATCGCGATTGCGGTTTATCCTATCGCGACATTGCTGCTCCCGTTGGTCGAGATCGAACGACTGTTAGCAGAATATGGAATCGGTGGGTTCAGGAGGGTAATACGGAACGCCGTGCTGGATCCCAACGGCCTCGTATCACTAGCAGTCGAGTTGACAGGCATCTTATCCGTATGGCTGTAGCGGATCGTGCAGCTACATCTCGATCCCTGAGGCAACAGATGGGGACGTTTGCAAGACAACAACCACCTGCATGAACAGTTCGACGTCGTTTGCAGCAGCATGGACTATCAGCTCAGAGACCATGGCTGCGGTTACCCTTGACGCTGCATCACAGACAGCACACGTTTCGGTCACCTCTTGTTCGCATTGGCGGCACATTGAACAGTGGACGTTACATTTCAGATGTGTTACGACCCGTGGCTCTACCCTTCATTCGATCCCCGCGAAACCCTACATTTAAGCAGGATAATGCAGACCGCATGTTGCAGGTCCTTTCTGGATACAGAAAATGTTCGACAGCTGCCCTGGCCAGCACATTCTCCAGATACCTCACCAATTGAAAACGTCTGGTCAATGGTGGCCGAGGAACTGGCTCGTCACAATTCGCCAGTCATTACTCTTGATGAACTGTGGTATCGTGTTGAAGCTGCATGGGCAGCTGTACCTGTACACGCCATTCAAGCTCTGTTTGACTCAATGCCCAGGCGTATCAAGGCCGTTATTACGGCCACAGGTGGTTGTTCTGGATACTGATTTCTCAGGATCTATGCACCCAAACTGCATGAAAGTGCATCACATGTCAGTTCGTGTGTAATATATTTGTCCGATGAATACCCGTGTATCATCTTCATTTCTTCTTGGTGTAGCAATTTTAATGGCCAGTAGTGTACATCCAGGCCATGACACAAAAAAACGACGCACCATGAGGGAATTATCTGAATGGGGTGGAAATCGGTAAATGTGATGCACCTGCGCAGGAAAACAAATGATTACAATTTCAGAAAAATTCGAGGGAAGGAGCTGCACCAGTTGAGCAAATCAATAACATGTTGGTCCATCTCTGAGCCTTACGCAAACAGTTTTTCGGCTTGGAACTGACTGAATGACAGTTTTTGGGTATAGTCCTGAGAGATATCGTGCCACAATCTGTCAAACTGACTTTACAGATTGTCAAAAATCCCGAGATGTTCGGAAAGCCCTGCACATAACGTTGCCAACGTTCAAATTTGGGCTTCATGCTGGCCAATATCGGGTTTAGCAAGCACGAAGGAAAGCAGTAGAAACTCTCGTCGTTTGTTGGTGAGCATAATTTTACTGAAATCCAAGCGCAGGGTAGGTTACTATGAAGGGTAAAAAGGTGGGGGGTACAATTTCGTTGACATACCACTGTACTGCAAGGGAGCTGCAGATGACAACCAAAGGAGTTCTCTTATGAAAAGGGCGCCCCAGTCCATGACTCCTGGTGGTGATATGGTGGCGACAGTCAGGTTGGTATCCCACTGCCACCTGGGATGTCTCCATAACGTCTTCGGCCTGGAGTGTCGTTGACTTGAGTGGAACTGTCTTGAGCTCCACTTCCAACTGACCCCTGATGACCAGCGAAGTCCGGTCTGGGATTGCCTCTGACGGCAGTGGAATACCATCCTGTCTGTCATCTGGCATGCGGCCCGACAACCAGGCGTGATGGTCTGCAGTGTCACTTCTATTCACTGCTGGAACCCTTTGGTTTACATCCGCAACCCCCTTAAAACACAACGGTACGTCAAGATATTCTGAACTCCCTTTCGCTGCTCTTCCTGGTAAGCCATCCTACGCTTGCTTTCTTCAAGATAATGCCCGCTCGTACACGGCGAGAGTTTCTACTGTCTGTCTTCGTGGTTGCTAAACCCTACTTTGGCCTGAAAGGTCGGATGGCGACTTTGCACTCTGCGTCTCTCTTCGTGTTTTTCGATAGGAGTGAGCTATGTGCCGGCACTGTGATTCACCGTCCCCATTTACTTCGTTGATGGCAACGTAAACCTCACTACGCTATATAAACACCCATCACAGTCACCCATAAGACAAAGATGCAGACTGGACACTTCATAACAGGTCTGAGGAGGGTAGCGGCAAGCCACCTCCACTAGGACCTTTCCATGAGTGGACTGCTGAGTTTGCTTCCCCTACATTCACCCCTTGAGTACGTGACACTACATACATACAAAACGAGAACTCACTGATAAATTTATTACTTTTCTGGTGTGGTTATTACATCATAAAAATCATTCAATCAGTATGCCATGTCACTATAATGAAAGGTCTTGATGGAGGGAAGAGGAGACGGGAGTAGGTACAGCGAGCCCAGAAGGGCAGGGATTGCCGGCTCTCGGTAAGCACAGGCCCCGTAACCGTGGCGGGAACTAGCCAATACCTAGCCCGTTCGGTGAGGAATCCTGGACCGGAGGCTGAAGGGCAACCGCTGGTTCTAGCAGAGAGCGCTGAGAGAACGTTGGCTTGGCCCCTGGCTATACAGATCCATGGCATGGTATAGCATTCAGACCTGCTGACCACTCAGCTAAAGAAGTGGGAACACTTACAGCGGTGACCATTTCGAAGACCGGCTGTGCCAACATACTCAGTCGGGACGGATTACCATCTTTTATTTACGAGATGGCAGATCTTGGGGGTGGGAGCTGGCATTACGTGCAAGGCCTCCCATGGGCCACATCGTCTCGAAACTTCGATTATCTCACTAGTAATTGTTGCCACTGGCGTTGCGTAGGTACTGAGACAGCGGGTGTCGGGGAGCGCCTGGATTACGGTATCCGTCTCGTGCTTGTTCTCGCGCGTCTACAATGTGCGAATATTAGAGTCTTGCCTTGGGGGAGCATACGCTGTGCTGGTGATAAGCTTCATTTCTTAAGCATACTTGCTGAAGGCTTACTTAACTTCATGGGAGAGCCTCTCTGTAATAAAAAAATGCACTGGAGGGCGTTAGTAGGACTGCAGTAATATTTATTTCTTAAAAGGCAAACTTCGCAAACTATGTTACGTAAATAAAGAACAGTGAAAAGACACAAGACATTACAACAAATGTGCAAAAGATAAAAATATAGTAATAAACAGCTGATAATCATAACGAAAATAACAGAAAATTCATAATTGGATATTAAAATTGTTAATATTGTCAATGGTATCTGGTGTCACCACCAGAAAATCATTCTGATATCTCTCATGTATGGTCATCTTATGTGTTGGACGGGAACTGTGATGTTCCACTCATGGAACGTAGGGTAGCTCAACAGTAGAACACTTGCACACAAAAAATAGGTCTCAGGTTGAAGTCTGGGTCCGGCAGAGAGTTTTAAGATGCCATGAAGTTTTACATCTTCCACAGTTGGCCTTTTCTAGTTGACCGTGTCTCACGTAGCAGTCGTGAACTGACTGGTGTAGTTAACTAGCACGGCATTTCTCGATGTTCAGTTGGACTCTTTTGAGCCTATCACATGTTGGGTTGAAATTAATGGTTGTCAGGTTTTCATTAATTCCCTTATTTATTGGTATCTGTGGGTTTTGAAGAACCGTGTGCTATGAAACAAGTGCAGTAAATCTTCGTGTGGCAGAATGTGGGATATGGCTTACAAAAGGTAGACGGAGGGCTCTCTGTACCTCTAATTGTGGCCCATATTTAATACACAATGTTGTTCACTTGGACATAGACCAGTTTCACACGTTGACTGTTTAGGCAGTCCAGTACATAATAGTCCACCGGGACGCTGCAGAATTTCCGCAAAGTCCCTAAAAATTTTGTAGTTTGTTGTTTCTGCTCCTGTTGTAGTTTGCAGCTTTCAGACGTTCAGCGAAGCATGGTCTTGTATCCAGGTTAAGATTGAAATTTTTCCCGGGTTTTTAAATTGTCATTTATAGCGAAAGACGTATAATAGAAGTCAGTGAATGCTCCGGTCAAAGTATTACCTGGATAATAGCTAAAACGGAGCACTAGTAACCCACATTTGTTATGGTTGTGCAAAGCCCCGCGGCGATCATTTCATTAGAGTTACGTGCAGTATATCTCCACATTCTGGTTCTGTAGTCATATAACTCTACAAAATCAAGATGAGTTTTTAGTCTGAGATACTCGATGCCAAAGCAGCTATTCTCAGGGTCTACCGAATGTTCACTAAAGAATACGTAAGGTTTGCATAGAAGTCATGTATCAAAAGGCACCGAAAGACACCATAAAAATTATCACCAGTTTATTGAATTCCTTTTGTTAACAATGTTGTTGCTGTGGTTTTCAGTCCGAAGATTGAGTGAAGCTACTCTCCACGTTAGTCTATCCTATACAAGTCTTTAAAATCTGTACAAATGCTAAAACCTAAATTTACTACATCCTGCTTACTATTATCAAATGTTGAAATACGTTTATAATCTCTATCGGGTGCCCCCTCCCCACATCTTTCTCCATTCCTAAACTGAATCCTTCAAGATGTGTCCTATTAACATACCCCTTCTTAAGACAGTAGGTTCCACATATTTCTTTCGTCCCAGATTTTTCATTTCATAAAATTACCAATATCTGTTGCACATAAACCATCCTCAGATGTGATTGTATGGATAGCAGGGTATTGTCTTCTGACGTGACACACAAATCGTGCTGCTTAGCTGGTCGGGTTACTCTTGTCACAGGTACAAGATCTGAAGATGGTGAAACCGAAATCGGTCGTTTCTAAAAATGCAACGAAACTGCGTGGACCGTAAAATCTGTTCTAAATGAATTCTTTCAATTCGTTACTTTAGTCAATTTATTCAGTAAAATATTACGAGAGATAAGTAGTGACTCACTTGGGAATGCTAGAATTTCTACTACTATATGACTCACAGTCGACAGCATGTAGCAGACATTACTTTCGATGCTACTCAGAGGAAGAATACCGTGGCTCCAGAAACCCCTTAGAGAAAATTCCTACGCGGGATCATAGACGAACTGTTGTTCAAGTAAAGAATTGCCACATTGCGAAGTTTTAGATGTTGATGCTATATTCCAGCAAGAAACGTTTCATACTGAATACTATTAACTTCCTCAATGCGTGTGGCAGTAAAATTTAAGCACATTGATCAACGCCACTTTCATTACCGGCCCTGATATTTACGAGAGATGTTCCTAAAGTAGAACATTTTAATGGGAACTGACACTGACCACGGAATCGATCGTACCTACATCCACGTTTACATTTATACTCAGCAAATCACTGTGAAGTGCATCACACTTCTTTCCAGTGTGTCAGTTACTAGCGCACTCATTCGGGAGGACGACGGTTCAATCCCGCGTCTGGCCATCCTGATTTAGGTTTTCCGTGATTTCCCTACATCACTCCAGGCAAATGCCGGGATGGTTCCTTTGAAAGGGCACGGCCGACTTCCTTCCCCATCCTTCCCTCATCCAAGCTTGTGCTCCGTCTCTAATGACCTCGTTGTCGACGCGACGTTAAACACCAATATCCTCCTCCACTAGCGCACTGGGGCTTCTGGAATTTTCGTTCACATATGGAGAGTGGGAAGACTGATTGCTTAAAATAAGAGGCTATCTGGACTTATCTTGCCTTCGTGATCCTTAATGGGAGGCAGTAGTATAGTACTAGATTCCTCACATAGATCTTTGTAAGGGATAGTTGGACACTACCTTCAAGTATCTTCCAGTTCATTTTTTCAGCATCACCGCAACGCTCACCCATGGATCGAACTTACCAGTGACCATTCGAGCTGCTTTTCTTTGTATACAATTACTATTGACTGTTAGTTCTGTTTTGTACTTGTTCTACAGCCTTGACCAAGATTTTAAGATAGCATGTGTACTGAAGGTGGAGGGGGAGAAAGGGAAATTGATGGTGATATCAGCAGCTTCGTGACATTATGCGAAATCAGCAGCGACGATTGAAAATGTGTGCCAGACCTAGACTTGAACCTAGGATTTCCTGTTTACTAGGCAACGCGTTAAACACTGTTACATGTAAAACGTTCTCGGTATTCCTGCCGCGTCAGTTCTGGATAAAATCTCGAACTTTCGACGATTACCTTCATCGTCATCGTCAGGAGCAACATACTGCCTTCACTGTTCGCTCGCTCTAAAACTCTGGCCACATATGCCAGGTGTGGGGGCAGTTTAAGCAGCGGAGCTGCTGTTCCTGCGGTGACCTCTTTGGGGTGCAGTGGGACCTAACGGGTTGAGCTGTCCTCACTGGGCGACGTTCATTGTGACGTCCTTCGTTTCGACATCGGGCTGCAAGAGATGATTACTCTCGCAGTAGGTCTGGCCAAAGAGTCGTTGGCCTGTGGTGGACCTGGCGGCCCAGACCACGAATCAGGCGGCTGCCAGACTGTTCTTCATTGCTGTAGAACACTCTGGCGATTTGCCGGAAGCGATCCCGCAGGAAGGGGATGCCAGCTTCCTCATGGAGCAGCCTCGTCGGGTAGCGAGGCGGCTTGTGGAGCGCAAGTCGCAGCACCCTATTGTGCACGCGTTGGAGCGTCGCAATGTGCGTCGCTGCCGCGTTACCCCACACCACGGCCGCGTATTCCAGTACCGGCCGGACAAGGGACAGATACATGGTGAGGCCGTGGCGTGGAGGAAGTGTCGATGAAGGGTTGAGCAGTGGGTAAAGCGCACGAAGGCGCCCCACAGCCCGCCCTCTGACGTCTCGGACGTGCGGCAGCCACGTCAGGTGCCTGTCCAACGTCACCCCGAGGTATTTGCCGGTCCGCAACCATGGGATGGGGGCCCCCATGATCGTGACCGGCG
The DNA here is from genome assembly GCF_021461395.2 of Schistocerca americana. Classification (NCBI taxonomy): domain Eukaryota; kingdom Metazoa; phylum Arthropoda; class Insecta; order Orthoptera; family Acrididae; genus Schistocerca; species Schistocerca americana. The sequence goes on from NC_060123.1 coordinate 542,591,833, forward strand.
GTAGGTCCGGCGGCATCCTCTTTCTGCTGAAGATGACAGCCTGACTCTTTGCAGCGTTGAACTTTAAGCGCCATTTCGTGGACCAGGCGCCCAGGACGTCGCATCCGAGCTGGAGGCGACGGCGCATCTCGGCCGCGTTCATGCTGCTGGTGAACAACGCCATGTCGTCGGCATAAAGTGCCAAATCCACGCGTGCCACCCGCGGGGCGTCGGCGGTGTATAGGGAGTACAGCAGGGGGCCGAGGACCGACCCTTGCGGCACTCCCGCTCGAATCTGCCGGTCGGTGGAGGTGCCTCCATCTGCTTGGACGTGGAAAGTGCGTCCCGAGAGATACGAGCGCAGCAGGACCACGTGCGACGTCGGTACCCCGTGCGCAAAAATTTTGTACGCGAGGCCGTCGTGCCACACGCAGTCGAAGGCTGCCATCACTGTTGCTGTGGTAGCCTTTTTTATAGCCCGTGGACGGCTCCTGATTGGTCGCATTGTGATTGCTCGGCGATTACGTACTGCTGTCGCAGATGGTGTCACTGTGTGCGCCGGTGGCGCCAACGCTTCCGTTGGAACGTAAACCTTGAAAGGAACGTCTCTGCTGCTTCACTGCATCAAGCGCTCGTTTCCACGCACAGCTCAGATGGTATTCGCTATCGCGGTTAAAGTTCTTTTGGCTCATTCTTATTTCAACAGTCTCCTTAATAACATAATCCCAGTACATGGAGGCATGGGACAGAATTTTTGTTTCATCGAACAATATTTTATGTTTGTTCGTGAGGCTGTGCCCAGCAATTGCCGATTAATCCAGTACTCTATTTTTAATATGGCGTTGGTGTTCTGCACAGTGGTCAGAAACGGTACGAATCGTCTGACCTATATAATTGCTTCCACACTAACAGGGAATATGATAAACTCCAGGGACCCTGAGTCAGCGATTGTCCTTAGCAGGGCGCATCATCTCCATAACTTTCTGAGGAGGACGAAAAATCGGCTTTATGCCTCGTCTACGTAGGACTCTTCCTATTTTGCTGGAAATCGCGCCACAAAAAGGTGAACCGCAATCGGTGTTTCATCCTGTGAGTGTGCAACATTTTCACGTTTCCTTTTTTGGAGAATGGTGCCTTTATATCGCGTGCACCTTAGCCATTCTTTCGGAACACGTACTTCTGATGGTTAATCTCGACCGTAAAGTGGTCCTCGTCAGAAACAGTTTTTGCTCTATATACCAACGTGTTCAAAACGGCTCTCATCTGAGCAGGATGTTGTAAACTCTGTGGACTCAGGTATAAATCGGTATGCGTCGGCTTACGGTATACAGAGTGACCAAGACGCCCGTCCGCCTATCGTTGTACTAAAATGTCTAAGAAAGGCCGTCTTCCTTCCTTCTCCATCGCGACAGTGAACTAGATGTTCGAATGTATGCTGTTCATGTGTTCTATGAATGGTTCCAAAGTTTCGGCGCCGTGTGGCGTGTGTATCATCAACGTAACGATAAAATAAGGATGAACGGAGGGGAGCCGAATTCAATGCACGTTCCTCAAAAATCTCCATTAAAAAAAGTTAGCCACTGATGGAGACAACACAGAGCCCATCGCCATACCGCCGATCATTTCATAAAATTTGTTACCATACAAGAAGTAGGTGGTCGTCAGCAGGTGCCGGAACACTGTTAATCACAAAATGTTTCAAATGGTTCTGAGCACTAAGGAACTTAACATGTGAGGTCATCAGTCCCCTGGAGCTTAGAAATACTTAAACCTAACTAACTTAAGGACCTCACACCCATACACTCCCGAGGCAGGATTCGAACCTGCAACCGTAGTAGTCGCGCGGTTCCGGACTGAAGCGCCTTGAACCGCTCGGCCACAAGGCCGGCTGTTAATCACACTCCTTGGCGCTACCTTCCTCCCTTCTAGCACCACGACTTACCCGCAGTCCTGTCCATGTCGCCCATGCTCGATAATTTTAGATTCCCGCTGGAGGTCGAACGTAAATGTGCGGCCTCTCTGACGGTTCTGGATTCATAGCCCATCGAGGTGTAACAATTAGATGAATGAGGGATGTATGTTCTTTTGGGGAAGTCACTCATACTGGCCATTAAAATTGCTACACCAAGAAGAAATGCGGATGACAAACGGGTATTCATTGGACAAATATACACTCCTGGAAATTGAAATAAGAACACCGTGAATTCATTGTCCCAGGAAGGGGAAACTTTATTGACACATTCCTGGGGTCAGATACATCACATGATCACACTGACAGAACCACAGGCACATAGACACAGGCAACAAAGGATGCACAATGTCGGCACTAGTACAGTGTATATCCACCTTTCGCAGCAATGCAGGCTGCTATTCTCCCATGGAGACGATCGTAGAGATGCTGGATGTAGTCCTGTGGAACGGCTTGCCATGCCATTTCCACCTGGCGCCTCAGTTGGACCAGCGTTCGTGCTGGACGTGCAGACCGCGTGAGACGACGCTTCATCCAGTCCCAAACATGCTCAATGGGGGACAGATCCGGAGATCTTGCTGGCCAGGGTAGTTGACTTACACCTTGTAGAGCACGTTGGGTGGCACGGGATACATGCGGACGTGCATTGTCCTGTTGGAACAGCAAGTTCCCTTGCCGGTCTAGGAATGGTAGAACGATAGGTTCGATGACGGTTTGGATGTACCGTGCACTATTCAGTGTCCCCTCGACGATCACCAGTGGTGTACGGCCAGTGTAGGAGATCGCTCCCCACACCATGATGCCGGGTGTTGGCCCTGTGTGCCTCGGTCGTATGCAGTCCTGATTGTGGCGCTCACCTGCACGGCGCTAAACACGCATACGACCATCATTGGCACCAAGGCAGAAGCGACTCTCATCGCTGAAGACGACACGTCTCCATTCGTCCCTCCATTCACGCCTGTCACGACACCACTGGAGGCGGGCTGCACGATGTTGGGGCGTGAGCGGAAGACGGCCTAACGGTGTGCGGGACCGTAGCCCAGCTTCATGGAGACGGTTGCGAATGGTCCTCGCCGATACCCCAGGAGCAACAGTGTCCCTAATTTGCTGGGAAGTGGCGGTGCGGTCCCCTACGGCACTGCGTAGGATCCTACGGTCTTGGCGTGCATCCGTGCGTCGCTGCGGTCCGGTCCCAGGTCGACGGGCACGTGCACCTTCCGCCGACCACTGGCGACAACATCGATGTACTGTGGAGACCTCACGCCCCACGTGTTGAGCAATTCGGCGGTACGTCCACCCGGCCTCCCGCATGCCCACTATACGCCCTCGCTCAAAGTCCGTCAACTGCACATACGGTTCACGTCCACGCTGTCGCGGCATGCTACCTGTGTTAAAGACTGCGATGGAGCTCCGTATGCCACGGCAAACTGGCTGACACTGACGGCGGCGGTGCACAAATGCTGCGCAGCTAGCGCCATTCGACGGCCAACACCGCGGTTCCTGGTGTGTCCGCTGTGCCGTGCGTGTGATCATTGCTTGTACAGCCCTCTCGCAGTGTCCGGAGCAAGTATGGTGGGTCTGACACACCGGTGTCAATGTGTTCTTTTTTCCATTTCCAGGAGTGTATTAAACTAGCACTGACATGTGATTACATTTTTACTCAATTTGAATGCGTATATCGTGAGAAATCAATACTCAGAACAACCACCTCTGGCCGTAATAACGGCCTTGATACGCCTGGGCATTGAGTCAAACAGAGCTTGGATGGCGTGTACCGGTACAGCTGCCCATGCAGTTTCAACGCGATACCACAGTTCATCAAGAGTTGGCGTATTGTGACGAGCCAGTTGCTCGGCTACAATTGAACAGACGTTTTCAATTGGTGAGAGATCTGGAAAATGTACTGGCCAGGGCATCAGTCACACATTTTCTCTATCCAGAAAGGCCCGTACAGGACCTGCAACATGCGGTCGTGCATTATCCTGATGAAATGTACGGTTTCGCAGGATCGAATGAAGGATAGAGCCATGGGTCGTAACATATCTGAAATTTAACGTCCACTGTTCAAAGTGCCGTCAATACGAACAAGAGGTGACCGAAACTTGTAACCAATGGCACCCCATACCATCACGCTGGGTGATACGTCAGTATGGCGATGACGAATACACGCTTCGCGTTCACCGCGATGTCGCCAAACACAGATGCGACCATCATGATGCTGTAAACTGAACCTGCATTCATCCGAAAAAATAACGTTTTGGCATTCGTGCACCCAGGTTCGTCGTTTAGTACATCATCGCAGGCGCTCCTGTCTGTGATGCAGCGTCAAGGGTAACCGCAGCCATCGTCTACGAACTTATAGTCCATGCTGCTGCAAACGTCGTCGGTTCGTGCAGACGGTTGTTGTCTTGCAAACATCTCCATCTGTTCACTCAGGGATCGAGACGTGGCTGCACGACCTGTTACAGCCATGTGGATAAGATGCCCGTCATCTCGACTGCTAGTGATGCGAGGCCGTTGGGATGTAGCACGGTGTTCCGTATTACCCTCCTGAACCCACTGATTCCATAATCTGCTAACAGTCATTGGGTCTCGACCAACGCGAGCAGCAATGTCACCATACGATAAACGGCAATCGCGATAGGCTAAAATCCGACCTTTATCAATGTCGGAATCGTGAAGGTACGCGTTTCTCGTCCTTACGGGAGGCATCCCAACAACGTTTCACCAGGCAACGCCGGTTAATTGCTGTTTGTGTATGACAAATCGGTTGGAAACTTTCCTCATGTCGACACGTTGTAGGTGTCGCCACCGGCGCCAAATTTGTGTGAATGCTCTGAAAAGCTAATCATTTGGTTATCACAGCATCTTCTTCCTGTCGGTTGAATTTCGCGTCTGTAGCACGTCATATTCGTGGTGTAGCAATTTTAATGGCCAGTAGTGTAATTCTAGGATTGGTCGTTCGCTTGTTTTGTTTCCTTATTGGATAGATGTATTCTCCTAATTTGTTACCAAGGAGCTGTACTTTGCCAATCTATTTCCACGATAATTATGTCAATGTCATGGTTCCATTTAATATCCTTACAACGTGCTACACCCAGGGATTTGTATGAGTTGAGAGAGTGAATTCAGTAGCGAGATGAATGTTTCGTAACCGTTTTCAGATATCTGACTCCTTCCCCCTGGGAGCTACCGAGCAGGTTGTGAGTCTCGCCGCCGCGAATTACGACCCACCTGGCGGCCTCGCTGCCACGCTGACCGGCTGGGGCTCGGTGCAGTTCAACGGCGGCGTGGTGGACACCCTCCAGAAGGTGGACCTCAGCGTCATGGACCGGCAGGCGTGCCAGAGCTAAATGGACTCGACGCCGCTGCCGCCGCTCGAGGTGACGCAGCGCATGGTGTGCGCCGGCGAGGCGGGGCGGGCTGCGTGCCAGGCCGACTCTGGGGGTCCGCTGGTGAGCGCCGGGACGCAGGTCGGCGTCGTCTCGTTCGGCATGTACGCCGCCTGCGAGAGCTCCGGCACAGTATTCGCCAACGTCGGCAACCTGCGGGCCTGGATTACTAGCAAGACCAACGTTTAGCTGTCTAATATCAAATACTCAAACACATTTACAACTCGGTTGTGTTACTCTGTTTTCGAAATCATAGGATTCGTTCTACTGATGCTGCTAAGTGGTGCCTTGAACGATCGAGAGAGAACATGCTACAGCTTAAAGAAATCAGAAAGCAGAAATGGAAGCATCTGTTGATTCTTAAAGAAACTCTTGTCAACACAAACCACAAAACACAACGAATCTATTAAAAAAGTATATATGATAGTGAGCTTCATTAATTTCTTCTTTTACGTGCTCATAGTATTCGTAGGTACTTTTCAGTTACTATTGTAGGTACTTAAATAACATCTGTCTATGAAACTTCCTGGCAGACTAAAACTGTGTGCCGGACCGAGACTCGAACTCGGGATCTTTGCCTTTCGCGGGCAAGCGCTCTACCAACTGAGCTACCCAAGCACGACTCACGCCCCGTCCTCACAGCCGTACTTCTCCCAGGAAGTTTCATATCAGCGCACACTCCGCTGCATAGTGAAAATCTCATTCTGGAAACATCTGTCCAACTACCAAACAAATTTATATCACTGTAAGTGTTTCGTTTTATTGACATAAAAAACCCTCAATTGTCTGAAATTGAATATATTTCCATTTTCGGTTTGCTTTGACGATCTAATATCCGTTTGATTATTTGTATTTTCTGTTACACGTCGCATTTATTTATTCAAATTAGCATATGGGCAGTAGTTAGCACGTTTTCAGTAACTGTGTTACGTTACGTGTGTACTGTTTGTGTCCGTGTATAGAGTGGCAAAACTGCCATAAGCTACCGTACACTGACCTAAGCAAGCGTAGACTACGGAAGTGTTCCTCGCAGTACTGATCACGTGAGATCGTAACCGCATTACATGTGCGTTAAGTGTGTTGCGTATCTATCGGCCGTCACTTCATTACGACAGACTTGTTTACATACTCGATCAGTGAGTAAGTAAATTCCCCTAAGAACTGCAAGTGTTGAACCATATAGAAACTGACGAAGGTATATAAAGGGCCGTGTAGCTATCGGAACATTTTAGTTCTACATAGTTATCCTGCTGTATATTCCAAATAAACAGTATTGATAGACAAACTGTAATTTTCAACGTTTAATTCAGGATTTTGTGCGAAAATCGTAGATTTTCAACGTGAAGCAGACGAATGTTGTAGTAAAAATAAAATAACAATGCAGATTTATGACATAGCGCTAGAAAACACAATTTCTTAAAAAAAAGTAAAGCAAAAAATACCTCAAAGCAGAAACATATCAATCACTGCTTGAATTCTTCTTTCATCTTATATTAGGCATGCTACTGTTTCATAAGCAATGTTCACACTCACCAATAACAATAGAAAGTACTTGCCTCTGATAATGATGAAGAACGACCTATTGAGTACAACACTCAACTATAATTACAGATATTTTTTATATTTGTGCATGTAAACTGCACTTGCATCAAAAGTAATTCCTTTAAATGCATATAGACTAGGAAGTTAAGCGATCAACTAGTTTTTATTACTCATAATATGCTATCTTTATTTTCTAAGGACATAAAATGCACAATGAACGAACAGATAAATAAAAAAACAAAAAGAAGGCCTCGGCTTCCAGTTTATCCCACACGTTCAATTATGTTTCTTTCACTACCAAAGCTACCATAACTACTGTTAAGGCCGGCCGGTGTGGCCGAGCGGCTCTAGGCGCTTCAGTCTGGAATCGCACAAACGCTACGGTCGCAGGTTCTAATCCTGCCTCGGGTATGGATGTGTGTGATGTCCTTAGGTGGCTTAGGTTTAAGTAGTTCTAAGTTGTAGGTGCCTGATGGCCTCCGATGTTAAGTCCCACATTACTCAGAGTCATTTGAACCATTTTTGAACTATTGCCAAGCCTACCTATTACCAGGCCATTAATGAGCGCATCTCTGTGTATGTAGAAACGTTTTGTGCAGTGAAACATCTCCGGTTCAGTGTTAATGGAAACGAAAGTATGAATCTCCCCAAGCAGGACCTGAAGATGACGTAATGTCTACCGGCTGCAGTTTCATACTCTGCCATGCGTTCCTAATACCGAAGCAGCATGGAGGGTTCTTGGGTCAGTACACCGCTCTCCCGGCTGTCGGCAACGTTTAGACCTTGGAGCCGCTACCTCTTAATCTGGTAGCTCCTCAGTTGGTATCAAGGGGCTGAGGGCATCCCAGCCCAGTCCTCCCACCAAGTAAAAATTGTTGGCTGTACTGGTTGTCGAAACTGTGTTCTCTGCATTGCAGCTATCAACACTGACACAGTGACGGACGTCATATTAATTCATCAAATAGTTTAAGGTTAGCCAACAGTTACACCAGTGCACTAACGACGCAAATGAAGCTTTAGCATGCTTAAATCTCTGTGGTGTTTATTACAACAAACAGCCAAGAGGCGCAGTTCCACCCCAATGGACATCGATATCTGACCAAAGTTTCCCCTCCCCCAAATACGCCAAGAGCCACGAAGCAGCAGAACACTAATTACACTACTCTATGAGGAAAGAGAAATTTCTATCAACTCCCATACGGAATTGAAATAAATTCTAGAGTGTCAAGTGGAAATGTGTGCCAGATCAGGACTCTAATAGGCCGGCCGGAGTGGCCGGGCGGTTCTAGGCGCTTCAGTCTGGAACCACACCATCGCTCCGGTCGCCGGTTCGAATCCTGCCTCGGGGATGGATGTGTGTGTGATGTCCTTAGGTTAGTTAGGTTTAAGTAGTTCTAAGTTCTAGGGGACTAATGACCTCAGATTTTAAGTCCCATAGTGCTCAGAGCCATTTTTTAGGACTCGAACACGGATTTTCCGCTTATAGCGAGCGGTCTCCTAAGCCACTTCGGCTATCCTAGCAATTTTCCCGTCCAACCCAAAGTCCCACTTGTCGCACACTATGTACATAGTGACCAACGTCCATTATTCTCAGCCGCGCGTGATTAGCCGCACGGTCTGGGGCGCTGCAGTCATAGACTGTGCGGCTGATCCCGGCGGAGGTTCGAGTCCTCCCTCGGCCATGACTGTGTGTGTTTGTCATTAGGATCATTTAGGTTAAGTATAGTGTAAGCATAGGGACTGATGACCTTAGCGGTTAAGTCCCATAAGATTTCACACACATTAGAAATTTTTTTTTAACATTATTCTCATGCCCTACAGCCTCCCGCAAGAGGTCGAACGACGGTGGCATCCACACTGATGTCATTATCATTTGTCGTCAAGGCGCATATATTTATATGTGTGGTGTCTGTTCCTTCGGACACGTTCGACAGAACAGACACTACACCTGTAAACAGTATTCTATGTTAATTTAAAGACATATTATCTTTGTATGTATGTTACAATAAGTTACAATAAGCGTAAAGTAAACGAATGTGACTGGTAGCAGAAAAATCGAATAAATATCCCGCACCGTTACGATTGCAAGCTTAACTTACATCGCCACTTTTAAAACCAGTGTAAGTTCTTACCTACCGAAAATTAATCACTGCTTTTACTTACATCGAGAAATGTCGTATGCTTGTAAAATTTTTGAGGTATTGTTTCCTGTAGCACTGATGCTTTGTGCCTAATCTCAGTTGATTTGGAGCACTAAAGATTTCTTGATGTGTAATACGACTACAGTCTAAACTCTCTTCTCTCTCTGATTGTAAAACTGATTAATCACCACGTCTGGTTCCGGATTAGTTCGTACAGTTTCAGAAAAGTTTGTGAAACTTGTCACCACCTAGCATGATCTACGCTACCTCCGAATGAAAGAAGTACGATCTAAATCAATATGATCTCCTCATGCTGTGTATTTTAACTCTGTTAGCAGGAGTACACTATGAGGTCGCAGACACCTTACGATTCTCTATAACACGTTGACACCATAACACCGCACTGACTGACTACTACTCGAGATGGCACGTCTCTTGTGTCTACTTACACTCAATACGGAACATGAGCGTTCCACTCAATACGGAACATGAGCTGATGTATTAATTTAAATATCGGGCAGTTAGCTTAAATCCTTACAAATGACTGATGTGATTAACGCGACATACAGATTCAGCCACATTTACAGGAAATAGAATATAATGACACATACAACAGATAAAATACACTAACTATTATAGTTGCTGCTGAAGCGTTGTCAGCTATCAGTTAGCAGTAGGTGCGAAGCCGAATGTGTAGTTTGGCTTCTAGGGTATGTTTTCGGGGTGATAGTACACAGAATAAGTGAACAGAATACATTTGCTGATTTGTGTTGGCAAATCAATGAAACTACAGTTCAGAGCAGTGGTAACAACAAATTATCTACTATTGTGTGGAGTAGCAGCGCACGACGGTCTATATCGTAACTGTAATCAATCGTGGTGCTGATTAGTATTTGACAGTAGGGAAATTTAATGGCAGCTCTGTATGTAGTCTCAACTTAAAGTAGCAAATAACGAAATGAAAATCCTCTGTTGTACTTTACCACAAGCTCTAGATTTCATTTTGTTGTACCCGAGTAAGTGAATATAACGTTTTAATTCATCTGTAGCACTACCAAAACGTATTTAAATAAATAATTCCCGTAAGGATTGTCTAAAACGAAAGTCGTTACACAATTCCTGTTGTGTGAGCTGACTGTGAATAGGGAAAATTATCTGACACTAATACTACTGACATTAATATTGACGCTATCATTTATTTCTTAAAATAGCCGTTATCACTGCCTATGCAGTTCGTCTTAATCGATCGGTTATTAGCATATTGACTCTGTTTCTACGTGATATAAACAAAGAGGGAATCGGGATTGAAGTCACAGTTGTTGTCACTTGTCTAACCTGTGTCGCCTCTGTTGTGAAGGATGTACTCTGAACCAGACTCCCTGCTATTCTCGAAAACCGCTGATCTGCTGCAAGGAGGCAGTGCCATCTTGATAATTATTAAATAATTGCCATGCTTGAAATATAATTTACGGCTGCCCCGTCGCTTCGAATAGCGGCAGAAAGCACAACAGTAATTAAACTTTAAATGTTTTCAGGCTATATAAGAGACGGGATTGTATCAGGTTGCAATTGACTCACAGATATTGCACTAAAATAGTGACGGCAGCCTATTTGCGTATTCAGACATATAGCCGTCAATTTATTATTCCACTCGAGTGAAAGGGTGGAAGCTTGGCCCACGCAATTCTAGGCACGGTATTGTACTAAGTAAACGACGACAGTTCAGTGTGCAGAATAAGTGCAATTAAATTTCCACGCGTCAGTAATGCGAGCGACATAATTCACAGTCCCTAGCTCGTCATAAGTATCACGAAAAATTTGACTAGGTGCTCAGTATAAGTGACGATAAAATAGTATTGTACAAATTGTTCCTGACTTCCACACAACTGAAACAAGTCTACTTTTCACAAGGCAACAAACTTGTCTCAGATTAACTCCACAATCGCGACTTCCCGTCTTACACATCTGCTTCCCATTCCTGAACCAACCTGCTTTTCGGTTCTCTCCTCTTCGTTCGAAAAACTTTTCTACGGGGGATGCGCTTCCACAAATGCATAAACAACACACACAGATACTTTGTGAGTAATATTGCGACACAAAATACTATCATCATTTTCCATGTTAGGACGCATAAATCATAACTGAAGGCAATTAAAGTGTAAGTAGGCTGTTTAGGTTTTTATGTTGATAACGCCACGTAGCGCTCTGTATGAAAATCACTGACTGTGTTGTGTGCAGTCTGTGGCTGTTTGGCATTGTTGGAATATTCGCTTGTGTAGTGTCCTCAGAGTCTTTCGCGACAGCATATATGAATAAAACGTTTTCGGTATTCCAGCCGCGTCAATTCGAATATAATCCTCGAGCTTTCGATGGCCATCTCCGCCATCGTCGTCAGGAGTTCACTGACTGCCGGACCTGTTACGGTGAAACACTGTCACCAGAATACCAAGAGGAAGGCCAAGATACGAGTATGTCCGTCACACACAGAACACCGCTACAGTTACTTTACATAATCGAGGCTAAAATTACCTCTGTGTCTCTTTTTGTTTTTGTTTATGTAGCGTTGTCGAATCAATTTCTGGGTTTGGTTCTGTCGTACTCAACGTCATGAACCGGGTAACACTGCAAACAACCGTGATATTTGGCAGACTGCAGAATACCTAGAAAATGAACAAGCAGACGACATTTACTGACGTAAGCAAAATATTAATGCGACGTAAAATCCCATAACATTAATCACAACTCATCATCATTTATAACCCGTTCTTTTTAGATCTAGAAAGCAAACCATGTTCTTAAATATGTCTCATTCAAGCAGCTTGAGATATTTTTTATCAGTATAACAAAACGCGTATGGTGATGTAGATGCACATTTTCTCATAGATAAATACAGGGAATTTAAATACTCCCATTAAATTCATTAAACTTGTATACTGGTATATTCAAGGATCACTATTAAGTTCTAAAACAAGTGCCCATTTCGTTCTCACCTCTACAACATTGTTTGACGTGAGCAGCCGACATCAGTCTTCTACAGCTCGCCTGAAGATATCTGCTAGGTATCCGAATGAAAATTCGTCCATGGCAGAAAACCAGGCCACTCTCATTCCCGAAAAATCATGGCATACTTTCTGTGTTTATGACTGCAGTCATGACAGCCACCGTCAATGGTGATTACATTTAAGTTGTTCTCCTTCACCTGATTATTATCCCACCTACCCATCAATAACGTAGGCAAAATATTAACAAATAATCGAAGTAAATGGAAAACAGGAAGCATGTTACATTTTTGAAATTAGTCGTCGTCACGAATGTTAAAATACTTTCAGCACTCTTCGTTAAATCGTCTTTAATGGTATAACTTGTCTTACGGTACTGTAAGTTCCTTACATCGGTGTGGAATTTGTGTGTACATTAAGAGTACAATAACTGTAAACGTTGAATATGCCAAATACACAGAGGTGACGAAGTCGTGGGATGCCCCATGACACCGTGCCGGACCTCCTTTTGCCCGACGTAGTGCAGAAACTCGACATGGCATGGACTCGACAAATCGTTGGAAGTCCTTGGCAGAAATATTGAGCCTGTTTGCCTCTGTAGCCATCCATTATTGTGAAAGTGTTGCTGGTGCAGGATTTCTAATGGTTACAATGGCTTTGAGCACTAGGGGACTTAACAGCTAAGGTCATCAGTCACCTAGAACTTAGATCTACTTAAACCTAACTAACCTAAGGATATCACACACATCCGTGCCCGAGGCAGGATACGAACCTGCGACCGTAGTGATGGCGCGGTTTCAGACTGAAGCGTCTGGAACCGCTCGGTCACACCAGCCGGCCGGTGCAGGATTTTGTGCACGAACTGACATCTCAATTAAGTCCCATAGGTGTTCGATGGGACACATGTCACGTGATCTGTGTGGCCATCCACAATACCCACAATTGCAAATTACGCCTTTGCAATCGTTCTGAATGAAGTTATTCCTACCCGGAACTCCAGTCGGCGGCTCTTCTAAGTTTGAGAGACCCTTCCTATTCCCTGGACTACCGCTACCATTATCACTACAGAATCGCCATTGTCCATTGATCAAAACTTTCACTACCGCCCTGGTACTGTAGTTGTGCCGTGGGTTTCGTGATTGATAACATTGTCTTTGTACATATCCCGTTCGACTGTAATTAAAGTACTTAATATTCCATATAAATATCTGTTTCCGCTTTCTTGTCCCTGTCGACATATCGATTTCTTCGTATTCCAAAGCTAACCTAACCCCTTCATGAAGATAAAAAAATGGTTCAAACGGCTCTAAGCACTAAGGGACTTAACATTTGAGGTCATCTGTCCGCTAGACATAGAACTACTTAAAACTAACTAACCTAGGGACATCACACACATCCATGCCCGAGGCAGGATTCGAACCTGCGACCGTAGAAGCAACTCGGTTCTGGACTGAAGTGCCTAGAACCGCTCGGCCACAGTGGCCGACTTCATGAAGATCCTTAGGCTTCCTCGCCTGCACTCCCCTAGAAACTTCCCATGTCCAAGCTTTTAAAAAGGAAGCATCGAGCGCTAGTTTGCTGTGCCTCTTGCAGTGCCACTTTATTTAGCTCCTCGTTTAATGACAGCTCCTGATTCTAACCGCGAAGTATTCTACTGCCTCATTATATCTCTTGGATACCATCCGTAATTGTTCGCGAAAAATCCGTGCACCATCATGCGTCACGTATCCTTGTTCCAACCCTGTCTCAAATGGTCAAAAGTTTCTGCATTTCGTAATGCTTCTGTGCGCATTACCAACAGTTTTGCTACTACTACCAACGTAACCTAGCGATCTGCAACAACTGCTTATCTAACGAACCCCCCATTCAGCTGATGACTTAAGATCCTCTATAAATGCCGACACGCCCTCAGATAATCTACCACGATTCGCCATAATCGGAGTTTTTACGTCAAATTTCTACCTCGTGATTCTTTCCTGCTAGTTCATTAAACATAACCATATTATCCGCTCTCAGCTGAGCCACATGATCCACTAATAATGGCACTACTTCTTCACTAGTGGCACCTCGCATCTCTGATTTAACCTCTCTGTCCATTATCCACGATAAAAATTACTCTACAGCAAAAGAATGCTAACGAAACAGTTATTCCCGAAGTGTCCCATCAAGTTACTTCTACTCTTTAATCAGAAGCAACCGGGACTCTATACATTGCCTAGCCGTGTGGTAAAAAGTGGTTGCAAGTGAAGTAGTTCCTCGAATGATCCAGCACAAGACACAGAATGTTCGAGTAAATTACACTGAGTGCAATGTAGAAGAACTAACCATTAATCTGTACCATTACTTCAAAATTGAGAGAAATCGACAGGTTCTCCTGGTTTCGGAAATGTAACTTTCGTAAAATCATGCCCTATAAAGTTCGACCCCATTATTACCACCACATTACAACAAAATAGTCTCTCTCACCCCCATGACGACACTGCTGGCTTTCGGGCGGACGATGTGCTGTGAGGGTGGCACACACACCCTCCACTGCCAATTCCTACAATGTCGGCCCTCCTGACACCATTCTGTATGGATCACTCTGTAGTGACACGTCTGTGTGGGGTGCTGCGTGTGTGATGATCCCATAGGTGGTGAGGAGCCAGCGTAAATGCTGTGTATAATTTAAAAATATAAATATATTGTTGTTGTTGTTGTGGTCTTTAGTCCAGAGACTGGTTTGATGCAGCCCTCCATGTTACTCTATCCTGTGCAAGCATCTTCATCTCCCAGTGCCTACTGCAACCAACATCCTTCTGAATATGTTTAGAGTATTCGTCTCTTGGTCTCCCTCTACGATTTATACCCTACAAGCTGCCCTCCAATACTAAATTGGTGATCCCTTGATGCCTCAGAATATGCTCTACCAGCCGATCCCTTCTTCTAGTCAAGTTGTGCCACAAATTTCTCTTCTCTCCAATTCTATTCAATACCTCCTCATTAGATATGTTATCTACCCATCTAATACCTCCTCATTAGATATGTTATCTACCCATCTAATCTTCAGCATTCTTCTGTAGCACCACATTTTGAAAGCTTCTATTCTCTTCTTGTCTAAACTGTTTATTGTCCACGTCTCACTTCCATACATGGCCACACTCCATACAAATACTTTTAGAAACGACTTCCTGACACTTAAATCTATATTCGATGTTAACAAATTTCTCTTCTTCAGAAACGCTTTCCTTGTCATTGCCAGTCTACATTTTATATCCTCTCTACTTCGACCATCATCAGTTATTTTGCTCCTCAAATAGCAAAACTGCTTAACTACTTTAAGTGTCTCATTTCCTAATCTAATTCCGGCAGCGTCACCCGATTCAATTCGACTACATTCCATTATCCTCGTTTTGCTTTTGTCGATGTTCATCTTATATCCTCCTTTCAAGACTATTACTTTATTATATCTTCAATTCTACGTGAGACAGGAACCCTCTTCTCATGAGCTCTGGACGGTGCCGCTAGCGTCCGCTACTAAGGCAGTGCTGGGGAATACAGCATCAGGACTCTGGCCTTACGGTAAAGACAAGGCCATGGTGAGTTGTCACACAACCCTTCCCAGCGGAGCGACACAGCAGACGGTGGCCCTGCTGCTCCTCGCGCCATGGTTTCGTAGGCGGCTGTGCGTGGGTCTCAATCCGCACCCCTCGGACCGGCGGCCAACTGTGGCTGGCGTTGAGATGCCGAGTCCGTCCTTGGACCTCAGCGTCAGTGGCAGCAGGCACGGACTGCAGGCCAGCGGGACTGTGGTACTAAGTTTCGTGAAGGACCCAGTGTGACAGCAGACGCAGCCTGGTCTCCTACCGTACGCTGCTGCTGGATCTGTCCAATCGTCTCGCCATATGGCGGTGCTCCAGTATGGTGGTGCAGCTACCAACCTTAGGCCGGAACGGGAGCACGTTACACGGCATGCATTGCCGTCCATGGTACACTTGACTCAGAAGCAAGTCACGCATTTTGTAGTGTCCAGGGTGCCAACACGAATCGTGGTACTGCTGTCTAAGTATGGTCTATGAATAAAAGTGTCATTTCTATTCGTATCATTGCGTATTTCCTTGAGTTACCTTCTGTTTGATACTATAGAATTTGTTTATGTATGGTCCAAGTTTCATAGAAAAAGGTAACATTCGTCTTGTAGTTTTTCACACCATGCTAATTATTAATCTCGTACTGGCAGCATTCGAAACGAATGATAATACACTATGTGATCAAAGGTATCCGGACAGCTGGCTGACGCCGGCGGGGGTGGCCGAGCGGTTCTAGGCGCTACAGTCTAGAACCGCACGACCGCTCAGGTCGCAGATTCGAATCCTGCCTCGGGTATGGATGTGAGTGATGTCCTTAGGTTAGTTAGGTTTCAGTAGTTCTAAGTTCTAGATGACTGATGACCTCAAAAGTTAAGTCCCATAGTGCTCTGAACCATTTCAACACCTGGCTGACTATGACTCAAAATTTCGTGGCTCCCTCCATCGGTAATGCTGGAATTGAATATGGTGGTGGCCCACCCTTTGCCCTGATGACAGCTACAACTCTCGCAGGCATACGTTCAATCATACGCTGGAAGATTTCTTGGGGAATGGCAGCCCATTCTTCACTGAGGAGAGGTATCGATGTCAGTAGGTGAGGCCTAGCACGAAATTGGCGTTCCAAAACATCCCAAATGATTCTTAAAGGATTCAGGACAAGACTCAGTGAGGGCCAGTCCGTTACAGGAATGGTATTGTCGGGTAACCACTCCGTCACAGACCGTGCATTGTGAAGAGGTGCTAGATCGTGTTTAAAGATGCAGTCGCCACCCGAATTACTTTTCAACAGTGAAAAGAAAGAAAGTGCTTGAAACATCAATGTATGCACGTGCTCTGATAGTTCCACGCAAAACAACAGGGGGTGCAAGCACCCTCCATGAAGAACACGACCACACCATAAGACCACCGCCTCTAAATTTTACTGTTGGCACTACACACGCTGGCAGATGACGTTCACAGGGTGTTTGCCGTACCCACATCCTGCCATCGCATCGCCACATTGTGTACCGTGATTCGTCACTCCACACAACGTTTTCGCACTGTTCAATTGTCCAATTGTTTCCGCTCCTTACACCAAACGAGGTGTCGTTTCACATTTACCGGTGGGAGGTGTGGCTCATGGGTAGCCGCTTGACAATGAAATCCAAGTTTTCTCACCTCCCGCCTAACTGTCGTAGTACTTGCAGTGGGTTCTTATTGAGTGTGGAATTCCTGCTTGATGGTCTGGATGGATGTTTGCCTTTTCACGTTACGGACCCCTTCAACTGTCGGCGGTCGCTGTCAGTCAACAGACAAGATCGGCTTGTATGCTTTTGTGCTGTACGTGTCCCTTCGCGTTTCCACTTCACTATAACATCGGAAACAGTGGACCTAGGGATGTTAAGGGGCGTGGAAATCTTGCGTACAGACGTATGATACAAGTGACACCAAATCACCTGACCACGTGAAGTCCGTGAGTTCCGCAGAGCTCTCCATTCTGCTCTCTCACGAAGTCTAATGACTACTGAGGTCGCTGATACGGAGTACCTGGTAGTAGGTGGCAACACAATGGACCTAATGTGGAAAAAGTATGTTTTTTGAGAGTTTCGAGATACTTTCGATCACATAGTGTACCTTTATTGTCTGCAAGACATCATTCATAAAATTTGGCGATGATAGCGAAGTCATTCAAGTAATGTGTTGTTATTCAGGTAAATTATTCTAATTAATTTGTTGTATGTGAGACTGAGTAGACGGCCAGAACAGACAAGAACGAGTCAGCCTATCACTACTTATGCGACTGGCGAGAGATAGCTTGTCTGTGGCTGCCAGTGTCGAAGCATTACATGAATATAGAGATGGGCACTTGGGCAGTTACGCCCAGTCCAATCCTCTAATTTACGATAACTTTGATAATTTGTAGAGTTTTGCCCTAGCTGATCCACAAGCCTATACACTGAAGCTCGATTCCAAAGTTTACTCTGTCATTGTACGATACCAAGTATGTCATGGTATACCATGTGTCAGTTACCTTGTATGTGATAGTAACAGTAATTTTAAATATCTGGGAGAAAGTTCTTGCTCAAACTTATACGCTCTGTAATCGCTCTATAAATACCAAGTCAAGAAGGATTTCCAGAAAAATAAAAAAAAAATTGCCCAAGTTGCGTAACATAGATGGAGACATGCAACACCAGTCACTTTCACCGGTTGGGTATGTGGTCATAAACATTAAGAAACCGCTGATGTCACGGTTGCTGGTAGCGAATGTAAACAAAAGGCAACGCAGTCACGCACCATCCTTAAACACACAGTCCCAAATGCAGTACTTAGATGACACCAGGAGAAATATTTGGCAGAATTCCACCCAGCGGAAAAGTACCCAGGAAGACATCGAAACCAGCACTTCAGATGATTACCAGCCGACAGCAGGATATATGTGAGTGAGAAGAATTATACTCGGTTGAACTTGTACACTAACAATGCCTTGTAACATTTGTCTACCTCTACCTGTAGGCTGTAGTAAACGCTTTCCTTAGTAGATCTGCCTATATGTACCTATACCTGGCCGCCAAACCGACTGCAGTGTACATCGAAACGCAAGGGGGCACTATTACCTGGTTCATTTCATCATTCGTGGTCTGAAATATCTCACGTCATTGAGGGCACCGTGGTCTTAGTAGAGCGTTTGGCTAAGGTAGCTGTTGTTTTCAGTAATGGGTTGGAGCATCTAACAACAGTGTAAGGGTTTAAGCCTCATCTCTGGTCTACCCTCGCATTGATCCGGACTAGTGGCAGATGAGTATGGGGATGCGTTTGAATGTCACTTTCGTATTTTTCCCTAGGTTGGTTGGTTTATTTGGGGAGGGGACCAATGAGCGACTACGTGGTCTTCTATGATATCAGTATTCATTCTCCTGTCAGCGAGTATATACGCTTGTATTCATATACGCTTGTATTCCTATACGCTTATATTCCTTATTCATTCCCTTTTTTTTCTTCTTCTTCTTACAGTCAACAATTCATTTCCAAATGTCATAGTTCGTTTGACATCCTTTTGTAAAACTTAGGTAGAGTTTCCCTCCCACTTAATTTTAGAATGTTGTACACATTTTCTGTCAACGTAATTAAATCTATCGCTGTTCTTTTTATGTCCATTTCTGCCACGAATGAGATAACATTTATTAAGAGATTGAAAGAATTTATGCTTCCTATTTTCTGATCATTACTATTTTTCAGGAAATTGACTTCCAGCACTTGAAATCTATGACTCGAACGAGACAAATATGTATCTGAGACATATGCCTGGGAACAGCGATCCCTCAAACCGATCGAAAACCAGAAAATCGCTGCACCCAACGCTATACCAATTTGATCTGAAAATATTATATATCCCAGCTACATCAGTGCCCTGTGAGTGTATCTCTCCAAAAACAGGACGGTTGTGCTCTGAGATAAGAAACCGACTCACTTCAAGTGAAATAGATTAAACTTAATTTATAAATCATAGCACTGATGAATATTTCCATTTTGGGTACCTATATTGTCATAGTGATAGTAAATGAAGACTGTAGATACTTAAATTAATTACAGTTATTATGTGTTTCTTATATTGCATTTACTCTCGAATAAGGTATGAAAACATAAGAAAAATTGCTCTTAGCATTAAAATTTTTCTACTGGATGAAAAATGTTTAGGATTTTGTTGTAATATTTTAAATTTTTACGTTAGAGGAAATGTGAATGATTTAAATCTCAAAACTACTAGGGACTGAATATAAACCTACTACTTCCCTTTCTATGACATTTGAAATCAGGACCAAATCACATCATTCCAGCGAGTGGGCAGTTCTGATCCGATCTCTGGTTTCTGCCCATCTCTTCAACATAGCATGGAAACACGGTCCAAAGCTCTGGAAAAGGGGAAAAAGTCCTATAATATGAATCTGGCTTCCTTCAACTTTTGGTGCAAATAAAGATGAAATTAAAGAGATAATTGACTATTATAACTTAGCATTATCACTATCGCCAAACCAAAGACATAGTGTGCTACAGAAACTTGTATTATGGGAGTAGCATGAAGTAGGGGTATTCGTACTCGATCTTACCACGGATTGGGCATATATGTTCGATTCGATGACTATGACTCATAAAGGACTTTGTATTGCCAACTGTGTGTATTATTCTCTAGTAGACAAAAGAGTGCCGAAAGTACGACAGAATGAGCAACTCATATTGACAGATCACAGCACCAACGCAGGGAAGCCATCCAGGAAGTAATAAGAAAATCAAATAATCTAGGGAGCCAAGCTCTAACTGGGAAACTGGCGTAAGTAGAATTCTCACGCGGAATCGAAGATGAGAGGACTAAAACAATAAAGAGGGCAAGAGGACAGGGTTTAACGTTAGCGCAAGCGGTGTATCTTGCAATGGCAGAAGAGGCCTCAGGCCCCTCTACTGAGGAGAAGTTTGGCAAACCCGGTCACCTGAGAGATTACAGTTGTAAATGTAAGAGAGGAGGCCTTCATGCAATGAATCGTACTATGGAGATACACGTCAGGAAAATCACCACCATGAAGTAGAGATGTAGGGGAGCAGAGAAAAGGATACCCAGGCATTCGCTGAGAATGTTAGATAAAACACTATGCTGAGGTCTTCAGAGTGAAACCGAAGTATATGACCGTGTGTCGTCACTGAAATCATCAAGGACAGAGCCGTGTGATATAGCGAGACCCATTACACACTGAAGAGCCAAACAAACTGGTACACCTGCCTAAAATCGTGTAGGACCCCGCGGGCACGCAGAAGTGCCGCTATATGAAATGGCATGGACTCGACTAATGTGTGAAATAGTGCTGGAGGGAACTGACACCATGATTTTTGCAGGGCTGTCCATAAGTCAGTAAGAGTATGATTGGGTGGAGATCTATTCTGAACAGCACGTTGCAAGGCAACCCAGATATGCTCAATAATGTTCATGTATGGGAAGTTTGGTGGCCAGCGGATGTGCTTAAACTCGGAATGGACATGAATAGATACAGGTGATGGACGGAATGCTTACGTACATGTCATATGTCACAGGCGTATCTAGACATATCTGGGATCACATACCACTCTAACTGCACATGACCCACACCATTACAGTATCTTCGCCAGCCTGAACTTTCCCCTCCTGACATGCAGGCTCAATGGGTTCATGAGGTTATCTCCATACCCATACACGTCCTTCCTCTCGATACAATCTAAAACGAGACTCGGCCGACCAGGCGACATGTTTCCAGTCATTTAGTCGTCAACAGTCCAATGTCGGTTTTGACGGTCCAGCGAGGCGTAAAGCTTTGTGTCGTGCAAAGATACACGAGTGGGTCTTCGGCTGCCAAAACCTATATCGATGATCTTTCGTTGAATGGTTCGCACGCTGATATGTGTCGATGGCCCAGCATTCAAATCTGCATCAGTTGCCGGAAGGGTTGCACTTATGTTACATTGAACGATTCCTTTCGGTCGTCGTCGGCCCATTCTTGCAGAATCTTTTTTCGGAAACAGCGATGCCTCGGAGATGCTGTGTCCCATCGCATGTGCGCCGACTATAACACAACGTTCAAACTCACTTACATCTTGATAACTTGCCATTGTAGCAGCAGTAACGGATCTAACAACTGCGCCAGATCCTTGTTGCCGACCGCAGCGTCGTATTCTGCCTGTTTACATATCTCTTTATTTGAATACGCATGCCTATACCAGTTTTTTTGATGCTTCAGTGCATGCAGCGTTTGTAAAGGACCAGTTGCCCCACAGTGCAAAGATATGCTAGGCTAGTTAGTATGAAGACACAGAAACATGGAAATGTCAGAACAGGGTGAGTATGCAGTTGATCCATCCCGAAAGTTGTAGACTGTAAGGGCATGAATTACTACGTTAACAATAGATGCGCTCAGAGAAGTGTGAGAACCACAAATTTCATAATATCTCATTGCATTCTGCTTAGAGCAATAGTGGACTCAGTACTGAAAAGAACGATGGGCAGTAACACAGATGAAAGAATAAAAATAAAGGCATCGCGAAAGAAATAGTAGATATATGTAGAGCTGCGATACAAACGTTGACAGTAGACGACTACGTGTGTTTGGAACGCAAGCTTCATGTAGTAGGGTATGAGTTGGGCGTCGCATATGAAGCAGTCTTAGGCAGAGTTTTCTGCGAGATTTTACAGGTAATCATAGATTATACAACAAATATTCTGTGGTTCTAGGATAGACCATTGCAGATGTTTACAGGCAGGTTCCGCACCGTCAAATCTTCCAGACCAGGTCGTAGTACAAAGAGAGAAGCATTGACTCGTGGAATGGACATGACGCACCCAAGTAAAACTGGTGGCTATGGGAAATATGGCACCGAAATCTTCAGTAGGAATCCAGGTGTAATCGGAAAAAGATACGGGAGAGAAGAGGTAACACCGGAGTGTGGAACCGAAAGATATAATAAGCAATAGCGCGCTAGATCTAAGGAAACAGAGAAATATAGTTGTGCAGCTGACAGAAAGGAGAGAACTTGAGTGACTTTATACTCAGAGGGACATGAGAGAAAAAATCTCCAAGGATTAAGGTGCAGATCTGACCGTATGAATAACAAAGTAGCCACAGTTGTCCACACACGTGAATACGCCTGCAGCATTGGTGACCATGCAGAGATGCGCTTGCAACTTGTGTTTTCTGGATACCACAGAAGATGAAGTTATATAGGAATCACCCAAGAAGAAGAAAGGCACAGCACATATCATGGGAGAAGACAAGCTATGCCACATGTATAGTACTGTTTGAGTGGATACAAGACTAGTCGCAAATCAGCAGATCAAAGGAAATGGTTTGAGTTGACTACTGAACACTTGGACTACCTCACGACGTATGTGTCCACGATAGGAACCGATTGGAATTTGGTGCTTGTTATTGTTATGTGTCAGTGTCCCACTAGTAAAAGGAAGCCCACTAACGGTTACAAGAATTCTTAGAGTTGCTAACTGCACCTGCACGTTGTACTGTCCTCAAGTTGCACAGTCTAAAGTTGTAGGTTGACAAATTTGAAGACTATGGAAGAAAGTAATTTACGTAGTGCACTTAATTACGATCCAAATCCAGAGAAGGAAGGCGCGAAAAAGAATGTTTGAGACCTTGTACTACCAAGCAGATGAAGAGGTTCTTAGGGATAGTGTCATTTTATCGATGGATTTTGAAGGACTCCAGCTGGATGGTGAAGCTGTTACATGGCGTATTGACGAATGGAGGAACTACGAGCGGTCAACATAGCAAGAATAAAAAAAGATTCTTAGCCCCAGATCTTATAGTTTCCTGATTTTACGAATTAGTTCATAATTACAGTGGATGTGAGCAAGGAAGCTACTGGTTCCTTACTGAGTCAAGGATGTTTAGGACAGGGTTAACTAACAGTCTTCGTGCCTATAACAATGAACCACACTGACAAGGGATATAGTAAGATTAGTAGGAGAGTTCATAGCCATAGAGAGGGCAGTGAAGCACTAACGACTTTAAGAATATGGAAGATAAATTTATTATACACATTGATCGCACAACCTTGAATTAGTTGGCGCATATCTGTCATTAAGATGAATGAAATTCAGGATTAAGCTGGCTGAATACGATGTTGTGATACGTACAAAATGGGACTGCAGATCACATTAGCAGTTGGATTGCAGCGCGGACCAGAAAACCCAGTTGTAGTCAATACGACTGTTGAGGAAGCGCACAAGGAAGAACAAGATCACCAGCACTCAGTGCTTAGTGAAGAAGAGAAACAAGCTATTTTGAAACAGTTTCATGATTCGCCCACAGGTGATCACTAAGAGGTCAGCGCCCATATGACAGTCTTAAAAGGTGCAGATCATGAAGAGGCATGAAGAAATACATAGAAGAATACTTTCTAAGTTGCAAGTGTTTTCAGAAGTACAAAATTACGCACAACAGGTAAAGATGCTTTTAGTACTGATAGAAATACCTAAAAGGGTATTCTCTCATTGTGACATCGACGTGGGTAGTCCACTTTGGATAACAGAGAAACGGAATAGATACATTCTAACATTTCATGATACCCTCATGAAATTGATTGTAGCAGAACATATAGATCAACAATATGACGACAAAAGTGAGAAATGTTGGTACAGAAGTTAAGTTGCAAATTCAGGATTAGCAGTCCTGGAAGAAAGAATATTACGGAGACATGGCTTAGCCAGAGATTGGGGGATGTTTCGAGAACGAAATTTTTACTCTGCAGCGGATGCTCATAAGAAACTTCCTCGCAGATTAAACCTGTGAGCCTATAAAGTGTTTGTCCTATACTGAAGACTGGGAAGATTCTATTTTGTGCATACCATATGCATACAAACGATACACTCGAAAGAATGCATCAAACAATAGCAAATTATCTACCCCATTATTTAAGAAAGAAGCAGGAGAACGAGGACACAGCATTAATCTACTGGGTCCACCCCATTGAGCTGTTTTTTTTTTTTTTTTTTTTTTGGGTGGTTGTGCAATATTATCGGGACCCTATAGTGGGATCTGGCCATAGTACAATACAACTACGATGATTATGCAATAGAAGTAAAGGAGGAAATGAACCAGATGCTTCAGATCGCAAGGAGTTTTAATAAATAATATATGAAAAAATTATGGATTATAAAGACTGCATGCAAATCACCAAGAAAAATAAGGCAGGAGATAGAGAGTTATTACTTAATGGAAGTGTCAAGAGAGGGAGGTCAAAAAATTTAACAAGTTCCTCGAAAGGAACTTCCCGTGTTGTAAGTACCCAAGGACCAAATGTAGGTTCCAATTAATGATTTTTGAAATGTAAGGAGAAATAACAGGCTAAATTTCATGTTAAATTTGGCAAAAGTGGATTTTACATATTGGAAAACCAAGGTTATAAGTGAGATAGACGTCCTCATTGATTCTCAAAGACAAACGACCTCAGGGGACTTTGCCTCCATCTGCCTACGCCTGGCAGCATTGATGTAAAAATCAATGTATCTCTGCGCGTACATGTTTACACCAAAGTAAGTTGTAATTTGAAGGCTTATAACAGAAGTGTTGTCAATCAGTTGCTAAGATTTGAAGATAGATCTTGTTCTGGGGCACGAGGGGTTGCCACATTAATAAAAAAAGAATCTTCTAACTAAAAATACTTGTGGTAAACCCGGTAACTTGAATGGAAGCAAACAGCGCCACTCGCTTTCGCCAATTTAGTACCAAAACAAATAGGCTTAAACGCATTATACAGAGGCCGCTAATAGACAAGCAGGGCAGAATTTCAGCCAGCTGCAAACTACGACTCCAGATAACATTAAAACTGGAGCCTCGGATTATTTATCAATCAACAACAGAAACTATGTCACTGAGAATAATTACTTCGCTGTGTGTACCTAATCTTAAAGGGTGGTGTATTCTTTTGTTCCAATAACTGTTGGGAGTCTCGAATAAAAGCGTGAGGCTAGAAGCCCCGTCTATGTTTTACCCTTAAGTTGATTGGGACTTAGAAGTCTAGTGATAAACCACAGACTTTTTTCTTCGGTATGTCCAATAAGCAAGTGATAAAGCATTAAAATCAGACCAAAGCCCAACGCAGAGTCTCGTTTCCTGTTACCATCATATATGACTCCTCAGCCATATATCAAGTCATTTTATATTGTGTCCAGCAAAAGAGACTTGAACAATCTCAACTTGACATTGTCACCTCCTCACCTTCTCACAAAGCTGTTCGCATTGTAAATATGGATGACCCAAAATTTCAAGTCACCTGCAATCTAGACGTGAACTCAAAGAAAGTATGTTGCGATCCACGTTGGAATAGGACAACTACCTCTTTTGCCTAGCAGATTTATGGTGAATATGTTTTTAATGGCAAGGACGTACTATTCTATTAATGTTTCTCTATGGCAGTCTGTTCCGACCGTCCCGTCCTCCACCTTCTGAGGCTTATAAGTGATGAATAAACTGATGATTAAGACGCAAAACATCGAATAAAACTCAACAAACATGAAGCACTAAAGAGATGTTCTCATCACGTTATTTTGTCAACTGGCGTAGCGTAACGAATGTGTTAGTTTTTGAGCTTCGCGAAAAATATTTTGGTTACAAGTGATATTCACTCCATATCAACAACGGTAAATACGAGCTGTTATCTTCTGGATAGCCGCTTTCAGTACGATCAAGCTATTGATTATGGAATGATGCATTTTCTTGAATCTACACTGGAGTCAAACTGATTCGACAAGTCAGACGCACAATAGTTTCCGCCACAATCCTAAGTATTTTACACGTAGATAGAATAAAAATGTACTATTCTGCCCTCGTTTCGTGGAACGAAATATAGTAATTCTACGCTCGTAATATGGAGCTACATGCTTCTGTAAGCCGCGGACCATACAATCGTAATTTTGAGTTGTGTCGCGTGTCATGGATATCGCCGAATCCAGCTACAGCTGTATCTGTTGTTCTTCTCACATCCAGAATAAATGTCTCGTGACAGATTTGTCTGTTATCCAACTATAAAACCTAAAGTGCTGATTCTGGTTTGCAGAAATAGTTATTGCAGCGAAATACACTGACAACATCGGGACAACAGGTCGAGGTCTCGTCACAACAGGGACACCCTTCGTTTCCTCTGTATCATAGTGCATCGTGCCTCTCCCAGAGATACATCTACAGATCTTCCGCATTGTTCGGTGGAACGGTTGATTATACTGAGGAATTCGAACAGTAGTCTGCTTGATCTCCTTTAAGACTCCGACGTTTTACCCTTACGTTGTCAGTTTGTTTAAACGCGAGCGTCTGTACAGTGTCTATTTATGCTTTGTAGGGATACATTACGGCATATGGATTGAAGGGAAAGTAGTTTAGGGAGTGAAAATATTTAACCAAGTTTCGTTTAATTTACGTCTATGGTCACAAACTTCTTGTTAACAGATTACCGGTTTCGGTCTATAATGACCATCATCAAATATGTTTTATAAAAACAATGTCCTAATGTATTGCAGCCATAGCGAATTTGTTTTTATAAAACAGATCTGATGATAGTCATTATAGGCCGAAACCGGTAATCTGTTAGCAAAACGTTTGTGACCATAGACGTAAATTAAACGAAACTTAGTATATATACGTGTCACTGTTTTATTCGCCACAACATCGCAGCTTGTGGATTATTTCAACACTTACCTTTGAGCAGTATCTTTGTTGCAGTCGCTCAACGACCTATATCTTTTGGATCTCCTCTTTCACAATCGAACGGTCCCTGCTCTTCACTGCAAATCTTAAATGTATCCTTCACTTCTAGGATCAAGAATGCCATTCTTGACTGTTACAGCTTTTGAACATTCTTCTACAGTTGATAAGTCGGCACATGGATTCGCTCTGATTATGGTCGAACGTTGATGATACTGTATTTCCAATTTAATATTATCCGTTTCAGTTTTCGACTCTGTCCGAAATCAAAATCTACCTCACACAGAGTCGGGCGAATAACAGAGACGTATCTCTGGATGGGCATACTGTGCAATGATGGAGTACACTCTCGGTGGGACCAGCTGAGCGTCATTATTCCGCATCTACTATAGCTGTACTTCATTTCCGCTTCGGTTCGGTGTAATAGAACTTAGACACTAAAAGAGTTAAAACAATGACCACTTAGAGTGTATAAATAGCGCTACTAAAAGCAACTAGAGGTACTAACAGAAAGAAATGAAGAGGAATGGGATTTTATGGAGTAACATAGACCAGGAAATACTGGGAACAAGAAGAAATATTTGATAGGGGTGAAGAAGAAAGCAGTGCTGGAAAATAATATATGAGATGAACTCGTGCAAACTTGTCTCGTACCTTAAACAATTATAAGACTCTTATGTGTTTTAGTCTACGTTGCTACATACTTGGTATTAAATTCCAGTTTGTGAGTAACAAACAAATGTCCAGAAACCAGTGGTTTTTTCAGTAAGACATATGTACAAGTGCATTCATCCCTGTTTTATAACACTATTAATGATTATTACGAAACGCTGAAAGTACAGAGTAAGCGAGGCGTAAGTGATAAATTCCCCTCGTTTGACTTTATCGTCGTACTAGTAAATAGCGTTGCAACAACAAGTAGGAGTATATTGGTGGAAGCTAGACAGTACGTTGCTGTTGTTGTTGTTGTTGTTGTTGTTGTCTTCAGTCCTGAAACTGGTTTGATGCAGCTCTCCATGCTATTCTATCCTGTGCAAGCTTCTTTAACTCCCAGTACATACTGCAACCTACATCCTTCTGAATCTGGTTAGTGTATTCATCTCTTGGTCTCCCTCTACGATATTTACCCTCCACGCTGCCCTCCAATGCTAAATTTGTGATCCCTTGATGCCTCAGAACATGTCCTACCAACCGGTCCCTTCTTCTTGTCAAGTTGTGCCACAAACTCCTTTTCTCCCCAATTCTATTCAATACCTCCTCATTAGTTATGTGATCTACCCATCTAATCTTCAGCATTCTTCTGCAGCACTACATTTCGAAAGCATCTATTCTCTTCTTGTCCAAACTGTTTATTGTCCACGTTTCACTTCCATACATGGCTACACTCCATACAAATACTTTCAGAAACGTCTTCCTGACACTTAAATCTATACTCGATGTTAACAAATTTCTCTTCTTCAGAAACGCTTTCCTTGCCATTGCCAGTCTACATTTTATATCCTCTCTACTTCGTCCATCATCAGTTATTTTGCTCCCCAAATAGCAAAACTCCTTTACTACTTAAAGTGTCTCATTTCCTAATCTAATTCCCTCAGCATCACCCGACTTAAATCGACTACAATATGATGGGCTTAAATATCCCCTGACTTGGAATTGTTGGATATCCTTCTGTGGTGATACGTAACAGATTTGTAGCATTCATGGATTTTTGATAATGTCGATCAACTCTGGGAACGCACTGTGAGTGATTTTCAATGCTTGCGCAACCCACCTGCGATTTTTGAACGTTTGCGGGCGTCGGTGTGGAGATATCTGAGGCCAGGCTGCATATGAACGGCGGCCATGTGGTACGACTGTTTTATCGTGCTCGTCCAGAAGTGCAGTCTGGATCATCAGGACTGTGCTATAAGGTGAATATGTACTCAGAGACAGTCGTACGTCATAACGGGAAAACAACTGGCTTCTGAGCCCATGACTGTTTCGCTGTACTCCATTCGCGCATTTCGTTTGTATCCATAACATATAACGTAAACTCTTAGCCAGGAATCTTGAGACAGATACGTTTTTACCAACGTGTTGTTTACGACTTCATTCACAACGGTAAGGAGAGGTGGCCCACAGGATGGTGGAGCAGCTCTCGTCGGAGGAAAGCTAGACAGGAGGAGAAATGATTAGCGAGCAAATTAACACTGTAAACAGAACATTTACTTAACTTGAATTTCAGGTGTACAATGAATCATTACAAACAAGCAGCAAGAAGTGAGTCAAGCTATCGCAGTAGCAACAAGGATGCGGCTCTCTGAACAAAAGCACGAAGCAAGGTGTCAGAGCCACGCCAAGTAGCAACAAGGATGCAGCTCTCTGAACAAAAGCACTAAGCATGGTGTCAGAGCCACGACTAGGCAGCGTGTGCTTAGCGTCATATAGTGAGTACGAGTGGGCTGAGTGGCTGGCTGCCACCGGTCGTTCTGTATCGCGTCGGCAGAGGGCGCTCGTGGTATGGATACATTGGAGGTGTGGCTTAGTGGGTGTGGACCATTGGATCCACAAAATCCCCCGCGACTGCTATTAGCGTCTGACGGAAACTTGCAATTTCATTGACAACTTTATGACGCTTGTGGTTTGGTACCAATACATGGCTGCTACGGTCGCAGGTTCCAATCCTGCCTCGGGCATGGATGTTTGTGATGCCCTTAGGTTAGTTAGGTTTAACTAGTTCTAAGTTCTAGGGGACTAATGACCTCAGCAGTTGAGTCCCATAGTGCTCAGAGCCATTTGAACCATTTGAACCAATACATGGTACTACAAAACGGAAGTAAATATTCTTTATCTTATAGAACATGAAGGTTAATATTTGGTCAGATCTTTATCTAACTTTCATATCCTCTTCGAAATTTTATTACTATCATATTCAATATTATTACTATAAGTACGTATTATTTTTATCATAACATGTGATAGAGAATTGAATTCTGTTCCAGTATTACGATTAGGAAAGATAAATTTTTGAGCAATGGAGCAATTCTGTATTTACTACAGTATACAATTTAGGAACTCATTACGTAATTGATATGGACAGAAAACTAGCCAGAAAGAAAGAAAGAATGTGAGACTCTCACCTGTTCTCAACGTCATAGCTATAACAGGTCAGTTCTTGGCTCTTATAGAAAATAAATCAAGAAGGAAATGTCATCCCCGCCTTGCAGACTTCTCTCTTCGTCTATAGTCTATTACCAAAATCAAGAAAATCTTAAATCAGTTTTACACGAGATATCACAGAAAAACCTCCCTTAATAACGTAAAATACACTTTTTCCGGTACAGTGGTTTTCGCTATATATGACATAAGGTATCGTTGATGTATAGGACAGAAAAATGAGTAAGAGTGAGTACAGATGGAAGCTGGCATAAGCTGTCGATTGGATTTATGGAGCATGGTCTGCAAACTCTACGCTTATTGCACCGAGAAAAAGAATGTATCTTTGATAGTAACAGTATTGACATCAAACAACACAAATGTAACAGGATCAGTAACATGAAGTTATGGTAAATGAAGAGATGTAAATTATTCGATTAGTAGATGTGTCTTTCATAAATGGCAATGAAAATATAAGGTAGACCCTGTTATTGTAGTTACACTCCGGTAGTGTTGGTAACCCAAGAGCGAAGTTCGCCGACGTTTGTGAACACGGCGCCGCTCTCCTGGCACGGAGTATTTCCCCAGGACACGATGCCGATCTGCGTCGAACCACTGACGAGCGGACCGCCAGAGTCCCCATCGCAGGTGGACTTGCCTGCTTCACCGGCGCACACCATCCGCTTCGTCACCATGTTGACGCCTAAGAAGATATCCTGGCAAGTAGTGCGGTCAATGACATTGATGTCCACCTTCTGCAGGACTGTCGGGGCGTTGCCACCGCTGGCTATCCGTCCCCAGCCAGTCACAGTAACTGCAAGGCCACTCGGAGGGTCGTATCCAGCCTCTGGAAGGCTCACTGGCTGCACGTCTGACCCCAGCGGGAACGGCTCAGCAGGCTGTGAAAGTAGACACCGCTGCTCAGTTAACTTACCAGTGCCCATACCTCCCAACACATTACTACAGAAATGACACTGACAGCAATATTTGAGTGTCAATTAAAAGCTATTTCCTGAAAGAGAAGGATGTACTGGTGTGTGTGTGTGTGGTGGTGGGGGCGCGGGGGCGGGAGGGGGGGGGGGTGAGTGGGGGACGGGGGGGAGAATGCGGGAGGGGAAGTTTCGACAAGTAACTGTTTTATTCAGGCTTTCAACACACCGTATTATCCTCCACTCTTTTGGTTACAAAATCCTATTGTTCAATATAATCTCCATGCATTGCAACGGTTTTACACCACCATACTTAGAGGGCCTGTATGCCCGCATGGAACCACTCTCCTGGACGACGTCACAGCCAGCGTCTTTCTGGATCAATAACCTCTCCATCATCAAAGTACTGTTTCCCGAGGAGTATATCCATCATTGGGCCAAACGGATAGAAGTCGGAAGATCCGAGGTCCACGCTGCAGAGTGGATGAGGAGTAACAGTCCAAGAAGTTGCTGTTACTTACTCGTGGCCTACACCACTGTAGTGAGGCATGTTTAGACATTGTTTTAAAATTTTGACTATATCTGTAACGAATCAAGAGGGAAAATGTTTTAGTTGTGGTTTTAACGTCTTGGCTAGAGCGATGTCGCTCATATCTTCCTTTTAACCACATGTAAGGTAACAGTTTCTTGTGAAGAAGGCGACTCTAGTTCGCGCTGGAAACTAGTTAAGGAATGTTAAATTCTGTTTGCAGCCGGTTGGCTGAAAGTTTGTAACACTGTAATTAATTACGGTTGCTGAGAACAGCCACGTTCAAAGTATTCAGTCCAAGAAAGTTTAGTGCGCTCCTCTCTGGCACGCAGACTTGTGTGAGGCCTTGTACTGTCATGGAAAAGGACAAGTTCGGTTGCGTTTTTATGATGACGAATACCCTGAAGCTGTTTCTTCCGCTTTCTGAGAGTAGCACACTACATTTCAGAGTTCATCATTGCACCGTGAGGGAGGACATAAAAATGAATAACCTATTTGGAGAAGACCGTTGCCATGACTTCAGTTTTTTCCTTGCTTAGTTAGTTGTATGTTTAGAAAATGGCCCAAAATACAATGTCAACTCACACATTAGACACAAGACAGTGTAGAACCTTATCACAGAAAGTGAATTCATCATAAATCAAGAAGAAAGAAGTAGTAAGCCAAACCTCAATGCAGCTTTGACAAGAGAAATAGTTGTAGAAAAAATAAGATGCGTAATAAAGCAAACCAAAAATAAAATATTGACAGGAATAAAAAGTGAATAAGAAAAACCTCCAAAAAAATAAAGAACATTCTTAGAAACAACGGGGAACTCATTCCGAGATCAAATGCAGCACCGTGACAATAAGAAAATGATCAATGTAAGTACAAAACCTTAAAATTTCTAGAAGACAGTAACATAACAAAGCTAACCAGCGACGCAACAGAAAAATACCAGAAAAACCCACCAACACTTCTAAAAGGTACCTCACGCATATACACAAAACAGAAAGTGAAACGGCTGAAACAAAAGAATTCCCTAGCATTCACAGTGAACAGCCTACTAAAACTCCACAAGGAGGGCATTCCGATACGCCCCGTTGTTAATTTCAGAAGTGCACCAGCATTTCATTTAGCCAGAGAAATGTACACAAACTTACAGAAACTTTACATATAGACAAATGACAGAAGCATACACAACACCGAAGAGCTGATACAAAAAATCAAAGACATCAACATACCCATAAAAGCCATGCTAACACCATTTGACATCACGACCATGTACACCAGTATCCCCACCACAGAAAGCATCAAAATCAGCAATGTTCAAATGTGTGTGAAATCTTATGGGACTTCATTGCTAAGGCCATCAGTCCCTAAGCTTACACACTACTTAACCTAAATTATCCTAAGGACAATCACACACACCCATGCCCGAGGGAGGACTCTAAAGTCCGCCGGGTCCAGCTGCAAACAATCAGAACAGGCAGATATTCCCAAGTCCCACATAAAAGAAATAGCTAGCATTGTAAAACTAATCACAGAGCAAAACTACTTCTTATTTGACAGTCAGTTATACTCACAAGGAGACAGTCTTCAGAAGGGGTCACCAGTCAGTGGACTCCGAGCAAACGTTTTTCTCAATCACAATGGAAATAAAGTATTTGAAACAATAGTAAGACTCACCGGATACCAGATAATATATTGGTATCGTTACGTAGATGACATCATATGCCTCCACATTAAAATCCCAGCCGCATCCACCAACTCCACAGTGACATAAACAAAGTCCACCCAAAAATAAACATCACCATAGAAACAAAAAAGACAAAATATTATATTTCCTTGACCTCACAATATACAGACTCAACGACGAATACCAGTCCTCCGTATTCAGGAAAGTGACCACCACCAGCACAGCCATTCACAAACATTCTGATCATCCAATTGCGCACAAACTAGCCAGTTTCTAATATATGCTGCACAGACTGAGCAAAACTCCACTCACTGACAACAATTATAACAATGAGTTACAGACAATGAGACAAATAGCTGCAGAGAAAGGATACGATACAAACACTATAGATAAACAGAACCACAAAAAAAATTAGGAAGGACACCCGATACACGAAAACAAAATCTTTCTCACCAACTTACAAACACACAGAAAACACATGAGCACATATGAACATGAAACACCCACAACAACAAACAAGTGGTTCATTCTCATGTACAACAACAAAGCAACCAAAGAATAGGCAACATACTAAAAAAAAACAAGGCCTAAAAATTACCTACATGATAGACAACTCAATGCAGAGAAAATTATTGGCTCTGTGCACTATGGGACTTAACTTCTGAGGTCATCAGTCCCGTAGAACCTAGAACTACTTAAACGTAACTAACCTAAGGACATCACACACATCCATGCCCAAGGCAGGATTACAACCTGCGACCGTAGCGGTCGCCCGGTTCCAGACTGTAGCGCCTAGAACCGTTCGGCCACTCTGGCCGGCAGAGAAAATTGAGGACAACCAACACAAGCACAGAGAAACACAACACATTTGGTTCTTACTAATTAACATGTCAGTACTGCAAATCAGTTTATATAGGACAGACAAGGAGAAACTTTAATACCAGATACAACTGAACACAGAAACATTAAAAAGTAAGAGCTGTCATTTCTCATTCGCTGAACACCTTATGGACAACAAACATGTCCCTACAGACATCAATACTGACTTGAAACTTCTGAAATCCAGCAACAGTCCCCCACAAAAAACTAATAACTAGAAAAAAGCTATCAAATATAAAAAGCAACAGGTGAAGGAAAGCAAATAATGAATGAAAACACAGTTCTCTGCAATGGAACTCTGTTCTCTGCCTTCAAAGAATTATAACACCGACGTACAGAACCGCCTCCCCCCCCCTAAATCACCACACACACACACACACACACACACACACACACACACACACACAAAATGGTACATACATCCCTGAAAGATTCGAAACAACTGCCAGGAACACCTTCAACTGTTCCACTGTCCGCCATCTTCTTTTTACAGCTGGTAAACTGTGAAACAGTGGCAGTGACAGCTCGATATACATTTCTAGTAGCACTATTCTTACGATAGCAGGTTTGGATGGACCTTCATTCACTGCCTGCAGCAATTCATGTCTGGAAGCAGTTTTGATTCACAAGCCCTTAAAAGCGTCTCCTGCAAGTCTTATTCACGTTTTCTTTCGAGCACAGTTTTGACTTCGAGTCTCGTGGCCACGTGCGTTACATCACTGCTTGGTGACACTTTGACCGGTCCACCGCGCGAAACTCCAACAAATCCAGCTACTTCACGCACCGTGTGGCTTTGGGCACGGCCAAACGTGGTTACGTCTTTTTGCCACTCTGTCACGTCGTTACATTTACGCATATTTACGGGCAATATCAGCTTGAAAGATGAGAGTTCCAATGATTGCTGTTCCGTTCTACTCCTACAGAGGGAATGCGAGCGAGGTTGGACGCGTAACATGATCGCTGCGCTATCTACAAAGGCTTAAGGATTCGTGTGTGCGTGTGCACTGGGCTGGCAAATTTTTTGTCAAGGAGCTTACGTTCCTCAGCTTTGTATGCGCCCGCACCGGTACCAGGGACCATTCAATCTTGCGATAGGTGGCAGTTACAGGGTTTTGGCTCATGATTGTACCAGTAGTCTCTAATTTCTGAAGTACAAAGCTCCTATAAAATACTCTCGACAAGCTTAGTGCGCCTAATTAGAGTAAAAAAAGAAAAAAAAGGATGTTACTTGTTGTAGATTCACTTAAGTCGTTCCTATCCTCAGAAAACGGAAGGAAGCATTACAGGACCTGTTGAATGGTAAGTCATCCGAGCACATCCTGTGGACTGACGAGGAGAATAGAGCAAGTGCCATAACGCCATTTCCCAGAAACGTCGCTCAGTGGAAGAGAAGTCAAACTGAGCGAACAAGTGTCTCGGCTTAGCCGTACATACTCGACCGTTTCTGAGAAAACGGCGGTCAAAGTTGTCGACGTAATATAGATGCCATGTAGCTCTGCCGAAATGGTGCAGAGTGGATAGCGTAGCGCCCAGTGTTGGGAACCAG
This sequence comes from Schistocerca americana, assembly GCF_021461395.2. Taxonomy (NCBI): domain Eukaryota; kingdom Metazoa; phylum Arthropoda; class Insecta; order Orthoptera; family Acrididae; genus Schistocerca; species Schistocerca americana. The sequence goes on from NC_060123.1 coordinate 542,627,831, forward strand.
ATTATAATTTTCCATTATTTTATTTGTTTCAGTCATATACCAACGACAGTATAAATGTTTGTTATCAAGTTAGAGCGCAAAATGACCCTCAGTTTATTGCAAAATTACTTTGATTTTCACAATATATGTGTCTCTGGTACTTTCAAGGGTAGAAATCTTTTTAAATTCTCATGTTCCATTCTTTTATCAATACTTATATTAATACCTATATTTCACCTTTATCTATATTCTTGAGGAAGAAATGGTGCATTTCCTTGCACGATACCGATCGTAGCAACATTCGAAAAAAAAAAAAGAAACATCATCATTAACATTGATGAAGGTCTCACACGTCAGTAATAATGGCGCGGCAGACCACGCGTAGTGGACCACATTACCGCAACTATTGCTTGTGATTAATTATGAATTAAAATTTATATGTAATGGTATGTAATTCCTGTAGTTATTTTATTATATAGTGGCAAACATATATGTAGGAATCATCTACGGAGATGGGCAGGTCAATGAAGAACAAAAATAAATACAATAATCGGGCTTAGAACACGGGACGCAAAAGTGTGACGTCGCGATGCTAGCCACGGCGTGCACAGCTTCCGTCAAACTATTCACTCCCTAAAAGGCGTCTCAAGTACTTCGAAAACTTAGACCGCTATTTTCTCAGAAACGGCCGTGTGCTTACAAATAAGCCGAGAGATGCATTCACTCACTTTGACCCTTCTTCCGCTGAGCGAAGTTTCTGGGAAACCGAGTTGTGGCACCTGCCGCGTTCTCCTCATTAGAGCAAGCCAAGTGAAGATGGAATTATTGAGCAAATTCTGCAGTGAGGTTTTCGATATACGTAGATCTAAATTTAAGGACAACATAATATCCAAAGTGAAGGAATTGTGACTCTTTAGAAACAAAAGAGCGCATAACCGAGGAAGCAGCTAAATGTAATAAAGAGAGCATGTTTTGTCTAAAGAAATGTGCTAGTATAGAATACGGCCGCCAGTCTGCGGAAGGAATATCTGAAAACGTACTTTTGCAGCACAGTATTGTGTAGAGGTGGATCACGGACTACAGGACAAACAGGAAGAAAACTTTAATCGTATGATATAAGGTAAGTGGTGCCCTGAAGGATGCCAAAAATTAAGGAGCCGATAATAAGGGAGATGTAATCGGCGAGGAAAGGAAGACATGGAAAACACTGACCAGCAGGAAAGACAGGAACATGAGAAATTTGTTAAAACGTCTGGCAATAACTTCCATTATGCTAGAGGAAGATAACTGAGGAAACCTTCGGCAGATGAATATACTTTGATACACGCAAAAAAACGTTGAAGAGGTTGTGGGCAAGTGCTACTCCGGCAAAAAGAGATGGACATGGGGACAAAGCCGTGTCAGGCTCCAACAAATCGGTCTGAAAACTGATGACACTAAAGGGAAAGTGATAACTACTCATCATTCGAAGCGGGCATAGACACGAACGGGAAACAATGAATAGCGTAATACACTCCGAATCTGTTGGTGTCCATAATGGTGAAACTCTGAACTGGACGCAACAGATTATACAACTTCTGAAGCAGATGGCGTCAACGAATTTTGATCTACACTTATATCAGCCAATGACTCTTTTATATTTTTGTCATAGTTAGCGACTTATGAAGAAAATATTACTATCGCGAAGGCGAGCAGCAAGGTAAAAGGGTAGCGTTTAGGCTAAGAAAACTAATAGGCGTTTCTGCAAGGAATCAGACATTCAAAGTAGACTTTCGTGTTAGCGAAATTTTTTGCTCACAAGACATTACAAATTCTTGAGGGCTAGTTATGTCCACAGCCACAACACCACAATTTACAGTTACCTTCGGTACTCAGTTTTAAAAGTTGTCCTTGACTCAAAAGGGCTTCAGTTTGTAGCCACAAATATATTTGACCATTTTTGTATAATACGTAACGTCTGACTAGTTTTTAATCTAATCTTATACAATTTCCTGTGGACAACACCCGCTATTCCGTTGACGAATATTTCACTAAACAATGGTAAAACGTCAAGTATATCATATACGGATTCCTAAATTGGATTTCGCTTGGACGAAGAGTTACATTCTAATTTTCCTTGACCTCAAGCCGCTCTGTCGTTTAGTACTCTGTAATGGGCATCGTGAAGCCGTACACAGAATCAAATCGTCTGCACATAACATGTACACCGATTCGTCCCACATCAACACCAAAAATGGATCAGACAGAGTGAAGCGTGATTTTAACAATGTTGCTTTCCAAGACACAATATGAGCATCGTACTCATAGGGAATAATATCATTTATGTCAACCTTTACAGTTCATCAGTGTACGACACGTATAAAATGTATTTATTTATATTCACCATTAAATTTTAATATTACCTGTGTGAAGAGTAACTGAAAATATTGTCTACAAAATACGTTAACAATGATAATTCCTCATACAGTTACATCAGGTACAATTCTTTCCTAATACGAAATTAGAAAACGTCGAAGCTTAAGTCATTAAATTACAAAAGTTATATTTGCAAAACTATGGAAGAGACCTAAAACAGGATAGATAGTTAAGCCCTGAAACAAATGCGCCATATGAAGCACCAAGTTACTCCCAGTAAGTCTTTTATACATAGAACTAAAGATAGTGGATAAGCTTTTAATAAATCAAATAATGCACTTCATAGACTCCAGATATCTCCATAAAACTCAATACGGTTTCACCTCACAAACAGACACGACTGACGTGTTATTGAGAACAAAAAATTTGTATTTAGCAGTCTCACTGCCATAATGTGTATAATCATGGTGATGTACAAGGGACCTCTGGCGCAGCTTGGTGGCCTAATATTTTAAAAACGTAGCGTGAGTTTTAACGTCCTGAAAATCCGTACAACGAGACACGCATCTTTTTTAGCAAAAGAACTCCAACATTAACCGTCAACAACTTTCGAATAGACAGAACAGCAGCCAAAGCAAGTCCAGTAGGCTCTTGTTGCGGTCCAAGTCTATCGAATATCACCAGCTGCAACATAGACGCGAATATAGACAGTGGACTAGTTACCTTCAAGTGTTTTTTCCTTACTCCAGTCTTTGATCACAATATAAAGTCCTTAGACGATGACCGGTTTGAGTCAGTAATGACCATCTTCATATCTGTTCTACAATTACGGCTTTATCACATTAGGACATAGTGTAGCACAGATCTGAAGATGTTCATTACTGACTCAAACCGGTCATCGTCTAAGGACTTTATATTGTGATCAAAGACTGCAATAAAAAAACCTTTGTATACCGAATATAATGTGTAACTTACGGCTTACCTTGCCTCAAACAAGATATTCCCACACATTTCCTTTTGTGGATGGTCGAATTCTAATAATAAAAGGAAAAACGGAAAAACGCTTCACCAAACCAGACCTTCAAGTTGTATGCACTGCTTTGACCCTAGTAATTTATGTAGTTCTCCTATCAGCGGAGCTATGCAGCAGAACACTAGCTTAGATTAACGAACTAACAACCACTAATTCCTTTTAAAATGAAGCGACTAATTTCTAAAAGAAACCACTAAAATAGGTCATTTTAATAGTCACAGTTACACTCGACTGTAAAAGCAGATAATTTTGAAATCTGTAGTAAAAATGGTTCAAATGGCTCTAAGCACTATGGGAATTAATATCTGAGGTCATCAGTCCCCTAGACTTAGAACTACGTAAACCTAACTAACCTAAGGACATCACTCACATCTATGGCCGAGGGAGGATTGGAACCTGCAACCGTAGCAGCCACATGGTTCCGGTCTGAAGCGCCTAGAACCGCTCGACCACAGCGGCCAGCCAAATCTATAGTAAAAGTATGTCATCTCTCGCTTATATACAATAGTAAATAAACTGCGTCATTTACTTGTAACAACGGAGTGAGATTACAACTCGGAAATCACCTGCTGTAGCGAAAGGATTGCACCTTGGTGTATGAAAACTGTAGGTACATCACAGCGCAGCCGCAGTACATGCAAATCTACAGCAGGAGTCCACAGTCTTTGACTGTGAAGTTCCAGAGGAGAGGATCCGAGGAGCCTATTGAACTAATTTTTCTTCGATATTGGATGAGGGCTTCTCTATAGTCAAGACAAGCATAAGTTCTCATCATGATACCTACACTATTATTTCCACAGGGCCTATTCTGGATTTACTTTTGGACAAAAGGAAGGAAGATTAGGATTTATCTATCGACTGGAGACGAAAGCTCTCAAGTAAGAGCTCGTGCTCTGAGTGGGGAACGATGGAGAACAAACTGCTCCGTAGCTTTTCAAGAAACCATCCCGGAACTGCAAAAAGCGATTAAGAAAATTTTGGAAAACCTGAATCTAGGATTAAAACGAATGCAATTCCAGAGTCATACTAATGGCCACCTCCTTTGGATTACTTTCGGAAGCTATCTGATAATCAGCCAACGCTGTCTCAAGACAAGGCACCAAATGACGGTTGAATTTATTTTTATTACAATCAAATAGAGAATCTTGGGTCGTCTACCGCTTTTCGCTTGAACTAAGTTATGAACTAAATAAGAGTACATAATTTTCTTATATAGATTCGTATACATTTCAACAATTGAACGTGGAGGAATCCCCGAACACCTGATCCAAGTCACAAAAAGCCTGTGTTTGAACACCAGAAGGAGAACTGACGCAGGTGAAGAGATAATACCTGAAACACAAATTAATCAAGGAATAAAATAATAGTGTAGCTTTTCACGAATATTAGACAATATCTATTTAGACGACATGCTCAGGAAATTTATAAGTGAGTTAGAACACCATGAAGTATGAATATTGGGAGGAGAAAATATATTAACACGATGTTATTCGCGGATTTTGAAGTTATCATACAAGACAGCGATAATAAATTACAGATTGCATTACTCGTAAACAGTCAGAGGTGGAGAAGTGGTTAGCGCAGTAGACTCGCTTTCGGGAGGACGACGGTTCTATCCCACGCCAGCCATTAGCATTTACGTGTTCCGTGATATCCCCAAATCGCTCCAGGAAAATTCCGGCATTGTTCCTTTGAAAGGACACGTCTGATTTCCTTCTCCATTCTTGACGCAATCCAGGAGAAGAAGAAGAAGAAGATACAGTTGAAGTGCATTTTAACCGAAGCAAGATCTTTCTATCTTTTACTCTTGTTTATATATAGATGTATCCCTGAATCTCTAACGCTATGAAACTGTTTGGATCATAAATAAATATTTATCATAGAGCTGAGACGGCTTTTTCCATCATCATCTGTAAATACGCCTTGCCATAAATAATATACTCTATGCGTCATTCATCGACTAGACGAACAGTCTCAGGCAGCACCTGATGAGGATACGAATAACGTTGTCGAAATATCGAGCATGAACGGCACTGATATCGTTCAGATTCCCGACACCTCAAGACGTCAAATACTCTGAATGTTAACTACGAAAATTTGAACCACATATGACAGTACTTCGATAATCAGTAGTGTTGATGTTCTATACTGTCGTGTTTGCTGTTCCTGTGTGAGATTCGTTATCTCACACTTGATGTAACCTTCGGGCTCCTATCTGAACAACTCTAGCCAACTGCAGGCGAGTGGCCGAGCGGTTCTAGGCGTTACAGTCTGGAGCTGCGCGACCGCTACGGTCGCAGGTTCGAGTCCTGCCTCGGGCATGGATGTGTATGATGTCCTTAGGTTAGTTAGGTTTAAGTAGTTCTAAGTTTTAGGGCACTGATGACCTCAGAAATTAAGTCCCATAGTGCTCAGAGCCATTTCAACCAACTGCAGGCTACTACCTGTTTCTGTCGCTGGGATGTTATAATTTAATATAAAGAGAGAATATTTCTATAACGCAAAAACACGTCCAAACAAAATCGATTCTTCGTATGTAATCATAATCCAGCTAGACTAATTTTCCGTCCGAGACTCATCTACTTAGCAGTACCTCTAGAAGGAAAACAAGAGGGTGATTAACTGAAGAAACGGAGAGCCGAGAATGAGTGGTAATATTTCTCACAAATGCAAGGAAGACTGGTGTTTACGATGCTATTGAGCACAACGTTGTTAAACATGGAGAAAGACATCATGATAAGCATGTAAAACATCAATGTTATTTTCAGCAGTGCGGGATTAGCCGAGCGGTCTTGGGCGCTGCAGTCATGGACTGTGCGGCTGATCCCGGCGGAGGTTCGAATCCTCCCTCGAGCATGTGTGTGTGTGTGTGTGTGTGTGTTTGTTCTTATGATAATTTAGGTTAAGTAGTGTGCAAGCTTAGGGACTGATGACCTTAGCAGTTAAGTTCCATAAGATTTGACACACATTTGAACATTTTTTTGTTATTTTCAAAGGAAACATTCAAACATATTCCTTGAATCAAACATATTCCTCAATGATTTAAGAAAACAGAGGAAAATCTACAAATATCAGTATGAGCATATGTGGTTTCTAGCTCCAGTCTTACCGTATCCCGACCTAGTGCCTTGACGATTGTGTTTTGTCTTTCACTTTATGTAACGAATGTCTACGCCTGATTGAAACTTATTTTTATCCTGCATGGAGGATTCTGACTCAAATTAACTGAAGCATGACAGCAACAGCTGCGAAAATGAGACAAGAACCTTCTGAACTTGGTGAAGACCCAAGAAAATCCCCATAACTTCGCATAAAAGAGGCTCTGCTGATGAAAAACATCGATTCCAGTAGAAACAACTAATACTGCATTGCATGGTACATTGTCAAAAAACGAATAAAGTTACTGAATTAATAACTGTTCGATTTACACTTAAATGGACTCACTTATTAAACCATTCCGAGCTATTACACCAAGACCAAAGGAATTTCTTGTAAAAACCCAACGTCTGCGTCCCCAACTGCGGAGGATACTTTCTAGGATGGCTGTTTGTAGGACTGAAAGAATTTGTTCCTCCTAGGAATTTGAGCAGCGCATAAAATCATGGAATATATTAATAAGTATATCATTTCCAGCCGTAAGAGTTTCCTTTTTACAATTATGTGGCACAGGAAGTCTTCTCTCACCTGCAGCACTGCAATGTCGTAGTCAACGTTAATTGCATAGTACAGTTTGTTTTTGATGGCCTGTGCAACATCGAGCACAGTTCCGCCACTGTTTCTGTACGAGGAGCCAGCACGCACGGTCAGCATTGACGCTGAGAGGCCGTCGATGCAGTGGGCGGCCGTCAGTGCCCAGTTGGAGCTGATGATGGAAGCGCCACACCTGAGGGAACCTTCGAAGATGACAGACAACTGCCAGGGGTACTCCGTTATGGTGGTATCCGTGCCACCGACTAAGCGGTCCTCTCTCCTGGACCACAGCCTTAGAGAACTTGGCACCGCAAAAGCTGGCACCAGCAGGCACAATACGAACACTGAAAACCTCATCATCTCAGAAGCATGTATCACAATGCTGGACACCAGCACCTCTTTATAACTACTGCAGCCGCCTTCGTTGTACCAGTGTTGATATCGTTGGCGTGCACATGGCGTCAGCAACTGATCTCAAGGAGAAAATTTACGCAAGTACGTGGGTTTTTCCAGAGGATGAAACCCCTCCAGTGAAGGGTCGCATTACTGTGATCGTGATTATCAGTAGCATCTCTTCTGGATAACATATGCCTCCTAGTGGCGTCGTATGTTTCGTGACAACTTGTTCCTAAAGGAAACGCGAGTGCTGTTTGTAAATGAGACTGAGAGCGATAAGTAGGATTTAGTATCTCAACAAATGCAGAAAGTACTCTCACGCCATTTGACAAGCCGATCTTTGTACGCCCGTTTTATCCGATAAGATTAGAGTTTTAAGTACAGTGTTGCTCGTAATCTGGCAGCGTGCATAAAATAGCACACATGGAAATTTCTGATTGAAACAATTATTACACACTGAAATTCCCCATTGACAGTAATATCAACGCTATGTGGAAAATCGGGAACTACAGTTACAGTAAGTACGAAGATTTCTTAGGTCAAAATCTGGAGCCTTATTCGGTAAGAAGAGATACTGTAAGTTGTCAACGGGAAACACATCTACTCTGTTCCAGTATTAGCATGACAGAGGAACTGATTCTGTGCGTCCAAATCTCGCCAACAGGAAAGAAAATACTGGGACACGAATGCCAATACCAGAGAACAGAACTTGAGATTACCTCCAAGAGCGTACTGGTGGCAATGCAGGGCAATAAATGTTCTTATCACGTTATATTGAGTAAAAGGCATCACTAATAAGAAAGCAGACCACCAAATCAAAGTCAAAAAACTCATACTGAAATGTGTGTTAGACAACAAAACAAGTCTGAAATTAAAAATTTTTTTCAATTGGTTTCTGAAAAATAGGTGGTTTTGAAAAATGTGTAATCCTGAATGCGAAAATTACGTTCTTGCGGTTTTATCTGGTCTCGATTTTTAATAAAATGATATATCAGACGTCACTGATTTAAGATATTACAATGAAATTAAAACAAGGTCAGCATTTTCATGGCTCTTTTATATTTTTCTGTCACATACTGAAATATTACAAATAGTGGTCTTAGCAAACGTAGAGTGCTCATCTAATTTTTTAAATTTATGTTTCTGTTTTCCTTCACTTTTACTGTCTCTCTTTAACATCGAACAATAGTCAGCCACCACTAGAAGAACAATGAAATAATGTAGAAATATTTTTTTATGCACTAGACATGTTACAAATTCCATATGAGGGTAATAAACTGAATTAATACTAAGGTGACAAAAGTTATGGGATACCTTCTAATATCGCGTTTGACCTCCTTTTTCCCTGCGTAGTGCAGCAGCGCCAAGTCTCATGGACTCAACAACTCGCCGTATGTCTCGAGCAGAAATACTGAGCCATTTTGCCTCTATAGCCGTCAATAACTGCGAAAGTGTTGCCGGTGTTGAGTTTTGAGCATGAATTGACCTCTCAGTTTAGTCCCATAAAAATTGGGTGGGATTCATGTCGGGCGATCTGGGTGGTCATATCATTCACTGTCCAGAATGTCCATCAGACCGATCGCGAACGACTGTGGCCCGATGACATGGCGCATTGTCATCCATACAAATTCCATCGTTGTTTGACAACATAAAACCCATGAATTGCTGAAAATGGTCTCGGAGTAGCCGAACATAACCGAGGATCCAGTCCATTCCACACCAGTTTGCACAGCGCCTTGTTGACAACCTGAGTCCATGGGTTAGTGGAGTCCGCGCCACATTCCAACCCTACCATCTGCTCTTACCAGCCTTACAAGGACTTGCCTGACCATTCCACCGTTTTCCAGCTGCCTAAGGTCCTATCGATATGGTCACGCGACCAGAAGAGGCACTGCAGACGATGTCGTGCTGTTAGCAAAGGCACTCGCGTCGGTCACTTGCTTGCGTATTCCATTAACGGCTAATTTCACCGCGTTATCCTAACATATTCGTACGTCCCACATTGATATCAGCGATTATTTCACGCAGTATTGCTTGTGTGTTAGCACTGAAAAACCTACTCAACGGCCGCTGCTTTCTGTCGTTAAGTGAAGGCCGTGGTGACAGGTAATGGCTGATATTTGATATTTTCGGCCCACCCTTGACACTGTGGGTTTCGGAATATTGAATTCTATAACGATTTACGAAATGGAATGTTCCATGCGTCTACCTCCAACTACCGTTCCCCTTTTATACGTTATGTACCCGATAATTCCACCATTTGTATATGTGTATATCGCTATCCCATGACTTTTAGTTACCTCAGTATATTTAAGAAATAATTAAGACACATGATCAAGGAAGAAAAAAAATTAGAAGCCGGCTAATCACAAGAAGAAATCCCTTGTGACAATGAAGATGCCATTCTTCAACCATCGTTGAGTCGTCCCGATAATAATCCCTCCCAGTGATAAGATACGTCGTCTACAGAAAGACAGACATGCCAAGGAATCGTGGTTTCGTTACACGCAGTGGCCTGTGGGACTGTGTGCCATTACATGGTTTGTACTACTCCAAATGATGAAATGTGTAGTTTTACTTCCTTTTACCGTTTACAGCTCTCTATACTCCGAGTGCCGTTCGAGAGGTGTTCAGTAAGTAATTCTGAAAACACGCTTGTTTCATTCAAATTCCTAATACACCACCGATTTTTCTAAAAAAAGCCGCCTTCGGGCCGTTACCCTCTGATGGTATCAATTGTGTGTGGCCGAGTACTTCTAGTAGAATGATGGCGCTGACGCAACGTCGAAACTAGTAGCCAAATGAGCATGAAATCTTAAGTACAGCTGGAGGAGTTTCATTTTTACTAAAACTTATACCAGCTGATGTCCCACCATTGTCCAATTTAAATATGGATGTACGAAGATTAATGTACAAATATTTACTGTCTTATCAGGATATTCTCTGCTAACTGTTCTTTGTACAGTAATATTTGAACGAAAGGGAAGCAGCGGTTGGGAAGGGAGTGAGACAGGGTTGTAGCCACTCTCCGATGTTGTTCAATCTGTATATTGAGCAAGCAGTAAAGGAAGCAAAAGAAAAATTCGGAGTAGGTATTAGAATCCACGGAGAAGAAATAAAAACTTTGAGGTTCGCCGATGACATTGTAATTCTGTCAGAGACAGCAAAGGACTTGGAAGAGCAGTAGAACGGAATGGACAGTGTCTTGAAAGGAGGATATAAGATGAACATCAACAAAAGCAAAACAAGGGCAATGGAATGTAGTCGAATAAAGTCGGGTGACACTGAGGGAATTAGATTAGGAAATGAGACACTTAAAGTAGTAAAGGAGTTTTGCTATTTTGGGAGCAAAATAACTGATGATGGTCGAACTAGAGAGGATATAAAATGTAGACTGGCAATTGCAAGGAAAACGTTTCTGAAGAAGAGAAATTTGTTATTATCGAGTATAGATTTAAGTGTCAGGAAGTTGGTTTCTGAAAGTATATGTAAGGAGTGTAGCCATGTATGGAAGTGAAACATGGACGATAACTTGTTTGGACGAGAAGAGAAGAGAAGCTTTCGAAATGTGGTGCTACAGAAGAATGCTGAAGATTAGATGGGTAGACCACACAACTAATGAGGAGATACTGAATAGGATTGGGGAGAAGAGGAGTTTGTGTCACAACTTGACTAGAAGAAGGGATCGGTTGGTAGGACATGTTCTGAGGCATCAAGGGATCACCAATTTAGTATTGGAGGGCAGCGTGGAGGGTAAAAGTCGTAGAGGGAGACCAAGAGATGAATACACTAAGCAGATTCGGAGGGATGTAGGCTGCAGTACGTACTGGGAGATGAAGAGGCATGCACAGGATAGAGTAGCGTGGAGAGCTGCAACAAACCAGTCTCAGGACTGAAGACCACAACAACAACAATGTGAACGAACGGACAGAGGACGGCGTGATACAATAAGAAAAAATAATGTCAGCGATATGAGTTGTTAACGTGCCTTCCCACTAATGTTGATTAGGCTGCCTTGTTCTAATGATATGTCTCAAACTGTATAGCAATAATGCACAGGAGTACATTATACGGGGAACCCCCATCAACGAGAGAACTTGAGGCGTTGGCGCACAGTATTCTGGGGCAAAGTATCAGACGTTAGTACGAGTTTATGACAGAAGCAGAAGGGACAACGTGCTGTGAGTCTGCGTTGCTAACAAGTGAACTTTTGTGAGCGAAAACTGCTGTTCCTCTGGCGACGTGTTTATCATTGCTACTGGTATTGGATTACAACCCAGGAAAGCTGTGCCTCGATAAAAAATAATATTGGGTCATATTCAAGCAATGGTGCAGTTTCCGCGCTATTGCATAACTTGGACAATACAGGCCTTCTGTGTAAGACCTGCCGTTGCAAGTGGACCCAAACAGTATCACAGTTTGGGAAGAGTGTAGCAATCTGCAGCAAAGTAAATGCCAAAGTTCACTATGATAGCAACAGATTAAAGTATTCTTTTCAATAATTGGCTTTAATAAGCCTTCATTACATGCAGTATTATTTGCGGTAGTATTTCTTTAAACTGAGTAGCTAAGTTTTCTTCAGTTTGTGTGTTATATATATTACTGACTAATAATTTCTTTCTAAAAGTTGAATTAACGCACTCGGTTCTGCTTCTGAACAACTAATTCAATATAGCGACCATTTTGTATACTGTGCTAAACCAAACCCAATTTCCCGTGGTTCCTATGCCACTGGATGCTATAGCAAGTAGCAACATACGCTGAATAAAACATGTACACATATTCTGAGTTTCTCATTTAGCTTTGTCCTCGAGAATATCTTCTAGCGGATATTATTGAAGAAGAAATACGCCGGGAAAATTTCAGAAGTCACATTATTGCAGTAGATTGAAGACTATGGGTGTTGTGCCACAACTTATACTGTTTAGAATTGATGTACCGGCTTTGCAGTTAATTTCAAAAGTAAAGCAGCATATGATAGTAGGGTAACGAGTATTTAGTGATCGTAACTGCAACAGTGACAACTGGTGGTACAAGTAAGGTAAATATTGTTTGGTAATCAAACAATTTGCAACCTCCACAGTGCACACTGTGTTTTCAGCACAACGCAACCTAAGTAGTACATTCTTTATCAATTTGTTAATTGAATTAAGAGCCTACAGATTATGCAAAATCCCTTGTGGTCATTTCTTTTTAAAAGTGCATGAAACAGCAAGGAATTCGTGCCTTCAGCACATTTACAATCAAAGGGTAATGTAATGTTATGAACCTTACTACGTTTAATCGTACTTTCTGCAATATTATTCTACGTATTGTGAAATGGCATGTTTTCAGGAACTTAAGTACCTATTTATGTGGTAACAAATCCTTAAGTTTTTCCACTTGTCCAGCCATCTCAAAATGATTGGTTGTTAGTCAATTCTGTTCCAATTCTCGCTATTGCCCATCAAATTATTAACTCTTGTACAAAGTCTACCGCGTGTTATCTGAGCGAAATTAGCAAAAATATTCCACCATTACACCCTAGGCCTCTATTCTGAAATCCAGCTAAACATGGTTATATGTAATAGCAGTTATTTTAGGGTGGAGCGTCGCATAACATTTTTCCATGACAGGATTCGCCACATTTAGCCAATTTGGTGGCGTTTGATTGCCAAATGACGGCCTTAGGAGAAAGGGACATCAATCTTAGTTTCCTGAAGTTTGCAACTAAATAGAGTACATTTTTAGTTGATTAACAGAATCAAAACAGTATTTCAAGATGGACGATAAGCAATGGTTATTAGGCGATACAGACTATACAAAACAATTTGGCAGACTCCCAAGCAGCAATGGTGCAGAAGATAGCACAGTTGAACCAGAGATACACAGTATTTAAGAATAACGTATTATTTGCTTGACAGGATCCAAATATTAGAGATGCAGAAGGTGATCTACTAGTTACAGAGAAGGTTAATTACGTAACCATACAGCCGCACCTAGTTGATAGCGGCCAAAGCTACTCCAAACTAACACCTTCATATCCAATACAGGAAGTAAAGATAAAAATGGAACCTGAAGTGAAACAAAATGGGAAATACGACAGGCAATATGTTTCAGACAGTGACTCAGACGATAACAGATGCAGGAAATAAGTCAATGAATGAAGAGACGGGGTCAATATGTGGATACATAGGGACAATAAATGGGACACAGGGTCGTTGAAAGAGGAAATTAATGGAGATATCGGGTCACTAGGTAGGAGAAGTAAAATGAAGGATAGGAACAATGAGTTATAAAATAGATACAGTAAAGAAAAATTTGGAAAGATCATTAAAAGCAATAAAACAGAGAATATGTGAGTCCAGAGAACATGTGACTTTAGTTGAAAATAATACAGAGCAGGTAAAGTGTGAAGTTGAAAAGATGAAAGAAAGGCATAAGGTAACTAAAGATACAAGACTGAAGTATATAAATTTGCATTTGGATTAGAAACGAAAATTATCCAAGGGCAATTAAACAGCGAAACTGAAATGAAAGAAGTAGCAGATGCAGTAGATAACAAACTAGCCTAGACTATTGTTGTAGTAAAAATTTATGTAAATGATACGAATAAATGTTAGCTACAAATGTACATCAACAAATGTCAGAACTAATAGTAAGTGAGGTAGTAGAATTGATAACAGTTGCTTCAGAAATCGCTCAAAGGGTTGAAGGTTTGGAAAATTTTAAGATGTTAGTTACTGTATACCTATATGGAGTGGTATGGCATAACCAAATAGTTGGTGAATTATAAAAATTTCACCCAAAAGGTAACATAAATCTAGTAACATTTATGAAAGCCTTTATTGAATTGATTCCCAAAGAACCTCCTGAGAATGAGAGAGTAATGATTGCAGAAACCAAAGTCATTGGGGATGCTAGGAATTGGGCCAGTAGAGCCACAGATCACTGTGTGAAACATAGTTAAATTTATCAGGATTTCTATCCAGCTCCATTCAATCCAGGAGATAATAAGACTATTAGAGAGTATTCTGAGAACTTATGTAGGAAAGTTGAATATGAAATGGATCTTATGACTGAAGAACACTTATTGCATGTGTTGCTTAGAAAACTACCATAGAATATACAACGTTACATTAGTTTGGGAAAATATGATAAAAAAGTTATCTTGATTGAAGTAGATGAACTTGATGTGTGGAGCAGAGCTAATGAAAACAGGCCCAACAAGAATAACCAGTGTGGAAGAATTATAATAATAACAATAATAATAAATTTATTAATGACAATAACCAAGAATGTGGATTGAGATCAATGAGAATCAATAGAGGTAGGAGAGTCAGAAGAGTTTATGGAAGCAGTAGCACTCACAATGGCAGACTGTAACACCAGTCAGAGAACAAGGGTCCACCAGAGTAAAGTGCTGAGCTGGAGCAGAACGTAGGGGTAGGCCTCAAAAACAGTATCAAGAGAACCAACAGTATTGCCAGAATAATAATTTTTAAGCCAACGGGCAGTACAACAGACGGAGAGTGAACTGTCGTAATAGAAATAGGAATAGTTAATAGTGTGCATGGTGTGAGAAAGATATAAATCAATAGGGAAAAAGAGGATGGGAGTATAAATTAAAGCGGATACAAGGTATACCAGAATTTTGTCGAGAAAAGGAGGTGGAGAGGTACTATAAGTTCAGAAAAGCACATCAGGTAGATGGAGTTGATATTTAGCCATTTTATGAGTGGGAGGAACAGAGTAACCTTACCAATAATAAAGATGGAATGCCCAAAGAGGAGAAGGTAGCGACAAGCAAATCTGTAGGGAAAACAACTGACAGTAAGACAGGAAAAGAAATACGAGAGGTAATTATAGAGAATAACTGTCATGAAAATACAAGTGAAAAGTAAGCATATGGGCAATGGGTGAGTGAAAAAAATTAAATGATCGTATTGCATTGTTGCCCGGGAGGCCCCATGTGGGGAAGTTCGGCCACCGTATTGCAAGTCCTTTTTAGTTGACGCCAGTTCGGCGACTTGCAAGCCAATGATGATGAAGAACACTCAACACCCAGTCATCACGAGGCAGGAAAAATCCCAGACGCCCGCCGGGAATGGAACCCAGAACCCCACGCGCAGCAAGCGAGAACGCTACCGCAAGACCACGAGCTGCAGACAATGGGTGAGTGACTTATGGGAATTAGCCACAGATGTAATTGACAATAGGAGGAAAAAAGGAGAAGATGTGCGAAGTATAAATGAAGGAAACGAAGAACGGGGTAGTAATAAATTAGAGAAGCATACTGAGAATTTTCGTAGTGAGGAGGAAGGATCAATAAGTAGTTCCAGATATCAAAGTGATGATAATGAAACGAAATGAGTGTTACTGTTGTTACTATTGACATGTCTAGTGAGAGTACTCACAACAGGCAGGAAACACAAGAGGAATCTTCAAATGGGTATGATTCAAGTGAGGACCAGTACTATAAGATATGGCACAAGCGGGTAATGAAAGCGTCGGGTTCGAAGGGCTAATATTCAATAATGATTACCATTGTGCTATAGTAGAAGGTGAACCTACGAAAGAACAGGAGATATTAGAGGATGCCCGGAGATCAGAATTAGGCCAAAGAGATAATCCTATAAATGTTGAATGAGAAACGTTGGTTTTTCTAAGTCTAATAACGAGACTCAAGAGGATTAAGACATGAAGATTCAGCACTGAGTCGATTTGAAGTCGGAGAGACAAACAAAGAAATACTCCAGCAACAGTTTGTCTCAGAAAGAAAGGATTAGAGTAGCAAGCTTGTCCAAGGTATGTTAGCAGTTTGGAGTAAAGAAGCTGTTGAATAGGACCTTCTAAGAGAAGAGGAGGATGGATTCTCAATTAGGTTAGGTCAACCATTAAATAGAGTACAGTTATATCGTATGAGTGAACATGCATTACTACATACTGGTACTGAAATAACATGTATTTCTGAATCTTTGTGGAAAGACATAAGTAGCGAACGTGAAATTCATAAATGTCTGTATCTGGACTTAAGATAGTGTATACCACAGGAAAATTAAGTAAACCTGTGAGGAAACATGGGCTTTTGTCTTTCAAAATTGGGAACTGTATGATGGAAAGTGTGTTTTTCGTAGTTCCTAATTTAAGGGGCTCCGGAAAGGCTCAAAATCATGAAAAGTTCAATTTTTACTTTTTTGTGTTTTATGAATCTGCAGACTATTACCTTTTAATAGATATATAATTTATTCAATTCCGAAGACTACAACTATTTTAAAATTTTTTTTGAAATGTGTTCTACATGGGCGTGACCCACTGTGGCGCTGTTAAACTGCTGTCAAATGGTGTTATTATTAACGTCCGTGTTCATCAGGTACATTTTAGTGATGTGAGATAAAGTATGTGTTGTGGCTAACCTGTAATGGTTCAATATATATCGCTGGTGTGATTGTCGATTGTTTCATGTTTATTTACTCTGTCGTTATCTCGAAAATATTCGTAATTAATTCTGTTTGTTGAGTCTCTGTTTTGTTGAAGTATAATAATGAGTAAAAGTAAAGTTATTACAAATCCTCTGAAGGCTTTTAAGAAAAAGAGAAATGTTGGAAAGCCAAAGGTATGTGTTATTACTGTAAACAATAAAGACGATAACCAAGTGAGTGAACCTAACCTCTCAAGTACACCTGCCCATAGCAGTCAAAGTGGGAAAGAAAATACTTCACAGAAGAAGCTTGGTTCAATGAGTGAAAACTATGAATGTTTTATGGGCGAATCGGATGTGAATGAAATATTTGATATGTCGGTTCTCAAAGGAATTTTTTCAAACTGTGTAAGATGTATTCATTGTAGTGAAGTTGGTCTGGAACTCTCCATAATAAAGCACGTAGGACTTGCTAGTGAAATACAACTGAAATGTGATAAGTGTTCATACATGACCACCTTTTGGAACAGTGTTGCAGTAACTGCAACTGAAGAAAATGGTAGCAAAATCTACGAACACAACATTAGATTTATTTATTCCTTGCGTTCAGTTGGTAAGGGTGCTACTACAGGTGCAATTTTCTGTGGCATCATGAATCTTCCAAATCCCCCAACCAAGTTTACGACCTATAATAAATTAATAGGGTCTAAAGTAGAAGATGTTTGTATAGAATCTATGAAGAACGCTGTGGAAGAGGCAGTAATGGAAAATAATGGTAACAGAGATTTGACTGCAGCGTTCGATGGTACCTGGCATAAACGGGGACACACATCTCTTCATGGTGTAGTATCTGCCACCAGTATGTATACTGGGAAAGTTTTAGATGTAGCAGTAATATCAAAGTATTGTAGATGTCTACAAAAATATAAAGGTACACATGAAAATAATTGCAAAGCTAACTATATTGGCAGTAGTGGAGGAATGGAAGTGGCTGGTGTTGCCAGTATATTCCAGCGTTCTGAGGCGTGTGATAAAGTGCGATATGTTAATTATCTTGGTGACGGTGATTCTAAAAGTTTCAAACATGTTCAAGGACTGAAGCCCTATGGTGATGATGTTGTAGTGCAGAAATTTGAGTGTATTGGACACGTACAGAAGCGAATGGGAACAAGACTTCGGCGACTGAAATCTTCGTACTAAAAACAAAAACTCAGTGATGGTAAAGGGTTGGATAGGAAGGGAAGGTTAACTGACAGTGTAATTGACAAAATACAGAACTATTATGGAATGGCTATTAGGCAAAATACACAGAGTGTCGACGAAATGAAGAAGGCTGTTTGGGCTCTTTTTTTTCCTACTTCTTCAACCGATGAAAATCCCCAACATAGCTTGTGTCTCAAAGAAGAAGACAGTTGGTGTAAATATAACAAAGGATTGTTAACAGGTGAAGTGTACACTCATAAGCATAGTCTGCCTCATGCAATATTGGAGATGATAAAACCTATTTTCAGAGACTTAGCAGCACCTGAACTGTTGAAAAAGTGTATTCACAGAAAAACTCAAAACCCCAATGAAAGTGTAAATAGTGTTATATGGTCGAGAATCCCCAAGACTGTATTTGTTGGAATAGAAACACTTCACTTTGGTGTGTATGATGCTGTTGCGACTTTCAATGATGGCAACATTGTAAGGTGCAAGGTATTTAGAAATATGGGAATGAAGATCGGTTCTAACATGGTACGAGCGATGCTTGCTTTAGACAAGGAACGCCTTCGGGCTGCAGACAGGGCTGTAAAGAGTCTAGAAATACAAGCAAGAGTAAACAGGAGGAGGAACAAGAGGAAGCTGGAGGAGGAGTTTGCAGAGGATGAAGATAATCCATCCTATGGACCTGGAATGCACTAAAAAGTTAATCCAATCTTTGTCGCTCGATTCCCAAAACTTTTATTTTCTCATACTAATTACATGTTTTCTAAGGATCTTCCAAACATATTTGTTTCAAACTTTCAGTAAATGTTACACAGTACCTTCTGCATAATTTAACACAGCCTTTTTCCAAAAAACCGTATATTTTTGAATATATAAATAAAAAATTGCAAAAAAATTTTGTGAATTTTCATTACAATTGAATAAAAATCATCTTTAATAACTGAACTAAAATTTTGTAAAATCCCTGTGTTAAGTTGTAGCCCATATTCCAATAAATAAACTGTAAAAAGTTCAACTTCCTACCTCAAATACTTTGTGAGGAAAGATGTAATTTATAAGCGTTATTTTAACATTGCAAGTATAGGGCATTCCGGAGCCCCTTAAGTATAAATATTTTAAATAAATATTTTATAGACTCAGACTTGATGATAGAAAACCAAGTAATTATTGAATGAGATGAAAGACTAATAATATTTAAGTAATTAGGTGTGGAAAACCAAGTCAGTTTTGTAGGACATGTGATGGTTGAGAAAGGAAAACTAACTTAAAGACAGATAGGAGACCAACAGAAATCTAAAGAAATTACTTCAGAAATTTGTAAGTCTTTTCATATACATACGTCCAAGGTAGCTTACATACCTCACCCCAATTTATATTACTATTTTCTAAATCAAAGAAAAAGTATGGAGTAGGTAGCACAGAAGACTCAATAAAACCTGATACTTTAATTAAAAAATGAAATATTAATACAATGAAATAGGGTTCATAACCTTGGCAGGATCCTGGTCGGTGCGAAACATCGTCGACCCCAAAAAACAGTTCTTCAACTGACAAAAGCAAGGAGGAAAGCTCATCAGATGCTACTCCCCCCGGCGGTACAAGGCCCACCATCGTCTTGGACGATGCATGCAGATCTTCGGAGTCTGGGGAGCCCGCACCAACGGGCTTGAAGGTATCAGAGACTCCTGCAAAGATTAAGCACAAACGCCCAAATTACTTTGCCACATTTAATGTCAACTCATTTCTGAAGGCAGGTAAACTAAAAAAAACTTACAGATGCCTTGCAGCAACAGAAGATACTAATTTCAGCGATTCAAGAAACAAGATTCACAGATGAACACACCTTTGAGTGAGAGGGCTGCAGAATATTTAAAGGTAAAACTGGCAGACGCATTCTAAAAACCATTCCTCATGTTGGCATGGGATTTATACTCAACAAGAGAGTCTAGAATCCATCATATACTTTATCTCACCAAATAGCCGAGTACCTACTATATCTTTCCGAAGCACAAACAAAGTTTACAGCATTTTAAATGTTCATGCACCAACCAACCAGACAAACGAGAGAGATCCTAAAGGAACAGACGAATTTTGGGAAGAAATAGAGGACCTCCTATCCAAGATCTCAAACAAACACATCATCATCCTGGTCGAAAATTTCAATGCGCATCTTGGCAAGCAGAGCAAATTCCATGACATTTTTGGAAATTACCCAGCACATAAATGGACCAACTGCAATGGAGAGAGACATGTGGAATTGTGTAAAGCTTCTAACCTAGTCATTAAATCAGCAGCATTCAAACACTTCATCTACATCTACATTGATACTCCGCAAGCCACCCAAAGGTGTGTGGCGGAGGGCACTTTACGTGCCACTGTCATTACCTCCCTTTCCTGTTCCAGTCGCGTATGGTTCGCGGGAAGAACGACTGTCTGAAAGCCTCCGTGCGCGCTCTAATCTCTCTAATTTTACATTCGTGATCTCCTCGGGAGGTATAAGTAGGGGGAAGCAATATATTCGATACCTCATCCTGAAACGCACCCTCTCGAAACCTGGCGAGCAAGCCACACCGCGATGCAGAGCGCCTCTCTTGCAGAGTCTGCCACTTGAGTTTATTAAACATCTCCGTAACGCTATCACGGTTACCAAATAACCCGGTGACGAAACGCGCCGCTCTTCTTTGGATCTTCTCTATCTCCTCCGTCAACCCGACCTGGTACGGATCCCACACTGATGAGCAATGCTCAAGTATAGGTCGAACGAATGTTTTGTAAGCCACCTCCTTTGTTGATGGACTACATTTTCTAAGCACTCTCC
The DNA here is from genome assembly GCF_021461395.2 of Schistocerca americana. NCBI lineage: Eukaryota > Metazoa > Arthropoda > Insecta > Orthoptera > Acrididae > Schistocerca > Schistocerca americana. The sequence continues at coordinate 542,648,711 of NC_060123.1, forward strand.
CAATGAATCTCAACCTGGTACCCGCCTTACCAACAATTAATTTTATATGATCATTCCACTTCAAATCGTTCCGTACGCACACTCCCAGATATTTTACAGAAGTAACTGCTACCAGTGTTTGTTCCGCTATCATATAATCATACAATAAAGGATCCTTCTTTCTATGTATTCGCAATACATTACATTTGTCCATGTTAAGGGTCAGTTGCCACTCCCTGCACCAAGTGCCTATCCGCTGCAGATCTTCCTGTATTTCGCTACAATTTTCTAATGCAGCAACTTCTCTGTATACTACAGCATCATCCGCGAAAAGCCGCATGGAACTTCCGACACTATCTACCAAGTCATTCATATATATTGTGAAAAGCAATGGTCCCATAACACTCCCCTGTGGCACGCCAGAGGTTACTTTAACGTGTGTAGACGTCTCTCCATTGATAACAACATGCTGTGTTCTGTTTGCTAAAAACTCTTCAATCCAGCCACACAGCTGGTCTGATATTCCGTAGGCTCTTACTTTGTTTATCAGGCGACAGTGCGGAACTGTATCGAACGCCTTCCGGAAGTCAAGAAAAATAGCATCTACCTGGGAGCCTGTATCCAATATTTTCTGGGTCTCATGAACAAATAAGGCGAGTTGGGTCTCACACGATCGCTGTTTCCGGAATCCATGTTGATTCCTACATAGTACATTCTGGGTTTCCAGAATTGACATGATACGCGAGCAAAAAACATGTTCTAAAATTCTACAAGAGATCGACGTAAGAGACATAGGTCTATAGTTTTGCGCATCTGCTCGACGACCCTTCTTGAAGACTGGGACTATCTGTGCTCTTTTCCAATCATTTGGAACCCTCCGTTCCTCTAGAGACTTGCGGTACACGGCTGTTAGAAGGGGGGCAAGTTCTTTCGCGTACTCTGTGTAGAATCGAATTGGTATCCCGTCAGGTCCAGTGGACTTTCCTCTATTGAGTGATTCCAGTTGCTTATCTATTCCTTGGATACTTATTTCGATGTCAGCCATTTTTTCGTTTGTGCGAGGATTTAGAGAAGGAACTGCAGTGCGGTCTTCCTCTGTGAAACAGCTTTGGAAAAAGGTGTTTAGTATTTCAGCTTTACGCGTGTCATCCTCTGTTTCAATGCCATCATCATCCCGTAGTGTCTGGATATGTTGTTTCGAGCCACTTACTGATTTAACGTAAGACCAGAACTTCCTAGGATTTTCTGTCAAGTCGGTACATAGAATTTTACTTTCGAATTCAATGTACGCTTCACGCATAGCCCTCCTTACGCTAACTTTGACATCGTTTAGCTTCTGTTTGTCTGAGAGGTTTTGGCTGCGTTTAAACTTGGAGTGGAGCTCTCTTTGCTTTCGCAGTAGTTTCCTAACTTTGTTGTTGTACCACGGTGGGTTTTTCCCGTCCCTCACAGTTTTACTCGGCACGTACCTGTCTAAAACGCATTTTACGATTGCCTTGAACTTTTTCCATAAACACTCAACATTGTCAGTGTCGGAACAGAAATTTTCGTTTTGATCTGTTAGGTAGTCTGAAATCTGCCTTCTATTACTCTTGCTAAACAGATAAACCTTCCTCCCTTTTTTTATATTCCTATTAACTTCCATATTCAGGGATGCTGCAACGGCCTTATGATCACTGATTCCCTGTTCTGTACATACAGAGTCGAAAAGTTCGGGTCTGTTTGTTATCAGTAGGTCCAAGATGTTATCTCCACGAGTCGGTTCTCTGTTTAATTGCTCGAGGTAATTTTCGGCACTTGCCAAGAAAACAGAAAACTTGGTCATGCCTGCATCCGAATCTTGAAGAATATCAAACTGATCAATTATCATCACCCGAAAAGCACAACGAGAGATCCAGAATGTTAAAGTTCTGAGAATGCCAATCGGGATTCAGATCACTATCTTTCAAAGATTAAAATGAAGCTAATTCCAAGAAATTCCAGAAAAACACAGGCAAGGAAGATAGATAGATCTGACAAGGAAAAGCTGATGTCCAATCGAGAATTCACTCATAAACTTGAATCCTTAGATCCAGTGTACTGGGAAGAATTGCAACAAGCCCTGGTCAGAACAGCAGAGGAAACTGTTCCGCTTCTGAAACCGAAGAAGCATGCTTGGTGGAATAGTGATTGTGAGGCAGCATTTAAGCAAAGGTGGCATGCGTGGCAGAGATGGAATGCCAAGAAAAATGAAGCTAACAAAAGTAACTTCCTGGATGCTAGAAAACACGCCGCAAAGATGATACGGGAAGTGAAGTGTACATTTGAGAAAATACAGTTGGCACAAAATGAACAAGACTTCCAGAAGACAAATACAGGAAACTCCAACAGATCTTTCAAGGCCAATCTCACCAAGTACAATCCTCCAAGCCTACACTTTAAAGCTTCAAACGGAAAGCTAGTTCACAATGACAAATTACTTTACAGCTCTTTAGAATTGTTAACCTCCAGACTCCACAATCCCTTTACCGACTACGGAGAAGGACACCCGAATTCATTACCACCCACGAAAGAGGAAATCAAGATAATTACTCATTCGCTTAAGAACAACAAAGCACCATGGGGAAATTCCATTATTTCTGAGCTTTGGAAGTATGCAGAGGATAAACTAACAGAAACTATCAGCCAGATTTGGGAAACTGAATGACTCCCACATGGCTGGAATTTTTCTCTAATTCATCCTCTTCATGAGAAAGGTGATAGAATAAATGTAAATAACTATCGTGGTATCTCTCTCATATCAACAACATATAAGATTCTGCCGAAAGCTCGGCAAACTAGGACAGAAGAACAGCTAGACCCACAGCTGGGAGAGTATAAAGGAGGTTTCAGGAACGGGCGATCATGCATCGAACAGATAATGAACCTCAAATGCATCCTTTGGAACCTGAAGCTCAGGAATAAGAATTTTGTTCTGACCTCCGTGGATTTCAAAAAGGCATACCACTCGAATGATCGTAAAACCCCGATCAGAGTTCTAGAACAACTTGGACTAGACAAGAAGACCAAGGCGATAATCCAGCAAACAATAACCAACACAATCTCAAAAGTGAAATTTAGAGGAGAAAGTTCAGAAGCATTTGAAGATTGGAGTGAAGCAAAGAGATGGGCTCTCACCTCTGATCTTCAACTGTGTCGCCGCACGGTGTAGCCGCGCGGTCTTGGGCGCCTTGTCACGGTCCGTGCGGCTGCCCCCGTCGGAGGTTCGAGTCCTCCCTCTGGCATAGGTGTGTGTGTGTCGTCCTTAGCATAGGTCATTTTTAGTTAGGTTAAGAAGTGTGTAATCTTAGGGACCGATGACCTCAGCATTTTGGTCGTATAAGACGTTACTACAAATTTCCAAATTTCCAACTGTGCCCTCAAAAAGGTGATTCGTGAGTGGCGCAAGGAACTGGAAAACCCAGAAATTAAAAATGGTGTCAGGCTGGGTTACGAGAAACAAAATCTTCAAATCGATTGTCTCGCTTTTACAGATGATCTTGCAATTTTTTCTGATTGTATGGAAACAGCTGAGAGACAGATTAATGAGGTTAACGTACAAGCACAGGAGACTGACCTCCAAATTTCATTTGAGAAAAACCGAGTTTATAATGAACATATATTCACCACGAAGGGAGCTTGTAGTGGGTCAAGGCAAAATTAAGCGAGTTGAAAAGGTTATATATCTCCGAGAATGGACAACAGCCACCTTATTAGAGAAGGAAGCGTTCACATCACACGTGAATAAAATGGAAATGCCATTCCATTTAACCAAAAAATCTACAGCAAAAGATCAATATCGTTCAATGTAAAGTTGAGGCATTACTGCAGTGTTATCTGTCCGGAGGTCTTGGACAATTCTGAATGCCTAGTAATGAACAGAAGAGGTCTAATCGAAAACTGGAGGGCAAAGGAAAGGAGTATTTTGTGAAACATGTTAGGTCCCATGAAACAGAATGGCGAATATAGAAGACGTCATAATCATGAACTGTATTCCCACATAGAGAAGATAACCGATACCATCCAGAAAAGAGGGATTATGTTTTATAGACATATGACCTTGACATATGAGCCGAATGGGCCCTGGAAGACTCACCAGTCGTATGATCACCTACTTTCAGGAGAAGAAAACAAAATGGTCCTAGTCTACAGAGGTGGGGAAAGATCTTAAAGAAGTGGGGATCACCCATGACGACATCTTGGAGCGCGTCCCAGTCAAGGAGAAACTTATGGCGTGGCAGGATTTTCCAGAAAAGCCAAAACTATAAACAGGAAAGGCTTGGACCCAGGAGAGGAAGGAGGAACACAGAGGACGAATGCGGGAGCACTGGGCAAACATCAGAACACGTAAAGCAAGACAGTGGAACTAACGTGGTCCAAAGATGGCCTATACGAAATGAATGAATGAAATGTATCAAAAATTCATGGAGAGTTGGTGCTTGGAACACCAGTAAGAACTGTGATAGTATAAGATAGATTTGGTATTGTGGTGGTATTTGTAGAAAAAAAATGTATTTTAATTATTTTTGAAATAGAATTATTGAAGTAACTTCTAATTGTTAATGGGATGGGAGAGCGGTTTGAAGTAAATCAACTAAAAAATTGTCTTGTGGTTCAGATGCTTGATGTAAAGGAACTATGAACATTTTTTTACTGTTAACCATGATGAAAGTTTTACACTAGGTACACTCTGTTACAGAAATATAATGAAACTACACTCCTGGAAATTGAAATAAGAACACCGTGAATTCATTGTCCCAGGAAGGGGAAACTTTATTGACACATTCCTGGGGTCAGATACATCACATGATCACAATGTCAAAACCACAGGCACATAGACACAGGCAACAGATCATGCACAATGTCGGCACTAGTACAGTGTATATCCACCTTTCGCAGCAATGCAGGCTGCTATTCTCCCATGGAGACGATCGTAGAGATGCTGGATGTAGTCCTGTGGAACGGCTTGCCATGCCATTTCCACCTGGCGCCTCAGTTGGACCAGCGTTCGTGCTGGACGTGCAGACCACGTGAGACGACGCTTCATCCAGTCCCAAACATGCTCAATGGGGGACAGATCCGGAGATCTTGCTGGCCAGGGTCGTTGACTTACACCTTCTAGAGCACGTTGGGTGGCACGGGATACATGCAGACGTGCATTGTCCTGTTGGAACAGCAAGTTCCCTTGCCGGTCTAGGAATGGTAGAACGATGGGTTCGATGACGGTTTGGATGTACCGTGCACTATTCAGTGTCCCCTCGACGATCACCAGTGGTGTACGGCCAGTGTAGGAGATCGCTCCCCACACCATGATGCCGGGTGTTGGCCCTGTGTGCCTCGGTCGTATGCAGTCCTGATTGTGGCGCTCACCTGCACGGCGCCAAACACGCATACGACCATCATTGGCACCAAGGCAGAAGCGACTCTCATCGCTGAAGACGACACGTCTCCATTCGTCCCTCCATTCACGCCTGTCGCGACACCACTGGAGGCGGGCTGCACGATGTTGGGGCGTGAGCGGAAGACGGCCTAACGGTGTGCGGGACCGTAGCCCAGCTTCATGGAGACGGTTGCGAATGGTCCTCGCCGATACCCCAGGAGCAACAGTGTCCCTAATTTGCTGGGAAGTGGCGGTGCGGTCCCCTATGGCACTGCGTAGGATCCTACGGTCTTGGCGTGCATCCGTGCGTCGCTGCGGTCCGGTCCCAGGTCGACGGGCACGTGCACCTTCCGCCGACCACTGGCGACAACATCGATGTACTGTGGAGACCTCACGCCCCACGTGTTGAGCAATTCGGCGGTACGTCCACCCGGCCTCCCGCCTGCCCACTATACGCCCTCGCTCAAAGTCCGTCAACTGCATACGGTTCACGTCCACGCTGTCGCGGCATGCTACCAGTGTTAAAGATTGCGATGGAGCTCCGTATGCCACGGCAAACTGGCTGACACTGACGGCGGCGGTGCACAAATGCTGCGCAGCTAGCGCCATTCGACGGCCAACACCGCGGTTCCTGGTGTGTCCGCTGTGCCGTGCGTGTGATCATTGCTTGTACAGCCCTCTCGCAGTGTCCGGAGCAAGTATGGTGGGTCTGACACACCGGTGTCAATGTGTTCTTTTTTCCATTTCCAGGAGTGTATTATACGAGTTAAGATGGTGTTTCATCTCGTCTATCTTTGAATAACCCGTAAAGAAGTAGAGGGACATATGTAATATGACAGTGTCATTTTCGAGTAATTTTCTAAAGATAGAGGAAATGACATGTTGAGTAGTGGTAACTCGTTCAGAGCTGCACATGCAAGGAGGGGAGCGGTGTATGCTCCTGAAATTTACCCGTGTGAACATGAGTCACACTAGAGCAAGCTGGTGGCAGCTGGTACACGAAACCATAGAAGGGCAAACCGCCTGCTGAGCGATGCCAGCTAGTGGCTAAATATTGAAACTAATAAACTATTTCATACGTTGTGTACAAATAGATTCTTCTAATACTGTTTGAATATGTGGAAAGAATATCAGTCGTTATTATTAAATTAACTAACTCATTAAAGGTATTCAGATAATTTGGCTTGACGTAAAGAGAGTGTATTATACGGGGAACCCCCATCAATTAGAGAACTTGGAATGTTGGTGCGCAGTATTCTGGCGCAAAGTATCAGACGCTAGAGTGATTTTTTTTCACAGAAGCAGTAGGTACCACGTACTGTGAGGCTGCGCTGCTAACAAGCGAACTTTCGTGAGCTAAAACTGCTGTGCCTCGGGTAACGTGTTTATCATTGAACTTTGTGGAAGATTTACAGCTGAGACGTCTTCTTTCGTCTACGTACTCCAGAAGACGTCAATCGTAGGTAATCCTTGGAGAAATCCTTCCTTACGTTTTTTTTCTGCACCTGTTAGCAACGCGGTGAGTCGCTCGCGTCAAAGGACATGTACACGCGTCACTAGACGTGAGTCAGAAGAGCCAATGTATATTAGTTTCGGAAATTATTGTAGGTTCTGAGGCTAACCTGTCGAAGAAGGCCTCGTCTCCTACAGTTCGTCCCATGATGCTCCCATGCAGCAGTTCACGTCACATTTGTTGGACGGCAGACTAGTAATTCAACATATGTTGAATGCATTAACACACGCAAATGCTTAGGTATTAAGGGAGGATGTAAACGCTTGCAGTCGAATTCTGTGTGTCAAAAAACTTACTGCGTTTGTACAGGATATCTGTGGGTCACAAATTTATCGTGTTAATTAGGAACAAATCTCGGAAATTGATATTGTGAGACTCACAGCAAGTGTATAAGTAAAAGAATCCCTCATCATTTGAAGCATCACTGGCGTGTCTGTCGACATTAAACCGCCCACTCAGTTTACTGCAACTTTTCACACGAACTCTAAAATTTTAAGGAAGGCATGTAGGAGGAAAAATCATACCAGACCACTTTGTGTTCTTTACGACAATTACGTAGAACCATCCATCACGAGACTACAAAATATTTGCTCATATGCATCATAGTACAGACGCGATGAAGTTAAAAATTTGATTTTTCCGAATAGTGACCAAGACGTTAATGTTTGTCTCTACAAATTTGCGACGTGTAAGAGAAATGAAAAAGCATCTGTCACTAATAACGTAGGCCATTCTGCCATCGTGCCTACCAAACTTTAATCATCATGACAGAGACCACAACTAATGATTCCTCCAAGCTGCACAAATACGGGTAATAGGTACTGTCTGTTTAATTGAATTAATGACGTGTGTGTTAGACGGCAGCGGACAAACAAGTTCCAGCAGAACGTCACTGACAGACAACTAGCAGCCAGAAATAGTCTGAGTTTCTCAGTTCCTTTGAAAGTGCCATTGCCACTGATAATCTGAGCATACTTAATAACTGACTGTAAAATCAATTTCCACAAACTCTACTTCCGTAAAAATAATCAGACCGATGTTTCATCATCTGGGCTCACACCTCTAACAGTAGAAGCAGAAATGACCACTGTAGCCATGGCCTAAACGTCGGCTTTACCCAGCCTCAGTTATTTTACAATGGGATGCGGCTCCGTAGGGAGAATACCTCCATGTTAACTGTTTAGTGTTGTTATTCTTGTGTAAGTCATCCGTTATTTTACTAAATGTTCTATTTTAGTACCTCTTACAATATTCTCTCTACAACTTGAGTTCTTGACCGTGATTTCTCTGCCAATTTGTTTCATTTGAACAGTATCGGATGATGTGAATAAAATAGCAAGCCCGTATTATTATGAAACGACGTACCCTCGTGTTTCTAAATGACTATGCAGCACGTAGCTATGTTGTCATCACATTTTTTGACAAACGTTTATCAGCTGGCACAGCTTGTTACATATGTATGTGACATAAGGGATGAGTTACTAATTAACATAGGATTAAATTTTCAGAATTATAGAACTGAAATAGAGATGTGTAGACAAGTTAGAGTAAAATTCAGTAATAAAGATCTGAATGTTAATTAACTGACATTTATTTCGACATCTTTGAGTTATTTTATTGTTTTCTTGTTCAGATCACCTGATGATCTTGTCTTCATAAAGAAAACCGTTAAAGTCGTTAATTTTTACCATTACAGTACGAATGCATTAGCTATGAGTTCTTGTTACCAAGCGTAGGGGAAGTAACTTTCTTTGCTTTGGTTTGTGAAGTGTGGTGTACATATACGTATAACTTAGTAACTTTCTAGCCTATTTAAAAGAGTTACATAACACTTGACACACATAACAAGCAAAATAGTGCGGTTTAAAGATTAATCTAAAATCCTCAGTTTCTCAGACAACTGCGGCCTTGGCCTGATTCCAAATTAATTCGATATGAATCACTTTGAGGGAAAACTGTGGAAGGAGCAAAGTTAGGCAGGCGGAACAATACTTCTGTTCTACATACAACGAGAAAAAATATTTTACCGGTAATGGGCTTCTAGTTTCGACAGTGTTAGTAAATGCATGTGACGTAAGGTATGTGTACCATGGCTGGCGATAGAGGAAACTGTACAAGTGTGGGATAACCTGACAAATGCCATAAGTCATGAATGGAGAGAAATACGAATTTTTTGCGGCTGATGACCTCAGTAGTGAAGTCATATAGTGCTCAGAGCCATTTGAACCATTTGAGCCAACTATGAATTTATTACAGAGAGAAAATAAATTACAACATTTAACATTCAGATTAATACAATTAATGGCAATACAAAAGTGCCACTTCTAATATGAACAAAAGTGCAACATATGCTACAGCTGGAAAGTCAGCGGCGGAACTGTCCTTCATGTTAAACTCCTGTAGTATTGGTGACCCACGAACGTAGTTCTCCAATGTTTGTATAAACTGCCCCATAGCCTTCGCATTTGAAGCCTCCCCAGAACACGATGCCCACCTGTGTTGTACCACTGACGAGTGGACCTCCCGAGTCCCCGTTGCACACAGACTTGCCTGCCTCATCGGCGCACACCATCCGCTTCGTTACGAGGCTACTGAAGTTTTCTTGGCAAGTAGAGTGATCGACAATGCTAATGTCCACATTCAGCCGTGCGGATGCAGGAGTTCCACCGGACGCTGTCGTTCTCCAACCCGTCACTGTAACGGCTAGACCCGTCCGAGGATCATATCCGGCGTCTGGAAGGCCCACGGGCTGCACATCAGACCCCAGCGGGAATGACTCAGCGGGCTGTGAAGGTAGACAACTACTGCCTGGTTTGATGCGGCCTGCCACGAATTCCTTTCCTGTGCTAACCTCTTCATCTCAGAGTAGCACTTGCAACCTACGTCCTCAATTATTTGCTTGATGTATTCCAATCTCTGTCTTCCTCTACAGTTTTTGCCCTCTACAGCTCCCTCTAGTACCATGGAAGTCATTCCCTCGAGTCTTAGCAGATGTCCTATTATCCTGTCCCTTCTCCTTATCAGTGTTTTCCACATATTCCTTTCCTCTCCGATTCTGCGTAGAACCTCCTCATTCCTTACCTTATCAGTCCACCTAATTTTCAACATTCGTCTATAGCACCACATCTCAAATGGTTCGATTCTCTTCTGTTCCGTTTTTCCCACAGTCCATGTTTCACTACCATACAATGCTGTACTCGAGACGTACATCCTCAGAAATTTCTCCCTCAAATTAAGGCCGGTATTTGATATTAGTAGACTTCTCTTGGCCAGAAATGCCTTTTTTGCAATAGCGAGTCTGCTTTTGATGTCCTCCTTGCTCGGTCCGTCATTGGTTATTTTACTGCCTAGGTAGTAGAATTCTTTAACTTCATTGACTTCGTGACCATCAATCCTGATGTTAAGTTTCTCGCTGTTCTCATTTCTACTACTTCTCATTACCTTCGTCTTTCTCCGATTTACTCTCAAACCATACTCTGTACTCATTAGACTGTTCATTCCGTTCAGCAGATCATTTAATTCTTTTTCACTTTCACTCAGGATAGCAATGTCATCAACGAATCGTATCATTGATATCCTTTCACCATGTATTTTAATTCCACTCCATTATTGCTTCCTCGATGTACAGATTGAAGATTAGGGGCGAAAGGCTACAGCCTTGTCTTACACCCTTCTTAATACCAGCACCTCTTGGTTGTTGTACATATTGTATGTGACCCGTCTTTCCCTATAGCTTACCCCACTTTTTTCAGAATCTCGAACAGCTTGCACCATTTTATATTGTCGAACGCTGTTTCCAGGTCGACAAATCCTATGAAAGTGTCTTGATTTTTCTTTAGCCTTGCTTCCATTATTAGCCGTAACGTCAGAATTGCCTCTCCCGTCCCTTTACTTTTCCTAAAGCCAAACTGATCGTCACCTAGCGCATTCTCAATCTTCTTTTCCATTCTTCTGTATATTATTCTTGTTAGCAGCTTCGATGCATGAGCTGTTAAGCTGATTGTGCGACAATTCTCGCACTTGTCAGCTCTTGCCGTCTTCGGAATTGTGTGGATGATGCTTTTCCGAAAGTCAGATCGTATATCGCCAGACTCATATATTCTACACACCAACGTGAATAGTCGTTTTGTTGCCACTTCCCCCAATGATTTTAGAAATTCTGATGGAATGTTATCCACTTTAGTGGACTTAAAATTGTATAATATTCAGTTCTCAATTAAGTTCTTACTACTGTAAGTAGGCTGTTTAGGTTTTTATATTGGTAACGCCACGTAGCGCTCTGTATGAAAATCACTGGCTGTGCTGTGTGCAGTCTTTGCCTGGTTTGCATTGTTGTTGGCAATTGTAGTGTTGGGCTGTTGGGTGTTAACAGTGTGTAGCGTTGCGTAGTTGGAGGTAAGCTGCCAGCAGTGGTGGATGTGGGGAAGTGAGATGGCGCATTTTTGAGAGCGGATGATCTGGACGTGTGTCCATCAGAAACAGTAGATTTGTAAGAATGGATGTCATGAACTGCTGTATATATATTATCATTTTTGAACACTATTGAGGTAAATAAATTGTTTGTTCTCTATCAAAATCTTTCATTTGCTAACTATGCCTATCAGTAGTTAGTGCCTTCAGCAGTTTGAATCATTTATGTAGCTGGCAGTAGTGGCGCTCTCTGTATTGCAGTAGTTCGAGTAACGAGGATTTTTGTGAGGTAAGTGATTTGTGAAACGTATAGGTTAATGTTAGTCAGGGCCATTCTTTTGTAGGGATTAGTGAATGTCAGATTGCGTTGCGCCAAAATTATTGTGTGTCAGTTTAAACACAGTCTTGTACAATTTTTCTAGGGGGACGTTGCATATGTCGACCCTTAGCCAAGGATACCTCACTGGAATCTTCTGATTTTTTCTTGTAGTTCGTGTAATTAGTGTAGCTTTTGTGTATTGCTAGCGCGTAATTGTAGAGAGAATCTCCTTTGTAGTTGCAGTCTTTCATTGTTGTACAGTAAAACAGTTGTGGCATGCATGTAGATTTGCACAAGTATTTCGCAGCTGCGCTTGCAATTAACTAGATATTATTTTCAGTGCTATGTTAATGTGTTCGCTTATTTTTGCTCTTCAAATTGTGCTTTTCTGTGTTATCGTGTGAAATATTGTGACAATAATGGCGTGTGAAAAACGTAACACTAGGCTCCAAAGTAAACTGAGAAATAATAGTGATGACGAGCTTAGCTTATCAGCACCACTGTCTAATGATCTATCAAACATTCAAAGTAGTAATTTGCTAATAGTGCATAGGGAAATGGAGCTGGTGGCAAATAATGGCGTAGACAGTGAAACAATTAATGAACAGGGAAGCATTATCGATCGATCGGTCGGTAACAGCTCGCCTCAGGAATCCGAAATGACAGGACACAATCTCGAAAATCCTGCAGATTCAGGTTTTGGGTCCTCACCGTTTTCTCAAATGAGTCAAGACGCATTTTCTGCTTGTCAAAATGTGAATATTGCTGGTGAAAATGCACTGCCAAAAAGCATAGAGGAACAGATTCCTGACACTAATACATAATTATTGCAATTAATGCAGCAAATGAAACAAAATCAGAGACAAACACAGCAACAGTTAAACACAATGGAACAAAATCTTCGGAAGTTAGACACCACGCTTGAACAAACACGTGAAGATTTAACTACTGAGTTACATAAAATCGAATCGAAATGTCAAAAAGTCTGTAATGATGTAAAAACACAAATCTGTGAGCATTTCCAACCTATTTTTTCGCGTCATGAAAATGCATTACAAAATCACGAAGCAGCCATAAAGGAACTGCAAACTATTGTTCATGAAAATCACGACACCTTGCAAGCTAAAATTGACTCAGTTGCATCTACCGATTCGGTTAAGCAACTTGCAAAAACTCAGGAAAACTTAAAGGATACAGTAGATATTCTGAAAATTGGTTCAGAAAGACACAGGGAGGAAATTAGTTCATCATCAGAGAAAGTAGTTGAACTTTCGGATCAGCTAAATAATTTATCTATGAAGGTAGATGATGGGGCAACGGCCTTGCCGCAGTGGATACACCGGTTCCCGTGAGATCACCGAAGTTAAGCGCTGTCGGGTGTGGCCGGCACTTGGATGGGTGACCATCCAGCCGCCATGCGCTGTTGCCATTTTTCGGGGTGCACTCAGCCTCGTGATGCCAATTGAGGAGCTACTCGACCGAATAGTAGCGGCTCCGGTCACAGAAAACCGTCATAACGACCGGGAGAGCGGTGTGCTGACCCCACGCCCCTCCTATCCGCATCCTCACCTGAGGATGATACGGCGGTCGGATGGTCCCGATGGGCCGCTTGCGGCCTGAAAACGGAGTTCGTATGAAGGTAGATGATAATCTGAATGACACAAAACCGGTAGTCTTTAATGACACAGAAGAGTGTGAACAAATCAGGAAATTCAAACAAAATCAGAATCAAATTAATATGCAACACCAAAGAGAAATCCGGGAAGTACAAGATCTGCTGACACAGGTAATAAAAGAATTACATATTTTAGAGGACACTCGCCCTCCAATACGGGAAGAGGGACATATAAATATGGAACAGCCACTAAATAATAACACAGCGCATTTCGGAAATTATGAAAGAAATTGGCAAGGTGCACCTAATTTTGAAATGGAACCGCCGAAACGACGTAACAATGACCGACATGTGACTCGCCGACACGATGATTTTGACTATAAGCTGTTCATTACTACACGCAAATTCCAAACATTTAAGATTTCTGGCAACGACGTTCATCCACAAGTGTGGCTTCAACAATTCTCTCATTGTTCCCCCCCCCCCCCCCCAAACTGGTCATTAGAGCACAGATTAGAATTTATGTGTGGCTATTTAGAGAATGAACCAGCTGTAAGTATGCGATCGGTCATTCACGATTGCCACAGTGAAGGAGAATTTTATCATGCCTTCCTCTCAGCATATTGGTCTCAAGCTACACAAGACCGAGTAAAACGTTGCATCATAATGATGAAACATTTCGAACAATCTGAATTTTCCCGTCCTGTGTAATATTTTGAAGACATGTTGCACAAGAATCAGTACCTGTCAAACCCATACAGCCCCTCAGAACTGATCAGCATTTCCTTAATCAAATTGCCTGAACATTTAGGACATATTATTTTGGCAGGACGTTGCAAAGATGACATTGAAGCTTTTCAGGGACTCTTACAAGAATTAGGAATTGACACTGACAATCGCGAAACGCGAAAACAGGAACACAACAATTACAGGTCACATCCGTCACAATTCCGTGATGAAAGAAATAATAACTGGACAGGACAAGGCTATTCTCACAACACAAATCGAGACCAAAACAGACACCACCCATATGACAACCGTTGGCAGAGTAGTAATAATTACAGGGAAAGATCACCTCTCCGCGGTATTGACTATCACAGAGACAATCAGAGAAACAGACAATATGGCAACCAAAATAATTATTATCACTGGAGACAGAATAACTTTAGACGCAACGGTCCAGCACGCAGTTACGATTCAGGGAGAAATTCTCCACCACGTGACCGACAAGAAAGAAACTATGGAATCTACCGACATGACGACAGACGATATGGTCATAACGACAGACCTGAATTTCGTCAGAACTGGCGGGATTCAAACAGGGCAGGGCCCTCTCGACAAGGCTAATTTGTAGAAATTAGGTCTCCAAATCCCAATAACGGCGCACGCCAACAAAGAGATAGCAGACAATGACTCACACCGCAGGCAGCCACGTGCGCCGGCTGGCTCAGAGAAAAATAACATAGACGCTAACCTTGAGAAAAATTTGAGCGTTCTTTACCAATGTACCATATACCACATGACAATTCCGTTGAAGCTGGAGCTGTGCATAGTAGGAAGAGGAAAGGTTTACACCACATTTCACATGTAAAACCGTTTATTGAATAATAATCTGCTTTTTAACCTAGTCTTTGCTATAAACTTTTTCACTTTACATTACTAGTGTGCTTTGTCAGACTTAGAATCTGTTAACATGCAACAATGTTTGAAGTTAAATATCCAGTCAAGAACCAAGAGAACTTATATAAACAGAAATTATGAATGCATTGTTATAGTGAACAGAGGACATGGTGTTATTGTGTGTGTACATTCTTGCTTGTTAATTGCACGATTATGTAACGACTATAAGGCTTACATACTTAGAACATATGCTGCTAATGAGATTTTAATGCAACATTTTGGTTTAGTTGAAAAGACATTCTTTATTTGAAGTACTTTCTGTGAGATTAAAGATGACTCAGTATTTGGTTTCTATGACAGCTACACGATTATACCATCACGCTACTAATGTGTGACACAATTTAAATTCTTGCTTTTGCTGTGTATCTGTTTTATATCTGCACAGTTTTTATGTATTATTCTGGAAACTAAAACATGTTTTAGTAGTAACTTTTGTGGTATAGCTACACTGAGACAGCCTTTTTCGTAGCACAACAATACGTTACATTATAGCACTTTCTGGATCATGGTAAGGTACGTAATAACTATGATATCTATATGCAAAGCATTTCACTTTCGTTTATGATGAGGTAAGTACATTGACTTCAGCAGAACTTTGCTTACAGAGGACGATAACTACAACACTTCTACAGAATTATATTACAGCTAGACGCACATTTAGCGCTACAGGACACACATTTGACTGATTAATTTTGTACTTAAAACATTTATTTTTAAAGATATATGAATTAAAAAGAAAGTTTTCCATGATACATTTCATTCTATTGCTGTACTCTGTAACACCTGATGGTATAATTACATTAATCCTCATGGGGGTACACGCTTACTTTGTGTACCATGTGTTTGGCAAGCACAAGGAGCCCTAGCTAATATGGTATTTGCTTATACAACTTTACACATCGGTACCACATTTCTCTAACACAGAATTAGACAGCTATCTGATTATTTGACAGAAAAACAAACATTCTTTTTACTACGTCAGTGACAGTTGTTTACGCAATTACACAGTTGGATAACTTCACACTTATGAAATTGTATTTTGTCTGTACTTTGTAAACTGTTCATATTTTTTGGAACCATTGTGATATTACAAGAGCTTTGAATGATGTATTTGGAATGGGATCATGATTTTTAAAGTACGTTAGAGGTAGATGACACTACTGAAATGAACAGAGAATTTTTTTTTAGGTTTTGAAATTATTGGAGGAAGCTACAACGATTTTAAGATCTGACTGAGGTGTTATGATGTTATTATTATGATGACAATGTGATTTATGCTGTTATGTTTATGATCAATAAGCTGATGCTATATGAGGAATTTGATTATGCTACGTATTTATTATGATGAAATATTGAAGAAGTGTCGATGAATATGTATATGTGTAATAAGGTAAGGGATAATGAGTAGTTGTTAAGGACTCTGACTTGTGAAAAAGGATGTTGGAAACCAAGAATCGTACTTTAAGAGTTATGATATGTGTGTAAATGCATGAATGAATCACAATGCCGGCAAAAATTTTTTGGACACTGTTATATTTATAGGACATTGTTTCTACACATTTGCAACGCAAATTCTCGACCTGTGAAATTTTTTTATATGAGACTGTCACTGTAGTGCAAACTGATTTTAGTAAGAAAGTTAAGTGACCATCACGTAATGCATCTGGGCACCCAGCTGCGCGACAGTCACCTGGAAAAATACCATTAGTGTGTGCCTTTCAGAGCTACAGGTGGAGACAAAAAGAGGTCATTATCCTCGCTATTGACATTTCTTTGTAGAAAGCATCGCAAATACAACACACTCAAACTTGAAAACGTATGATTAAATTGTGGAGTTCTTAATTTATGATATTTACTAAAATGCCTAATGAAATGATGAGAAATATTTTACATCTATTGCCTTTTTAGTTGAGAGTTTGCTCATTTTGTTTAATATCTAGTTTCTAGTTGGACTGTAGCACTGGTTAAAATAAAATTTAATAGATGTACTAATATCACTATTTTCTGTCTACAGACCCAGTAAAGAATACGTTTATGATGCACTTTCTTAGAAAGGAGAGCACAAATAATCATTTTCCTTCACTGGAACTGCATAAATAATTTTTATACAATTTGGTAACTTGTCTGCTACAGTAAGTTCTCGTGATGCATCACTCTAGTGTTAAGATGTGACATAGGTATTAGACATGGCAATCTTTACTGTAATATTTTTTTCTGCTTGAGCTTTGTCATGTTTAGATATAAGTTATTGCATTTGCTGCTGCTGTTTGCCAGGTATAGTGCTACTGAATTTCACTTTGTATTACTCTGTTAAGCCAGTTTTACCACTGATTTATTTTTCTTATTTGCTGCACATTGCCTTGTAATATTGCAATTGCGTTGCTAATTTATATTTTTTGCTTCTTGCTTTGCCAATTTGCATTTTTTGTCATTGCTGTTTGTGTTAATTGTTTTGTGCTGCTGCATAGCCTCGTTCCTTAGTTTAGCATCTGAGCTCAGTAGATTTCAGTTAACTTAAGATGTGGTAGGCTAAATGAGAGAACTACCTGTGATGAATTGGAAGAAATACATTGAGAAGCTATAAGAAAATGGTTTGGACAAAAAAGTATTTTGAAAGAGGATATGAACAAAAAAGTAGGGTTTAGGGACAACAGGTTTAGGTAGGATTTTCTTGGAAATAAATGATGAGGTAAGATAATGGAAAATAAATAATGAGTACGAAATATGTGAACATATAAATACAGAAGGCATGCTTGGATAGGATTTTTTTTTTTTGGCTGGAGCAAATGTCGAAATAAGAGGGACAATCTGTGGAATGAAGTATTGGGTTGGACTGCAGTACCAAATGTTACACTGAAAACAAACCCTGTCCTTTCCTTTTGTGTTATCCCATTATGTGTTTGTGTACCCTTGTGTATTTGTTTTCTTCCGGTCTCTGTGTACTGTTTCATTGAATTTTTTTCTCTCCTAATACTAAGCTACATTCACTATGATGAGGAATACTGTTATCCTCAAATATAATTGGCATTAATAATATGTTATTTACTTTGTAAAGATGTATAGACATTATTTATTCTGTATTGTTTTAATGCTCATATGTGAAGTTGATGTTTCAAAAGTTATTCTGATCTTTTATGTATTTACTTATGTCATTATTCCTGTAACACTGATGTATATGTTAGTTCAATTCTTTTGTAAAGCCCATATTACTACAAATGTTATGTGTACTATTATGATCTTTAATGATGTAGTTTGTACCTTTGTTATTGTATTCTTACGTTATAAAATCGTAATTGACACCAGTTCATCAAATTAAGTAACTTGTAAGTTACATTTCACTGCACACGTTACTGTTGGTCATAGTATATGCACAATATGTGAGAAGTTGGGATTGATAGTGTTTGCACGTGTGTTAATAATTCAGCAAGGGACTGGATAACAGCATTGCTGGTTCTAAGGACATTTCAAAAAAAAAATTGTGAGTGCACAAGTGGTGGTTCATGGACTTGCTATATTGTCCACAAGACACTTCTATGGTGATTGTGCACCTACACAGTCGCAACGGATGGCTGCTAGCCATCTCTACAAGGACTATAGTGGGTCCACACCTTCGATGGCCCACCAATACCATTATTTCTACAAGGACTGCACTGGGTCTGCACCAGTGGTAGCTCACCAATACCGTATTCTCTACCAGGACTACAGTGGGTCTGCTCTGTGATGATCTACCTACCAATATTCTTCAAAACTTCGATTGACTCTGCGATGGGTTTGCTCTCTTGTGGCCCATTACCTGTCTGCATGTCAAGAGTCAGCACTGTCGATCTGTTGGAAGGACAACACTACTTCTTTCAAGACTGCATTGGAATCCACTACTTCCATGTGCATTGTCTTTTACTGCTCAGACTTTGAGGGAAAAAAAACTGCAACTTTGCTATGATGGATGATCAGGACTGTCTTTATGGACTGTGAGAAAATTTTATCTTTTGACCAACATTGTAGCGATAAGTGTGTGCATTTGATATCTTTTTTATTGTAATTATGAAAAATTTTATCAAATAATTATTGGCCACTGCCCAAGATAATTTGTAAAATTTTTCGTGCGGAGCATGGGGGCTATGTAAGTAGGCTGTTTAGGTTTTTATATCGGTAACGACACGTAGCGTTCTGAATGAAAATCACTGGCTGTGCTGTGTGCAGTCTTTGCCTGGTTTGCATTGTTGTTGGCTATTGTAGTGTTGGGCTGTTGGGTGTTAACAGCGCGTAGCGTTGCGCAGTTGGAGGTGAGCCGCCAGCAGTGGTGGATGTGGGGAAGTGAGATGGCGCATTTTTGAGAGCGGATGATCTGGACGTGTGTCCATCAGAAACAGTAGATTTGTAAGAATGGATGTCATGAACCGCTGTACATATATTATCATTTTTGAACACTATTGAGGTAAATAAATTGTTTGTTCTCTATCAAAATCTTTCATTTGCTAACTATGCCTATCAGTGGTTAGTGCCTTCAGTAGTTTGAATCTTTTATTTAGTTGGCAGTAGTGGCGCTCGCTGTATTGCAGTAGTTCGAGTAACGAAGATTTTTGTGAGATAAGTGATTTGTGAAACGTATAGGTTAATGTTAGTCAGGGCCATTCTTTTGTAGGGATTAGTGAAAGTCAGATTGCGTTGCGCCAAAAATATTGTGTGTCAGTTTAAGCATAGTCTTGTATAATTTTTCTAAGGGGACGTTTCAGTACTTCACTACTTATTTGAATCGTCATGCTAATTACCATCTGTTGGCGAGACGACTACATAGACACTTCTAAATATGGGACTCAGGTGAGAGTTCTACTGTAGTACAATTGCATGTAACAACGTAATATACAGAAATTACATGGGACAGTGTAACCATTCTGGGGTCTACGAAAATCTAGAGACACCGTGAGACATTCATGCTTCAACATAAATGCAGATGCTAACCAAGCCTCGATGTTGCGCTGTTTTATTTGGCCACGAATGGCACATGTGCGATGTCCTCTGTAGTGTTGGCAGAAGAGCCCACACTGTGTTTCTAGAGGAGGCCGAAATGCACGCGTTTAATTACACGCTGACTGGCGTGATGTCTGGAACAGGACAATATCTTGAGAATTGCAAATAAAGTACGTAGTTGATGTAATACTTAACTTTAATCCACAATTGTAGAACATCTCTCGTTACGGTACATGCTTCATAATATTAATGATCAACTGCTATAGCGCCTTGCTAGGTCGTAGCAAATGACGTAGCTGAGGGCTATGCTAACTATCGTCTCGGCAAATGAGAGCGTATCGGTCAGTGTAGCTTCGCTAGCAAAGTCGGCTGTACAACTGGGGCGAGTGCTAGTACGTCTCTCTAGACCTGCCGTGTGGTGGCGCTCGGTCTGCGGTCACTGACAGTGGCTACACGCGGGTCCGACGTATACTAACGGACCGCGGCTGATTTAAAGGCTACCACCTAGCAAGTGTGGTGTCTGGCGGTGACACCACATCCTCAGTGTGCTACAAGTGTCAGTACTGGTCAGAATAGTGTTCTGTACAGTTGTAAGTAATTTACGTCTCGAAGCTAAATGAATCCTAACGTGGGTACATTGTTGGAGTTCGTATGGGAAGTGTTTCCGCAATCAAGATAGCCAAAGTGTTCGGTGTTTCAAGAAGTACGCTAACGACTATCAGTATTGCATACGGGGAAAGTGGAAAAACATCGCCCTTTGACTCATAATGCCGACGATGGAGTGTGTTGATTGATCGTGGGAAGCTGTCTTTGAAAAGCAATGCGACGAAAAGCAAGTGGAGGACAACTGCAAGAACATCTGCACAACTAAATGTCGCTTTCGCGGCCTCTGTCCGCAATAAAGCAACATGAAGGGAGCTCCATATTCTGGGAATTGAAGGGAAAACTGCAATTCTAAAAACACACTTGTGTGATCGAAATGCCGAAACGATACAACCTGAACTAAGAATATATAGAAGAAACTCATTTGTTCGGGTGAGATTTGTTACAAGCTTTTGCCAACTTCCCGCCGAGTTCACTTCCCCGGAGTGGAACACGGAAGGCGCTGGGTGGTGATATGGGCAGAAATAACGACGTATTTCAGGACCTCCATGATTACTCCGCAAGATGGCATTACCGCCGCGGATTATGTGACCATTTTCGCTAATGAGTTTCATCCCATGATAAATGGTTTTCTGCTACTCGAGGTTATGTTCCAAGGGAACAAGCCCCTGTTTCCACAGATCACATCGACCAAGAATGGATTTGTAAGCATGAGGACAAAATTTCGCATCTCTCTGTTGACAACTGTCACCAGATCTTAATATTATTGAGCCTTCATGGGGTACTGTTGAAGTTTGCTATCTACCTCTGTCACCTTTTCCTGAAAATGCCTCTATTTTGCAGGGAAAGTGGTATAAGATTCCATTGTAAATCACACAGCACCTGTATATATCCATTAGGGGAAGACTAGAAACAGTTTGGAGTACTGGCGGATTTCTTACACAGTATTTGGCATGACATGTATCGTGGTTTCGGTGTTTCCTAATTACTGTCCATCTGCTCAAATTAAATATTGAAAAACCTAAAGAATCCAGTGTACCTCATAACTGGCTTATATTTTTAGTTAAGACAAATTAAGTCGAAAGGGATAAAATTTAGTAGAATTTCAATCTATAAGTCCTTAATATATTGTGAAAGAAATAACTATAAAACAGAATTGTTTCACACAACTAGTGGTAGGGTGGAAAGATACGAATAGTATATTAATAAATTAGAAGAAATTCCTATTTGCTAAAAGAGACGAATTCCTTCAATGCTGACTCTGAATAAAGATCCTCTTCATTCAGGCTCACAGCACAACACTGTTTGGAGTTAAAGGCTAACGATAACAAAACCAGAGCTGTCGTATGTAATATTATTGGAAACTGAGTTTTCTGAGTAGTTCGTGTAGTGCGAAATTAACAGGTAAGGTACTATATATTGACAATTTAGAGAGAGCAGGTGAGGGAGTTATGTATGGAATAGTCTTACCGGAAGGAAGTTCAGTTTGTTAGCGTCAAATGTAGATTTAGTGGTAGAAGTAGCTACTGGCAGAAAAAACATAGCATTGTGTTTTATGTCATGGATATAATAGTATACCAATGCAAAAAAAGCAGAAAACGAAAGAAATAACGTTCTTGACTCTGAAATGGTTTAACGCTGGTATGTACCGGAGTACGCTCCTACAACAATTTTCCTCATCAGTCAGTGTTTTAAAGACATAGACAGTAAAAGCTTATGAGGTGAAACCATGTAATCGGCTCTTAAAGGTACTTGTCTTGCTAGCTAGCGCACTGCGCATTACGCTATACGACCAGGAAGTGATGAATGTATTTCTTTATTTATTATAAGTTTATATACGTGCCAATTGGAAAAGACGGAAATCTAGGTGAAAACAAGGCAGTATAATTAAATCAGAATAAATATGCAAACAACTTTCAAACGTCTCGTGACAAGATTATCAATTACGACCTTCAAATATTGTTCAATGTATTGAGAACGGAGCATAGAATATGCACCCTAAAAACATCAAAAGCAATGAAAACTTTTCAAATAGTACCTAATAACCCTAATAACATAATACCGCGACAAAAGCTACGTGTATCGATAATCAATCGAAAGGAACGGTGTTAGTTGTTCACTAAAATGGGTTCCTATGTACTGACAATGCTCGTTTATAAATACCTCAGTGGACAGCAAAAGAGTGACCTCACCTGCACCACCGCAATGTCGATAGTCGGCAATGGAATACAGTCTGTGTTTGATAGCCTGTGCTACAGCGAGCACAGTCCCGCCACTATTTCTGTACGTGGAGCCGGCACGTATGGTCAACAGAGATGCCGAGATGCCGTCGCTGCAGTGTGCAGCCGCCAGCGTCCAGCTGGAGCTAATGATGGAAGCTCCACACCCGTGGGACCCTTCTAATAGGAGAGACAGCTGCCACGGGTACTCCGTTATGGTGGTTTCGGCACCCTCTGTCTTCTGGTCCAAAGCCTAAGAGAATTCGCCGAAGCAAAAGCTGGGGCCAGTAGGCTCAATACGACCACTGAAAATGTCATTGTCTCTGAAGTGCCCTAATGTTGCCGTCGTTGGCGTGAACGTTACGTCAACAGCTGATCTCAAGGAGAGAACTTACGCAAGTAGGGACTTCAAGAGGATGACAAGGCTACTAACGTGTTCAGTGAGAAGGCTGATGTCTTGCATCACAATTGTCACTGTCGCCTCTTCTGGATAACAAGGACGGGGATGTGGAGTCGTATGTTCTGCGACAAGTGACTGATAATGGAAACGTAAGCACTGTTTCTATTTGTTTGAGATCTAGACAAAACATTCTGGTTTAGTTCCTCAGACTGGATTCGCTGATTTTTATAAACGACTTCAGAAAAATCTCACGCACTTGTCGATAGCCAAGCTTTATGCTCTTGTCTTATACAATGTGTCTAAAATTTCGTGGACTGTCTTGAAAGTAATCAACTGGCACGCGTAAAAGAGTACACATGTACGTCATTGTTTGAAACTATTATTACAATATGTAGTCATACATAAACACTAACAATAATGCCACATATAATTTTTCACTAGAGAAATAAACAGCAGATACGCGACCTGTCTTAATTTTTCTCCTACATCTCACACACATTATGATAACCGGAAAACTGTTAACAATCGGTTTTCTGCGTTACTGTACAACTAGGTAATAGCAGGACATTTTTAGTTGACACAAGGCCAACGACTCTTCTAGTAACTAGTAAAGGTTATTTTGTAAAAATGTAGAATCTCATTTGGGAGAAATGCACGTTCTGTTCATTCACAACTGGTAACAAAAATCCAATTCAGTTCCAGTATGTGACAGACAGAGGAACTGATGAGGTAGGCCTAATTCTTGTGAATATAAAAAAATTAATGAGGTCGAATGCAAATTGCAGAGAAGAGAACTTGAAAATAATTCCAAGAGCGTACTTGTGACACTGAAGTAAAGTGATAACTGAGTGTGTGGTTCATATGTGCTATTACCGAAAACGTATCACCAACCAGGAAAATAAACCTCCAAATAAGTCTAGAAAAATCTGTACTGAAACGTGTGTTGGGCTATAAAAAAAGTCAACAGTTTTTTAAATCTTCTTTGATGGTTTCTCAATAAAAAGTATTCTAGAATCAAACTTTAACGCGAATTCTGAAAATTTCGTTCATCTTGATGCATCAGGTCAGGACCTTTCATGAAACCCCCGACTCATTTTCCAGCGATTTAAGATGCTGTAACACTAATCTCACAACAAAAATCATGGTCACTGCAATTATAGCTATTACATTCAGTCATTGACACATATGTGAAAGACAATTGTCTTAGATACATTATGAGTATTCAACACGCAGTTCTGAAACTTTCTCTTTTTGTTTTCCTCATTAAGATGTTCATCCTTGCTGTCCCTCTTCAACAACAGGAGACCTCCAACTTTGATTCCATCTTCCATGGTACCTCTTCTCAATCTCCTTAACCTTTGTTCTTCACTATAATATCTCTAAATCAGAGGGAAGTACTAAATACATGAATGTAGGAAGTGGACTGTCGAACTTAAGTAGCAAACCGGCTTCCTGACAATTCTCTAGAATGTTTTACGTTCTTATGAATTAAATGTTCTTTATTCCCTAAAAAGTTTTCAGAAACGGACCTGAAAAAAATAATAGTATCTTTTCTACCAAAATGTATTGCAGTCGCTAGTTCATGCTAGTGCATCTATTTCTGAATTTGAGTATCAACAAAAATTGAAACTATAAGTTTTTCTTCACTGATGAATGGAAATTTCTTATGAAGGAGTTTAAAATAGAATGCATCTTATGGAAAATCCTACATACTGCTTCATTAATCTTAATTTGGTCTGCAGTGGTTGAAGAAATTTTTTTTTGTCTCCAAGTGGTTCTGCATGATTTTCCTAGTCCCAGGTACAAAATTTCTACAAGCTGGCCAAACCTATACAATCCAATCCTAAGCACTAAAATTCCTGTGTTAGACAACAAAAGCAAGAGAGATGATTCTCCGTCTTCTGCTACAGTTTCTACTCTTTGCGGCTCCCTGTAGTACCATGGAAGCTGAAAGAAGGCAAGTCCTTCAGCTCGTCGTCTTTCAGTTATTTAGCCCATAGTTACGGAATCGGAAGGGAGCTGAGTTAGTTTACCAGGAGTCTTGATATTGCTGTGAATGTACAGCTTATTTCACTTCCTCTTCTCAACCTTCTGTAATATAACACGCTACTGGGTATATCAATTTGCTCTATAGATGAGGTTTGGAAGAGAGACGTGAATGTGAGACCGACGATTTGTAACAAGGCTCAATGAAACAAGCCATGGGGACCCGTGGGAACACTGTGCTCTTGCCGATACATGGGGAGAAGGAGTGCCGGTATAGCGTCCTAGGAAATATAGATGAGGTGTGGATGGGCAGTTGCTTAGGCTACTGGTGAGCTAGCAGAGGGGCCATTCTGTTGTTGATAGCATTGTCAGTGGGATAGCCGAGGTAAAAAGCCTTTTTCCCAGAAGACAGAACACAGTTAGCAAGTGTTCGTCAGAAGGAGCTTATTGAAGAAGTAATTGAGTAGATAAGCATACTCTGGCTTCCGTAGAAAAAATAACAAAACATCTGTGCTCTATATAACATTCGGTACACGCAGCGCTGTTAACAACAAGCCTCGTGGACATTTTCTTTAACATTTTCACGTATCCAGTAATGGATGGTGACTGGCGACTGTTAAGGGGATTGGTGGTTCGCTTTCTCGTTGGTGGGAAGGAAGGAGCAAACTGCTTTTTGTCTATTTAGAAAATATCAGATTCCAACAAGTCACAGAAATTAGACGGTTGTAAGAGTTGCGGCTGTGCCCTAAAGTGGCGGAGACATCTGGGGTCCTGTATCAATGTCTTCAGCTGACCATTCTTAGCGCAGAACTTCAGACCATGGAGTCAGATTCACTGCTCCCTTTACATTGACGTTCACAGCTCTCTCATTTGAGGACAAGAGAGATTGTAGTAAACAAGTACAAAATAGGTTTCACTGTCTCATATTCATCAGTGCTTAATCAGTTCTTTAGAGTTCTTTCTTTGTTGTTGCAGACAAACACTGTAATCGTCATAGTCAGGCTGCAAATCAGTTCATAGAGCGAGATCTGAGATTATTATGAAATTCCACTTCATTTAGTACTTTTCCACATCAGAGTTGTCGTTGGAGTCCACATTAGTTTAATGTTTAAATTTTTATAGTTGTTTTTTAATGCTTTCAAATTCCATCTGCCTTTTGTAAGGAACTACGGAGTCGCCGAAGTATTAAATTTATTACCACTTTCACGCCCTTTCAACGAAAAAAATTGTGTGCTTCCCCCTCCCCCATTTTCAGATACATTGCTAGGGCCTAGATTACTGATAGTATTAGTAAATCGGTAGCGTATATTAAATATTTTCATGTTAACTGACTCTGGCTGAAGGAGCCTATGTAATGTTAATTTCACTTTATCACCAACAACAGTTTAGTGTTGTTATTTTTGTGTAAGTCATCGAAGATTTTACTAAATGTTCGGGGTTTTAGTATCTCTTTCAATGTTCTCTCTACAATTTGAATTCTCAACCATTATTCCTCTGCCAATTTGTTTCATTTGACAGAATCGGTTGCTGAGAATAAAACAGCATGAACGCATTATTATTTCGAAACGACGTCCCTTCCTGTTTCTGCAGGACTATGCAACACGTAGGTATGTTCTCATCACATTTTTTGTAGACGTTTACCAGCTTTCACAGCTTGTCAAATATGTACGTGACCTGTGGATGAAATTGCTATTAATCTTAGGATTAAATTTTCAAAATTATAGAACTGAAATGGAGATATGTAGACAAGATAGAGTAATACGCAATAAGATATGTCAGACTGTTAATTGATTGACATTTATTTGGGTATTAGTCAGTTAGTTTATTAATTTTTTGTTCAGATCACCAGATGATTTTGAATTAAATAATGTTTCACATTACAACACGAATGCAAGAGCTGTGAGTTCTAATTACCTGGCGTGCTTTGGTTTGCGCTGTATGGTATACTTATAAGTATAGCTTAGTAACTTTCTAGTTTATTTAAACGAGTTACATAACACTTGACACACATAACAAGCACAATAGTGGGATTGAAAGATTAGTCTAACGTACCGCAGTTTTTCAGACTACTGCGGCCTTGCCCTGATTACGAATCTATCCGATATGAATCACTTTGTGGGAAAACCATGGAAGGAGCAGAGTTAGGCGGGTGGAACAATACTTCTATTTTACACAGAACGAGAAAAAATATTTTACCGACAAATTGGCTTCTGGTTTCGACAGTGTTGGTAAATGCAAGTGATGTAAAGTATCTGTATATTGGCTGGCGATAGAGGAAACTGTGTAAGTGAGGGATAAGCTGACAAATTTTATAAAATAAATAAAGTCACGTATGCAGAGAACTATGAATTTATTTCAGATAGAAGGGAAATTATAACATTTCACATTGTGAATAATACAAATAATGGCAATACAAAACGGCCAATTCGAATATGAATAAAAGAGTAACATACTCGTATAGTACAGTACATGTCTCATTTCTTGTTTACCCCAGCTGGAAAATCGGTGGCGGAACTGTCCTTCCTGTTAAACTCCGGTAGTATTGGTGACCCACGAACGTAGTTCTCCAATGTTTGTATAAACTGCGCCATAGCCTTCGCATGTGAAGCCTCCCCAGGACACGATGCCCACCTGTGAGGTACCACTGACGAGTGGACCTCCCGAGTCCCCGTTGGAGACAGACTTGCCTGCCTCACCGGGGCACACCATCCGCTTCGTTATGAGGTTACCCATGTTTTCCTGGCAAGTAGAGCGATCGACAATATTAATGTCCACCTTCAGTAGTGTGTTTGCATAGCTTCCACCGGTCCCTATCAGTCCCCAGCCCGCCACAGTAACGGCCAGGCCCGTTGGAGGATCATATCTGGCGTCTGGAAGGCCCACGGGCTGCACATCAGACCCCAGCGTGAATGGCTCATCGGGCTGTGAAGGTAGACAACACACTTTAGTGGTCTTAAACTGTTTGATATTCAGTTTTAAAAGAAGTTCATAGTACTTCACTACTTATTTCAATTGGCATGCTAATCATCATCTGTTGGCGAGACGACTAGGTAGACACTTGCGAATATGGGAGTCAGTTGAGAGTTGTACTGTAG
The DNA here is from genome assembly GCF_021461395.2 of Schistocerca americana. Taxonomy (NCBI): domain Eukaryota; kingdom Metazoa; phylum Arthropoda; class Insecta; order Orthoptera; family Acrididae; genus Schistocerca; species Schistocerca americana. The sequence continues at coordinate 542,676,896 of NC_060123.1, forward strand.
TACAAGTGCATGTAACAACATAATATATAGAAATTACATGGGACAATGTATTCATTCTTGGAGAGAGCACAGGAGTCCGACGAAAATCTAGAAACAACGTGAGACATTCATGCTTGAACATAAATGCAGTTGGCAGCAAAGCCTGTATTTGGCCACGAATGGCACATGTGCGACGTCCTCAGTGTGGTGCAAGTGTCAGTACTGGTCAGAGTAGTGTTCTGTACAGTTGTAAGTGCTTTAAGTCGAAGCTAAACGAATCCTAACGTGGGTACATTGTTGGAGTTCGTAAGGAAGGCGTTTCGTATTTAAGAATATACGGCAACGATTAACTGTACCGCATACGGGGAAAGCGGAAAAACATCATCCTCTGACTCACAACGCCTACGATGGAGTGTGTTGACTGATCATGGGAACTGTCATTGTAAAGCAGTGCGACGAAAAAAAGAGGAGGACAACTGGAAGAACCTTTGCACAACTAAACGTCTGTTTTGTGACCGCTGTCAGCAATAAAGCAACAAGAAAGGAGCTCAATATTCTGGGAATTGCATGGAAAACTGGAATTTTGAAAACAAACTTGTGTGATCCAAATGCCTGTAACAGGAAATCTTGGTGCCAGAACAATATGACATGGACTAAGGAGCAATAGAGGAAACTCATTTCTTCGGGTCAGTTTTGTTGCAAGATTTTGCCAACTCCCCCCCCCCCCCCCCAAGTTTACTTTCCCAGAGCGAAACATTGCGAGCGCTCGGTGATGATATGGCCAGGAATAACGTGGTATTTCATGGCCTCCATGGCTACTCCGCAAGATGTCATTACCGCCGCGGATTGTGTGACCATTTTGGCTAATGAGCTTCATCCCATGTTAAATGTATCTCCGCTACGGTAATGCTCTGTTCCAAGGAAACAAGGCTCCTATTTCCAAAATTCGCATCGTCCAAGACTGGATTTGTAAGCATGAGGACAAAATTTCGCAACTCTTTGTTGACCACTGTCAAAAGGTCATAATATTATTGAGCCTTTATGGGGTACTTTGGATGTTTAATATCCACCTCTGTCACCTTTACCTGAAAATGCCACTCTTTTTCAGGGAAAATGGTATAAGATTCCCTTGGAAATCATACAGGACCTGTACGTATCCATTAGGGGAAGACTGGAAGCTGTTCGGAATACTGGCGGGTATCTTGCGCTATGTTCGGCATGATATATATCGTGGTCTCGGTGTTTCCAAATTTCAGTTCACCTCCTCTAATTAAATACTGAAAAATCTAAATAATCCACTGTTCTGCATAACTGGCTTATAATTTTAGTTAAGACAAATTAACTCAAGTGGAAAGAGATAAAACTTAGTAGAATTTCAAGCGTTAAGTCCTTAAAATTTTGTGAAAGATATAATGAGAAAACAGAATTGTTTCACGCAACTAGGGGCGAATTCCTTAAATGCTGACCCAGACTGAAGATCTTCTTCATTCAGGTTTAGAGCACAACACTGCTTGGAAATAAAAGGCTGACGATAAGGAAACCACAGATGTCATTTGTAATATTACTGGAAACGGAGTTTTCTTAGAAGTTTGTGTAGCTCTAAATTAACAGGTAAGGTACTACACATGGAGAATTTAGAGAAAGCTGGTAAGGGAGTTATGTATGGAACAGACTTACCGGAAGAGAGGGCAGTTTGTTCGTGTAAAATGTAAATTTAGTGGTACAAGTAGCTATGGGCAGAAAATACAGAGCATTTCTTTTATATAATGGTATACAAAAGCAAAAAAAAAAAAAAAGTTGAAAACGAAAGAAGTACAGTTCTTGACTCTCAAATGGTCTTACGTTCGTATGCGCTGGACTACGCTCCTGCAACAATTTTCCTTATTGATTTAGAGATATAGACAGTAAAACCGTATGATCTAAATCCATGTAATCGGCTTTTAAAGGTACTGCTCTTGCTAGCTAGCGCACTAAGCATTACACTATACGACCAGGAAGAGTTTAATGTATTTCCTTATTTACTATTAGTTATATACAAGCCATTTGGGAATGACGGAAATCTAGGTCAAAACAAGGCTATATAATTGAATCAGAATAAACATCCAAACTACTGTCAAATGACTCATTACCAGATGGTTCGTAGATTGACAACAGAGAATATATTATGCATTATTAAAACATCAGAGGGAATGAAAACTTTTCAAATAGCTCCTAATAACCTAATACAGTGACAAACAATACGTGTATCAGTAATAAATCGACAGAAACTGTGTTGTAATAGATCTTCATTTAAATGGGCATCTATGTACTGACATTACTCGTTTCTTTATAAATACGAGGGCAGTTCAATAAGTAGTGCAACATATTTTCTTTCTCGGCCAATTTTGGTTGAAAAAACCGGAAATTTCTTGTGGAATATTTTCAAACATTCCCGCTTCGTCTCGTATAGTTTCATTGACTTCCGACAGGTGGCAGCGCTGTACGGAGCTATTAAAATGGCGTCTGTAACGGATGTGCGTTGCAAACAACGGGCAGTGATCGAGTTTCTTTTGGCGGAAAACCAGGGCATCTCAGATATTCATAGGCACTTGCAGAATGTCTACGGTGATCTGGCAGTGGACAAAAGCACGGTGAGTCGTTGGGCAAAGCGTGTGTCATCATCGCCGCAAGGTCAAGCAAGACTGCCTGATCTCCCGCGTGCGGGCCGGCCGTGCACAGCTTTGTCTCCTGCAATGGCGGAGCGTGCGAACACACTCGTTCGAGATGATCGACGGATCACCATCAAACAACTCAGTGCTCAACTTGACATCTCTGTTGGTAGTGCTGTCACAATTGTTCACCAGTTGGGATATTCAAAGGTTTGTTCCCTCTGGGTCCCTCGTTGTCTTACCGAACACCATAAAGAGCAAAGGAGAACCATCTGTGCGGAATTGCTTGCTCGTCATGTGGCTGAGGGTGACAATTTCTTGTCAAAGATTGTTACAGGCGATGAAACATGGGTTCATCACTTCGAACCTGGAACAAAACGGCAATCAATGGAGTGGCGCCACACCCACTCCCCTACCAAGAAAAAGTTTAAAGCCATACCCTCAGCCGATAAAGTCATGGTTACAGTCTTCTGGGACGCTGAAGGAGTTATTCTGTTCGATGTCCTTCCCCATGGTCAAACGATCAACTCTGAAGTGTATTGTGCTACTCTTCAGAAATTGAAGAAACGACTTCAGCGTGTTCGTAGGCACAAAAATCTGAACGAACTTCTCCTTCTTCACGACAACGCAAGACCTCACACAAGTCTTCGCACCCGAGAGGAGCTCACAAAACTTCAGTGGACTGTTCTTCCTCGTGCACCCTACAGCCCCGATTTCGCACCGTCGGATTTCCATATGTTTGGCCCAATGAAGGACGCAATCCGTGGGAGGCACTACGCGGATGATGAAGAAGTTATTGATGCAGTACGACGTTGGCTCCGACATCGACCAGTGGAATGGTACCGTGCAGGCATACAGGCCCTCATTTCAAGGTGGCGTAAGGCCGTAGCATTGAATGGAGATTACGTTGAAAAATAGTGTTGTGTAGCTAAAAGATTGGGGAATAACCTGGTGTATTTCAATGCTGAATAAAACAACCCCTGTTTCAGAAAAAAAAGTGTTGCATTACTTATTGAACTGCCCTCGTACCTCAGTGGACAGTAAAAGAGTGACCTGACCTGCACCACCGCAATGTCATAGTCGCCAGCCGGGCTGTAGAACAATTTGTTCTTTATAGCCTGTGCTACATCGAGCACAGTCCCACCACTGTTTCTGTACGAGGAGCCGGCACGCACGGTCAACAGAGATGCCGGGACACCGTCGATGCAGTGGGCAGCCGTCAACGCCCAGTTGGAGCTGATGATCGAAGCTCCGCACCTGTGGGACCCTTCGAGGAGGAGAGACAGCTGCCACGGGTACTCCGTTATGGTGGTTTCGGTACCCCCGATTATACGGTCCTGTCTTCTGGACCATAGCCTGAGAGAATTCGGCGCAGCAAAAGACGGAGCCAGTAGGCTCAATACGATCAATGAAAACTTCATTGTCTCAGAAGTATGTATCACAAATGCTCGACTTCAGCATCTCTTTATATTTCCTGCAGCCGCATTCGTTGTCCAAATGTTGCCGTCGTTGGCGTGCACGTTACGTCAATAACTGGTCTCAAGGAGAGAACTTACGCAAGTAGGTGCATCGAGAGGATGACAAGGCTACTAACGTGTTAGGTGAAAGGGCAGATGTCTTGCAGCACAGTCATCACTATCGCCACTTCTGGATAACACGAACTTGGAAGTGGAGTCGTATTTTCCGCTGCAAATGACTGATAATGGAAACGTAAGCACTGTTTCTATTTGTATGAGATATAGACATGACATTCTGGTTTTGTTCCTCACACTGAAACCGGAGATCTTTAAAAACAGCTTCAGAATAATCTCATGCACGTGTCTATAGCCATTTCATATGCTCTTGTTTTATGTGATAAGATAAAAATTTCGTGGACTGTGTTGAATGTAATCGAGTGGAGTGCATAAAATTGTACATATGTACGTCATTGTTTGTAACAGTTATTACAATATATAGTGTTACATAAACACTAACAATAATGCCATGTGCAATTTTTCACTAGGTAAATAAACAGCAGAAACGACCTGCCATAAATTTTCTCCTGCATCTCACACACTTTATGACTACCGGAAAACTGTTAGCAATCGGTTTTCTGCGTTACTGTGCAACTAGGTAATAGAAGGACTTTTATAGGACAACGAATCTTGCAGTAACTAGTAAGGTTTATTTTGGATAAACGTGGCGTTTCATTTGCGAGGAATGCACGTTCTGTACATATACAACTGGTAACAAAAATCCAGTTCAGTTCCAGTATGTGACAGACAGAGGAACTAAGAGAACTTCAAAATAATTTCAAGAGTGTGCTTGTGGCACTGAAGTGAAGTAATAACTGAGTATGTTGTTCATATGTGCTACTCCCGAAGACGTATTACCAACCAGGAAATTAACCGTCAAACAAGTCTAGAAAATTTGTACTGAAACGTGTGTCTGGCTATAAAAGAAGTCTACAGTTTTGAAATTTCTCTTTGATGATTTCTCAATTACAAGTATTCTAGAATCAAATTTTAATGCTGATTCCTAAACTTTCGTTCATTTTGTTGTATTGGGTCAGGACTTTTCATAAAACCACGACTCATTTTTCAGAGATTTATGACGTTGAAACACAAATCTTACAATAAAATTCAATCATGGTCAATGCATTTATAGCTATTGCTTTTAGGCATTTACACATAAGTGAAATTCAGTTGTCTTAGAAACATTATGAGTATTCTATACTTAATTGTGAAACTTTCTCTTTCGTGTTTTCCTCATTTAGGCGTTCATCCTTACTGTCCCCCTTCAACAACAGTCAACCACCAGCTTTGATTCCATCTTCCATGGTACCTCTTGTCCATCTCCTTAATCTCTTGTTCTTCACTATAGTAACTGTAAGTTAGAGGGGAGTACTCAATATATGAAAGTAGGAAGTGGACTTCTGAATTTAAGTAGCGGACCAACTCCCTTAAATTTCTCAACAATGTTTTATGTTCTTATAAATTACACGTATTTTATTCCCTAGAAACTTTTCAGTGACGGACCTGAAGAAAGTAAAAGTATCTTTTCCACTACTATTTATTGCAGTCGCCAGGTCGTGCTCCTCCATCTATTTCTGAATTTCAGTATCAACAAAAATTGAAACTTTCTGTGTTTATTGACTGATGTATGGAAATTTCGTGTAAAGGCGTTTAAAATAGAACGCATGTTATGGAAAACCATATATACTGCTTCATTAATCTGAATTTGATCTGTAGTGGTGGAAGAAAAATTTTTTTATTGTCTCGATGCGGTGCATGCATGATTTTCCTAGTCCCACGTACAAAATTTCTACAAGCTGGCCAAACCTATACAATTCAATGCTGGGGACTAAAAATTCGTGTATTAGAGATCAAAAGCAAGAGACCTCTAATCAGAAGGGCATTCTCCGTCTTCTGCTGCAGTTTTTACTCTTTACGGCTCCCTGTAGTACCATGGAAGCTGAAAGAAGGCAAGTCCTTCAGTTCGTCGCCTTTCAGTTATTTAGCCCATAGTTACGGAACCGGAAGGGATCTTAGTTCGTTTACCAGCAGTCGTGATATTGCTGTGAACGTACAGCTGATTTCACTTCCTCCTTTCAACAAAGTGAGAAGAGAGACGTGAATATGAGACCAACGATTTATAACGACGCTCAGTGAAACAAGCCATGGGGACCCGTGGGAACACTGCTCTTGCTCATACATGGGGAGAAGGAGTGGTGGTGTAGCGTCCCTGGAATACAGGTGAGGTGGGAATCGAAAGTTGCTTAGACTACTGGTGAACTAGCAGAGAAGCCATTCTGTTGTGGATAGCATTGTCAGTGGGATAGCCGAGGTAAAAAGCCTTTTTTCCAGAAGACAGAACACAGTTAGCTAGTGTTCGGCACAAGGAGATTATCGAAGAAGTACTTTAGCAGATAAGCGTACCCTTTCTTTCTTAGAAAACACGACAAAAAAGCTGGTTCTATATAACATTCGGTAGATGCAGCGCTGTTAACGAAAAGCCTTGTGGACATTAGTCTTTAACATTTTCGCACATCCAGTAATGGCTGGTAACTGTTAAGTGGATTGATGGATGCGTTCTCGTTGGTGGGAAGATAGGAGCAAGTTGCATTTTTTCTAAGTCACAGATATGAGATGTTTGCAAGAGTTGCGGCTGTGCTCTCAAGTGGCGGAGACATGTGGGGTTAAGTATCCTCGTCTTAAGCTGATCATTCTTAGCGCAGAAATTCAGACCACGGAGTCAGGGTGCCTCCACTCTGCTCCCTTTACGCTGACGTTTACAGCTCTCTCCTTTTAGGACAAGCTAGATTGTTGTAAATCAAGTTCAAAATAGGTTTCACTGTCTCATATTCAAGAGTGCTTCCTCAGTTCTTTAGGATACTTACTCTTTTGATGAAGACAAACATTGTGATCGTCATAGTGAGGTTGCAAATCAGTTCATAGAGCCAGATGCGAAATTATTAAGAAACTCCACTTCATTTAGTAGTTTCCCACCTCATAGTCGTCGTTGGAATGCACATAATTTTTCGGGTTTTAAGTAATATAATTGTTTTTTAATGCTTCCAAACTCCATCTGCCTTTTCTAAGAAACTACAGAGTCACCGAAATATTAAGTTTATTATCACTTTCTAACCCTTTCATCGAAAGATATTATGTGATTTTCCCTCTCCTCATTTTCAGATTCATTGCTAGGGCCTAAATTACTGATAGCATTAGTAAATCCCTTGCGTGCATTAAATATTTTCATGTTAACTGACTCTGGCTGAGGAAGCCTATGTAATGATAATTTCAGAATATCACCGACAACAGTTTAGTGTTGATATTCTTGTGTAAGTCATCGAATATTTTACTAAATGTTCGTTGTTTTAATGTCTCTGGTAATGTTCTCGCTAGAACTTGAATTCTAGACTGTGATTCCTCCTTCAATTTGGTTCATTTGAGAGAATCGGTTGCTGAGAATAAAACAGCAAGACCGTATTATTACGAAATGACGTACGTTCCTATTTCTACATGACTCTGCAACACGTAGGTATGTTCTCATTACACTTTTTGGTAAACGTTTACCAGCTTGCACAGCTTGTCAAATATGTACGTGACATTTGGATGGCATTACTGATAAACTTAGGATTAAATTTTCAACATCATAGAACTGAAACAGAGAAGTTAGAGAAATCTCTGACGGTTTATTCATTGGCATTTATGTCGACATTTTTTAGTTAGTTTATTAATTTTTTGTTCAGGTCACCTGATGATCGTGTCATCATAAGGAAAATTGTTGAAGTTATTAATGTTTGTATTTAAAACACGAATGCTGTAGCTGTGAGTACTTGTTAGCAGGAGTAGGGAAAATATCTTTCTTTGGTGTGTCTTGTAAAGTATACTTTCTATCCTATTTATACGCGTTGCATAACACTTCACACAAATAACAATCAAAATAGTGGGGTTTAAGGATTGGTCTAAATTCTCCGAATTTCTCAGATAACTGCGGCCTTGGCCTGATTACGACTCTATCCGACATGAATCTCTATCTGCAGTCATTTGGGAACATCACGGAAGGAACAATGTTAGGCAGGCGGAAGAAAACTTCTATTAAACACCGAACAAGAAAAACTATTTATCCGACAAATGGGCCTCTTCTTTCCATGGTGTTGGTAAATGTATCACGTAAGGTGTATGTATCTTGGCTAAAAAAGAGAAAACAGTACAGGTGAGGGATATTCTGAGAGATGCAATAAGATGAAGAATGTCAGGCATGCAGAACTAATAATTTATTTCAGGCAGAAGAGAAATTACAACGTTTTACATTCAGAATAATACAAAAAATATCAATACAAAAGTGCCACCTCTAATATGAATAAAAGTGTAACATATTGTACAGTGGGAAAATCAGCGGCGGAACTGTCCTTCTTGTTAAACTCCGGTAGTATCGGTGACCCACGAACGGAGTTCTCCAACGTTGCTGTAAACTGCGCCATAGTCTTCGGATGTGAAGCCTCCCCAGGACACGATGCCCACCTGTGTGGTACCACTGACGAGTGGACCTCCCGAGTCCCCGTTGCACACAGACTTGCCTGCCTCGCCGGCGCACACCATTCGCTTCGTTACGAGGCTACTGAAGTCTTCTTGGCAAGTAGAGCGATCGACAATGCTAATGTCCACCTTCAGCAGTGCGTTTGCATTGCTTCCATCGGACGCTGTAAGTCCCCAGCCCGTCACAGTAACGGCGAGGCCGTTCGGAGGATCATAGCCGGCGTCTGGAAGGCCCACGGGCTGCACATCAGAGCCCAGCGGGAAAGACTCAGCGGGCTGTGAAGGTAGACAACACTCTTTAGTGGACTGTAACTGCATGATAATCAGTTTTAAATTAAGTTCATGGTACTTCACTACTTATTTCAATTAACATGCTAATCATTAACTGCTGGCGAGACGATTACATGTTCCGCTTCTAAATAGGGCACTCAGTTGAGACTTCTACTATAGTACATATGGATGTAACAACTGTATATACAGATATCAAATGGAACAATGTAACCATTCTTGGAGAAAGCACAGGGGTTCGACCGAAATCCAGAGTCACCGTGAGACATTCATACTTGAACGTAAATGCAGATGCTAACCAAGCCTGGACGTTGCGCTGTGGTGTTTGGCCACGAATGGCACATGTGCGACGTCCTCAGTGTGGAGCAAGTCAGTCCTGGTCAGAATAGTGTTCTGTACAGTTGTAAGTACTTTACGTCGAAGCTAAATGAATCCTAACATGGGTACATTGTTGGAGTTCGTATGGGAGGTGTTTCCGCAATCAAGAGAGCCAAAGTGTTCGGTGTTTCAAGAAGTACGCTAACAAAGATTTGTACCGCATACGGGGAAAACGGAAAAACGTAATACGCTGACTCACAACGCGGACGAAGGACTGTGTAGATTGATCATGGGAGACGGTCATTAAAGGACTGCGACGGAAGGTAAGAGGACGACAACTGCAAGAAATAAAGCAACACAAAGTTAGCTCAATATTCTGGGAATTGCGGGAAAAACTGGAATTTTAAAAACACACTCGAGTGACCCAAATGTATATAACAGGGAAATGCGGAGCAGTAACAACAGATCGTGGACTATGGAAGCACTCGAAGGAACTCATTTCTACGGAAGGGTTTTGTTGCAAACTTTTGCGGACTTCCCGCCGAGTTTACGTTCAAACTGCCAAACACGGCGGAGGGCGCACAATGATGATATGGGAAGCCGTAACTTGGTATTCCATGGGTCACGCAGTTACTCCGCAATATGGCATTTCTGCCGTGGGTTATATGACAATTTTGGCTAATGAGTTTCATCCCACGGCAAAATGTTTCTTCCGCTACGGTAATGCTGTGTTGGAAGAGGACAAAGCTCCTGGTCCCACAGATCGCATCGTCCAAGACTAGACGTGTGATCATGAGGAAAAGATTTCGCATCTCTCTGCTGACCACTGTCACCAGATATTAATATTATTGAGCCTTTGTGGGGTATTATGGAGAGAAGTGATGATGTTTACTATCCACCTCTGTGACATATACCTGAAATTGCCAATATTATGCAGGGAGCATGGTATAAGACTCCCTTTGAAACTATACAGGAGGTGTATGTGACCATTAGTGGAAGACTGGAAGCTGGTTGGATTGCTGGCGGTTTTCTCGCACTGTATTAGACATGGTATGTATCGTGGTTTCGCTGTTTCCAAATTTTTGTCCATCTGCTCTGATTCAATATTGGGAAACCTAAAGAATCCAGTGTACCTCATAACTAGCTTATAATTTTAGCTAATACATGTAAACTCATGTCGAAAGAGATAAAAGTTAGTAGTCAAGCGGTAAGTCCTTAGCGTATTGGGAAAGAAATAATTAGAAAACAGAATTACTGCATATAGGTAGTGGCGGGGTAGAGCAGTAGGAATAGTACATTAATAAATTGGAAGAAACACCTCTTTGCTAAAGCAGAAAAATATCTTAAATGCTGACACTGAATACAGATCCTCCTAATTCAGGCTCAGAGCATAACACTGTTTGGAGATAAGACGCTGACCGGAGATATCGAATCCAGTGTTAATGGAAACAGATTTTTCTTAGACGTTCGTGTGATGCTAAATTAACAGGTAAGGTACTATATGTGGAGGCTGTAGACAGAGCAGGTAAGGAAAGTTGTGTGTGGAACAGTGTTACCGGAAGAAAAGTCATTTTGTTATTGTAAAATGTAAATTTTGTGTTAGAAGGAGCTATGGGGCAGAAAATATGTAGCGTATGTGTTTTATATAATGGTATACAAAAGCAAAAAATGGAAAGAAATAGAGTTCTTGACTCTGAAATGATTTTACATTGACATGTACTGGAGTACATTTCCGCGACCCTTTTCATTATCAGTAAGTGGTTTACAGACAAAACAGCTAAAGTGTATGAACTCAAACCACTTAATGGGCTTTCCAAGTTACTTGTCTCGCTAGCTACCGCACTGCACTTTACGCTACAGAAGCAGGAAGTGTAAAATATAATTCCTTATTTATGGTCACTTTGTATACGTCGCATTTGGGAATGACGGAAATCTAGATCAAAACAAGGCAATATAAATAAAATCAGAATAGACATACTAACTATTTTCAAATATCTAATCATCAGATTATCAATTACAGCCTTCAAATAATGCTCCGTATATTGTCACAGAAGGTATAATGTGCATTCTAAAATCATCAATAGGAATTAAAATTTTTCACATGGTTAGTAATAACTTATTACTGTTAGAAATACTGTGTGTATCGATAGTCAATCGACAGAAACGATATTTTGTTAGTTGTTCATTTAAATGTGCTTCTATGTACCGAGAATGCCCGTTTCTTTAAAAATACCTCAGTGGACAGAAAAAGAGTGACCTCACCTGCACCACCGCAATGTCATAGTCGGCAGCCGGACTGTAATACAGCCTGTTTTTGATAGCCTGTGCAACATCGAGCACAGTCCCGCCACTGTTTCTGTACGTGGAGCCGGCACGCACGGTCAACAGAGACGCCTGGACGCCGTCGATGCAGTGGGCAGCCGTCAGCGCCCAGTTGGAGCTAATGATGGAAGCTCCGCACCTGTGGGACCCTTCGAAGAGTAGGGACAGCTGCCACGGGTACTCCGTTATGGTGGTTTCGGTACCCCCGATTATACGGTCCTGTCTTCTGGACCATAGCCTGAGAGACTTCGGCGCAGCAAAAGACGGAGCCAGTAGGCTCAATACGATCAATGAAAACTTCATTGTCTCAGAAGCATGTATCCCAAATGCTCGACTTCAGCACCTCTTTATACTTCCTGCGGCCGCATTCGTTGTCCAAATGCTGCCGTCTTTGGCGTGCACGTTACGTCAATAACTGATCTCAAGGAGAGAACTTACGCAAGTAGGTGCTTCGAGAGGATGACAAGGCTACTAACGTGTTAGATGAAAGGGCAGATGTCTTGCATCACAATTATCTATAGCTCCACTTATGGGTAACACGAACTTGGAGTCGTATTTTCGCGACAACTGACTGATAACGGAAACATAAGCACTGTTTCTATTAATGTGAGATGTAGACAGAAGGTTCTGGTTTTGTTCCTCACACTTGAGTCGGATACTCTTACAAACGACTCCAGAAAAATCTCATGCACGTGTCTATAGCCACCCTACATACGTTCGTGTTATCTGATAGATTTAAAATTTTGTGCACTGTCTCCAATGTAATCAAGTGGCGTTCGTAAAATAGTACACATCCACAGTATATTTTGAAACAATTATTACAATATGTAGTCTTACATAAACACTGTCTGTAATCCCATGTGTAAATCTGTTCAGTAGAGAAATAAACAGTAGAAACGACCTGCCATAATCTTTCACCTACATCTCACACACATTATGATTACCGGAAAGCTGTTAACAACCGGTTTCCTGCATTACTGTGCAACTAGGTAATAGCAGGACTTTTTTCGTTAAACAAGGGGAACGACTCTTGTAGTAATTAATAAAGGTTATTTTGGAGAGGTGTGGAATTTCATTTGGGAGAAAGGCAAATTTTCTACATTTACAACTGGTAAGAAAAATCCAAATCAGTTCAAGTATGTGCATGACACAGGAAGTGATGTGGTACAGCTAGTTTTTGTGAATTTAAAAAAAAAGTACTGGGGTCGAATGCAAATTGCAGAGAAGAGAACTTGATAATAATTCCAAGAGTGTAGTTGAGACACTGAAGTGAACTGACAATTGAATGTGTTGTTCTTATGTGCTACTACTGAAAACTTATCACCTACTAGGAAAATGGACTTTAAATCAATGTAGAATAATTGGTGATGAAACGTGTCGGGCTATTAAAAAAATCTACACTTCTCAAATTTTTCTTAGATGATTTCTCAATAACATGTTTTCTAAAATCAAATTTTAATGCTGATTCCGAAAGTTTCGTTCATTTTGTTGTATCAGGTCAGGAGTTTTTAAAAATTAACGACCTATTTATCAGTGATTTAAGACATTGAATCACTAATCTTACAATAAAATTCAATCATGGTCTATGCATTTACAACTATTGTTTTTAGGCGCATACACAAATTTGAAAAACAGTCATCTTAGAAACATTATGTGTATTGTACACTTACATTTGAAACTAACTCTCTTTTGTTTTTCTCATAAGACGTTTATCCTTACTGTCCCTATTCAACAATAGACGGCCACCAACTTTGATTCCATCTACCATGTTTCTCTTCTCGTTGTCCTTAACCTCTTGTTCTTCTCTTTAGTATTCGTAAGTCAAAGGAAATTACTCAATACAAAAATGTAGGAAGTTGACTTTTGAAATGAAATAGCAAACCAACTTCCCGAAGTTCTTCTATAATGCTTTATGTTCTTGTAAATTAGATGTTTTTTATTCCATAGAAAGTTTTCAGTAACGGATCTGAAGAAAGTCCAAGTATCTTTTCCACTAACATTCGTTGCAACCTCAAGTTCGTGCTCCTTCCTCTACTACTGAAGTAGAATATCAACAAAAATTGAGGCTTTCAGTGTTTGTTGACTGACGAATGGAAATTTAGTATAAAGGCGTTTAAAATAGAATGCATTATATGGAAAACCCTACATACTGCTTCAATCATTTAATTTGATTTGTAGTGGTGGAAGTAATATTTTTTTAATGCCTCCAAGCGGTTCATGCGTGGTTTTCCTAATCCTAGAGACAATATTTCTACCAAGTTGGCCAAAACTACACAATCCAATGCTGAGCACTAAACATTCGTGTATTAAAGAACAAATCCAAGAGACCGCTAGTCAGAAGAGGCTTCCCTGTCTTTTCCTACAGTTTTTACCCTTTACAACTGCCTGTACTACGAGTACCATGGAAACTTAAAAGCGTCAAATCCTTCAGTTCGTCTCTCATCAGTTATTCACCCTTAATCATGGAACTGGCGAGAAGCTGAGTTATTTTAACAGCAGTCTTGATATTGCCGATATTCACTTCCTCTTCTCAACCTTCTATAATATAACACGCTACTAGGTATATCAATTTGCTCTATAGAAGAGCTTTGGAGGTGAGGGATGTTTTAAAGAGGGACAGTGAAGGATGCCTTGAGGACCTGTGGGCACACTGCTCTTGGAGATACATGAGGAGAAGAACTACCGGTATAGCGTCCTTACCATTTAGGTGAGGTGGGGATAGAAAGTCGCTTAGCCTATTGATGAGCTGGGAGAGAGGACATTGTCTTGTTGATAGCATGGTCAGCGGGACGGCCGAGGTAAAAATGTGATAAAAAGTATCCGGACACCTAGTTGAAAATGACTTACAAGTTCGTGGCGTCCTGCATCGGTAATGGTGGAATTCTGTATGGTGTTGCCCTCCTCCCCCACTCGCTCCCTTAGCCTTGATGACAGCTTACACTCTCGCAGGCATCGTTCAATCAGTTGCTGGAAGGTTTCTTGGGGAATAGCAGCCCATTCTTCAGGGAGTGCAACACTAAGGAGAGGTATCGATGTCAGTGAGGCCTGGCACGAAGTCGGCGTTCAGAAACATCCCAAAGGTGTTCTGTAGGATTCAGGGTCAGGACTATGTGCAGGCTAGTCCATTACAGGGATGTTATTGTTATGTAACCACTCCGCCACAGGCCATGCATTATGAACAAGTGTTCAATCGTGTTGAAAGCTGGTATCCCCAAATTGCTCTTCAGCAGTAGAAAGCAAGAAGGTACTTAAAATATCAATGTAGGCCTGTGTTGTGATAGTGACAAGCAAACCAACAAGGGGTAAAGGCCCCCTGCATGAAAAACATGACCATACCATAACGCCACCGCCTCCGAATTTCACTGCTGGAACTGCACACGCTGGCAGATGACGTTCGCCTATGATTCACCATATTCACACCCTGCTATCGCATCGTCAAATTGTGTACCGTAATTCACCACCCCACACAACGTTTTTCCACTGTTCAGTCGACCAATGCTTACGCTCCTTACTCCAAGCAAGGCGTTGTTTGGCATTTACCGGCGTGATGTGTGGTTATGCGCAGACGCTCCTCCATGAAAGCCAAGTTTTCTCACCTCCCGCCTCACTGTCATAGTGCTCGCAGTGGATCGTAATGCAGTTTGGAATTCCTGTGTGGTGGTCTGAATAACGTCTGCCTATTACGCAATATGACCCTCTTCAACTGTCGGCGGTCTCTGTCAGTAAACAGACGAGGTCGGCCTGCATGCTTTTGTGTTGTACGTGTCCCTTCACGTTTCCACTGCACTATCAAATAGAAAACAATGGACCTAGGGATGGTTAGGAGTGTGGGAACCTCTCGTACTGACGTATGGCACAAGTGACACCCAGTCACCTGACCACGTTCGAAATCCGTGAGTTCCAAGGAGTGTTCCATTCTGCTCTCTCACGATGTTTAATAACTACTGTGGCCGTTGATATGGGGTACCTGGCAGTAGGTGGCAGCACAGTACACCTAATATGAATCACGAATGTTTTTGGGGGTGTCCGGATACTATTTATCACATAGTGTGAAAAGCCCTTGTTCCAGAAGACGGAACTCGGTTATCAAGTGTTCGGAACTAGGAGCTTGTTAAAAGAAGTACTTGAGCAGATAAGCATACCCTGGAATTCCTAGAAAACATGACAAAACAGTTGTGTTTTATATAACATTTAGAAGATGCAGCGCAGTTAACGACATGCTTCGAGGACAGTTTTCTCTAACGTTTTCACATGTCCAGTAATGTGAAGGTAGCTTGTGGCCGATGACTCTTGAGAGGACTGGTGGATGCGTTTCTGTTCGTGGGAAGAAAGGAGCAAGCTGCTTTTGGGAGATTTAGAAAATACCAGATCCCAAAAAGTCATGGATAGCAAATGATTGAAAGAGTTGCAGCTCTGCTCTCAAGTGGCGGAGTCATGTGGGGTCCACTGTCCACGTCTTCAGCTGAAATTCAGACCACGGGGTCATAGTGTCTCCTCTCTGCTCCCTTTACGTTGACATTTACAGGTCTGATATTGTATCACATAGTACATCAAGTGCAAAATAGGTTTCACTGTCTCATATTCATCAGTGTTTCTTCAGATTTTTTCGGATTCTTAGGTTGTTGTGGCAGAAAACCACTGTAATCGTCATAGTCGGGTTAGAAATCAGTTCATAGAGCCAGATGCGAGATTGTTAAGAGACTTCACTTCATTTAGTAACTTTCCACCTCATATTTCTTGTTGTAATACACAATATTTTAAAGTTTAAATTCACATAATTGTTTTTTAATGCTTTCAAACTCTAACTGTCTTTTGTAAGAAACTGCAGATTTACTGAAATCTTAACTTTATTATCTCTTTCACGCCCTTTCAATGAATAATATTATGTGATTACCCCTCCCCCCAACTTCAAATACACTGCTAGGGCCTAAATTACTGACAGCATTAGTAAATCCACTGCGTGCCTTAAATAAAATACAGATTCTCAAGAATGTGTCTATTTCATGATTAATTCAGGTTCAGCTACATTCCACTTTCGAATAATAAATTTATAATTTGGCGGCCCCTTCCAGGACTGGATTAAAACGGAATATTCGAAGATACAATATAATAGGAATTTTCTTACTGGGTAAATTCACTAAGGCAAATAGCCAAACTAGTCTAGAATTAGTTTATCAAGGTCACACACAGATAGGAATTTCTTGGTGGCACCTAAATTGGCAATTGACCCAATTATTAGTATGGATTTCTTGAATAGTAATCAAATGACATTAGGTCTTCACAGAAGACAGGTAAATCTACGAGAGGAAAGAAAAAATATCTATTTCGGGAAGCAGGTTATTCAAGTGAAGATAGCAGCGAGCTGATTGAAACTATGGTACCAACAAGGTTAGTGTATGGAAGAAAAGACAAGCAAGAACCCTGACTAAGAGAGGCAATTGTAAGATGAGAAGAAAATGATTAGAAGTGAATTCTATTAGAAAATCAACGACCTGGTGTCACAACCAGAAAATATTAGTGTAGGAGCAAGCGAGAAATTAGGAGATATCTGTCTTGCTAGTGATGAAGTTTCCTCACCAAAATCGGGAAAAATTAAAAATTTCTAGAACTCTTTAAAGTAAAGCAGAACAGGAAATATTTGTAGCCCGCTATGGAATCCCACTAGGCTGCAGACGTAAAGTTTGTATGGAGGTTCGGAAAATGATGGATGGAGAAATTGAAAATTCCGTTTTAACCTATAATAGTAAGTTGTGAGTGGAAAGATGAATCCGTAAGGCTAGGTCTGGATTCTTGGCAAATACAAACAATTAGTGCAACAAAAATTGATAGGCCTTAGAAACTAGAAGAGTTGTTGCAGAGGTTCCATGGGGTCACAGTTTTGTCCTTGAGAGATCTGAAATCTAGCTATTGCTAACCTTAACTACGTCCTTTCTTGTGTCTATGTGATGTTACCAGTACCGCACCTATCATTTGGACTGAATATCTCATATGGTGCCGTTATTTGCAGATTAAACTTACCGTCGATAATTCATCAAAACATGTGACAACTTATGTCGATGACCTATAAATGGAGGAGAAATCATGGGAAGAGCATAATCAGGTTCTGAAAGCTCTGCCCAGTGCTTTAAACAATCATGGCGTAAGGAAAAATAATGGAAAACTTTTTTTGGCCAAATAACTTTTTGGTTAATATTATTACAGTGGAAAATCGTATCACCATGCCTGGACAAGATCGAAATCATTGAATCATTACCAACACCAAGGACCAGGACTTACCAATTTTCATAATTTCTTCATGTAGGTAACCACATCAGCAACACCATGGATAAGTTAAATCACAGGCAAGAAGACACCTTGGTCCTGGGACAAAACAGCTGAGAGAGATTTCGAAGCATTATGGACATTATTGTGGGAGGATCGGTCTATGACATCCCGATTTAACGCGAGAACGAGAGACTTCTCTATGGCCACTCGCAGTGCCAAGACAGGGCTTGGGCTCATGATCTTTCAGGAAATCGAGATACACGAGAAGTGTGAACACAAGACCATTACTTTTGACAGTAATATCAAAAGCGAGAATTACTCAGTGACTGAATTGGAAGTGCTAACAGTCATATGGACCCGTCTGGGTGCAAGACTACCATGTATAGTAATCACAAGGGTCTTGAATTCGTGCTGTAAGTAAAATTAACCCAGGAAAGACTAATTAGATGGATCTTGTACCTGCAGGAATTTGACTTCTCAGTCACGTATATATCAGGGAAGATGAGAGTCATCGAGGGTGCAGTGTTATCTTGACTGACAGGGGTAACGAATGAAATGACTGAACACCTGGAAGAAAATTGCTTTAGTATTTTGTATTTGAGAAAGGTAGTATTCGAAAATTATGTAACCACTTCTAGGAGAGAGATGGCAAGAGAGCAAAATAAGGAGATGTCACTCTTGTAATTACAAGATTAATGGAAAGACAGAAATCAGGCAGGCATCACGCAAATCTGTTTACTTAGAATGGGATTTTTATTCTATCAATGAAGTATTGTCACTTTACTGTGGGCTCCTTGTGTACTTGAGGAGGTAATAGACGAAGTCATATTGTATACAGAGCTCAGAATAATTCAGTTACGTTAGTTTCTGACAGGAGAAGTGCTTCTTCAAATTAAAATTAATTATCTCACTTCAATAACACGGGAAGATGGATTAGAAGAGTTCTCCCACTACACAAATCACACCAGAAAACAAAACCATAAACTAGAGTCACTCATGCTCCTTTGTAAGCAATTTTTCCCAAAAATTTGAGATAACACAGTGCAAAAATATTAAAGGGAGCCCTTCCGATGACATGACGAGGTTTCTGCTATGTGTTGATCATAGCAGAACTTACATTAATATTTGAGAACATGTTATGTAAGCATTACCTCACCCAAGTCGGTCGTGAAGAAAAAACTATTTTGGATAACAGCAGTCCCCAGTTGAGGTTGGTACAACCAAAGCGAACACTAAATAGAAATAGGATCAAGCGTATTTTTATTTTATCATACTGCTTAAATTGAAATCCTTAAGGCTGACTGTATCGAAGGAGCTACGTGAGGATTTCCTCACACAAGTCAAAAAGACACAATTACTTTCGATAGTGGCACTAAACATACATAATATCAAGAGTACTTTCGTTTGATTGTACCACCTAAATTGAAATTCTTTAGGATGGATTATAAAACATTTCGGAAATTTTTCAGAATATACTGCAACAAGCAATTGACCATATGGGATGTAATTCTGAAGAATTTTATAGATGTAGTCAGTAAGATCCCATACAGTACCACATTGTTGCCCCCATTGTCTGTCTTAAAATACAGCCACCCATGAGACAATGTGTGAGAAGTAGTTGATTTTCCGCCAAGGAGGTGAAAAAAGCGCAAAGAGTTCGCCGACCAGCATTGTGGAGCATAAATGATGCAGGATGCTAGTGAAACGAACGTGCTCTCTGGAAAAGTAAGTTGCGTGATTATCATATGGGTCAGAAGATACTAGCAATTTCCTCGATATTGTTTAACAAGCATACGAGGCCTTATCACAAATTCTTTTCTGTATGTAACATCCAACTTATGATGAGGAGGATTGCACATGCTAACGCATTTGACATGGACACAATGAAGTCGAATAAATCGGTTCTTGTACACCACATTAACCACATCAAACCCTTCTTAGAATAAGATACTTGTTAGTGACACAGGAGGAGAAGTGAACACAAATGAAGACGACGTTCAGACGGAAATGGAGTGCATAAGGCGAGTAAGTAAACAAGCTAAAGTATATGGCATCGTCTGGAGGTGTACAATTGTACAAGGTTCTCGCAGTGCATTGTGAGGGCGGTACATTGACTGGGATTAGAATTAATCAGACAAAAGAAGATTGAAGCCATGTGTGAGATAGTGATGGTTTCATTAAATAAGGAGTAACCTGTGGTTATGGCCTGTATATGTGAGTACCGGGTGCACAAATGTACGCTAAATGCATTGATGAAACAGAGATATAGTAGAGCAATGAATATTATGATACAGTAATGCTGAGTTTGTCCGCCTCTTGTGGTCTCGCGGTAGCGTTCCCGCTTCCCGAGTACGAGGTTACGGGTTCGATACCCGGTGGGAACAGGGATTTTCATCTGCCCCGACGTGACTGGGTGTATTTGTGTCGTCTTCATCATCATCGTTTATCCCCATTACGGTCGGAGGATTGCAACGGGAAACTACTTGCATTAGGACCTTTTTGCAGTCAGACAGGATTTATGAAGAGGTTCGTCTCCTGAGTACTTCAGAGCCAGGGAATGTTGGGCTTGGTGATATTTCTGAGTGCACTCGGTGGGGTGTTTGGATGTGGTGATCGGTTGGATGGCCAAGTGGAAAAACTGCTGACAGTAAAGAATGCTTTCTTCAACTTTGGTATATGCTTTGTCGTGGCTAAGTGAAGCAGAACATGCCTCAGGTCGGCACTGACGTACGGGCGGTGATATCTGCCCCCATCTGCTCTGGTACCATGTTGCAATGAGACACTTTGCATTGCTGACAGCATGCCAATGGATAGCCAATGGCCTCTGCAGGCCATGGCAATGATATCAGTGGTGCTGTACTTCGTCAGCGATAGCGCCTAGAGCAACCCTTCAGCCCCACAGGCATTCACTGCGACGACGCATGGATACTGCTGTACGTGGGATTTAACCCACTGTCCTCTGGCAGGAGTCAGACAGGGGCAGGGACTGGGTCTATGGCGGAATAAGTTCTGTGTAGAACTCAGTATACAGGGTGAAAAGTATTTAAACCGACAAACTCTGGGAGGTTAACGGGGACATCAAAACAAATATTTTTCCCGAATGTAATTTTTTCCTATGAGGATTATTTAAACCAGTGGAGGCCGTATTACTCTCTTCAGTTCTTAGAGGCCGTATTACGATCTTCAGTTGTTAGAGGGCATATTACACTCTTCAGTTGTAGGCAACTGCTATCCACCAGTATAGTAGTGCATTGTCTCTGTTTACTTATGGAGCGACGCACCTGGAATGAGTACACTGATATGGTTGGTGCGTACTACGTAGTGCACCACAACGGACGACCTGCACAGCGCGTTTATCAACAACAATATCCTAATCTCCGTATCCCGCATCATACTGTAGGTCCTTTGCTGCTGGGTACCAACGTCTGCGTGAGACCGGGTCATTTAGCAGATTACCTGGACAGGGATGCCGTCACACGGTAAGAACGCTGCAATTTGAGGAAGCTGTCTTGCAGCATGTGGAGCGGAATCCTTCAATCAGCACTCGTGCAATTGCACGTAACATGGGGACGAATAATCAGACGAATGTAAGAACAGTCATTCGAGAGCAATTGTTACGTCCATTTCACTTACAGCGTGTCCACAACCTGGAACCAGTTGATTACCCACACAGAGCACAGTTCTCGCAGTGGTACCTGGAACAGTGTGAAATGCATCCTACATTTATATCCCCTGTGTTGTTTAAAGATGAAGCAACGTTCGGGCGTGATGGAGTCTTCAACATGCACAATTTGCGTGTTTGGAGTGAGGACAACCCACATGCCACAGTTACTAGCGCTCATCAAGTGCGGTTCTTCGTTAATGTGTGGGTCGCTGTTGTTGGGGACTGTTTAAATGGTCAGTATCTGCTACCTAGGCCATTAAATGGCATGCACTGTTACAATTTTTCTCGCCAGAACATTGCCTGGACCGACGGTTCCCAGGAACGTGGATTGGCAGAGGTGGTCCTGTACCATGGTCTGCTCGATCCCCAGATTTGTCCCCTCTGGACTTTATGTGTGGGGAGAGATGCGCAACATTGTTTACGCAACTCCTGTTGCATCAGAAGAGGATCTGGTTGCCCGGATAGTAGCAGCAGCAGGAACAATTCAGGATACTGCTGGGGTTTTTGCCCGTGTCAGACAGAACATGATCCGACGGTGTAACCTTTGTTTACGTTTACATTTTTGAAAATCTACTGTAATTGAAATTGGGTTGTGTTAATGTGTTGTCTCTTGTTCATAAAAAAAATGGAAAAGTGTTTGTTGGATTAATTAGTTTGCCGCCAGAGGAATCTTCCTATACCGGTTTAAATACTCCTCATAGGAAAGAATGACTTTAGGGAAAAATATTTGTTTTGGTGTCCCCTACAACCTCCCAAAGTTTGTCGGTTTAAATATTTTTCACCCCGTAGGTGGCGACAGTGCGGATGGGAGGTAGACAGTGCTGTGGCACTAAATCCCTTGTCGAACTTAGTGCTGGTGGCGACAGTCATGGTCCGGTATCATTTGCACGACCGCTACTGGCTAAGCCCCATAGTCTGACTGTTCAGTGTGGACCAGGCATTGTGGTGGTGATGAACTCTAGCCAAAGGGATGCCTCATCCTCAAAATTCAGACATACTTTTGTTGCTCCACTGTGTATTTGTTTCGGTGAAACATGGCGTCCAGTCACATCAACAATAACAAAAGATCTGTCCTGGTGTGGAATCGTCAACTTCACCAATATTAGCCTATTCTGTAGTGAAGTAACGTTCCCACTTGCTATACTCCCTGTTCTAGCTTCCCCAAGGCCTTAGTATTTGCTTGATGGGCCCTCTTCCACACATACTGAACCGAACTTGCAAATTCTAAGACTGATTCTCCATTCCTACCTCCAGTCTGTCTTATCATGTCAAACGGCAATGGTATCTCATGCTCAACCACGAATGGCGAGAACCCTGTGCTAAGGTGCACTTCAGAGTTATATGCACTTACGTGGAAGCATAAATTCACTGCTGGCCATTAAAATTGCTGCACCAAGAAGAAATGCAGATGATAAACGGGTATTCATTGCACAAATATATTATACCAGTTCTGACATGTTATTACATTTTCACGCAATTTGGTTGCATAAATCCTGAGAAATCAGTACCCTCTGGCCGTAATAACTGCCTTGATAGGCCTGGGCATTGAGTCAAACAGAGCTTGGATGGCGTGTACAGGTGCAGCTGCCCATACAGCTTCACCATGATACCACAGTTCATCAATAGTAGTGACTGGCATATTGTGACGAGCCAGTTGCTCGGCCACCATTGACCAGACGTTTTCCGTTGGTGAGAGATCTCGATAATGTGCTGGCCAGGGCAACAGTCGAACATTTTCTGTATCCAGAAAGGCCCGTACAGGACCTGCAACATGCGGTCGTCCATTATCCAGCTGAAATGTAGGATTTCGCAGGGATCGAATGAAGGATAAAGCCACGGGTCGTAACACATATGAAATGTCACGTCCACTGTTCAAAGTGCCGTCAATGCGAACAAGAGGTGATCGAGACGTGTAACCAATGGCACCTGTAACACCATAGCTCTAATACTCTACTGATTTATTTTGCCTTTTGTTTTATTTAATGTTACATCGTTGAGCTTCTGTAAATGTGTTTGATTGAATAGATAACACAAAACTGTATACTCCATTCTTTGTAAAAAGTTTGATGTCATGGTTTAATTTTATGCAATGTAGTATATCTGTCATTTACATTCTTTGTCCCATTTCGAGGGAACAAAACTTACTGTACATAATTGTAATATCTGTGTGAATAATTTTTTGTAGAAATGTCAATTTGTGCAAATGTTCTGTTTTATGTAATGTATATGGTTGCTGTTATGTAAACTGCTGATCCTCACTCAGGGTTCTTAGTTATTTTGTATGTAAAGCCTCTTGTGGTTCCCCTCAGGAACGGAACTGTGTAGCGCGCGCAAAATGTGGTTGGCCTAGGTAGAAAAGGTGGAACCAAGAGTCAGTCGGGGACGAGCTACCAAACTATGCACTGCCATGTAAAAGTTGTATATTGTGCTAGTTCCGAGAGAGGCTTTACCTGCCACTTTCCAATGCCTCGGATGGATGGATAAATAGCTGTAACGATTCTGGAATTGGTATCCATCATCGCCACCAAGAAGGCACAGAGTCCAGCATTTCTGCCTGCAAATCCACCTACCAACATGCAGTTGCCACCACATTGCGTAATCACTGTAACGGAATAGTATAATAATGTACAGTGAAGGATCAGCTTATTGGATGTGTTAGTGTGCACAAATATAAGGTAACTTATAACTGGATTCATGTACCTACGTTGATTTATTTCCCTAATACAACACCTCTGGGGTTCCTCTCCATTTGAACTAGTTTGTGAAAAAACATTAAATTATATTGTTATATCTTTGGTAAGAAGAGAGTATTCAGATTTACTGTGGATTTAGTGAAATTGTGGGAGGTAGTAAATATAGTTTTGTGAAAGCCTTCCGCCGGCCGCGGTGGCCGTACGGTTCTGGCGCTGCAGTCAGGAACCGCGGGACTGCTACGGACGCGGGTTCGAATCCTGCCTCGGGCATGGGTGTGTGTGATGTCCTTAGGTTAGTTAGGTTTAAGTAGTTCTAAGTTCTAGGGGACTTATGACCTAGGATGTTGAGTCCCATAGTGCTCAGAGCCATTTGAACAATTTGAAAGCCTCCCAGTGATGGAAACAGTCCAATTTAAAGATTTGTGGAATTTCAAAGTCATCTATTTAATCATTTACTTCAAAGTAGACGACTGTGGTAACAAAGACAATTTGCTGTTTCCTTTAGAAAAATTGAAAATTCTTAAAACTGAAGATAATAAAGTTTTGCTTAGTTAATGATCATAGTGCTGTCTGTAGTATATTTTAAAAGGTGAGTCAGTTTATTGCAAATTTGTCAACATTACGTTTCACTGTAGTAAAAGTGGAAAACTGCAATAGTGGATAGTTACATATTCATGTTAGCTACGTGTTTGTATCTCTTGTGTATTGAAAGTGCATATTAACAGTATAACAGGATCCACAGTTTCTCTATTGTGCTAATGCTAGGTAACAAGTAATTGGAAGACCACTATTTATGAAAACAATAATTTCTTTATTCAAAAGACAGTGAGAAGTAACCTGTTAGTGAATTCCATTTAACTTTCATTCTAAATAAAATAGTATGAAGTTGAGAGACACTTAACCTGTGACCAGTTCATAATTTTGTAGTGAACTACATTTGTTATTTTATGTCAGTTAGGAAAATGTTTGAACAATAATACTGAACCTGTCCAATTAATGATTCTGCAGTGAATATTACTAGTAATGTTATTAAGACCATTAAGTCTGAATAAGCCCTGAAAGTAATATTGTGTTTCATTAGCTGTTATATTCATGCAAATAGTCTGTCCTGCTCTGTCAGCTTCCAATCTTTACCATGAACATATGCAAGTGTCAGAGTTCATTGCACTTGCGTGTGGCAAAATATAGGTTGTGTTTGTCCGTTAAAGTTACTCATACCTCATTTCTTAAACAACAATGTTAATCATTCTCTTGCCTAATTAGACCGATGACCATTTTCCTTGTCCTTTAAACTGTGTAGCTAGGTAAAACATTATTTGTTGCTGTCTGAATATTTACGTAATTCTGACTTTTATTTCCGATAAGCCACCTCCGTTGGGTACAACACGGTCAACATAGCAAAATTCCTCTCAGAGGGGTACACTGCTCTGTTGCTTTATACCATAATTACTCTAATGAAATAGTTCTATTTTACAAACTACCTCCAGCTTCGAGGTTATGGTATAGCAGTAGCAGACAGGGAGTGTTATACACTCCACACCATCACGCCGGGTTATACGCCAGTATGGCGTTGACGAATACACGTTTCCAATGTGCGTTCATCGCGATGACACCAAATACGGATGCGACCATCATGATGCTGTAAACAGAACCTGGAGTCATCTGAAAAAATGACATTTGGCCTTTCGTGCAGCTAGGTTCGTCGTTGAGTACACCATCGCAGGCGCTCCTGTCTATGATGCAGCGTCAAGGGTAACCGCTGCCATGGTCTCCGAGCTGACAGTCCATGCTGCTGCAAACGTCGTTGAACTGTTCGTGCAGATGGTTGTTGTCTTGCGAACGTCCCCGTCTGTTGACTCAGGGATCGAGAGGTGACTGCACGATCCGTTACAGCCATGAGGATAAGATGCCTGCTAGTGACGCGAGGTCGTTGGGATCCAGCACGGCGTTCCGTATTACCCTCCTGAACCCATCGATTCGATATTCTGCTAACAGTCATTGGATATCGACCAACGCGAGCAGCAGTGTTGCAATACGATAAACCGCAGTCGCAATAGTCTACAATCCGACCTTTATCAAAGTCGGAATCGTGATGATACGCATGTCTCCTCCTTACACGAGGCATCACAACGACGTGTCACCAGGCAAAGCCGGTCAACTGCTGTTTGCGTATGAGAAATCGTTTGGAAACTTTCCTCATGTCAGCAGGTTGTGGGTGTCGCCACCGGCGCCAACCTCGTGTGATTGCTCTGCATATCACAGCATCTTCTTCGTGTCGGTTAAATTTTGCGTTTGTAGCACGTCATCTTCGTAGTGTAGCAATTTTAATGGCGAGTAGTGTTTATGTCCCAATCAGAATGGTGTGCTTTCACTTTTTTTTTTGGTCATCAGTCTACTGACTGGTTTGATGCGGTCCGCCACGAATTCCTTTCCTGTACTAACCTCTTCATCTCAGAGTAGCACTTGCAACCTACGTCCTCAATTATTTGCTTGACGTATTCCAATCTCTGTCCTCCTCTACAGTTTTTGCACTCTACAGCTCCCTCTTGTACCATGGAAGTCATTCCCTCATGTCTTAGCAGATGTCCTATCATCCTGTCCCTTCTCCTTATCAGTGTTTTCTACATATTCCTTTCCTCTCCGATTCTCCGTAGAACCTCCTCATTCCTTACCTTACGAGTCCACCTAATTTTCAACATTCGTCTATAGCACCACATCTCAAATGCTTCGATTCTCTTCTGTTCCGGCTTTCCCACAGTCCATGTTTCACTACCATACAATGCTGTACTCGAGACGTACATCCTCAGAAATTTCTTCCTCAAATTAAGGCCGGTATTTGATATTAGTAGACTTCTCTTGGCCAGAAATGCCTTTTTTGCCATAGCGAGTCTGCTTTTGATGTCCTCCTTGCTCCGTCCGTCATTGGTTATTTTACTGCCTAGGTAGCAGAATTCCTTAACTTCATTGACTTCGTGACTATCAATCCTGATGTTAAGTTTCTCGCTGTTCTCATTTCTACTACTTCTCATTACCTTCGTCAGTCTCCGATTTACTCTCAAACCATACTGTGTACTCATTAGACTGTTCATTCCTTTCAGCAGATCATATAATTCTTCTTCACTTTCACTCAGGATAGCAATGTCATCAGCGAATCGTATCATTGATATCCTTTCACCTTGTATTTTAATTCCACTCCTGAACCTTTCTTTTATTTCCATCATTGCTTTCTCGATGTACAGATTGAAGAATAGGGGCGAAAGGCTACAGCCTTGTCTTACACCCTTCTCAATACGAGCACTTCGTTCTTGATCGTCCACTCTTATTATTCCCTCTTGGTTGATGTACATATTGTATATGACCGTCTCTCCCTATAGCTTACCCCTACTTTTTTCAGAATCTCGAACAGCTTGCACCATTTTATATTGTCGAACGCTTTTTCCAGGTCGACAAATCTTATGAAAGTGTATTGATTTTTCTTTAGCCTTGCTTCCATTATTAGCCGTAACGTCAGAATTGCCCCTCTCGTCCCTTTACTTTTCCTAAAGCCAAACTGATCGTCACCTATCGCATTCTCAATTTTCTTTTCCATTCTTCTGTATATTATTCTTGTAAGCAGCTTCGATGCATGAGCTGTTAAGCTGATTGTGCGATAATTCTCGCACTTGTCAGCTCTTGCCGTCTTCGGAATTGTGTGGATGATGCTTTTCCGAAAGTCAGATGGTATGTCGCCAGACTCAATTATTCTACACACCAACGTGAACAGTCGTTTTGTTACCACTTCCCCCAATGATTTTAGAAATTCTGATGGAATGTTATCTATCCCTTCTGCCTTATTTGACCGTAAGTCCTCCAAAGCTCTTTTAAATTCCGATTCTAGTACTGGATCTCCTATCTCTTCTAAATCAACTCCTGTTTCTTCTTCTATCACATCAGACAAGTCTTCACCCTCATAGAGGCTTTCAATGTATTT
Organism: Schistocerca americana; assembly: GCF_021461395.2. Classification (NCBI taxonomy): domain Eukaryota; kingdom Metazoa; phylum Arthropoda; class Insecta; order Orthoptera; family Acrididae; genus Schistocerca; species Schistocerca americana. Next base: position 542,705,065 of record NC_060123.1, read on the forward strand.
TTCCACCTATCTGCTCTCTCCTCTGCATTTAACAGTGGAAATCCCGTAGCACTCTTAATGTTACCACCGTTGCTTTTAATGTCACCAAAGGTTGTTTTGACTTTCCTGTATGCTGAGTCTGTCCTTCCGACAATCATATCTTTTTCGAAGTTTTCACATTTTTCCTGCAGCCATTTCGTCTTAGCTTCCCTGCACTTCCTATTTATTTCATTCCTCAGCGACTTGTATTTCTGTATTCCTGATTTTCCCGGAACATGTTTGTACTTCCTCCTTTGATCAATTTCTTCTGTTACCCATGGTTTCTTCGCAGCTACCTTCTTTGTACCTATGTTTTCCTTCCCTACTTCTGTGATGGCGCTTTTTAGAGATGTCAATTCCACTTCAACTGTAGTGCCTACTGCGCTATTCCTGCGCTGTACCTATAGCGTTAGAGAACTTCAAACGTATCTCATCATTCCTTAGTACTTCCGTATCCCACTTTTTTGCGTATTGATTCTTCCTGACTAGTGTCTTGAACTTCAGCCTACTCTTCATCACTACTGTATTGTGGTCTGAGTCTATATCTGCTCCTGGGTACGCCTTACAATCCAGTATCTGATGTCGGAATCTCTGTCTGACCATGATGTAATCCACTTGAAATCTTCCCATATCTACCGGCCTTTTCCAAGTATACCTCCTCCTCTTGTGATTCTTGAACAGCGTTTTCGCTATTACTACCTGAAACTTGTTACAGAACTCAGTTAGTCTTTCTCCTCTTTCATTCCTTGTCCCAAACCCATATTCTCCTGTAACCTTTTCTTCTACTCCTACCCCTACTACTGCATTCCAGTCGCCCATGACTATAAGATTTTCGTCCCCCTTTACATACTGCATTACCCTTTCAATATCCTCATACACTTTCTCTATCTGTTCATCTTCAGCTTGCGACGTCGGCATGTATACCTGAACTATCGTTGTCGGTGTTGGTCTGCTGTCGATTCTGATTAGAACAATCCGGTCACTGAACTGTTCACAGTAACACACCCTCTGCCCTACCTTCCTATTCATAACGAATCCTACACCTGTTATACCATTATCTGCTGCTGTTGATATTACCCGATACTCATCTGACCAGAACTCCTTGTCTTCCTTCCACTTCACTTCACTGACCCCTCCTGTATCTAGATTGAGCCTTTGCATTTCCCTTTTCAGATTTTCTAGTTTCCCTACCACGTTCAAGCTTCTGACATTCCACGCCCCGACTCGTAGAACGTTATCCTTTCGTTGATTATTCAATCTTTTTCTCATGGTAACCTCCCCCTTGGCAGTCCCCTCCGGGAGATCCGAATGGGGGACTGTTCCGGAATATTTTGCCAATGGAGAGATCATCATGACGCATCTTCAATTACAGGCCACATGTCCTGTGGATACACATTACGTGTCTTTAATGCAGTGGTTTCCATTGCCTTCTGCATCCTCATGTCGTTGATCATTGCTGATTCTTCCGCCTTTAGGGGCAATTTCCCACCCCTAGGACAAGAGAGTGCCCTGAACCTCTATCCGCTCCTCCGCCCACTTTGACAAGGCCGTTGGCAGAATGAGGCTGACTTCTTATGCCGGAAGTCTTCGGACGCCAATGCTGATTATTTATCAACATACTAACTTAGAATCCTCCCAGTTGTTCGATGAACTCAGTCTGTCCTTCCACCAATGTTAAGAAAATGTGGACTAGTTCTTAACTCTCTTTCTTTAATAAGTGACACAATCTTTCATCAGGTCCGACATGTAGTCCTACCCTCTGTCTTTAGTTTTGGTTCTGGCACCCCCAGACTTCGATACCCACCCATTTACTAACGCTTGTGCGACTGTGGCTGGATGTTGATCTGACATAGGCACATGTCAGTGTAGCGAGGAAAATAGTCTATTACGGTCAGAACAGAACGATTAACTGCTGGTTTTTGGTTGAATAGTCCGAACACGTGCACTCGAATGAAACTGAATGGTTCCATTTCTTCTTTCTAGCCCTGAAATTGTACAAGCTTTCGATTCAAATCTGCATGCTGTGCACATTCTACATTAAATGCAGCTGAAGTGGGTTCTTAATTCCCAAGAACATTCTACGCAAATTCTAATTTACTGATCTACATGATTCCTTCATCCCTTGCACCAGTAGTTTTTCACCACTCATCGACTCGTCGTCATGTATCCCCTGGGCCCTGATAAATTACGCTAACGCATTTCACATACTTGCTTCAACTCTACTGGCACAACCACCCATTGTCCTTATTTTGTTTTTCTACACAATAATCTGTTATGCATGATAAACTGATGTTGCTTGCTACACTTCTTACATTCCTCGTTGGTGCTCTGACTTGTTGCCATTCACTTGTGTCCTGTACCAGTGCTTCTACTCCTGTGGTTTTCTTGCTTAAGGGAAGTATAAAAGGTAGTGTGGGTATGAAATACCGATTTTTTTGTATAAAACCGTTGTTTGAAGTTTTCTCTTTAATTGTTGTACTTCCGTTGATTTAGGGCGACTGGAAGAATTTCTAATTTATCTTGAAATAATTTACTGCATAGTTAATTTCTGCAGCTTCTATGCACACTTGTTCAGTTACAAAACATCTCGGAGCTGTTTGCTCTAGAAGGTGGTGTTTTATATTGATTTATAGTAAACATCCTGCTACATAGGTTAGCTCCACTAGTTGCTGTGATACCAGTTCCTGTTTTTGATGTAATGCATTGTAGTATCACTTTGTTGTACGGCGTATTACATATTCCGTTGTGTGTATTTTGACGTTTTTCTCATTGAGTTGTGTTTCTCTCTTAAAGAAGACTTCACCAAAGGGAGTAAGAAGTAGGGGAAGTAAGGGGAAGTAGATTCCACGGAACACGTCCTGTTAGAAGTTTACATCCGGAGAACGAGGTTAGGGGAAACAACAATGAACAAATTTCTTCACCACCAAGTGCTTCCAAGAAGAAGTTTGTGAACATTAATGGGGTATACAGTAAAACTGGTGCCAGTGATATCAGTTTAACATTTGCTATACGTGTACTAAAAGCAATCTTTACTCAAATGGCGTACTGTGTGTGGTGGTATCCTGAAAAAGAATGATTCAGTTCGAAGTATGGAAGACATTTGTTTCAGTTATGAGTGCGACTAAAAATTTTGGAAATCTTAAAACTGGAAAAACATTAACTGTATAGAATCTTATGTGAGATGCTTCTATGGGCTCATATGCATAGGTGAAGCCTTATGGTTGGAAAAATTTTGTGTGCTCGTATGAATCTCTCATGCCCCCATGTATCGAGGCACACAGATGATTTAGCGGAAACAGTGAAAGTAATTGCAGAAGATTCAATGTAATCTGCAACAGTAGAAATAATTGGAGAAATTGATGGTAATGACATATTCATAGTATTCGACGGATCACGGCAAAAAAGTGACCATCAATGTTGAAATTCCTGTGCAGCTGCCCTAAGTATTGATACTAGGAAGGTGCTTCATGTTGATGTATTGTCAAAACTTTGCCATTGATGCACAAACATGATTGCCAATAATGAAATGGAGCAGTTACATTAACATAACTGTCAGAAATCATATGAAGTATCGAGCGGAGCAGTGGAAAGTGCCTCAGCTGTGAAGATCTTTCAGCGTTCTCAGGAACAACGTTACGTTCGCTATGCTAAATTAATTGGTCATCGTGATTTCACTTTATTCAATGACGTCCTAACACCTCAAAAGTCAGAATATGTCTATCACGTGCAGAAACGAATCGACACCCGACTGTGTAAAATCAGACAGAACTATTCTAACTAAAAGATTGAAGATGGCAAGAGTATTAGAGGACGTTTCACTGACGAAAGATCCAATCAGCTAAGTCAACGTTATGGCCAAGCCATTATAAAGAGTACAAATAATCTGGATAGAATGAGAAAAGCAATGTGGACAACGTTTTCCACAAGACGTTAAGTTTTGAGAAGCCACTAAACAAATTATGTTTAATTGGCTGGTATAAATACCGCAACGCTGGGGCAGCAGCACTCGAGTATACCCATAGAAACACAATTCCTGAAGTTTTTTGGAGTCGTAATAAAGCCAGTATACAGAGTATAGGACATTCAGATCTTTTGAAGACATGTCTCACAGGAAAAACTGAAAATATTAATTAGTCTTTCAACAACGTTGTATGGACCAGGGTGCCCATAAACATATTTTTGAGTTTAAAAACACAGAAGAACGTGCAAACGATGCTATTACCACCTTCAGTGATGGGGACTCAGGCAGAATGAAGGTTCAGAAGCAAGTTTAAATTAGGTGTGGCCAAAATATAGAAATAATCGACGGGAACTCAGTAGACGACGAGTCTCTAACGCAGAAATTATGGTCAAAAATACAACAGAAATAGCAGCATCCCTCAAACGGAGAAAGAGGTTGCATATCGGTTATCCTCAGGAAAATAAAGATTACATAGCTGGAGAGTCTTTGGCTTTCTCTTCGTTCAGCAGTGAGTCTTCCTTTACTTCAAGTACGCTTTCTGAGAAACTAATTTTCTTGCAAGTGTTTCCCATTATCTCAGAAAGTACTTGAGCTAAAGCTCTGAAATTTTTATCTCTTATTTGCAGTGGTATTATACAGGGTGATTCAAAAAGAATACCACAACTTTAGGAATTTAAAACTCTGCAACGACAAGAGGCAGAGCTAAGCACTATCTGTCGGCGAATTAAGGGAGCTATAACGTTTCATTTAGTTGTAAATTTGTTCGCTTGAGGCGCTGTTGACTAGGCGTCAGCGTCAGTTGATGCTAAGATGGCGACCGCTCAACAGAAAGCTTTTTGTGTTATTGAGTACGGCAGAAGTGAATCGAGGACAGTTGTTCAGCGTGCATTTCGAACGAAGTATGGTGTTAAACCTCCTGATAGGTGGTGTATTAAACACTGGTAAAAACAGTTTACAGAGAATGGGTGTTTGTGCAAAGGGAAAAGTTCTGGACGGCCTCCAAGAAGCCCTGATCTTACCCCCTGCGATTTTTTCTTATGGGGGTATGTTACGGATATGGTGTTTCGGCCACCTCTCCCAGCCACCATTGATGATTTGAAACGAGAAATAACAGCAGCTATCCAAACTGTTACGCCTGTTATGCTACAGAGAGTGTGGAACGAGTTGGAGTATCGGGTTGATATTGCTCGAGTGTCTGGAGGGGGCCATATTGAACATCTCTGAACTTGTTTTTGAGTGAAAAAAAAACCTTTTTAAATACTCTTTGTAATGACGTATAACAGAAGGTTATGTTATGTTTCTTTCATTAAATACACATTCTTAAAGTTGTGGTATTCTTTTTGAGTCACCCTGTATTTAGGTGCAACTGCAATGGTAGACATAAAACTCATAATTCGATCATCATTTTAAAAAATAGCATAAATATTTTAAGATCTTCATTAAAAAAGTGATATCTAGGTTGTCAACAATGTTAAGCACTTCATAGTAGATCAGTGAATGTATTATATTACTCTATATCCTGAAAAAATTTGTTTCATTACCTTGGATAGTTGCTGAGAAAACGGGATATGAATATGTTAATTTCAACATTATGAGGACAGGGCACTGACACTCCCCTTAACCCATCCACATTTCGCCGTTTCTTCACTGGTTAATGAATTACTGTGTACTTAGTTCTAGTGCCCATCTCATCAGTCTATTGGACGGGTCCTTCATACCTAGCAACCACTTGAAAGCAATATGATCCGTCCATACCTTGAACTTCCTTCCCCACAGGTATCACCGGAAATATTTTACTCAGTACATGAAGCTAAACGTATCTACCTCTCCGTTGTAGAATAATTCTTCTCCACTCCTTTCAGTTATCTTGACGCAAAGGCTGTAAGGTATTCTTGACCGTCGACCTCTTGACTCAAAATGCATCCAAGAACGTCGATCGATGCATCACGCAACCGTATAAACTCCTTCTGAAGGCCCAGAAACAGCAAGACTGGATTCGATGTTAACGCCCATTTTAATTAGACAAGCAGTCACTGACATAATTAACCATCAGCCCCTTCATGAAATTTCTATAATAACAGTAAGACCAAGAAAAGGTAGCAACTCAATGGTTATTCATGATACCAGTCAATTTTGCACTGTTTGCCATAATCGAGGATAAGTTATTACACCATCCTTACTAATCACATGGTCTAAATAGTTGACTTTTACTAGTGTAAAGAGAAATTTCTTAGTACTTAGCGTGAAAGGAGCTGCTCACAACCACTCGAATACTTTTGTCAGTAACTGTCTACGCTACTGCATATTTCTCGAAAAGGCAATTAAATCATCGGTGTACGCTAAACACTGGCACTGATTTAGTCCTTTTATTATTCTGTCCAATAAACGATAGAATGTTGTTGGAGCGTTTTTTAACATGAACGGTATTCTTCTGTACTGACAGTGTCCCAAATCTGTTGAAAACGCTGTTTTGCTCTTTCCTCTTCTTCTTACGGATGCTATCCACATCCACTGACGTACAGACACTCTCCCAGATTATGAATCGTTTCTCTGGTGTTTTGAATTGGGAACGTACCTGTCGTAGATTTCTGTTTACATGGAGACAATCGCAACAGGCTCGATACTTTCTTCTGTTATTCAGTCAGCCAACTGTCAATTAAAAAATTCCTACAAAACTGATTGCACAAATGGCAGTATTCTGCAAGATCTCCGATATGTTAGTGCTTCATTCCCTGCAGAATCCTGTGTTGTGTTACTGGTGTAGACGGTAAAAGCACTTGCGGAAAAAAGGAGATCCTGATATTTTAGCAACAAGTCTTTACTTTGCCCTTTCTGTCCCCATCAACTGCTTTAACTTTTCGAGAAATGCATTCCTAACAACATCCTGTGTCCTCTCACAGCCCACAAGTCCAATGCAGCAATGTTCCTCATCTGGAATCTCTAATGCAGCCCACAACGTTCTCTTTGACAACTTAATCTCGTCAGCGCTGAAATTATCTACATTCTGTAGGCACTACCTTGCGTCCATCCCTCTTTGTACATTTACAGTACTACGTCTCACTAGACAACACGCTGCGTCCAATACCTCTCCATTCTCCAGGGACTGCTCTAGAAAACTTATCACTTGTTTGGACATGCTCCACATCACCCAAAGCGGCACATAGTCATGCGAAGTAAGCCTTAACCTCACTGCTCGCTCTTAAATTCGACGGTCCTGTATACCAGACGCTCCTCATGACGGATCAACACTGACAACTTCTCTTAGCCCGAAAGTCTACCCACTAAGCTGTGGCATATGTCATCAAATGTCAATTATGGCACGATGTTATTGCAGGAAGTCTAGGCCTGCGATCGTCTTGCAGCGTCGTTTACAGTGCCTAATCCTGGTTGTGTCGAACGAAGAATTCATCATTACCGAGTGTAAAATTCTTTTTCCACTATACTCTATTCCAAGCACGCCTCCTACCTACTAACGCTCTTGAGGTCACTGAACATGCATCCTCGTATCCTTTATATTTGCTACGACCTACGTCAATCACTATGGATCATTTCGCCTCTGCATTCGTTTTTACCCCATTTATCTTTACTGCGAACTTCTTCTGGAGAGTGTAGGGTTCTCTCCTAAGTGTGATGGGTGCTTCTTACCCAGAGACCACTCTTACCAATACCCTTATTAAATCGTCAGAATGCCACATCACCGTTATGAAGCCTCCATGGCTGGTAGTAGTGCCTCTGCACAAGATCCTGTACTTCGACAACTAAAACATTTTACACAAATCATCACACACAGCATCAGGTTGGGTCTCCTGCAGGAAACAACACATTCACCTCTAATTCTGTGTTAACTCATAACTGTGTACTTATGTTTCCAAATTGTATCAGCAGTTTGCTCAACTGTTTTATTACGCCTTTTACAAACCATACTCAATTGGTCATGGAAAAAACGTGCACCGTTCTGTTTCTATAAGTTTATTCGAATCTCCATATAATTTTATCAAAAGTCTCTGCCTTGTGCAGCACATCCACACACTTTACAAACGACTTCACTGTTTCTGTTATATTACCGTAAAAATTACTTATGTGACCAAGCGTCTATGTCAGCCGATGATCTGAGACCTTCCACAACTGCTTCCACCTCTTCAGGAAGGCTACCAGAAAAGGCAGGAACAAGGTTAGCGACAGCCACGCCACTTCTAGAAATGAAATGACCGTGTATCTTTGTTGGAAGGGCGGCCCCATCCAGGGAAGTTCGGCTGTCAGTTTGCAAGTCTTAATTCAGATGACGCCACATTCGGTGACTTCCGTGTCGGTGATGATGAAAGGAGGATGAAGACAACACAACACCAAGAGTGGAGAAAATCTCCAATAAATGGTTCAAATGGCTCTAAGCATTATGGGACTTAACATCTGAGGTCATCAGTCCCCTACACTTAGAACTACTTAAACCTAAATAACGTAAGGACATCACACACATTCATGCCCGAGGCAGGACTCGAACCTGCGACCATAGCAGCAGCGCGGTTCCGGACTGAAGCGCCTATAATCTCTCGGCCACAACGGACGCCTAAATCTCCAATCCAGCCATGAATCGAACCCAGGCCCACTGCGTGGTAGGCAAGCACGTTACCAGCCAGTTAATTAGGCACCGGACACCACTTCTAGAGCCTGTGACTTTAACAATTCTATTCCCTTGTTTTTCTCCATTAATCTGTTATCCAAAACCCACTTATCCACCCCTAACTGAGCTACATGATTTACCAATGACTGTACAGCCTCCTCCCTTGTGATGCCTTGCGTCACTTATTTTGCCATTGTTTCATCGTCACTCTTTTTCACTGCTCAAAACAAACAACCCAAAACGAACATAGAAACAATAATCGCACAGTAACCACGATAGAAACTCAGCGGATACTTCTTCTACCAACCTACTTCTTTTGTCTAATCATGAGCCACCTGCTCTCTCTACACTGTCTAGCGATGTGCCTGAACAATTACATGTAAAACTAGCAACTGCTACAGACTCAGCACAAGGGGCAGAATGGCCAAGCAAGTTCCACTGTGTACAATGCACGGGACATAACCACTCATTTCTAAACTCACATTTATAGTTTAAAAAGTTCACTGGTTCCTCCACTTTTAAGAAAGTAACTGTAAAATTATCATGCTCCCTAATCTTGAACCCCTGATTGTCACCACAAAAGAACAAAATTGTCTCACTCTTCCCGAAAGATGACTAAAGTGATTCTGACTCCCAATGACACAACTCTGAAGTCCACAATTGCACTCAGTGGGATTGAGTGGTGGTAGAGACAGGACGGAGGGCCCAATGGAATTCCTTCTGACAGAAAAGAATGCTTTATTCATCTTCAGTATATGCATTGTCATGGATCAGTGAAGTAGTACACATCTCACACTTTTGACACTGGCTGGGGCTGACATAGTAGAAGTTGCTTCCACCCAAGTGACAGGATGCTTTGTAGACACACCACATTGTTCACAATATATGTATGGATGGCTGGCAGCCTCTGTAAACCATGGTTGTGATATCAGTAGGGCTATACTTCTTTGTCGGCCCCATGCATTCACTGTGACGGCGTTTGGAGGCTGCTGTGGACGAAACCCAAACTGCTGCTCTCTGGGGGGAGTTAGACAGTGATTGAGGTATTACGTCATGTGGGGAACTCAGTGCTGGCAGCATCAGGTGCAAATGGCAGGTTGACAGTGCTGTGGCACTGTGTCCCATGACGAACTGAGTGCTGGTGGGAGCAAGTGCAGCACAGTCTCTAACCCATGGTTGCTGCCGGCAATGCCTAGTTATCCCACTGTCTGGTGTAGCCCTGTTTTCATGGTGGTGCTGCTGGACTCTGGTAAAAGGAATGACTGTGCCTTAAAATTTAGTCATATTTATTTAGATCTGAGGCACACTTGTTTCACCAAATGCTGGAATCTAGTCACATCGCCAGCAACAAGAGACTAGTCCTGGTGTCGGGACATTAACCCTCCTGCCATAGTTATTACCACTACACAGTGCAGTTTATTGCTGAGTGGAGTTAGATTCGTCTCTTAATTTCCGTACATACATGTTACTCTGACCCGTATGTCGCCACACTGCAGCCAATGGCCTGTGGCTGCTAATGCAATGCTTCATGATGGTTTTCTCACTGCTTAGTATTACTCCTGCGAAATGATTGGGTAGCAAACTGCAGTCTGATGGGGACTTTGTTTTATTGTTGTTGTAGGAGCACGAAATTTATGGGTTATTGGCTGATAAACAAGATTTCTTGTCTTATGAGAAATGCGAAGGGTAATGTGGCATCAAAAGAATATAAACCAATAATGTGAATCCAGACCAGATAACCGTCAACAGCAATCCAGCTGACAGAAAGGTAATATTAAATTTTGTAAGGAGAACATGCCATTAAAATGTTTTCTGTAGGTGTTGAGTAGAATACAGCAGATTGAACATGAACAAGAGAAGTGAGACCATGTGAGACATTGTGACCGCAGATGCACAGTAATCCACGAAGTCTAATTTGAATGAAATGAATATCTTAAAGAAAAGTGTACGTACACTCGTGGAACAGTATGTAGCTACTCTCCACTAGCTGAAAGCTGTGAGCACTACTGAGACATCTTGCCTGCAATTTGTATGCCCAATCCAAACATTCTAATAACATTTTCGTGTTGTGAAGTTATTGTTAGCAGGTAAAGAATATGATGTGGAAAGCAGTAAAAAGAATAACCATGGTGTCACAAGGAATAAGAGACAAATAAAGAAGTCATGGCGTACATAAAATGAGGAGGAATGATGGAACAATCAAAAAACAGGCCTAAGGACGGGAACGATAACCAGAATATATGAACCATTGGTAGAGGTGTTTTATTTTTCTCAGCCTACTTCATTTGTTGTTTGTCCGAAGATAAATAACTGGAACACGTGGTCAACTACATAATTTACGTTACTTTGATCCTGAAAGATAACAAGAGTAGAAGGTAATAGTATAATCTACTACCAATAACGCATTAACCATGGAATAATCGTAAGTGTATGTCTGTAATGGATTACCAATGCAAATATAAAAAGTTGATGTGCCATTAAAGCGAAACTTTTCACAGGTACAATGCCTATATGATAACTATAGTAACTATGCGATGGATAAAAGTAAATGGCAAATATCTATTTGATATGTTTATAACGCCAGAGATAGATTAGTATTATGCAGGGTAGATTAAATTTATGCTTAATTGTCTCAGTTCTGCATTATTGGAAAGGGAGAATGGGAAATAGTGAATGTTTGTAAATTATGATAGGATATATTAAATACATAGAAATAGACATGGAATTTTGTAACTGTTATGACAATCATAGTGTTAGAATAGTGCTGTCATGCATCTGTTATGAGAAAGTGTAGGATCTCGAGCGTCAAATGCAATGGAGACGGCGGCTTCGACATTATGCTTGCAGAGATGGATGCAGGTGTCAGCCGCGCATGTCAACACGGTTGGTCGCCGAGCGGCTCAGCATCAGGTGGAAACCGGTAAGAACAAGCCACTTTCTTTCACTGCTGACTGACTATTGGAGGGGGGAACAGTGTGGCACCGGCTCACCTGGTGGGCTAGTCCCATGGGACTGGAGTTGGAGAAGAAGAAGAAGAATAGAGGGGTCGCTCCTCATCATAACATGGCAGTGCTGCAGCCTGCGGCATGGTTGTTTACACTGGGAACCATCTATGTAGAGAAGGAAGAGTAGGAGGAGATTAATTTTCAACTTCATGTTGACAACGAGGTCTTTAGAAACGAAGCACAAGCTCGAATTAGGGAAGGATGGGGAAGAAAATCGACCGTGTCATTTGTCAAAGGAACCATCTCGGCATTTACCTGAAGCGATTTAGGGAAATCAAGGAAAACCTAAATTAGGATGGTTGGACGCGAGTTTGAACTGACGTCCTCCGAAAAGCGAGTCCTGTGTGCTACCCACTACGCCATTTCGCTCGAACATTTGGGCTAAGAGCAAGAACACTACTTGTGATGTTGACTTGCTGCAGTGTAGGAAATTAACAGTTTTTTCTACAGTAGTACATACACAGACGGACTACATACTGCAGTGTATAACAATAAGCAGTATTATTTTTAGCATGTTTGTTCTCCTAAGGAGTCCGTCCCGATAGCTGAGTGGTCAGTGCGACGGTTTGTCACGCCAGGGGCTCGGCTTCGATTCCCGGGTGGGTCGGAGATTTTCTCCACTCAGGGACTGGGTGTTGTGTTTTCCTCACTATCATTTCATCATCATCAGTGGAAGGCAACGGGAAACAACCACTTGAATCACTTCCCTAGACGCTCATGCGGTGGACCTCTCTGACGACGCTTCTGCCATGACAAGACCTGGCCTAAGGAAGAACACATGGTATTTTTCTCCTAAGGAGAATGCCCACATGCTAACATCTATAGCAACGAGCAATGATTGGCATATCAGTGTCAGTCTTAGCCCATAGGTATCTAGGACCTCGCTGTCCATGCAACACAAAAACAAAAACCTTTCCATCTCTCGATGGTACCGTTACCATCTAGTTGGCATTGTACAGTCGAGCCAATATATACAGAATGACGGATGTCCGTCACTAATGCGCTCTCATTGCGGAAGAACTGGCTAGGAATCTCTGTGTCCACTAGCACAAGCTACTTTCACACCATTACTCATGAGACAAACCAGATTATCAAAGCCGGGTTTGTGTAATTATTGGCCTGTGAGTTTGGTGTAAATAGTCAGCTTGGTGACACGACGATCGCGCGGTATGCACACTATCGTCTGACCATTTCAACTTCAGACTGTGTTGCAGATAAAGTCCTACAGTTATTATAATTATCATACTAAAACTAAACTTTAGCACTAAAGTAACACGGTTTCGCTGCTTTCCAAAAACTACTGCTTTGCCTGAAGCTGGATCTCGCGTAACTATGAAAGTAAATTCCAATGAATAACAATCGTTCTCTACCTTAAAAAGAGACTGAGAAAATCGTCACTTTCATGCCAATTTCATGTTTACATGTTATCTTTCCTAATCTTCTTCGACAGAATCTTTAATTTGTGGACAGATTTAAAATAACAAAGCCCATACTGGAGATGAAAGATGATTGCATGCCAACGCTTCTAGAATGTTAATCGTTTGTCAGTCAACCTTTCTCACATGGTAATCTCCCCTTTGGCACTCTCCTCCCCGAGTTCCGAGTGGGACATTTATCTGCAATCTTTTGCCAATCGAAAAATCGTCGTTTATGGGCCATGTGTCTCATGGGTACACATTATATGTCTTTCATCCAGTGGTTTCCTTTCTTCTAGTCAAGATGTGAAACAAACTTCGCTTCTCCCCAATTCTATTCTATACCTCCTCATGAATTGTGTGGTATACCCAGCTAATCTTCAGCATTCTTCTGGAGCACCAAATTTCGAAACATTTCATTTTCTCCTTGTCTAAACTATTTATCGTCCACGTTTCACTTCCATACATGGCTACACTTTCATAAATGACTTCCTGACACTTAAATCTAGATGTTCAAAATTTCTCTTCCTTGCCATTGCCAGTCTACATATTATATCCTCTACACTTCGACCATCATCAGTTATTTTGCTCCCCAAATAGCAAAACTCATTTATTATTTTAAGCGCCTCATTTCCTAATCTAATTCCCTCAGCATCACCCGACTTAATTCGACTACATTCCATTATCATCGTTTTGCTTTTGTTCATGTTCATCTTATATCCTCCTTTCAAGACACTGTCCATTCCATTCAACTGCTCTTCCAAGTCCTTTGCCGTCTCTGACAGAATTACAATGTCATCGGCGAACCTCAAAGTTTTTATTTGTTCACCATGGATTTTAATACCTACTCCGAATTTTTCTTTTATTTCCTTCACTGCTTGCTCAATATACAGATTGAAAAAGATCGGGGATAGGCTACAACCCTGTCTGACTCCCTTCCCAACACTGCTTCGCTTCCAAGCTCCTCCAGTCTTATAACTGCCATCTGGTTTCTGTACAAATTGTAAATAGCCTTTCGCTCCCTGTATTTTACCCCTGTCACCTTTAGAATTTGAAATAGAGTAATCCAGTCAACATTGTGAAAAGCTTTCTCTAAGTCTACAAATGCTAGAAACGTAGGTTTGCCTTTCGTTAATCTATCTTCTAAGATAAGTCGTAGGGTCAGTATTTCCTCACGTGTTCAACATTTCTACGGAATCCAAACTGATCTTCCCCGAGATCGGCTTCTATCAATTTCTCCATTCGTCTGTAAAGAATTCGTGTTAGTATTTTGCAGCCGTGACTTATTAAACCGATAGTTCGGTAATTTTCACATCTGTCAACACCTGCTTTCTTTGGGATTGGAATTATTATATTCTTCTTGAGGTCTGATGATATTTTGCCTGTCTTATATATCTTGCTCACCAGATGGTAGAGTTTTGTCAGTGCTGGCTCTCCCAAGGCTATCAGTAGTTCTAATGGAATGTTGTTTACTCCCTGGGCCTTGTTTCGACTTAGGTCTTTCAGTACTCTGTCAAACCCTTCACGCAGTATCATATCTCCCATATCATCTTCATCTACATGTTCTTTAATTTCCATAATATTGTCCTCAAGTACATCGCCTTTGTATAGACCCTCTATATACTCCTTCCACCTTTCTGTTTTCCCTTCTTTGCTTAGAACTGGGTTTCGATCTGAGCTCTTGATATTAATACAGGTGGTTGTCATTTCTGCAACAGTGTCGTTAATTTTTCTGTAGGCAGTATCTATCCTACCCCTAGTGATATATGCCTCTTCATCCTTACATATCTGCTTAGCCATTTTGCACTTCCAGTCGATCTCATTTTTGAGACGTTTGTATTCCTTTTCGCCTGCTTCATTTACTGCATTTTTATATTTTTTTCCTTTCATCAGTTAAATTCAATATTTATTCAGTCACCCAAGTACTTATACCAGCTTGCCGCAGTGGCCGAACGGTTCGCATTGCATCAGTCTGGAAACGTGCGACCGCTACGGTCGCAGGTTCGAATCCTGCCTCGGGCATGGATGACCTTAGGGTAGTTAGGTTTTAGTAGTTCTAAGTTCTAGGGGACTGATAACCTCAGATGTTAAGCCCCCTAGTGCTCAGAGCCATTTGAACCATTTCTAGTAGCCCTCGTCTTTTTACATACTTGATCCTCTGTTGCCTTCACTATTTCTTCTCTCAAATTTCTTCATCTACTGTATTTCTTAGCCCCATTCTTGTCAATCGTTTCCTAATACCCTCCCTGAAACTCTCCACAACCTATGGTTCTGTCAGATTATCCAGGTCCCATCTCCTTAAATTCCTACCTTTTTGCAGTTTCTTCAGTTTTAATCTGCAGGTTACTATTACCAGATTAATGTTTCCTCTTTCTGATCTTCAGCGACATAAGTTGAGCTTCGTGGGTAACGTGAACACTCATTCTGTGAACGCTGTAGGTCATTTAGCGATGAAGGTTTCTAGGGGTTAAAATTAATACGCACACCACATATAACTCGCTAGCTGAGCAGCTGATTTCTTTGAGATATGTACGCTTAACCGAGTGATGGGGCCCTGGCAAATGATATTTGCTACTGAGATCGAAACAGAATCGAACAATCCTCTAGTTTAGACCATCAAATCGGTTTCAAACCAGAGGTCTACCGTCGATTCATGCACTTGAAATAGTTATCGGTTTCCATCTCACGTGCTAGCTATCAACGTTGAGAAAAATGTGTACAGGAAGTAATAATGTAAAATGGTTGAAATGGCTCTGAGCGCTATGGGACTAAACTTCTGAGGTCATCAGTCCCCTAGAACTTAGAACTAGTTAAACCTGACTAACCGATGGACAGCACACACATCCATGCCCGAGGCAGGGTTCTAACCTGCGACCGTAGCAGTCACGTGGTTCCAGACTGTAGCGCCTAGAACCGGTCGGCCACCCCGGCCTGCCAGTAAGAATGTCCCTAGCCGGCGGCCGTCATTCGTGACCCACTCAGCCAGCCCGGTGTTCCCAATATGTTAGGTTGCCGCCCGCATAGCCCCCTCCGTATCTTGCACCAGAGCTCCGCTCAAGCATACCGATAAAACAACGGCATTCTTCCGCACTCTGCATTCTAATTTTCTTAGGGACTCTGGAGCTTCCATTCAGAAATATACCCACACCTCTGTGAGTGTCCTGATTTTGTAGGAATGTTAGCTGCTGTCCCAGTGTAATGCAAACACTGGCTACCACCTTACACATTCTGCTAAGCAGACAAGTTCCTACATTGGCTTTCTGCCAAGGAATTGCAACGTGTACCGGATGTGTCGCAATTTAGGTCACTGGTGCTCCGAAGTTCACGCAGCTTAGCCCAGGAGACTGAAATCCGTAAGCTGCCGTCAACGCAGCTTCCAATTGTTTGCAGACAGTGGCCAGTTCACCTCTTTCCCGCATACAAAAATCTCAATCTATACTCATTTCAGGCTCTTCAGCAATAAAAATAAATATTAACTGCAGAACCTTCAAGACAGCAGTGAAGGGGCTGTAACACTAAACGATGTCACAAAAAATAAAAATTCTAGCAGGTATATGGGCACTAACAACTACATGGCAAAAGCTACTCGTCGAGAGATCGCAACGGATACTCCTTGGTGGACGGGGTTTCGATAAAAGATGTGTACATAGTGCTCTCGAAAAATATATATTTCCTTAGGTACCAAATAATTTTCGGACTTACAGTCCAAAAGAGAGCCAACAAAAAATAACCAAAATGGTAAAAATGGCTCTGAGCACTATGGGACTTAACATCTGAGGTCATCAGTCCCCTAGAACTTAGAACTACTTAAACCTAACTAACCTAAGGACGTCACACACATCCATGCCCGAGACAGGATTCGAACCTACGACTGTAGCGGTCGCGCGGTTCCAGACTGTAGTGCCTAGAACCGCTCGGCCACCACTGGCCGGCAACAAATAATCGATACATATATTGAAACACAAGTGTTTAATAGTACATGAAGGTAAGGAAACTAACAAAGGTGCGGTCAAATCCGACATGTCGAAATCTACCTTGAAATATTCCATTTAGGAAGAATACACCGAAAACAATGCCCTGTCATAATTTTAGCTACTAAGGCACACTGCAACAGTTTGAAAAAAATGTTCAAGTTACTTATATTTGCCGTACGAAGAACCACCTGTAGCAGCCGTTTGTATAGCCATTCCTGCCTTCCGTGCGAAAGGGCAAATAAGCAGACCCAACCATGACAAGAGATGATTGCGCCGTATAGCGCCAAATCTAAATTCCACACACGCAAATTTTAAGCAGTTAAAACATATCAAAATGTCACAAACCATCAATCTTTTGAAAAGGTTGCAGTCTACATGGACAGCTAAACTGTTGGAGACGCAATTGTTCCTCAAGTGCCTGGCAGAGGACGAAAATCAAGGGGGCGGATGGTGTTACATCACATGTCTTCCATCAGTCGGAACATTAATTCTTTTAATTCTGTTGTTGGCTTTTGGGAGATGTTAATTAATGTGTGTGAAATCTTATGGGACATACCTGCTAACGTCATCAGTCGCTAACGTCATCAGTCCCTAAGCTTACTCACTACTTAACCTAAATTATCCTAAGGACAAACACACACACCCATGCCCGAGGGAGGACTCGAACCTCCGCCGGGACCAGTCGCACAGTCCATGACTGCAGCGCCTAACACCGTTCGGCTAATTTTGGGACATGTCCATACACCCATTTCAATAGTGGCAAATCAATTACAACAATACGACTGTAAGAACAATACAACACACAGTCCCTGGACGAAAAAGCTTCTGATGCTGCCAGGAATCGAACCGATACCCTTCGGCTAGCATTTGACTTCAAATTTATTGACATTAAAAATTTAATACGAGGGTCATTCCAAAAGAAATGCACACTATATTTGTAAAAATACAGTTTTCATTCTGCATGTGTGAAAGTTTTGCAGTGTGTAGATACATCCTTCCCACTTGTTCTCAAATGTTGTTAAAACTGTTCCCATGAGTGGCGCCGTCACAACATGTCTTCAAGATGGCTGGTACACTTGACGTTCGTCAGATTCAACGTGCTGTCATAGAATTCCTGCGCTGTGAAAACCAGACGGTGGGAAACATCCACAAGACGTTAAAAAATTTGTATGGAGATGCTGCTGTCGATAGCAGTAAAGTTAGTCGGTGGGCGAGCAGGTTACGTGATGAAATCAGGCACGGCAATATTGAGGATTGTCCTCGCAGTGGCAGGCCTCGTACTGCACACGCTCCAGACAATGTGCAGAGGGTTAACGAATTGGTGACTGTTGACAGTCGTATCACAGTGAACGAATTGTCACGCTACGTTGGGACAGGGAAGGAAGTGTTTGCAGATACTGAAAGCGTTGGCGTTAAAAAAGGTTTGTGACAGGTGGGTTTCCAGGATGTTGACAGTGGCTCACAAAGAAACAAGAAAAACGGTATGCAGCGAACTTTTGGAACAGTACATGAGTGGTGGAGATGAATATCTTGGAAGAATTGTGATAGGTGATGAAAACATGGCTCCATCATTTTTCACCAGAGACGAAGAGGCAATCAATGGAGTGGCATCATGTAAATTCACCCAAGAAAAAAAATTCTAAACCACACCTTCTGGTGGAAAAGTTATGGCTATAGTGTTCTTCCAGTCCGAAGGACTCTTAATTGTGGACATCATGCCAAGTGGAACCACCATAAATTCTGATACATATGTGACGACACTGAAGAAACTTCAAGCTCGACTAAGTCGTGTTCGACCACATCGGCAAAAGCAGGATGTTTTGCTGCTGCACGACAATGCACGGCCGCATGTCTGTCAGAAAACCATGGAAGCGATCACAAAACTCGGATAGACGACACTGAAACACCTGCCTTACAGTCCTGACCTGGCTTCATGTGACTATCATCTCTTTGGGAAACTGAAAGAGTCTCTTCGTGGAAGAAGGTTTCAAGATGATGACTCCCTTGTGCACGCTGCCAAACAGTGTCTGCAACAGGTTGGTCCAGAATTTTACCGTGCGCGTATAAAGGTGCTGGTTCCAAGATGGAGTAAGGCAGTTGAGAGGGATGGAAATTATACGGAGAAATGAAAATATTGTTCCTAATGGATGTATCTACACACTGTAAAACTTTCAAACATGTAAAATAAAAGATGGATTTCAAAAAAATGTGCATTTCCTTTGCAGTGACCCTCGTAACAATTCCCGGAGCACAATTATTACGATAACATTCTAATAATGTACATTTTACTAACAATGAAACAGTTCCTTGTTTATTCCAAGCTGTCTATTGGATGAGGTGAAACAGCATTTTCTTACACTAGCCACACAACATGGTAAAAGAAAAATTAATACATTCAGGCTCTTCACGCTAATTATTACTTGTATTTGGATAGAATTGGAACTGAGTAAGACATGGTCATGGTCGTCGTTCTGCAGAATATGCTGCGTATCAGCAGCAGAAATAATGGAAGTCTGACAACACTCTTCCGCTGAAGAGCCTGAATTTACAAAGAGTTATCGGAAATTATAATTGAGAAAAATGCTTTACGCTGTTGAAATTACGTTTTATCGAGATGCTGGATCATGGTATTTGTTCCGCGTGGAATCCGTATTTATTTTCGTCCTCGTAAAGACAGGGCTGACATTATATCCAGGTCGACAGTCCAAGAAAAGCAACGAATTATTTGCTGCAAGTGGTAAGAAGACGTTTTGGATGTAGCACTGAAAATTAATTTTTTCCCGTTTTTGCTTCGTCGATTACGAAGTTTACACAAGTAACCAACTGTTTTTCTTTTAAGTTTTTGGTCCTAATTAGGCTTGACGTTCCTGAAAACAGATATAAAGCAGTGGAAAAAGTGATTCAATAATGTATATCACTAGCATTGTTTTATATGAATGTGTCAGAGCATCCACTGACTGCAAGAGCGTCTCTGTCCTTTTTTTCGATATAAATGACAAAGTGCGGTTTGCACCCAGTTCTTGCCGAAAAACCTGACTGATTGGCGTTATATGTTACGTTTGAGAGGATAACATCAGCTACGAATTTATCTACAATTTTCCTTATTAATGGCATCTTCTCTATCGATTTACTTCAGATATACTTTGTAATTTTGCGACTTTCTTTTTTGTATAATTTCTTGAATCCCTTTAACCAGGTTGAAGAATCCTATAAATCGGTAATGTAGTAACTATTTTTATTAAACACTGATCTAGAGAAATTTTCCTGACAAAGACAGACGTAATCTATCCATTTATTACCCAAAATATACAATCCCAACGCAATATGACTGCTATACATTGACGACATGACTTCTAATAACTAACACAAAAGAATGGCCCTCAATTGCAAGAAATTCGAACAATAAAACAAATTCAAAATACATGAAATTGAAGAAATATGAAACTACCTCCCTCTCTGTTAACTACCTATACTCATTACAGCCACGAACCCTAACAGTGCAAACCCCATTCTTTTTCATAAGTCACTTACCTCACAGAGAATCTTCATAACATGAACTACAGCAATTACAGCAAGTAACAACTATAGCCAGCTAAATAAAAAGATTATCATTACTATAGAGTCTAAGTACTGGAGGCATATAGTTGGCGAAAGAAAGATTTTGTTGAAGAGCAAGCAATGTATTTTGAAAATTTTACCATATCCATGTGACATCCAGTTCCAAAAATTATATAGCTGTTAATAATTCCACAGCCCAAACGTTATCAACCAAACATCAAACATCATACATTTCCTTGCGTATTTTCTTATAAACACATCATTTCATCTTACTTTACAATTGATGTCCTACCGACACAGAGTCGCCACTAAGAATTTCATGTCCATACACGTCCCTATCCACTCGCTAACTGCTAGTCCGTCCAACCACAAAATCTCTTGCCGAGGGCGCACACTGCCGTCAGCGATATCAACACAGTCCATAGCGCTGCCAACATACAAACAGGCTATTTAGAATGTTCGTATCACTTCAGAGCGCCAAACGTCCAGCATATCTCAATCGGTAATGGTGCACCAACTCTAACAAGCGATTCTAAATCTTTAGAGGAGTGTTTCTTCCACACATTTCCTAGGTTCATTTTCGCGCATATTTCGCACTTTATATAAATTTTTCTCTGAATATTCCAGTTATTGTTCAGATTTTACGAAACGAAAGCGGCTATGCACACTGCTTAAGTTAAGTGGTTTCTCCCCTCTTCGTTTAACCAAAACATTTGCAGCCTTTTCTTCGATACTGAGAACTATCTCTGTATATGTTTCCTTTTAGCTGGGAGTGTACTCCAATTTTTAATCTTAACTTCAATTAGCACATCACAGTTTGAACAACATCTCACAGAATCGTGTGAAATACTGTTGTTACTTCTAATGTTTCCTCAGTTTCTGACTAAATGTTGACATCATTCGAGCGAATGTTCAAAAAATTAACAGATAATTAACACAAATCTGGGTCCTCAGGTTAAGGAAGTGATTTGGTCCCATACCACAATCTTCATGTTTCATCTTTGTAAGGTTTAAAACATTAGTTGAATTCCAGAGAACCGTTAAACTCTAGAACCTGCAGAAAGGCGGATGCTCTTAACTATCATATAAGAAGAAATCACACAGAAAATTAATTCACTTTCATCTCCATTGTTAACATTTAGTGATAGTGCAAGGACAAGTGCTAATAATTATGGATTTTAAATGAGTTGCAAAATCGAGGGGATGGTAACGTTGAACAATTTATTGTGGCAGAGAAACCGTCAACGGAAACTGAAACATGAGCTACAAATTATGATTCCGTTTTGTCTTGTTATCTCTTTACCGACGTGCCGTCAACCAAGGATATGTGCCCTCCATATTATGCGTGCTCTGTCTGCTACAGCTAAGGCAGTGATGTAAGACTTCTTCAGCCGCCTGGTGAGCTACGAATTTGACAATTTTCAACAATTTTGAAAAAGATTTAAAGTAAAATGGCAATGAGCGTTTCGTGTCATTGGCCGGGAGGCCACTTGCGGGGGAGTTCCAGCCGCCTTGGTGCAGGACTGATTACATTCGACGCCAGATTGGGCGACCTGCTCGCCGGATGGGAACCAAATGATGAAGAAGACAGCACAACACTCAATCCCTGAGCAGAGAAAATCGCCGACTCAGCCGGGAATAGAGCCCGGGCCCGGAGGACGGCATTCCGTCACGCTGACCACTCAGCTATCGGGACGGACAATATCCCCGGTGGACCGCCCCCCCCCCCCTCCCCCAGGGAACGACTCACACCAAACGAGTGTAACCCCTATGTTTGCGTGGTATTTACGAGAATAACTTGTTTGCGCAGCAATAGCCGACATAGTGTAGCTGAGGCGAATAAGGGGAACCAGCCCGCATTCGCCGAGGCAGATGGAAAACCACCTAACAACCAACCACAGACTGGACGGCTCACAGGACCTCGACGCAAAACCGCCGGGTGGATTCGTGCCGGGGACCGGCGCTGCTTCCCGCCCGGAAACCCGTGCGTTAGACCGCACGGCCAACCCTGTGGGCCTTCTTTCAGTGTACTTTTCACGTACGTTTCAGGGCAGATTTCGACAAGTCGGATGGCACCATTCCATTGTAAATAACGATATTTTACAGCAGAATGAACAAAGGCAGACGGTCTTAATAGGAAATGGCAGAAAATGTCGTTCAATTAAAACTATAGTAAAACTATCCCTTTACGTTTTTTTTTTTTTTTTTGTTTCTTGTATCAACACGTATTTCCCTACATCTTTATTTGAAACTACAGCTGCTGCTCACACAATTACGGAAATAATCTTAGTAGTCATAATGCTGTACAAGCACTGTTCTGATTATTATCCCAGTTACTCTCGCGCTTCAAGTTTTTGTAAGGACCAGTTCTTCACAACAAACAGATACTAACAGTAAAAAATAAATCATTTTCCACGCGAAGACTGAATAAAGACATATCATTCTAAAGTATTCTATAGATAGGTCTGATACAGAAAATACGTTACAGAAATTCTATTGTTCTTCAGAACAGCAGGAAAGTCATAAGCACTGAAAAATTGAAAAATGGTCAGCATAGAAGTTGTAGGTAGTAAGCAAGTTAGTCGCTTGTTAGCACATGAAGAATGGGTTCAGATGAAATTTTCTCTGTCGCTTGTGTACCACCTAAAATGAAGGTCTCTAAGTTCATTTGGTTCGCTAAATCCCATCCCATTTTGATAAAACTAAACCTAAAGTTGTAGCGCGCACTCAACTCATAATTGATGGGGTCAATAGTTAAATGAAAACAGAGCAGTGGTTATATACAGCCTTCGCAAATACAAATTCTCCGAAAAATGAAGATAAAAAACTTTCAGACAGCCCTTTCTCACCCATAAAGTTATCACTTTTCAAGGGAAGCTCCTTTGGCCGAGAGGCCCAAGTCAGTAGGCTGCGGCAGAGAACATATTTTCGTTTCCTATATACGTTGCGTAGTATTTGTTCGAAATGCACCTTTCTCCTAGTCAAAAGTGGTGGGAGGATGTGGTTTAATACGCTAAATAAATCATTAAGGAATAACAACAGATTATTGATGTTGCACTATCGCAAGGTATCGTTCTGTAGACCGAAGCAGGTCTATAGTGTTCAAAATATCTATGGCTGTATCCGTGTCAGTCACACACTTCCATGGAATAAAGCATTGATTTATTACTCAATGTGCTAAAACTTAAAACTTTCGTATAGTTTCATGTATTTCTTCCAGATACATAAGGAGAGGTGAAGGAGTCTGGGAATTCACTAGTTTTCATTTCACTGTAAACGAATTCACTAGTTTTCATTTCACTGTAAACCATCAACACACAAAAACTACTCGCATTCCCAAGGAAATATAAGTCGTGGAATATAAGGGCTTGTCTTTTCTGGTAAATATCTTGTCAAGAAATGCTCAGTCAATGTTTCGAGAAGTAAAAAGTAACAGATGACGACACGATATAGCAGAAATACTGATGTCAGAAAAAGGCAGTGTCCCCAATCTATGTGTTGTTTATGAGCCTTCAGATATAACCTGGTTAAGTTGACATGTTGTGACGGAATGTGTCGTACTGAACAGCATTAACGATATCGATATAACGATGGTAAAAAAATTAATGTGATACATGTAGAATCCTCTCCGTTGCAGCTAGTGCTATCAACATATGTCATTACGGTTCGAATACTAAACGGTAATTGCTACAGGATTATATATCAGACGACGTCCATCAAAGAGGACACGCAACATACACCACCGCCGTTGTAAGTGAATCGCACGACGAAATATCAACAGATTACAGGCAACTTTGACCCGTCTAGACGAAACAGGAAGCGAAATCATGGATATTTGTGTTGTTCGAATGCTGCCATGGAGCTTATCAGTCCGCAGATTTTTGATGTTCGCCGAAGCTTTTGAGGAGACAAGTGTGTTTCCTGCTATCTGATCGTAAAGACTTAAATCACTTTCTGCTGTTATCAATACTACTTGTCTAAACCCCACGTCACTGTTATCTCCAGACCTGTTAGCAACAGTGTCAGTCGTTCTACTGCAAGGAAATGTGCAGGCGTCACTGGAAAACAGTCAGATGAAGCATTCTAGGGTGTGGTTGGAATTAACCTTCCGCTACGTGATCCAGGGTAGGCAGAAAACCATTTGCTATATGGGTATCGCACTTTTTAAGAATGATGTTCAGAATGTGCGCTGCAGGATTTGCGTAGTTACTCGTTTTAGCGTTATAACTTGCCGCTAGGCGCCGGCGCTGGCACGGCGACGTAAGACTGGAACACAAGTACCTGTATGGACTACGGTAGTAGACATTCAGCACGTCTCTGGCCGAGGTGAGTAGGACATGACTCGTAAAGTCGCTGCTTTTCGAGAGTATCGACGCGCTCCCTGTAACGTCACTCGGCTACTCCGTAACACATAAGGAGAAAATAGAATCATTGGTCGATTATTGTAAACTGTGTGTCGACCAAGGTCACCAGATTTGAACTCGTGCGATTTCTGGCTGTGGGGTTATCTGAAGGACAAGATCCTTCAACGAGGCACTAACACACGTTGGAGGTTGAAGGTGATCATATCGAAGGAGAGGGCCAAAATTCTACCTTATATGTTTCAAACAGCAGTAGAGCAATCTATGGCGCGGTTCCAGATTGTCGTGGATGTAGATGGTCACATGGAGCATTGTTTGGAACCTGGAACGGAAATATGGTGCGTAATTAACAAATCTTATACTCTCCTCTGGAAATTATTATGTGTTTCTTTCAGTGATTTATTCGTTATTTCAGTCCGCAGCTCGTGGTCGTGCGGTAGCGTTCTCGCTTCCCGCGCCCGGGTTCCCGGGTTCGATTCCCGGCAGGGTATGGGATTTTCTCTGCCTCCTGATGACTGGGTGTTCTGTGATGTCCTTAGGTTAGTTAGGTTTAAGTAGTTCTAAGTTATAGGGGACTGATGACCATAGATGTTAAGTCCCATGGTGCTCAGAGTCATTTGAACCATTTTTATTCGTTATTTCCCTTTCATGTGTACTTACAAACGTTTCTATCAAGTTTAATTGTCGTATGATCACTTGTTTCTGATTGTGGCCTGTCAGTCATCGAATGTTTAATTATTACCATCCTGATTAGCTGACCTGTGCATTAGTGTACCTTCTAAAGCTATGCTGTCCAAGAAGACCATGTGTTCTAACGTTCGTTCCCATCATGCTCACTGTCAAGGAGCACAGGTCACACCTCCAACCTTATAAACAATTAACTGAGCATATGTCTAATGCAGTAACAGCAAAGCTTTTAAGGAGAATGTAATACTGTCAAATACTGTGTCCCAGACGGATTAGAACTTTATGATACGAACTTTTCTAGAGGACATCTGCAAGGAATGAATTACCCATGTCAGTAGAGATAAAATCTCGGAAACTTATATTGTGGGATTCACAGAAAGTGGGTGTGTACAGGGAACCCTGATAATATAAAGCATCAGGAGTGAACAACTGGAGCCGGCCGAAGTGGCCGTGCGGTTAAAGGCGCTGCAGTCTGGAACCGCAAGACCGCTACGGTCGCAGGTTCGAATCCTGCCTCGCGCATGGATGTTTGTGATGTCCTTAGGTTAGTTAGGTTTAACTAGTTCTAAGTTCTAGGGGACTAATGACCTCAGCAGTTGAGTCCCATAGTGCTCAGAGCCATTTGAACCATTTTGAACAACTGGAAGTTGCAAACCCCACTTGTATTTTTTGATTCCATCCTTCTATCATGAAACATTTTTCCTATCTTCAACCTTAGTGTTTACCAAACCTCCATTCAGCTAGATAGCTGCTACCTGCATTCCACATATTTAATTAGATGGTTGAGTGAAGTCTCTGAAAAGTAAGCTGCCAGATCAACAAAAACCATCAGTCACCAAAACCATCCCAAAGCGACACAGCAGGTTGGGAAACCGTAACCACCAGGATCCCAATGAATTCATCGGTGCTGGACATGCACTCTGCCTGACATCCCTGCAGTAACTGCCCGTATTATAAAATTCAACGAACAGTTCGTTAAATCTAGTTATAACATTTTCAGTTATAACATTTTCAAGGACGAACAATTTCCTGAGTTCTTAAGCACCAGAAGTATCTAATAATTAAAATATTATTTTACGTTAATAAAATTGTGATTATCCCACTGCAAACAACCAGAAAATTAATGAAATTACAATTTTTACCTTATAGAAGACGCACAAGTTTTTTGAAGTCCTGAACACAAAACAGGTATCAGCTAATAAAAATAAAATGAAATGATCGTATGGTGTTAGTGGTAGGGAGCTCCCAGGCAGGAAGTTCCTCCGCCAAGTGCAAGTCTTATTGAGTGCGACGCCACATTGGGTGACTTGCGCGTCGACAATGGGGATGAAATGATGATGACAGCAAAACACCGGGTCCCTGAGGGGAGAAAACCCAATCCGAGAATCGAACCCGGGCCCCCGTGCGTGGCATTCCAACGCGCTGACCGTTGAGCTATTAGGGCGGACTCAGTTAATCCAATCCAGACGCCTCTACTATATGCAGAAGCAAAGGCGACGCCAGACCTCTAATATAATATCAGAAACCATCGTCACAGCAGTTGATGAACAATGTCAGCCCAAAGAAGGAACTGGCCAGCATGAGTGTCAACAGGCACTTATTGGGGCTCGCAGTAGTTTCGGAAGCTAGTGTTCAGAATCATACGTAACAAATTTCATTCCCTGGTGACGGCAGCGGACGTATGAGATGCAGGCGATAGTAGCGACCTCCTCAGTCCGTCCACACTGCATGTTACTAGCTGGTGCTAGGGGAGTAACATCTATTTTCGCGTAATAGAGCTCTGCACGCACATGAGCTTCCCTTTAAGAGTCTGCAGGGTCCCGCTGGGTGCCCCTCAGCAGGCGCTGTCTTGCCCATCCGCTCAGGTCCGTACAACAAAACAGAATCACTGCTGGATAACTGTTACAGTGGACAACCGTTATCGATAAGAACCAGCAAAACTCCGGCTTTAAATCACTGCTCAAAAAGAAACATTTGATTAAAACTAACATATTGCTTTTCATCAACGGAAAACGCAGGGGAAAACGTGCTACGTTTGTGTTTACAAAATCTTAGCAACGGGAAGCACAACCGCATCTCATTACAATTGATGACCAAGACTAAGAACTAATTGTGGAAGAATGGCTGAAAACCTTTGTCCGATCATGGTAGTGCCATATGTCTAATTAGGTAAAATTATTTTTCCTGATTCACAGACTGTGTTTAAAGATCATTCTAAAATTATGTGTTCAATACGCAAGTTGTAAGCAAAATGTGTTACATGCTAAAACTCCTACTTGATCCGTGCGCCGATCGATCTTTAGTGACTAAACAACAGGATCATCAGGCACTCAAGAGCTATTTCTGCTGATGATAATAGCATCCACCGGGAATGTAGTTGTTTAAGCACTTGAAAATAAGGTGAAAGCAGTTAAAACAAAGGAAAGGGGGCGGGGGTGGGGGGGGGGGGGATAACAGAGGCAGCAGACAAAGGTGGCAGGTCAGAAGGTCCATCTGACCTAGCAAGTTGCAGAACACGGCCCATAACCACAAGCAGTCTGTAGCCACTTCGAAGATGGTCTGAAACGCTACATGAAAGAATAAGGACCACTGTCAGGGTTAAAACGAAGAAACAGTTCAGTTGACTGTGAGTTGTCCACCAACATGGGACTCAAATAATTTGGAAGATTATGCTGAACAGGGAGAGTGAAGGGGTATTCCTCCAGGACAAGTGAAACTATCCGGCTCCAAATCTACAATGGTGATGGTGGGGTGACGGAGTGGCTCGTTACATTTAAAAAAATTACCGGTCGAACTGGTATGCCTGATGTGGAGGCGACATACAATGGTGATTGCTACCGCGAAGAACCGAAGGAAGAGCGGCATGCAGCAGTAGTCTCCTTGATAGCGCAGAGGTTTTAGAGGGGGAATAGCCCACCAGATGTTGACGTGTTTCTGAGTGAGCAGAGGCCTTAGTTGCACCTGCAAATGTGCACCTGGGATACTCCAAGCAAACGGTGGGCAAGTTATCGCGACTCCAGCCAATTGGTCGGACACATTCGTCCCTGTGATGCGGACATGGGTCAATGTCTTGGAGGCTGCTTAAGTCACTACATACTAAAACACGGTCAATAAAACTGAGGTCTCTGTTAGTGACCATCAACACCGTCATAAAAGCACTACGTTTCCCTAACACTGAAAGGTATACCTGACTGTGATGTCCAATTCATGGTTTTAGAGCTGTCAGTGCGAAAAACTGTAGCGCCCTAATTGAGTGAAGAATAAAAAAGAATGTCATGTGGGCGACTGAGATTTTATTTCCTGGAAGGAGATCGGTCCTAATTCACGGCCCAGGTAAAGAACAGGCGGCATGTGTAATATGACACAGAACGTGCATTCTAAGGAGGATAGGTAGGGATCCTAGCAGATGACTGCGAGTCTTTCTCAAAATGGTAATCCCACCTGAAGGCGAGTGTCAAGTGATCGATGTCCTGATATGAAAAAATATTTCGCTATTCAAAATGGTGACGAAATTGCCGAATGGCGACAGCAAAGGGGAGCAAGAGTTGGTACCATCGGATCTGAAGTGTGAAGATCCCCAGTTCGGAAAGGGGATTGCCTATAGGGCTAGTCTGGAAGTCACTGGTGGCTATCGAACTACACAATGGTGAGCTCGGTTTTACAGTACCAAAGCTGAAGGTGCCACCTAGCCATAAATCAGGCTCTCACTGTCCAAGCGGTCTGTGCCTGAACCTCGTAGATGTGGGGAGCAGCACGATCTGCACACCAAGAGCGTCCAAAGACGAACAGAGCGTTATGATTTCACATGCAATTAGACTTTAGCCAAGTCAGCTTCTCGTCAGTGACCAGTCCAATAATCGGTACTGTGCAACGACTTCCAAATGGTCTGTATCCAAACGGACTTCTATATCGGGACGGTTCCCGATATAACGAGAAAAATGCACGACTTGTGTTGTTCCTGGAGAGAACTGGGATCCATGGGAGACGATCCATATGGAGGCCTGACGGATGGTGCCTTGGAGCTGGCGTTGAGCCACGGCTACTGTCTGGGACTGTGCCAAATGTTAAAGACATTGACATATAGTGCAGCATTAACAAGTGGTCTGATAGAGAACACTGGCCCATTGGTGACGATGAAGAAGAGTGTCCAGCATGGAACGCTGCAAGATGCCACCCTTTTGGAGCGCTAAGTGAAGCAAAAACTCAAAGGTGGAACAACCAGTGGGTTAAAAATTGGCGAATAAAAACTGGTAGGTAGCATCGAAAGCTTCAAACATGGAAGGTAGCGTCGTTTGGCTTATGACGGTCAAAAAAGACTACTGTTACGTGGTGCAATTTAGGAAAAAGCCACTCGGATTGTCGTTTCCAATCAACTCAGGTGGTTGTTAGTGGATCATCCCTTCCAGATACCACACTCATTGGACGACAAAATGCCCCCAGATACAAGGATGCAAGTATCATCTCAAGCACTTTGCAGAGCATATTGGTGAAACTAACTTTCACCAGATGCCAGGTTTTTCTAGGCTCAAAGACTGAAATGATACTGTTTAGTAGTTTCCAGGGAAAGACACCATCGAGCCAAATGCAGTCGAAGATGGACAAATGTTGCTTTATCTTACTGTGCGTGCTAGCAGGGCCTGGGGCCATAGCATGAGATGAAACAAGAGCCTGAAGCAGTTTCAGGTGAGTAATGATTCATTATGTAATTCAGTTTGCTGAGGGCATTCGGTTTCTCATAAGTCCACACTGTATTTCGATCATCGAGTTGTCATAGCCTGTCAAAAATTATGAGTATGCTTAATGTACTTGTACACAGACCTGATAAAGTACAAGGTGCAGTTTTGTTTACTAAAAATCTCGTGCACTCAAAGAAAGTGTTCAGAGAAAATGGCTACTCTATCCAGAAAATTAACAGGGAAAAACCAAACAGCCAGGATGTGGATAAAGAAAGAGTATATCGGCAATACCTCTAGCTTTCCATCCCTGTGTTAGCAATATTTCGTATGATGTAACTAGAATCATCCACTAGTTTCAGATCTGCTGGGGTCTGTGAAGGACAATATGTCATTGTGGATGGCTTGAATATACATAATATCTTGTCATAGCAACAGACCAAGCACACCCTGAAACAACAGCGTTGCATTTCCATTTTGCAACCTAGCAGATCCGCACTTACTGAACTATTGCATCCCCGTTAGCCTTTCAGTGGACCTTAAGAAAACATTAAATCTTTTTGGGACTCCAGCAATCTTTGGAAATGCGATGGCAGAAAATCTGGCGAACGGTGACAACGGCTACGGCTAGTAGCCTTATAGTCCTTGGAATTCTGTCATCTCTACGATGTGTTCAAATTTAAAACGATGGAGTGCGCAGGCGACTGTGGCGAGTAGCAGCACCGACAGCAGGTGAATATTCTAGTTTACGAGAAGGCGTACTGCCACTGGCTGTGGTCCACCTGTCAACTTCAGCAAAATACCCACAGCGCGTTATATATTGGAGAACACAGGAAGTCTTCGTCAGTCCGCGAGGGCTCACCTGAAGATGACTGCCAAGTACCTAGTCGACATATCGTGAGGTGTAATTCGTAGAGTGTAATCGAAGACATCAGGCAGCAAGACAGAAATTTCTTCAGACACTATTCACAGAAACATTTTTAAAATTCACAACAGATCTCTCCGTTTCAGCTCAGTCATAGCGCACGGCTTCTGTCAAGGTTAGTGACTTATTTCACGATTCTCCGTACTCTCATTGCTATCATCTCCAGTCCTATATAGCACCTCTTCTTGGTCTAATCTCTTTCAGCTCCTAATAGTACTCAAATAGTTCATAAACCGAACACAATGTACATAGTTTTCCTTTTAATCCGCCCAAAACATTTTACATCATGTTGTGCAACTCTGTGAGAGACGACAAGTCACTTGTTACTTATCTTCATATTCAAGGCTATTCTTTAATGTTGTTATTTCACCCGAGAAATCATTTTCTGTGAGACAATAGGAGGTTATCAACATGAGCAGGCGTTGATGGGAGCATGTACATGCGGGATCCTTACGGCAGCTCAAAACGTATTTTCTGGAGTTGAAAACAAGAAGGCGGTTTGGTTATTTAACAGTAAACCTTGCAGTGGACATTTGAGGCTCGGAAGCTATGTGCAGTTGTTAGGGAGAGGAACATCCCAAAGCACTTTTGTGTACAGAATGCTGGTTCTAAGAATTTCTGGCACCTTTGTATAGGCAATGCTTTTGGCTGCAGAATCGAAAAACTGGACACTTGGATCTACCTATAAGGCATTACTGGCCACTGTTGGGGCAGGGGCGCAGGAGAGAAATTGGGCTGCCCAGTCATAACGTTTCGACAGTGTTGTAAACGCCTTTTGTGTTCAGAGGTGGCATCAATTAAAGTAAGCAAGTTTCCATGTTCGCCTTGGACTGAATGCTACAGGCAGATCCATCAGGTCGTATCGTCCCTCATCCTTTCGACTTCTTTGGAAAGCCTCAGGCCTTAAGAAGCGTTTTAGAATGGAACACAACATTTAAGGTGACCCTGAAATGATCTATGTTGGGACATAAAAGCACTTTTCTTAGCTGAGGTCTCTGGTCGGACATTCTGTAATGTAAGGCCCATCAAGATAATCATCTACGTAATAAATGTGTTTTTCACCCAAGACCTAAATGAAAATTCTCAAAACATGATGCCTAAATAGGCCACGGGAAACACAATTCGTGAGCATAGCGTCTTCTCTTCGCTGCACGGAAATTTATAAATCAGATATTTGCTGCTCCTCCGCCAGAAAAAAGGTTTTGGTAATTTTGGTTACGAATGACTTGGGGGGGGGGGGGGGGCAAACGAGTTAGAGAGGAGGTATGGGAATTGTGGAGTCTTGTGATTGGCACAGAATCCATGTATGGGCAGTTGAAATGGCGCAGTTTTCTAGTTTCTGCAATTTTGATGGAGGTGGCCAGAAGGAAAATTTGAGCTTCTGATTCATACTCCAGTCTTGAGAGGAGTTTCCGGTCTAGGCTCTGATTATGAGTGGGTTGTACTTGTGGCACTCTTCCCGAGCATGACTTCAGACAGACTTGCGTTTTGACGGGAAAGCCTACGGTGAAGTGTTAACTGTGGCGACAGTCTGGACCTCAAGTACCTCAGACAAATAGTTTTACCATGGACAGATCACCTGTCCATGACTTCGTATATTTCGTGCCCACGACACAAAACTGCAGGCGCTACAAATAGCTGCTCCGTAGAGTCTTGCAGCATGACTGTTACCTTATACAGTGCTAGGCATCGGGAAAGGGATAAAGTAATTCTGTCCTGTCATGTTAGGGGAATCACAGTCTCGCCACTTGTTCTCAACTGCACAAACGTAGCGTAAGTTCTGAGCAGAATAAATCTATCAAAGCTTATTCAGCATTAGATAGTTTCAGGTTGTGTTATCCAGTTTTTAGATAGAGTAAATAGATTAAACAGATAAAGCTTAGTCTTTGCCAACCAAACGCCACCCAGTGGAATGCCAATTATTTGTTTCTTCTATTTGTGTTGCGAACAGTTCATGATTTATTTTTCATACCTCTTAGTTTGTGTTTTGTCCTATTTTACCAATAAAATGTTGCCATTTTTTAAATAAAAGATTAGTTATGTTTTGATGTATTTATCATACATCACTAATTGACCTCAGCAGTCAAATTTTATTTACGATTCTGCAAGGGTGATAACCTCCAAAGCAGGCTATCAATAACAGTCAGAGTGCAAAATTAACCTAACAGTCGCATTAACAGACAGACAAATGCAAGTCTTACAAGTTAAAGCAATCGCTATCAGGGTGTAAACTTACAGTCACCTGTTGTCTCTCAAATCAGCCGCAAGACCAGAGTACCCTCGCAATTTATATCATTTTTTCACTAAATGTACATATGATGCCAGTAAGGATTCATAAAGGAATCATGCTCAAAGATTCCTGAATTAAATTCAGGAATTCATAACGTAAGGACATCACTGGGTACAATGATTAAGATTACTCAGGTGTCTAAATTAAATTTATGCGCGCCCCATGCCCATTTTTTTCCTTAATTACTAGGAATATGCATAAAAAAATCATATAAGGATACTCAGTTCTCTCACATTCATATCAGTTTAGTGTAATCAAGTATCTTACTTGCTGCATCGAACAAACTGAAATTCTCGTCACTACGTACTACAAGCAAGAAACTACAATTATCCCCTAATCCTGTTAAGTTACAGTGCCACCAGTTACAGGTGACGTAAAACAAGACAGTTGACTCAGACATAAACTGATTATCTTATGCAACATGGCACACAACATGTATCACAATAATTCAAATAAGAGGTGAAAAAATATATTTGATAGTAATATTTACTGTAAGAAGTTAATACTTTATATCAGCAATAGATCATTTTTAATGATGTTGTTTCCTCATAATACGTTTCTTTCATAAGCCACATTACATATACAATCTCCAATATCAGGCCGATATGCAATCTTTCATTTTTCTCCACTGGTAATCACATTTCTCTGATGACTTCTCTTATAACTTCACTGCTAGACAAATTGATTTTCATCACATGTAGGACCGACTGTAAACAGTGGATGATGTCCGGAAACTCGATTACATTTTTATTCTCTAATATACAAAATCATTCAAGATAATAGAAAATTTAGATTATAAAAAATATCTTCACTACATTTCCCTATATAATTACACATGCAACAGCCTGACACTGGAAATATAAGACACTCCCTTTGAGCTTCACTTTCTGTGTCTCCAATTAAATAGCATTTGGATTTACCACACTCGATACCAGATATGGACCAACACATATTAGAAAAAAGATTCTTGCCAATTGATGTCGTGAGAGGGACAGTCTGCGGTATTTTGGTAAGACATTCGGGCTTATCATAAATGAGTATGCTGATCTTCTTTGTATTTCATATTGTTGACCCTTCTCTACACCCATTTAGTGTTTTGAAATACTAGTTTCATGACATACCTGTAACTCAATTTAGTGGTCGCCACAAATGGTACATTTTCATTTACCTTTTCTGATGGAAACTGGTTGTTGCACAGCCCTGAGCCAGGCCAGGCTGTCAAAGCATTTGTCAGCTCAGTGACCACGTCCTCAAATGTGTGCAAATATGAACCACTCTTTCTATGATTTCGCTGACAGTAAAGCCTACATAATCTCCCAAGCTTCTTCATAACACAATAATAGGGACTGAGTGACCTGTGGTAGGAAGAGATATTAATTGTCTGTATCTTCCTATTGTGCGAAGTACATTTAGAAACCACCTAAATTGCGAACCATAACCACATATCATTTTGTCTACGTAACGGACAGTACTAGAATAAGACGATGCAATGCTTGTGCAACTGATCAACTTTTATCTCTCCGTAATGGTGTGAGGGTAGTGAATTTTGAAGGCAAGTCAATGGCAACAAAAAATGACACTGTCCTTGAACAGTTTTTGAAAGACTACTGAATAGATCAACAGTCACCAGTTCTCTTAATCTTCACGAAATATTTAGAAATAAAACAGCAAGTAGGGAGACTGTGAGTGGCGCCACCATTTAACGGTTGACACACAGTCAAAACCTTGTGAATTTGCTTCTCCCCACTGACAAAGTAACATATTTAACAAAGTTTGCGAAAAAATGTTCGTGCATCAAAGTTGACGTAAATCTGTGTGTCAGATTAATTTGTCGACTATCTCCTCAAGAGTACAAATAGCCTATTGCAAATCTTCGACACTACACTTCATAAACAAAATATCATCTTTCACCAAATAGAACTGTCTGATAGCAATGTCGTCTCTGTCTTTCCACTTTTCCTCAACCTTCTTCCATACTGAATCTCTGTCTTGTTCCTTCCCAATAATTAATAATTCAAGAGCAACTTAATTATCGAAATTGTTCTCCTTCAGATAATCTTCAGTCTCATTATTCAATCCTACAAGAGATCTTGAAAGAGCACCACCACTAATGTCATCCTTTCCCACAATCTAAAAATTCATCTTTTGGACATACAAAGCCAACTTGGATAGAAGACCGTGAGTAAACCTGGTGCTCATCAAATATTCCAATGCACTATAATATGTATAAATTAATGTCTGCCGGCCAAACAAATAACCACTGAATTTTATAAAAAAAAATTAGTGCCTCAAACTCTGTAAATGAATAATTGTGTTAATACTTAAAGGGCACCCAGCTTACAAAACCGAAAGCATGACACTTCTTTACTCCATTCACATCAAATTCTGCCACCAAAACCCCTTTTAGAACTGTCGATACTAACACAATATATCTTCAATTAGGTCCAGGTGAGACACAAGAGATGCTCACAGAAGATCTGGCTTTACACACTCAAACTCTCTGGAATAACTCAACGCCTGTACCCGTCTTAGAATCATCCATATTTACACAAATATTTTCAGTTAGATACACATGACACAGAGATGGGCCATCAGAAGAGCCTGCCTGACACACTCAAACTCTGCCTGCATTTAGGTGCCCCTTCCTAAAAGTTGCCTTCCCCATCACTGTACATAACCGTCACGTATCCCAAATATTTGTATCTTTTATCCCTTTGTAAACTTTAATTAAACCGAAATATGCTATACTCTGTTTTCTCAACTTAGGAACAAGAAGTTCTCTAATCACTTCAGTCTTTTCAGTCTCAGGTACAGTTCCTGATGCTGTCACAATATGTCAGAGAAATTTCTCCTCACATCTTGATATTTCAAATTAACACAGATACCATAACAATGGAAAATGATCAACATTAATCCAGACTTCATTATGTGGCTCTCAACACACCTTTGGTATCAAGATATCACCAGTACTTACACATAATTTTTTATCAATTCACCATCAAGAATGCTGTTAAACCTGCGTAATTGATAACAGAAGCCATAACATTGGACGCTGTGAATTTATGATGTAAAGGAAGCAGCTCAATCTGTTGATGACTTACTCATAGATAAGTATAAAGCAGGACCTGAATACTATGATATATTTACAACTCATCTAACGTCAATGGTCTAAAAGTTTGAATAATCGTTCTATATTGTCTGAAATGCAACAACAATCGAATTCTATTGTAATTATATTGCTAGATTTCCAACATAGCGTTTGGAATCAGCCTGACTGTGATTGGGTAACAGATGAGATAGCGAGAGAGAATTTGTTTTGTATACTGTAAAGACATCCTTTGGTATTGCCCCCTTCTGGGGCACCACTAACAATCTGTTATTATAACAACACACATCATTTTCAGTCACCACATGTTTTCGGTTTCTGCCTCAAAATTTCCTTAATAAATCGCTGGGATAAGATGTGGCCTGCAAAGAACAATATATGTTCCTTCACATTAAACAAATAAGAAAATCTATTATTGTACCAGGATCTTCAGAAAATAGTAAATAATGTTATTGCGGTACTCCAAATAAATTCCCTCTCACTATACTATCTGTCTCCTCATCACAGTCAATGTGATTCCATTTATCTTGGAAGTTACAAACACTGTGCTGTCAAACTAGTAATAGAATTGCGTTAACATTACTGTCCTGCATGACTCTAAGAGCGATTTAGATCTAGTAACAAACTTAGAACAATGATTTTAACTCTTCACACTAAATTTACACTCATCAAATATCGACGTCATCATGGACTCACTACTTTTCAGTGAAATTCACCACATCGAAATGCTTTGTACTTTAAGAAAAAATCAGTCATTACAACAGGTTCAGTCACCAACCTTGGCGCTATCGCAAAATTCGTAGGCAACCGCCCACTGTAACAAAGAAATTCGATACCCACTTGTCTTTTTATTTCTGAACTTCTTCCAACAATTGTCCCCTTCACCACAGCCTAGTGAAAAGAAGGTTTAGGGCATTAAACTGCTTCAAATGGCAGAAATGCTAACACATTAGACATAGACACTTGGTAAAGACTACAAGACGAAATGACTGTATTAACATCTTTTTAAAACACATGACTCACTAAGGAAATTAGATTTCACTCTCATTCATTCAACATATTTAACTGTTCATAGTATTCGTCATTAGCAAGTGATTGTGCTACAGACTGCAGTTTTCAATCAGATGGTGGTGATCTCTCTGCCCACATGTTACTCGAAGGATGAGGTGATCACACATCCAGCATGTGCAGACCAAATTCTCTATTTTCCAGAGCCTGTCTCTAACATTCCCCAGCCATCTTCAGCTGTCGTATAATCACTACTTCCATTGTGATTAAGTCCCTCATCCTGATGCCTCAATTTACTATTACCATATCTGCCACATCATGTGTCATACTACCCATAGTCATAAATTCTGTTGTTTCTACCACATCAAGTCTCATCATTATTGTCAAATTCTAGTAGGCACTAGAAACCACCCAAGTCAACCTACACTCCAACTGGGAAGAATAACATATATGTGCTACAAGTTTCGTAAGACAAATGCACATCAACGCAGCAGGACTGTGAAGTATATGTAAGAATTGATTTTTCAATAATGTGTATGCCAAGAATCATGTAGAACTGATAAAAACATAATTGCTAAAATTTTTGTCATCAAATAACCTTCCTTAACTCTGTCTGATACAGTTTCAGACCAATGGGCAGACAAGAAGAACTGCACAAAAATGGTCATAACAGTCACTTTCTGATCAAAGCTTGGATACATCAAGTTTATCTGCCGAGTAAATATACAAAAACTTCTTCCTTATGACCTACATGCCCAGTAGGGGGAAGCGAAAAATGAAATAGCTCTTGAAGCTGCGTCCGACTTGCACCCATTCCTCTTTCTAGTTTCTGACAATTATGCTCTGCATGTGTAGTTTTACCATTGTAATTAATTCCTGATTATGGCACATTACTGCAATTTTGCTAACTTTGTAGGCACTATGTGGCATTTGCTTATGACTTACGACCAAAACTTAATAATTCAGTTACTTCAGTTAGTTCTTCACGTTCTTCTATTTACGGCATGTTACTGGAACCCTGCTAAATATGAAGCCACTAAACACTTATGGCCAAAACTTTATGGTTTTATTCGGCACAGATTTATTCCAGCTACTTGTTTTTTATTCAGTAGCTTTTATCACCTATTCGTTTTGTTTCCTAATTTAAAATATTCTTTAATGCTTTGATATCTGTCTTATTATACTTTTCTACGCCCCTATGACGTTGTTTACATCACTTTATAATATTTGGTCTCCTTTGCTATGTTTAAAATTGTCAGTTTGAATGTTAAGCGCAACGCTAGTCGATTTCACGCCATTCACTTGCAGTCGTCCTAGCAGACGGCCATAGCTTCGTCATACTGAAGTTCACCAACTTACAGTAACTGCCGACTTTGTGTGCGCCGCTCCATGCTCTACGCTTGTCTGTGGTGTTCACCTCCGCCCCACCCAGTCTCGCCGCTTCGGGGTCGCAGCACACGACGTTAAGTGTTCTGGTTCTTATCTCACACCACACCCCTCCACCTTCGCAATTTCTTTGTTTCGTTATTTATTAGTTGCCGCCTTAGTACTGTGGCGTATTCCTTACTCACTTCTCAATGTATCTAGCCCGAAATATGTTGGAATTTTATAAATGATAATCCTCTTATGCTTTATTTTAACCACACAAGCGCACGTAAATATTATTTTATACCATACATCTTTTGCTTGTTTTCAGTAAGTGCATCTGATTATGGGCATTTGTTAGCCTGACTCCATAGCACATTTCAAAATAAAAGCCTTATAACTGAAGGGGTGATTTCCATGTCTATTACGATGCTCAGTTACGTATGTTCCTCCAACCCTATTCTTTGTATAAAAATTTCACTTTTCAAGAAGAATTACACTCCAAATTCCTCCCTAAAACCGTAAATTTCTGAATTAAGTCTATAGACTGCCAAACGTGACCTCTCCTTTGCAGTTATCTCCATACTGAAACCTAATGAAATAAGCTACTATCCCTGATTCTTTTCCAACTACTAAAATACATATATCATGCATGAAAGAAAAGAAGCGTACATAAAGATTCCAGGTTGCTCAGGGCACGTGAAAGAAACTAATCTCTGCAGTGAAAACCAGTTCATCTTTGTCGCACAACACAAAACGAATACCAAGGAGAAAATCTAAGAAAATAATCAGTTCCACAAAAAAGGAATAATTATCTCTTATGAAACAGTAAACCAAACCTCCTTACCCCAGAAACCATGATAACAGTCCCACTGAGTCCTTATTTTTTTTTAAGTGTTCGTAGTCTCTCACCATACCGTCCTAGTTACTTCCAGTGCATTATGAAAAATATAGTCCCTGCTCATACATTAGACACAGAGTGAATTCTCCTTCATATCCACATAGTAAACTCAATTATAGCATCTCTGGCAGTTAGAAAAATTAATAAATGACGCATTCCTCATGTACCACTCACGAAGAAAAGTTTTTATGTAGCAATTGCAGAAAGACATATGTGGGTACAACGCAATCTGAGCTCATACGAAAAAGTACTGCAAGCATACGCTATAATTAAGTACTGGTTTAGACATATTAAAAGAATGATTTTCTGGCCCATATTAATCGGAATAATCAAAAATTGTAAATAATATTTGACGAGAATATGAAATTCAACATCACAAAAAACTATTAAATAAAATTAGTTGGAGTGTACATTGATCGATAACATTAAATGACAGATAACACATCAATGAGAGATTTGGAAGGCTACAGGAAAGAAAAATCGTGGCGACAGTCCACAATAATGGAGTGTATTCTTTACGAAGCATCACTCTGCCTGTGTCGACATGATGTGCAAGCTCTGATACTATAGTGAAATGCAGGAAAAAATTATAATTGCCGTGAAGAATTCACTGTCTGACACGGGATGACGCTTGAAGTGTACAAACACTGTAAAATATTATTAAGTGCAATGGGTAATAAAGGGCTAGTGTATCTCAGTACGGAATATAATACGTAAGAAAATAGATTTAGAAGAGCAACATGCGTAACTATCTCGTGTCAGCTTCATGCTTGTAGCGATGCACATTTCTGTTGGGATGATTCTCTAGGTACGTTTTCATCTACTCACAGAGAATACAATAGTTAAGCCTTTGAACAAAATCACTCAGTTAGGAGAAGAAAATATTTTTACCCAAGATAGCAATATAACACTATTGTCGATAATAGGTTTCTGTAAACTATGTTACCATCATCAGATCTTCGTACAGGTCATAATAAACATCCTGTACGAGATGTACACAAAATCCATGTGTCAGGCTTTTGGCGCCCTAGTAGGCATGACGTGTGATTATATAAATTGAATATTGTGGCCATTTTTTGTTGTGGTGTGTACGAAGTGCTTATGATAGTAACACAGTTTACTGAAACCGGTTATCCTCAATACAGTGTTTTGTTGAGATCTTGGCTAAGAAGCTTTTCTTCTCCTTAGAAAGTAAGTAGAGACAGTTCCTTCATATTCAGTTTGAGTAAACTAATAAATCACTCAATACCGGTAACACTTCCACGTTTGTTATACCGGTACACAGAATTAATGTGATTTGATAATGAGCCAGTGTTCAGCAAGAGTAGTCAACGTAACCTTAGCTTACTTGTTGGCTGAAAATAAACGACTACTGCACAAACGAATGGTGCCACATTATATTGTATGCTTTCACCCTTGTCTCATAATACATTCCTTAAACCAGCAACCTCATTTCACTTCTCCACAAATTAACTAACGCCAGTTTGTCAAGATGGCTTCCATCTACGTTCCATATAGTTAAACAGAAGTGTGAATGAAGACTAGAAAATAACAGTTCAACACGAAACCTTCCAACGAAGTTAATATATTGTTCTTTATTAGTTGTAAACACATGATTATACTGTCACAGCGAGAACCGTGATCAATTTTCATTTTACAAAATAACCTTAGCAATCGGAAGCACAATCCTATTTCATCAACAATGCGTAGGCCTACATCCTCTTTCACGTATAGTTTAGTGTGGATAAACTGAAGACAAAATAAAATGAAATGAACTTGAAATATGGTACAGAAATTTGCGGATCGCCATATGATATTACGTAATATCTCGTAACCTACACCACTGAACACAAGTACGAGATCGTAAGAGACGATGCATGGAGTTATACACAATCACGGTCTCTCGTTTACCTTACACAGCTACAGAGACGTGGCCACAATTAACTGACTTGAAATTGCTTTACCGGTGATCTGATGCGACGTAAAATTATTATTGAAATCATGGTTCGCTCTTAGGCAAGTAAACTTAATAAAGTAGTATTTTCTTCGAAACGTCACTCCATAAAAGTGCACATCTCATCACTCCAAGTGACTCCATTCGACTCCTCTTGTACAGTGCTGAGAAAAGAATTGGTAACTTTCTTTTAAAACAAAATGGACATGTCACTTGCTGCCGCCCAACTCTGTGATTGGCTCAGAACCAAGAATCACATAATACAAAACTTTCGATGCAATGGTCATGTGAAGAGGTCACGAACGTGCCATAATCTATACATAATGAAACTGACTACCCTCATATCTCTGAGATGCTTATGAATTCTCGGAAAAGATTAAAGAAAACGAAAGTAATAACACCAGGCATTTTCCAGGCCGTAATGATATGTTTCAGCACAACAACATAAAAGTAATAATTGTTCCTGTTCTAGTTACCAGAGACAGGAGAGCGTAGCCTACCTTCTTTGCAACGCTTTCTGAAGTATAGTGGACTTAGGTGTAGAGTTCAGAGACTTTATAGCTTGTTTAAAAGACTTACGCAATACTTGGAGCCAGCAACAATCCAGTCAGGAGGGCTAAAATATTAGTGTAAAATTTCGCAGGATAATTTCAGTTGTAAAAGGGTGGTCAAAGTCTGGAGAAGGATCCTCATTAAGAATCTATGAGAGCCATTACCGGTAATCTTTAAGGAAAACAAAATGGGCGGTCGAAAGAAGATTTCTGTACAATATACAGGATGAATCATCGAATACGTGCGCCGTAAATATTGTGGAAATGGAAGGTGCTATTGATGTGCGATTTCCATAGAATGGACTGGTAGTCACGGTTTCATATTGTTAGCCAGACTATAGTAATACTTAGAAAATGTATTTTTGTGTAAACAAAGCCTCTTTTGAAAGTAACAATGGCTACTAACAGTCAAAAAGTGGGGTACCTGAGAATGTCATTGGTGTTTGCTGCAGCATTCTAGTGTGATTCGTTTACGAGATACCGTATTGTGGAAGGTTTCCATATCGACACTTGTTTATACCATTCAGTATGCGTAGCTGTGAGGTGCAATGTTGTTACGTATGTTTGCTGTAAGCATGGGTGTTTCCCGAGTGCACTGCGACTTGCTACAGTGTTTTACAGCTCAAGCAGTACATCATGAGTGTACAATGGAATTTATCAACACAATAAAACCTGACATGCTCATGACGTATGGAGAGGTAGGAAGAATGAAGTTTGTTCTTTTTCGGCGTTATGCTGTAAGATATTCCAATGGACATCAACCATCTCGGCAATTATCTGTTGACTTCTTCAACCTGTTACACGAATGTGATTGTGTAACACCTAGGTAACGTAACAGTAAGAAACGAGTGACGACAAAAAAAGGGGAAATTACTGTTGTTTGCTACTGTTACACTTGATCCACACGTTATTTCTCGCGCAACCGCACGAGGAAGCGGCAAGAGGGAGACAAGTGTCCCACGCATTCTCCATCGATATATGGGGTAACTATCATTAAACTTTCAAAACGCTGTAGATATAACACTACTGGTCAGAATGACGTCAAATTGCAACGGAATATTATCGGGGAAGAGGAAAAACCTGTGGCAGAATGAGAAAAAAAAGTGTGAAAATTTGTCAACAGATGTACGTGTCAGAATACGTAAATGAAAACACCTGCCAAGCGCACGACCTATTGAAGTTGGTATAAACACGCCGGGTACGCGGCTTTTCCCCCTTTCGCGTCTGCGACGTTCACCACGACTGTCTCTATGCAGGATCGCACTCTGCTTGTAGAGCTGTACTACAGGAATGATGACTGCACATTCGGTCTGCAGGAGTTCCGGACACTGGAGGGTTTGTAAAAAGGCGTTGGTTCGATGACTGCCGTGGTGCTGGAGGAAATGATTCGGAAATTCGAAAAGACGGGTTCATTTTGTGTGCAACCTAGTAGAGGGAGGAAACGAACTGATTCGTTGTCAGTGGAAGCAGTGGCCAAAGCAATGCAGTAGATGACGAGTGGTGGTGTTCAAACGTGTAGTGCACGGAGAATTGCCCCACGTGAGCACGGTGCATAAAGATCTACGAAACATCCTTCTTTGTGAAACTTCCTGGCAGATTAAAACTGTGTGCCGGACCGAGACTCGAACTCGGGACCTTTGCCTTCCGCGGGCAAGTGCTCTACCGACTGAGCTACCCAAGCACGACTCACGCCTCGTCCTCACAGCTTTACTTCTGCCAGTACCTCGTCTGAGCTACCCAAGCACGAATCACGCCACCTCCTCACAGCTTTACTTCTGCCATACCTCTTAGGAGACGAGTTACTGGCAGAAGTAAAGTTGTGAGGACGGGGCGTGAGTCGTGCTTGGGTAGCTCAGTCGGGAGAGCACTTGCCCGCGAAAGGCAAAGGTCTCGTGTTCGAGTCTCGGTCCGGCATACAGTTTTAATGTGCCAGGAAGTTTCATATCAGCGCACACTCTGCTGCAGAGTGAACATCTCATTCTGGAATCCTTCTTTGTATCCATTCAAAATTACCCATGCGCAAGAGCTGCTTCCTGTTGACCTGCTAGCAAGAGAGACCTTTGCTTTATAATTTCTTGCTCGCATGGAAGTGGACAATTATTGGCCGTGGAAGATTTTCTGAACAGACGAAGCCCACTTCCATCTGACAGGATATGTGAATACACAGAATTGTCGATTATGAGCAACGGAAAATCCACACGCAAATCATCCAGTACCACTTCATCCTGAAAAGCTCACTGTGTGGTGCGGGTTTATGGCAACATGTATTGTAAGGCCATATTTTTTCGAAGAGGTAGGTGCTTCCGGTCCTGTTACCTGTACCGTCACTGGCAAGCGCTATGAGTGTCTTTTGAGTATCCACGACTTTCCAGCTCTCCAACACCGTAGATGTGCAGAGGGGATCATTTTCATACAAGATGGCGCACCTCCGCACATAGCAAATCCAGTGAAGCAGCTGCTGAAGCGCCATTTTGGAAATGCTAGAATTATCAGCCGCCATTTCCCTACAGCTTCTCCGTACCGTTCGCCTGATCTTAATCT
Organism: Schistocerca americana; assembly: GCF_021461395.2. Lineage (NCBI taxonomy): Eukaryota > Metazoa > Arthropoda > Insecta > Orthoptera > Acrididae > Schistocerca > Schistocerca americana. The sequence continues at coordinate 542,749,976 of NC_060123.1, forward strand.
GTGTGACTTCTGGCTGTGGAGCTGTCTCAAAGATGTTGTGTTCAGTGTTCCGATTGCAGACTTAGCTGCATTGAAGGCACGCATTGCCCAACACATTCTGAACGTGACCCCGGAAACACTTCTATCAGTTGTGGAACATGCTGTTCCTGGATTTATACTTGTTGTTGAAAATGGTGGAGAGCATATTGAACAAGTTTGGTTCCAGTCACACGGAAATTAATTATCTGACTTGATTTTGACTGATGCTTTTTGCGCGCTTTTTGGTCTCAGGACAATTAAAAACCGGTGTAACTGACGCATCAGTTACATGGTCTCAAGAAAATTAAAAACCGATTCCATTGATGCCATTTATGCGGTTTTTGGCCTCAGGGCAATTAAAAATCGATTTTTCCGATCCCATGCGATGCAACCATGCCGTGGTGGATGGGCTTACACTAAGAGTATCATACCTGCAAACCCATGCACAGTGAGTAGTACAGGTATTGTATGATTCATTTGTCATTTGTAGTCGACCACTATTAAATTATTATGCTTACAGCGCCATCTCTTGCTATATTTTGTAACTATTTATTTTTCATCTCCCACACGCCCCCCCCCCCCCCCCCCCCTCTCCGAAAACTTGCCGTGGCAATTTGCCGTCATCCTCACCGGTGGCGTTATGTCTACAGTGGTTTGAAAGTTTACCTTCACTTATAATCACCCTGTATGTTCCATACCTATTATAAGTCCAGATGCATCATGTTTAGTGCTAAACAGCCGAAACATGCGTTGTTTTTCTGATGATAATGCACATTGGCTTCCTCTGGTTGAACGTCAGGGTTCACAGAGTGCCAACATGTGGTGTGGGATAGTGAACCATCAACTTATAGACCCGTTTTTCGTAGACGGATCACTGAATGGACACAAGTATTGCCGCAGCCTCCTAACAGACCGTCATCCACTGATGCTAGAGGAGGTTCCTCTGCAGTTTAGAATGAACCTGTGGTACTGACATTATGTCTGGCAGTCCATAGTGCACGAAGTACTGCAGCATGTCTTCACTAATCGTATCCAAATAGTTGTATTAGTCGCAGAGGACGCTTACATTGCCCGGCTTGTTGCCCGCATTTGACACCTCTCGACTTTTTTCTGTGGGGAAAGCTGAAGGACACTTCCTTGAAGGACGGTTCAAATGGCTCTAAGCACTATGGGACTTAACATCTGAGGTCATCAGTCCCCTAGACTTAGAACTACTTATACGTAACTTAACCTAAAGACATCACAAACATCTATGCCCGAGGCAGGATTCGAATCTGCGACCGCAGCAGCAGCGCGGTTCCGGACCGAAGCGCCTAGAACCGCTCGGCCACAGCGGTCGGCCTTCTAGGACGTACCAACTACACCAGATGATGTGCAACGAAGTACTACCAAAACCTGCTCGGACATCTCCGCTGAAATGCTGGCAAGTGCGCAGCAGTCGTTCCGTGTGGACATGGAAGCGTGTCGATGTTGGTTTCGAACTCAAGCTATGACAGTTAGCTCTTTTTTGGTCATAATTGACACACATAGTTTACGCACTTGAGTTATTCCTTAGCGTGTGCTACGAGAGGAATTGCTGGTCAGTGTGGGAAGTTTTCAAAATACGTTACCTTGTACGACTCGTATTAGAATCCTGCAACAGACAACGCCGACATTCTAATTCACCCTGCGTTTAATTTGTTAATTTCAATAGGCCTAGTTCCATTCCAAATAGTGTATATTTTCACAAAATATACACTTTGTAGGATAGTTGCAATCTGTTGACTGACTAACAGTACGAGCCCCTGACTATGAATCCATTGCGTGAAAAGGGAACATCACTTCCCATATCTGTAATATTTACGGCGCTAATTTCAGGTCATTCACCCTGTACATGCTAAGACTAACACTAAAATACATTTGCTAAATGAAAATTATTTTGTCTAAATAATAGTTTCGGCCTTATAGAGTGTTACAATATCTACGTTGCGTGAAGCAGAGAGGTCTGGGTATAGATAGGAAAGTAAAAATAAAATTTCTGAGAGATGCTATAATGAAACAATGTCACGTTCGCAGAAAGAAGCTCGTTTATTTCAGCCAGAAAAAAATTGCAGCTGTATATTATAAAGCATTGAAAATATGACAGTTAGGCCTGCCAGTTGACATGTTGTCTACCGCGACTAGAAAATCAGTTGCGAAAATGTTCTTCCTGTTACACTGCAGTAGTGTCTGTGATCCAAGAGCGGAGTTCTCCAACGTTGGTGAATACGGCGCCATGGTCCTCGCATGTGGGTCCTCCCCAGGAGACGATGGCCACCTGTGCGGAACCACTGACGAGTGGACCTCCGGAGTCTCCGTTAAACACAGACAGGCCCTTATCGTCAGTGCACACCATACGCTTCGTTACTGTGTTGACACCAATGAAGTTATCCTGGCAAGTAGAGCGATCAACGATATTAATGTCCACCTTCATCAACACTGTTGGGAAGATGCCACCGGAGGCTATCTGACCCCAACCCGTCACAGTAACGGCGAGGCCTCTCGGAGGGTCATAGACAGCTTCTGGAAGGCCCATGGGCTGCACTTCTGAGCCCAGTGGGAATGACTCACTAGGATGTGAAAGTAGACATCACACATTAGTCGACTTAAGTCGTTTCACATCAAGAATACGGGTGTAGTCACTTTTAACGCAACTTCACGATAATTCACTACTGGTTTGAAGCTCCATAGTCATAATCATTAGTTGGCGAGACTAGTACGTGAACCACTTGGAAACCTGTTACTCTAAAATCTTTGCTGTGCTGCATGTGTATGAAACAATATCGCACACACAGCAGAGATGAACTCGAAGGTTCGGAGGCAACGTGGACATTCTAGGACAGAGTAATGAAAACTCGGAAAGCCTAGTGAATTAAATGTATGGTATAAGTGGACCACAATTTGGGTTAAGGCAAATAAGCCAAAGCTGCAAGGCATGAAACGTAGGAGAATTTTAAAAGGTGGGTTACTTAACATCAGTTTGGGGAAATAATTTATTAAAATAAAGAATCCTCCTCTACAGGAAGGACAACGGAAAAAGTACAACAATAGTATGTAAGTAAGTTGGAGGAACTTTCTCTTCAGTAGTAGGGCTATAGTGCCCAGATATTGACATTGAATGAAACACTAAACTGTGGTGTCACCGCCAGACACCACACTTGCTAGGCGGCAGTTTTAAATTGGCCGCGGTCCATTAGTACATGTCGGACCAGCGTGTCGCCACTGTGTGATCGCAGACCGAGCGCCACCATAAGGCAGGTCTCGAGATACGGACTAGCACTCGCCCCAGTTGTATGGTCGACTTTGCTAGCGACTACATGGACGAAGCATTGCTCATTTGCAGAGCAGATAGTTAGAATAGCCTTCAGCTAAGTCAATGGCTACGACCTAGCAAGGCGCCATTAGTAACATTGCATGTATCTAAAGAGTCTCACTTGTATCGCCACAATCACCAGATGTACCAAAAGGATGGATTAAAGTTAAGTATTCCAGAAGCTACGTACTTCTCTTTATAGCATTCATTACGTATCCTGTTTCAGACTTCACGCCATCCTGCTTTAGCTTAGCGCGTGCCTTTCGGCTTCCTCTCATTGTGTCTAGGCTGTCTTGTCTAGACACAACATTTTTGGCGACGAGTCAACGGAAAGGGTCTTGTTCTTTCTACTTGCTTACATTTACTTGTGTCATGGCTTCGCCAGATGTACTGTCCGAATTTTATCGCTTGCAGAATCAGCAGACGCAGGCGTTATTGGGTGCCCTTAGACAGCTCGTCCAGGGTCAACGTGCACTGCAAAACGATGCGGCCGCTGCCGCTTCATCGCTACCGCAGCCACAACATGCAGTAGCACCCCCATTTCGTCACTATGAACCAGCTAAGGAAACATGGACGGAGTGGTCACGCCAGTTTGGATTTCATCTCGCCGCCTACAGAATTCAAGGTAACGAGCGCCAGCCTCACTTATTCTCGTGTGTAGGGGTGCGAACGTACCGTGTGATAGTGAAATTGTTTCCCCGACACAACGTAGCAACTCTGTCCTACGAAGAAATTTTCTCGGCGTTAGATGCCTATTTCAAGGAAACAATTAATATAGTTGCAAAGAGGTATACTTTCTTTCGTACGAAACGTACGGCCGGTCAGACTAATAGGGAGTAGGTTGCAACATTGCAAGGCCTTACAAGGGATTGTGCTTTTGAGTGTGAATGTGGACTCCCTTATTCAGATACAATGGTACGTGATGCAATAGCACAGAACGTTTCTGATGTTCGCATACGGGAACAGATTTTGAAACTAGTTAATCCCTCCCTTCAACAAGTGATAGACATATTAGATAGACAAGACACACTTGACTTTGCTCAGGAATCATTTGCAACTTCGCCAGCTGTGTGTCACGTTAACCGGCCCGCCGGGCGAGCTGCACGGAACTGTAAACAGCCTTCGCGCTCGTCCGCGCAGCTGCCGCCTAGCTCTCCACGCGTACCGCGCAAGCATACAAATGCAGTGAAATCATGCCCCCGGTGTGCAACTAGACATTCGCGTGACTATTGCCCGTCACGCCAAACTATTTGCTTTTTCTGTAATAAGAAAGGACATGTTCAAAGTGTTTGCCAGAAAAAGCTCAGTTCAGACACTCTTAATCGTTCCAGGCCCTTTGCTTCGCGCCGGAATCGAACCAAGAATACTCAGGCTCGTGAACCTTCGCCCATGGACATTCATGTAGTTAATTCCACTTCGTCCAGTGCCACTGTCTCTAACAGTGACTGTGTTCGTCCCCCACAAAGTGTGCGTCGACGTCGCCGGAAATCACGTCAATTAGCAAGTGATGCTGTACCTGTATCAGTTCAAATTGCACGAGACAGTCGCTCTTGTCGTCAGCAGGACAATAAACTTTTTGTAGACTTGGACTTTGACGGCAAAGTGATCCCATTCCAGCTCGATACCGGAGCTGCAGTTTCATTGATCAATCACGACACGTACAAACAACTGGGCAAACCTCCATTGCGTGCCGCAAATGTTAAGTTAAATAGTTATTCAGGTCAGAATATCCCTGTGTTAGGACAGTGCACTCTTCTTGCAAGATACAAGGGACAAACAAAACTTGTGTCATTTTACATTCTTCGTTCTTCTACTGCAGTGAACTTGTTTGGTTTAGATTTATTTCAGTTGTTTAACTTGTCTATAGTCAATCAGGTCCTATGAGTGAATCAGACTGTGCCTTCAGAGAGTGTTTCTCGTCTGTGTGAACAATTTGCAGACGTTTTTGCACCGGGCTTAGGTTGCGCTCAGAACTATGAAGCACATTTGGAACTGAAAGTAAACGCGCAACCGAAATTTTTCAGAGCGCGCAATGTTCCCCACGCATTGCGTAATGAGGTCGCAAGAACATTACACGATTTAGAATCACAAGGTGTGAGTGAATGTGCGCAATGGCTTTTCGATTTCAGCTCCGCTTCATCGCTTACGCCGTACAGGTGTTCCGTTCGTCTGGACGACGGACTGCGACCGCGCATTTCGCCAGTTGAAATCGGCGTTGCTTTCAAATACTTGCCTTATGTCATTCGATCCCCAGAAACCCCTTTTGTTGATGGTAGATGCATCGGATTTCGGGATCGGTGCTGTGCTTGCGCACAGAGATGGGTCGCATGATCGCCCTATTGCCTTTGCGTCAAAATTCCTCTCGTCTGCGCAAAGAAATTATTCACAGATAGAGAAAGAAGCTTTGGCTCTCGTGTTTGGTGTTACTAAGTTCCATGATTTCTTGTATGGTCGTCACTTTACCATCATCACAGACCACAAACCTTTGACGTCGCTTTTTCATCCGAACAAGCCTGTACCTCCGCGTACAGTGCAGAAATTCATTCGCTGGTCTATTTGCCTCTCGCAGTTCCGCTACGATATCTTGTATCGGTCCACTGCTAAGCACGGAAACGCCGATGTGTTGTCCCGTTTGCCTGTTGCTGAGGATAGAGCCTTCGATTCTTCTGAACTTGCTTACATGTTCATTGATTCGGAAACCGATGAAGTGGTCGAATCGTTTCCGATGGATTTTCGTCGTGTAGCTACAGCCACAGCTGCTGACCCGGTCCTTGCTACCGTTTTGCGTTTTGTTGCTACGTAATCGCCCTTGTCAAAGTCTCAGATCGAGGATCCGTTGGTTCGCCGATTTTTTGCTCACAAGGAGAGACTTTTTGTTCGACGTGGTGTTTTGTTGTTGCGTTCTGATAATGATCAGTCCAGAATCGTGGTCCCACGTTCGTTACAGTCCTCTGTTTTACGGCTTCTTCACCAAGGACATTGGGGTATAGTGCGAACGAAACAACTTGATCGTCAGCACTGTACTTGGTTCGGATTCGATGGAGCGATTACGAATATGTGCTCTTCTTGCATGGCGTGTGCCGAACAACATTCCGCACTGCCACGGAAAGTCTTTGCATGGCCTAAAGCCACTTCCCCTTGGCAACGCTTGCACATCGATTTTGCTGGTCCATTCTGGAATGCTCGATGGTTGGTTCTGGTAGATGCCTTCAGTAATTTTCCTTTTGTTGTCCGGATGTCTTCCACGACGTCCTCTGCCACCATCCACGCGTTGTCTGCTATCTTTTGCATTGAAGGTCTTCCACACACTATTGTTTCCGACAATGGCCCACAATTCATGTCTGCAGAATTTCAGTGATTCTGCCAGGCCAATGGTATTCAACATCTGACATCCGCGCCGTTTTCGCCACAGTCAAACGGAGCCGCTGAACGATTGGTCCGGACTTTCAGGTCACAGATGTTGACGTTGAAAGAGTCGCATTCTCGGGAGGACGCGTTGTTGCTCTTTTTGTCATCGTATCGCTCTCAGCCCCGAGATGGTCGCTCGCCGGCTGAGTTGCTCCACGGTCGTCCTCATCGAACCTTGATGTCTTTGCTGCACCCGCCGCAACAGGTTCCTGTGCAGCGGCAGACTTCTGCTTTTGCTCCAGGCGACGTTGTATTCTATCGCAACTATCGAGGTTCACGGCGTTGGCTCTCAGGGCGCATTCTTCGCTGCCTCGGCCGCGCGATGTATTTGGTTTGGGGGCCTCTGGTGAGGTGCGTCGACATCTCAATCAGCTGCGCCTCTGTCGTCGCACGGGTTCTGCCGCTCCCCGTCTGCGTTCAGCGACGGTGCCGTCCGGTCAGCGCCCTGGGGACACATCTACTGGCTCGCCTCATCCCCAGGTGTTACCGACGATGCCTTCCATTTTGCCCCATGGCGACGCGCCGCTGCCTCCGCCGCCGCCGCCGCATGTTCTCCCGACGGCGCCGCCCGAAGTGGACGCCTCGCTGCAGCCGCCAAGCGCCTCCCTGGGTCACGCGCCGCCGATCGCTTCCCGTGACCAGCTGTCCTCCGCCATGGAACTCTTGCCCGCTCCGGACCACATGGCGTCTTCGCGCGTCGGGTACCCCGACGCAATGGAGGTCGACCCTTCGGCCCCTCCTGGCTCTTTACGGGCGCGTACACCGCATGTTAACGTGCACCCTGGACTAGGTTTTCAGGCGTTTCCTAGCTCCCCTCGGACCGAATGGCCGGGTGCGGGTGGCACAGCCTCGCCTGTTGTTAGGCTCCCCACCTCATCGCATACGTCAACATGGGGTCCTCACCACGGCGGGCGGAAGCCTTATCACACGACCGTTTGCCGATTTGCGGGGGAGGAATGTGGTGTCACCGCCAGACACCACACTTGCTAGGTGGTAGTTTTAAATCGGCCGCGGTCCATTAGTACATGTCGGACCCGCGTGTCGCCACTGTGTGATCGCAGACCGAGCGCCACCAAAAGGCAGGTCTCGAGATACGGACTAGCACTCGCCCCAGTTTTACGGACGACTTTGCTAGCGACTACATGGACGAAGCATTGCTCATTTGCAGAGCAGATAGTTAGAATAGCCTTCAGCTAAGTCAATGGCTACGACCTAGCAAGGCGCCATTAGTAACATTGCATGTATCTAAAGAGTCTCACTTGTATCGCCGCCACAATCTCCAGATGTACCAAAAGGATGGATTAAAGTTAAGTATTCCAGAAGCTACGTACTTTTCTTTATAGCATTCATTACGTATCCTGTTCCAGACCTCACGCCATCCTGCTTTAGTTTAGCGCGTGCCTTTCGGCTTCCTCTCATTGTGTCTAGGCTGTCTTGTCTAGACACAACACTAAACAATCAAGCTCAAAGCACAACGTTGTTTGGAAAAGAGGTTAATCATAACATAATCAGAGAAAACAAAACGAACATAATCTGAAACACAGAACTCTTGTAGAAGACTGCGTGATAATAAATTAAAATCTAAATTACGAAATGACGAGATACTAAAAGGTCAAGTTATGTAAATTATGTACGGACTTCTTATCAGAAGAAAGGGCAGATTGCTGATGCAAAATTTAAATTTTCTTCTGGAAGGAGCACTGGGAGTGAGAAACTTAATGAACAGAAGTATGTTAACGAGTGATATGTGTGGATTTGGTATAATAGTAATGGGTGTTTCAAAAAGAGCACCGGTTTAGGAGAGACCGTTATTTTCATTTATTGGTCTGAGCAACGTTGTTTTTGCGTGTTTTTATGGAAAGTTATTATACGGAATAGCCAATGTTGATTGTGAAAAGTCACAACAGGAATGCCGATAGTTTCATGGAAACTGCGTGGAAACACTGTATCACTCTTGGATACAACAGTGCACCAAATTAATCACCTGTTCGTGGATTGGTCAAGGAATTTGAATTAACCACTTAAACAGAAGACGTCAAAAGCCCTGGACGCCTTCGAAGTGTCCAGAAAGAGGCAAATATTGCTGTACTTGATTCTGTAACTGTGAGTGAAGGAAAATCGCGTCGCCATCTGGCTCAAGAAAATGTGCATATGTCCAGCAACAATTCATAGAATCTTAACAAAAGATTTGCATTTAACACCCGTACAGAGTTCAGTTAACGCAGAAACATAAACAGCGGATCATGGAGATGATCGGCAGATTGTGCATTGGGTCCTGGGAGAGGAACGGGAGAGCCATGGTTACACAAACCGCATCATCTTCTTAGATGAAGCTCATTTCCATTTAAACAACTATGGGAAGAGCCTAACTGTCGAATATGCGGATCAGAGAACCCAAGAGTCATTAAGAGAGAGGCATACTCCTCCAGCAAGTTGGTTTGATGTGGAATTTCGAGTGGGAGCTCAATCTGTCCTTAGTTTCTTGAAGATGAACAAGGGAGTGGTGTCGTGTTCGCTATGGTGTGTTTTATTTGCTTCTTTCGATTTATAACATCTTCAAATATGGCATTCTTTTTGCGACACCCTTTATGTGAAGGTAGAAGGATTGGCACGTAATAAGAAGGGTCGGTGGATGGCATTAAATGATTCGAAATGACTGATGGACTTCCATTTTTTCTACACATTCATGCAGAAGGAGACGAATATTTAATTTAGAGATTCGTTGGTTCTAAAAAGATTTCAGACAGACAGATGCGGGCGTAGACTACATCGGTCATTACAGAATGTATAGATGGCGAGAGCATAAGATCTGAAATATGAAATAGGCTGCCCAAGGTACTACCAAAGATATCTCAGAAATCGATACGGAAATAACCAACAAACATGAAAATAAAATGTTGTGCAGTAGACCAGTCACCTGCGTCAAAAAGCAATGTAAGTCTGAAGCATATTAAAGCACGTTTTCCGCGTATGTTAATAGATTATTCGGATGATACTTGGGAATGACGGAATTCTGAAGCTATACGGGACATTAAAAATAAAATCAGAATAATCATATCAACAATTTGCGCAAAAAATCGGAATAAGCATATGAACAGTTTGCGACTTTCTCGAGACCAAATCATCTTTTACGAACTTTAAAAAATGCTTCTTCAGTTGAGAACAGGGCATACAATGAAAATACCAAAACAAAATAAAACGTTCGTTTTTTCCCGGATGAGTTCATGCGGTTACAAAGAATACGTGTGTCGATAATCAGTCGACAGGAACAGTTTCACAGAGACACAATCTCAGATGCGAAGTATCCTTGAAATGGGATGTATGAAACAAACTGCGTGGATATCAACATATATGTCAAACAGTAACAGGAACAATAGAAGCGAGACTAATAAAGGATCACTTCTGAAGTCCACAAGACGATACAATGCCCTAATATTTTAATGGTTCCCTATGAAAAAATGGAAGACAAACGGAGAAATACAGGTCTGGAGGAACGCCTCATGCGTAGTCTAAATCCTCAAATTATTAATATGGAGTGAAGTAAAGCAAGAATTCGTGGAGAACAGATGATAACAGATTAAGTAAATGATGTACGAGAATGTGAGGGGACCACGTACCAAGTTAATCAATGATTGAAGGTGGGACAAGCAACCTAGAACAACAGAAAAAGATTTCTCTTGTATTTTTCTTTTCGTGCTCAGTTGCTCATTTCTGGCTGTAATTGCCGCAGGTGTCCGACCTAAGATTTGACTACAATAATATACTTGACAACCTGTGTACTGTGAGACGAACGTCAAGTAGAACATCGAGAACAATTTGTAATGGTCACTGTCACTAATACAGAGATTCATTATATGCCACTGAGAATGGGGTTTACACAGGAATACGGGTTATGCTAATAACCATTTTAAGTGCTACTCATCGTGTTAGCAGCTATCCTTCAAAGAGTTTCGCAAGTACAGCGACCAAAATATTTCTTTTGTGGCTGTGAGGTAACTACGTGATACGAACTGTTCCAGTACCTAGCGTAATTTGCCTACGACATGAACGGCAACGGCGAATCTTCTTTAGAACTCGATATTTAGAAACAAAAGCATTACTTAATTACTCGTAGTTAGCGTATGTCAAGATACGTGCATCATTAAGTGTTACTTAGTTATAAAAGAGGTTGTTTCTCGGGCGTGTAGATCACGAATGGGTTGTTATTATGATCTGTTCCAGTGCAACCGCCATCAAATTTTGTGACGTGTACTAGTAGCAAAGCAACCTTCTTCACATCGTCAAAATTAGGAGTATAGGTTCTTTCTACTTTTTTGTTATTAGTTCATTTTTAGGTTTATATAGACTAGCGTCGATCATTTCTTGGGAAGTTGCTTAATGGAATACAAAAGACCGACCTCACCTGCACCACTGCAATGTCATAGTCGGCAGCTGGGCTATATTACAGTCTGTTCTTGATAGCCTGTGCAACATCGAGCACAGTCCGGCCACTGTTTCTGTACGAGGAGCCGGCACGCACGGTCAACAGAGATGCCGAGATGCCGTCGATGCAGTGTGCAACCGTCAGCGCCCAGTTGGAGCTAATGATGGAAGCTCCGCACCTGTGGGACCCTCCAAATAGGAGAGACAGCTGTCAGGGATACTCCTTTATGGCGGTTTCGGTACCCCCGATTATACGGCCCTGTCTCCTGGACCACAGCCTGGGAGAATTCGAAGCCGCGCAACCTGCAGCCAGCGGGCAAAACAAAACGGCTGCAAATCGCATAATGTCAGCAGCACTGTATCACAAACGTTGTGTGCCAGCATCTATTTATACAGTTTCCGCTGTGAGGTAATTACGTCATACGAAGTGTTCCAGTACCTAGCGTAGACGCTTTAATCTCTCGAGTTACTTCAAAAAATGGTTCAAATGGCTCTGAGCACTATGGAACTTAACATCTGAGGTCATCAGTCCCCTAGAACTTAGAAGTACTTAAGCCTAACTAACCTAAGGACATCTCACACACCCATGCCAGAGGCAGGATTTGAACCTGCAACCGTAGCGGTCGCGCGGTTCCAGACTGTAGCGCCTAGAATCGCTCGGCCACCCCGGCCGGAGAGTTACTTCACAATTGGTGTATGTACTACGTCAGTAACCTCTGAGTTATTCCTCAAGGACACATCTGACGCAAGCAACGGCTTCAAATGATTGAGATGATGAAGCAAGGCGAGCGGGAATCATGGAATGGGCGTCAGAGACATTATCAAGTAATCACGAGAGACTACATCAGATAATGTCATTTTCTGCAATTAAGAGAAAGATAAGCAACCTTCTGCTGTTGTTTACTTTCAAGAAAGGCTTTGGCAGCCGACGTATTTGTGCAATAAATCTTTCAAAATGGTTCAAATGGCTCTGAGCACTATGGGACTTAACATCTATGGTCATCAGTCCCCTAGAGCTTAGAACTACTTAAACCTAACTAACCTAAGGACAGCACACAACACCCAGCCATCACGAGGCAGAGAAAATCCCTGACCCCGCCGGGAATCGAACCCGGGAACCCGGGCGTAGGAAGCGAGAACGCTACCGCACGACCACGAGATGCGGGAAATAAATCTTTAATTGTATAAAGAGAGGCTACTGAAGATGTAAGGCTGTATCGGATACATGGGGACGACAAAAATAATTACAAATTCAACGGTAATACGTAACACCCAAAAAAATCTCTCTGACAACGAATATTCCTAGAAGACAGTTTCTATAATTTGAATAAAATCATTCTAGTTGTTACGTCGCATAATTCTTTTTGTTTTGCAGAAATTTCAGTCTTTCTTTGGTTTGATTCTGTCCGCGAAAAATTCCTCTCCTGTGGCGACCTCTCCATCTCAGAGGAGCACTTTCAATCTGCACCCTCAATTATTTGCTGGATGTGTTCTAGTGTCTTCCTCCATGTACAATATTTACTCTCTACAGCTCCCTCTATTACCACAGAAGTTGTTTCCTTACGTCGTAACTGATGTATTAATATCCTGTCCCTTCTTCTTGTTAGTGTTTACCACATATTCCTTTTTCTCTCTTATTCTGTGCAGGACCTCCTTATTCCTTACGTACGTTCGTCTGTAGTGCCACATCTCAAATGCTTAGATTCTCGCCTCTTCCGGTTTTTTTCACAGTCCATATTTCACAATCATACAATTCTGTGCACCAAACGTACTTTCTTAGAAATGTATTCCTCAAAATAAGGCCTATTTGGACAGAAATGCCTTCTTTGCCAGTGCTAGTCAGTTTTTGATGTCCTCCTTGCTCCGCCCGTCATTGGTTATTTTGATTCCTAAGTTGTTAACTTCATCCAACCGACGGTAAGATTCTCACTGTTCTCATTTCTGCCAGTTCTAATTACTTTCGTCTTTCTTCCCTTTACTATCAGTCCATATTCTGCACTCATTAGACTGTTCACTCCATTCAGCAGATCACGTAATTCTTCTTCACTTTCATTGAGAATAGCGATGTCATCAGAGAATCATATGATTCATATCATTTTATCGTGAATTTTCATTCCACTCCTGACCTTTTCTTTTAGTTCTCTCATTGCTTCTTCCATGTGTAGACCGAACAGTAGGGGCGAAAGTTACATCTCTGTCTTACACCGTTTTTATGTGAGCACATCTTTCTTGGTCTCTCACTTTTATTACTCCCTCGTGGTTCTTGTACATGTTGTAATTACCCGCTGCTTCCTGTAGTTTAGCCTATTTTCTGCAGAATTTCGAACGTCTTGCACCATCTGATATCGTCGAACGCATTTTTCAGGTCGACAAATCCAATGATCACGATACACTAAACGCTAGACTATACCACCGAAGTTTCAACAGTTGTTACAGACTTTCCATTCAATTGGAGTCGCGAACGACGGTGATTGAGTTTAGACTTGGTCTGCGCACCTACGTCACCTAGTCTCCGACAGCCTCAGCGCCTTGCTCAGCCAGTACGAGCGAGTTATTCAGTGAATATTTACTCCACTAATCGCTCGTTGCCATCGCTGGTGGTTTGGGTAAGCGACAATTTCCACACGAGCAAGCAAGAGACATGATTTGAGTATACACGCTTCCTTGAAGTGCAAAGCACGTCTGTGCTTGTAACAAAATTTTCCCATGGAACCGGCAACAAGTCAATTTCCATCCGTGCCTCAACATGCGTGAACCGCCATCGTTAGTGAAACGGGCTATAGCTGCTAAATTCTGAGAATGGTCTTACCAATATACCGTCTTATTTCCGTAGTCACGTCACTACCGACGTCACATTCTGGGACGCCAATTATCAGTTCGACGCAAAAATACCTAGAAAGGGTTGTACGAAAGAGTTTTGTCTGTGCTAATCTGACAAGTGACTAGCAGGCAGTTCGTATCCAGCGGTACTGTTTTACTGCGGCTAGGTATTCATGGCGCACAACAATTTTCTTGTGGCCACTTGCTGATACTGCTGAATCGGGGTCATGTGTGGAGCTGCTGGCTGAGGAAAGCACGTGGCCCATTGGACTTTGATCGCTGGCAAACAGCCCTTCAGTAACGTGCATGCATGTACGAAGACTATTGCATCGTACGTCTTCAAAATTACAGGCACTGTTATATCGTATTACCTGCAGACACCATACAAGCAACTTTCAATTAAAATGTTTCCCTGTACGGGAATGTACACAATGGATGTACGAGTGCAAGTTGCGGACACATGGATGGCGATATAAGGAAGTTTAGGTCTGGCTGTGAACAGTGGCGCATGCAATTGGACGCGGGGTGTCGTGTCCCCCCCCCCCCTTGCGGGGACAAACGGATTGACACACACCTCCCTCCCACCAGTCAGCTGCACGCTATTCATTCGGTTCTTTCATCATTCGACTCGACTGAATCGAGTTATCGAGTAGTTGTACTTTCTTATGTAGCGCACGCGCCCGCGTCATCATATTTTATACGTCTCCGGCTGGCACATAGATAGCTAACCCGTACTTATTGGAAAAGTCATGGCCATTCTAATGATCTCGATACGTTATTCCGTCTGGCACTTGTACGTGAAAAGTCGCGAATGTTCTATGCTTTTCTTGTACACAAAACTTTCGAAACGTAGCTTTATAAATATGGACTGTTCGCCGAATAGGAAGCTAGTTTACATTCAAAGCAGAAATATTACGACTGAAGAATAAGTAAGTAAAAGGTCCTAGTTGCAGCATGTGCAAGTGCGAAGATCAGTCGAGAGTGAGAGTGACAGTTGATTGTGAAGTATTAGTAATTCATAGTAATTTCTCAGTAAAAATATTACTGCGAGCCTCGTACCAATATTTTTATTAAAAACGTAACAATAATTTCTCGTAGCTAGCTGGTAATACGAGTTGGAAACTATTGATGCGTATGTCTCCGGTAATGGTGACTTCCGAGAAGATTTCTAAAAACGCGTTGTTGCTATATAGGCCCCGTAACGAATGCAATAGAAAGGAAGAGAAACGACAATAAATGTTCCAAACACAGAAATTACCAGATGACGTCACCATTGGAAACTCGCCCTTATATATAAGGTATATATTGGCTTGTCGCTTTGACAGCAGGTATTTGTTCAAAACACAAGCGTCTCACAGCTCCAAGGAAACCTCGAAAAGGTCATATCTTTCCTACATCCGATTACAACAAGAGGGGACGGGTTGAACACTGACAAGTGCACGATGTCACTTTGAAAAGTATCCATGGCTGATGAAGTTAAAAATGGACTTTTCTGCATTAACAGTAAATTTTTGTGAATAATAAAATGGTTGGAGGAAAGAAATCCATTATCGCCAAGAAACATGTGCCTGAACCACTAACAACGTCTGCCAAACTTACTGGTAAAAATGGTTCAGAAGGCTCTGAGCACTATGGGACTTAACATCTGAGGTCATCAGTCCCCTATAACTTTGAAGTACTTAAACCTAACTAACGTACAGTCTGATTTAAAGTAGTAGTCACTTGACGTCTGCGCTGCGAAGTTGCGGCGTTGTCACGTCAAGCACTGGCTGGAGGCAGCCGCGTCAGCGCATCGCTACCCCCGGCGATAGAAAACCGTTTGAAAGCCTGCATCTTCTACATAAAGTAAGTAAAAAATTTCAAACCCACGTATGATGTATATCTGTACAATGTCTCTCAATCTGTCAAATATATATTCTTAATTTTAATTACGACAAGAATTACGTTAATTTGTTTGAAACCATTTAAATTCTCAATTTCGCAAACAGCTTCTAAACTTATCACGTCATTACTGAAAAACTATTGGTGCCACAGCAAAATATTTTTTTCCATTCCTTACCAAAATAATGCACTCGGCAAGGAATCCTTAAAAGTTGTCGTAGTACATTACGTTTCCTGTATTTAAATATCTGAAAACAGTGTTTTTAAGCGACCCTATCAGTACTGAACTCGAAACAAGTTTGACGTTTAATATCTCTATCTTCTATAAATATTTTGTAAATATTTTGAGATTTAGGTACAGTATTGGTCTCAGTGATATCTACAAGCATATCAAATATCTTTTCTTAATTTTAATTGGGGCCGTTGTTACATTAACTATTGAAGTGTGAGAAATTTTTGCGTCCGGAAAAGTTTTCTTCTTTAGATTGCAAATCTCGGAAACTATTACACACATTGAATAACATCTTAGTGTATATACAAAAGAAAATAGAATTAAAATTCAGTCTAACTTGCCGTAAGGAGA
This sequence comes from Schistocerca americana, assembly GCF_021461395.2. NCBI lineage: Eukaryota > Metazoa > Arthropoda > Insecta > Orthoptera > Acrididae > Schistocerca > Schistocerca americana. The sequence goes on from NC_060123.1 coordinate 542,766,439, forward strand.
TGACCAGAGCTGGCCAAACAGTATTTCTTAGTCTCACGTCAAGAATAAGAATTGATCGAAATAAATGCACAAACACAATATTTAATGGCAGTAAGTACTCTACATACTAATCAGACAATGCGAAAACACCGCTTAAATCAGAGTTAGCGTCAGTGGAACTATCCGTGTCGCTGCTCGTATTGACAGATATAATCAAGTCTTCGACACTTTGTTGTAAGATACCTTCGTTGTTCCATGCGTCCTATATCACTCCTTTCACGTGACGCACTACCTCCTGCCAGTCTTTCGATGTCGCGATTTCAACTGTCTCTTTCCAAACTCGTTCCCCGTCGGTTAATGTGAATTTCTTATTTTCTGCAGCAATATGCCGTTTAACCTGAGCCCAAATCAGCTCTATTGCGTTGAAATGGCAATGGTAAGGAGGCAATCTGAGCACTTTATGCCCGTATTTTTTTGCTACTTCATCCACAATGTAAATCGGGTTCTTTGGCTTTTGTTGCGATACAAGTTCTAATAATTCTGCCCTTGTCAAATTACTGTCGGACTGTACCTTATGTTTCTGTACCCAGCTAACAATGTCGTTTATCCTCGTTGCCTTTGTGGGTGCTTTATCTTGTATTACAGAGTGATAAGGAGCATCATCCATAACGATGATAGAGTTTTTTGTTAAGTTCTGGAGCACACAGTCTTCAAACCAATTTCACAAAAGGATCGTGGTTCATCTCTTCGTGGTAGTTGAAGGTCTTATTTGAACTGAATAGCAGCAGACAATTTGGAACGAAACCTTTTGAATTTCCGACATGTGCTACAATTATCCTTTTTCCTCTGCCGTTCGGAGCTGCCATACTACCGCTGATGGTACCGTCTGTCCAGCCTTTTTTTTTTAAACTGTGGCCTGCGTTCACCCGCGTTTCATCAAGCCAAACGATGTCATCAAAATTTGTCCCCACTAAATCTCTAAGAAAGCGGCTTCGCCAGGCTGCAATATATTGGCGTTCCATTAGTAACTTTCTGCCAGAGATGGATTTATAGTGGAATCCTAATGTTTTCACGACTCGTAACAAAGACGATTTACTACCCTGAAACACGTCAGCCGCTGTGAGGGTAGCATGTAGTTTTTTGAGTGTTCGATACTCCTTCCTCGAATAAAATGCGTATATTTGACGACGAATGGCTTCTTCCTGAAAAGAGTCAAGTTTTGTGACCCTCTTTTCTAGTCGCCTCTTTTTCCCAGGTGTCTCCAGTTTAGATGATTCACTTGAGGCTTCTTTCGTGAATTTCTCCTTGCACATTCATATTACTGATCGTTCGCTAACTTGCAGAGCAGCTGCAGTCCGCTCCACCACCTTATCCAAAGAAACGAGAGGCCCTCCTGCATCCCCCTCTCTCTCAAAAGACTCCCTTACGGAACACACGTATTCACGCGCCTGACTGCGTATAACGACGCCATGTCCGCTACTTTTTGGAGGTTTCCGAGGAGTGTGCAGCCTCGGCCTCCCTCTCTTGCGACTGCTTTCATCAGACATCGTAAACACGCGAATCTGCAAGTCACTCAAATCTCTCTCACCCGCACGTCTACAACGGCTCGCTAAGGACTGGCTGGCACAATGCCTTAGTCAGCTCAGCAGAGCGAAGTGGCAACGCAGTGGCAGCCGACAGCGCCGGCTGCCATTGGTTTATTGGTGGCGGGAGCCCTGCAGGGCGTTGCCTGTCAAGTGACATCTGGTTTAAATAATAGTATAAGGACATCACACACATCTATGCCCGAGGCAGTATTCGAACCTGCGACCGTAGCAGTCGGGCGGTGCCGGACTAAAGCGCCTAGAACAGCTCGGCCACAGCGGCCGGTTTACTGGTAAGGATGGTGACCTTGAGAGCCCCTCTCAGCTCGAGTACCACGTACAAGCGTCAACAGATACAAAGTTGTTTTTGATGACACGAGACAACCGCAAACGTGAAGTCGTAAATCAATTGTCAAGACAGAGAAAGGAAAGCACTAGGGGAAACAGAGACTGTCTTGCACCTATAATAAAAAAAGTAACATTTCAGGGAAAGCAAAATGTTCCTCTGCGGGGGATAGCGATGTTGGGAGTGTATCAGACACTGGTATGAGACGTTCCTGGGTGGGGGGCTTTCACTGGGGGCCGAACCGTACAATAACCTTTTGTTCGGTGTGGTGTGGCGATGAAGTGGGTAGACTGCTGTGGCCTGTTGTGAGGTTGTGAACCACTGAAGGCTAAGACGACACGAAGCCTCTCCGTCGTTTCTAGGTCCCTGGGTTAATACACAATTCATAATAATGGAGGAAATCAAAGATTTTCTTTATTACAGCATAATCTTCGATGAGACTACGGGCATAGCGCACAACGCCCAACTGAGTTTAACTGCAAGATATGTTGATGGTGACTGAAAGTGACAAGACAGATTTTTGAGTTTCGTTGGCATCCATAAAGACAATGATTGTAGTGGAAACATTGACGATGAAACTCAAGAGAGTCAAAATGAAGAGAGTAGCTTTACTGGTGAAGTAATATGTACTACAATCCTAAGGAGAATGGTAAGCCTTTCTCTGTCACTGGAGAACTGTGTGGGTATAGACTGTGATGGCTGCTCAGTTAATATGTCACAATTGTAAGGAGCTGTGCCTACAATAAAGAAGAAAGCTATCAACGCGCAAGTAATACCGTGTCGAAGTCATCAGCTCAACCTCTCTGTCTCTCGCAGTTGCAAAGTTACAAGTGTGAAAACTCACTTGGTGCTACTGAAGTAGTATCGATCTTCACAGCGCTTAGCAAGCGGTTCGCAACACTGAAATCACCTAAAACACTGGATGCAGTCACATTGTCAAGCGCGATGGTTTGAGCGAAATGATGCTGTTATTCGATTTGCAGCTGATCTCGGATCGAACAACGGCTGCCAATGCCAATATTGTCATTCGAGCTCTCTCTCTAATTGTGAGTTTATTATCACTCTGTTTACACTGAGTGATATTCTGAGCATAATACCGGGTGATCAAAAAGTCAGTACAAATTTGAAAACTTAATAAACCACAGAATAATGTAGATAGAGAGGTAAAAATTGGCACACATGCTTGGAATAACATGGGGTTTTATTAGAACCCAAAAAACACCTCATATTGCTAGACGCGTGAAAGATCTCTTGCGCGCGTCGTTTGTGATGATCGTGTACTCAGCCGCCACTTTCGTCATGCTTGGCCTCTCAGGTCCCCAGAGCTCAGTCCGTGCGATTGTCGGCTTTGGGGTTACCTGAAGTTGCAAGTGTATCGTGATCGACGGACATCTCTAGGGATGCTGAAAGATAACATCCGACGCCAATGCCTCACCATAATTCCGGGCATGCTTTACAGTGCTGTTCACAACATTATTCCTCGACTACAGATATTGTTGAGGAATGATGGTGGACATATTGAGCTTTTCCTGTAAAGAACATCATCTTTGCTTTGTCTTACTTTGTTATGCTAATTATTGCAATTCTGATCAGATGAAGCGTCATCTGTTGAACATTTTTTGAGCGTTTGTATATTATTGGTTCTAATAAAACCCCATGTCATTCGAAGCACGTGTGTCAATTTGTACCTCTCTATCTACATTATTCCGTTATTTAATCAGTTTTCAAATTTATACTAACTTTTTGATCACTCGGTATATCCAGTCAACAAAATCTTACAAGACCGTAGCTTGCCGCGATGGCAAAAGCAAAACTAAATTCGACGCTCAAGGTGTACGACGCCATGAGAGCTAATGTTAATAGCCACTTTGCTCGTGTTGTTAAAGAGGCGAAGGTAGTTACGGAAGAGTTAGACGTGGAGACGAATGCTCCTTGTCTTACAGGCAGACAGACACAAGGAAAACTGCGATCATAATAATGGTGCTATGACATATCGGAAAAGAACTGCTTTTATTCCAGTACTGGACCATGTTACGACTTACATGAGTGAAGGTTTTGCGGAAGACAATATTTATCATTTAAAATTCGACATACTTTTGACCTCACAATTACTGAAACGTGACGGTAATGGTCTGGCACATAAATTGAAGCAGTGTTAAACTGAACTACCGTTCCTTGAAGAAGAATCACTCTTTGTGATTAAAAAGAGACTACTGGGAGTGATTCTTCAACATCAGCAAACGAGCATAAGCACCATTACTGATCGTGATTCTGTTATGCAGGCGTTGTATAATTGTCCTAGCTCTGACTATCCCACTTTCCACATACTGTACAAAGTAATTGCTTGTCTACCTGCATCTAATGCTACAGAAGAAAGAAGTTTTTCAACACTGCGGCGTACAAAGACATGGTTGAGGTCGACGATTAAGGAGAATCGACTTAATGGCCTAGCTCTGTTGAAAACTCACCCTGACATTGATTGTCCTTTTGACGATGTAATTAACCAATTTGCCAGGAAGAATAGGCGCATAGAATTCACCATTTAAGGAAGAAATCCAGAAAATGGCATTGTCTTGTATCAGCGTATAATCATTTTAAATAAAACTTTCTTAAGCTTTGCATGTGATTTGATTATTTTTTATTACATTTAAAGGTAGCTCAAGATATCCTTAGAGCCCCCTCCATCAGGTTTTTCTGTATCCGCCACTGGCTGTGAAGCGTGTTCGGATAGCCTAGTGCAATGGCGACCGCTTGCGATAAGTGGAAAATCCGGCTTTGATTTACTGTCACATTTTCACTGTCGTCCCAATATACAGCCGATTGTTATCCGTATTCGCAACTGAGAATAGATTTCATGTAGCAGATTTAATTTCCCTCGCCTAGAAATCAAAGTTCAATTTTTATGAGTGAATAATATGTAGTTACTTGAGTGGAAAATGTTTTGCGAGAGAATTAGCTTCCCAAATATCTGCACAATTATCTCTCAGAGTTGCAGGTATAAAATTAATTATTAGTTGAATTCTCAAATGTATAAAACCAAATGGTTAGAAGTTACATATTATAATCATATTCTGTTTGCCTCCCGATCTCAGAGTCAGCAGTTGGAATAAAATTCCTGTGGCTCTGCAGAGTTCCGGCTATTGTCGACTCTGACAATATTTAAAATAGTCAGAGGAGCAATGGTACGTCTTGGGGAAGCCGTCTTCCTTGCTATGACGTACTCTCTCTTTACCATGGGAATCAGTGTCCAAGTTGTGTATAAATTTCGATAAAGTCCAGACCTTAATCTCTTTAAATAGAGCATAAACGACTATGGTGCAGGCTCTGCTGGTTCCCAGGCCCCTACGAGTCACTACACACCAAATAATGTTTCGAACCACATACAAGGGAGAAGTTAAATAACCGAAGAAATGAACAAGCGTTTTCCATTCATGAGATTATATTTTCCCATAAATGGTCTTCACAGTTACATTTCAGTATATATTACCCTCTTGTACGAGATGAAATGTTACCTTAATTAATCCAATTACTTTCAGTATTAAAATGACAGCTTACAACAATGACATAATTACAGTTCCGCTGCGATTCTACTGTCTGTAATTTTAAATCGGAAGTAAGTAACTCCGTTTTACACGTAATGCTCCACATTATATGGTTCAAGTGGTTCAAATGGCTCTGAGCACTATGGGACTCAACTGCTGAGGTCATTAGTTCCCTAGAACTTAGAACTAGTTAAACCTAACTAACCTAAGGACATCACAAACATCCATGCCCGAGGCAGAATTCGAACCTGCGACCGTAGCGGTCTTGCGGTTCCAGACTGCAGCGCCTTTAACCGCACGGCCACTTCGGCCGGCTCCACATTATATCTACAGACTTTTTACATCATGAGTTAGAGGTAATCTGTCTGTCGCATCCGTAAGGATTGCTCGATTGGTTGGTTGGTTTTGGGGAAGGAGACCAGACAGCGTGGTCATCGGTCTCATCAGATTAGGGAAGGATGGGGAAGGAAGTCGGCCGTGCCCTTTGAGAGGAACCATACCGGCATTTGCCTGGAGTGATTTAGGGAAATCACGGAAAACCTAAATCAGGATGGCCGGACGCGGGATTGAACCGTCGTCCTCCCGAATGCGAGTCCAGTGTCTAACCACTGCGCCACCCCGCTCGGTTTTGCTCGATTATGGGCAAACAGTTGGGGTACTGGAGACTAGGTAACATGGAGAAGGTGATACCACGTAGACACTGCTCAAACGCCGCTGGCATGGCCATTCATATCGTGCAAAATGATCCTAACCGAACGGCATTTGCGATGCCAGCCAACGAGCTTACAAGAGCAGCCTGACTGTAATTTCCCGAATCTCTGCGTCATAATGACGCACGATATCGCGCAAAATGGCCTTAATCGAAAGGCGCCTGCTATGCCAGCCTACGACCCTACAAAAGCCTGACTGTAATATCCCAAATCCTTATTGCGCTCGAGCGAGGTGGCGCAGTGGCTAGCACACTGGACTCGTATTCGGGAAGACGACGGCTCAATCCCGCGTCCCGCCATCCTGATTCAGGCATTCCGGAACTTCCCTAAATCGCTTCAAGCAAATGCCGGGATGGTTACTTTGAAAGGGCACGGCCGACTTGCTTCTCCACGCCCCCCCCCCCTCCACCCCGCATAAGCCGATGAAGCGGATGACCTCGCTGTCTGGTCCCCTCCCCCAAACAACCCAGCCCTTAATGCAAGCAACCCATGACTTTATACTCGTACATAATGGCGCGCTATTATCGTAAATTCCTTCGGAATTGTGAGACCGAGTCTTCGTTAACACATTTTCGACCTCTTAATTTACCTTCGTAGATAAATTTGGTTGCTGGGGTTACTTTATTGGTGCTACTTGACTGTCGAAATCATTAAAATTAGTTTGTAAAGAGCTAATATCTGTTTGATAAGAGATGAATTGAGATGCGTGAATGCCATCCACCGACCGATAGTGCAACCGTATCGGCAGCATACTGACGAGAGATTCGTCTTCATGGACGACAATTCGCTTTGGGAGGGCCGGGGATTGCGGGGAGAGGACCTAACATGGAGATCATCGGTCCCATCGGATTAGGGAAGGATGGGGAAGGAAGTTGGCCGTACACTTTCAAAGAAACCATCCCGCATTTGCCTGGAGCGATGTAGGGAAAACGCGGGAAATCTAAATCAGCGTTTGTAGCGTCGTCCTCCCGAATTTGAGTCCAGTGTGCCAAGCACTACACCACCTACCTCGGTGTGAATTTAAAATCAGTTCCTATCAAACTACTTTCTCTCATTGTCGTTGGGAATATAACTTTAGGAACAAATCAATATTAGACATCAGTAACTAAATGTGTCCTCCGTCAGTCCATTCTTGGATGAAATGAGTATTAATATCTACATATGCAACGCCCGCAAAGTTATTTCCGCTAAATCATTTTAGTTGTGCATCTACTGGCCGAAATGAGTTTAAAACAATTGCTTTTGAAAGAGAGAGGAGGAGCAAGCTGAACCGTACGAGAACTGCTATGCCACGTCTTTTAGAAATTCAGGTGCCGAATCCAATACTCATTTAAATTTATGAACTTGGTCATTAGTCGAATTTTTGTTTGTATAGGCACTCGCACGTTAGGTCTGCAGTAACTTTATACTAAGTTGTATCGATATGAATGCAGATATTCAGTTTCTGTAACTCCAAATGATATTCTGCTAATTCTTATCAGATGTGTAGCGAAAATTTCTGAAACAACCCGGCAAGGCTGAACGCCCTAGACCCACTTTCCAGCGAGTGCTGCAAGGTAATCGTTCCCTGCTGTTTTGGGGTGGCATTATGTGGGGTCGACGTACGCCGCTGGCGGTCATGCAAGGCGCTGTAACGGCTGTGCCATACGTGAATGCCATCCACCGACCGATAGAGCAACCATATCGGCAGCATATTGACGAGAGATTCGTCTTCATGGACGACAATTCGCGCCCCCATCGTGCACATCTAGTGAATGACTTACTTCAGGATGATGACATCGCTCGGCTAGAGTGGCCAGCATGTTCTGCAGACATGAAGCCTATCGAACATGCCTGGGATAGATAGAAAAGGGCTGCTTATGGACGGCGTGACCCACGAACCACTCTGTGGGCTCTAGACGAACCGCCGTTGAGGAGTGGGACAATTTGGACCAACAGTGATTTGATGAAGTTCTGAATAGTATGCGACGACGGAAACCGGCATGCATCAATGCAAGAGGACGAGCTACTGGTCATTAGAGGTGCCGACGTGTACAGCAATCTGACCTACCACCTGTGAAGGTCTCGCTGTATGGTGATACAACATGCAGTGTGTGGTTTTCATGAGCAATAAAAAGGGCGGAAATGATGTTTATGTTGATGTCTATTCCAATTTTCTATACAAGTTCCGGAACTCTCGGAACCGAGATGATGTAAGACCTTTTGTGATGTGTGTAGTTTTATCCAATCAAGGAAAAAATGTTGTCAGACAGATTTCTTTGGGTGATACGGCTGATCTATTGGTTTGTAATTATCTTTCTAACTCCGATGTATCCGACACAGCCATACAATTTAAGCGAGCTTTCTTTACACATATATGTCTTATTATGCAAGTAAATCGACTATCGTATGTTTTCGTAACAGTAAACAAGAACACATGGTTGCTTATTTTTCTCTTGATAGCAGAAAATGACCTTATCTGATTTGCAAGTTATTTAGTAGTGTCTCGTGAATAGCTTATACTGTCTTTGGTCACCGTAATATTCATAAGCCCACAAATCTTTTTGACGCTCTTTGGCGAATAAAGAAAGTTCCCTTAGTGATACTCTGACGCAAACAGTCTATTTAAAGAAGAAGGCTCTCCGAAACAGATGTTATTTATCATCGAGATAAAACTAATATACCACTTCCTGTGGACAACAGCGCCCTCGCATCATCATATCACTCATTTGAAGCACTTGTTTGCGTCAGATGTGTCCTTGAGGATAACGCAGAAGTTACTGGCGTAGTACATACACCAAAGGTGAAGTAACTGGAGAGATCAAAGATATAGGAAACAGTATAAATAGTGCCAGGTACCCATCAGTTGTGGTACAGTGCTTCTTAACAGACGCGGCCGTTTCTTTCGCCTTCTGACTGCAGCTTTTCCGGCGCGAATTCTCCCAGGCTGTAGTCTAGGAGACAGGACCGTATAACCGCGGCATGGAGACCAGCGAAACGGATTACCTGTCTATCATCGTCGATGGTTCCTGTCAGTTGCGACGCTCGTATCATCAGCTCCAGCTCTGCGCTGACGGCTGCCAATTCTATGGACGGAGTACCGCCATTACTGCTGACCGTTCGTGCTGTAGTACAGAGACATATCCCTACGCATTCTAAGGAATGAGCATCTCTGAATGACATAAGCATAGGAACAGTTAAGTAAAATGTGATTATATATAGGAAGCTGTGAATGGAGAGGGTAACCCAAGATATTCTTCAATTGATCAATGACAGACAGAAATTAAAAAAAAGGCTCTGACCAGGATTGAAATCCGGGAACGTAATCCACTTGGGTAGTAAGTACTATGAAGCTAAAACGAAAGGACTATAGAACAATGTGACGGAACTGGAAAGGAAATGACCTCTAGAAGGACAGATTCAGCACATAGGAGAGCTGCAGTGAAATTCGGATATCAGTGAGAGAATCACTACACAAATTATTTCTCTTGCATCCAAGTAGCTCTAGTGAACAACACAAGGAGAAATAGAAAAGTAAACTGATGATCTGTTTAAAAGAGATCTGTTACGAGGTGGGTAGGAATTAAGGATACTGGAAGGTTGAGGTAAAATGAAAGTGGTCTGTTGTGGGGGGAAGTAAGTGAGCTGTTATTTGATTCTGCAATTGATTAAATACAAAAATATCCAGATGCCTGAGCTTCAATGATTAATACAAAATAAAAGAAAATATCCTATGACCTACAGGCTGAGCAGAAGTTATGTGTTACGTATGGCTGAAGCCCTTCGTCTATCTGTATTCAAATGACATGGGGTTATCTAACTATCCGACATTATATCAACAGGAATTCGATTACCACACATTTATTTCATTTACATCTACGCACATATGAAAAACTAAATATGACGAACATCTTCATTCAAAATGGGAAGAAACACATGAAGAGCTTAACAGTCTCAGTTACAAGTAATACATGTGTTGTGGGTCCGGAGAGTACTGGGAAACGCCGTTTAAAAGAGGTTTTACTTCTGGAGATCACGACTGAATCGACTTAAAGTGATGTGGCATAAATAACTGCTCTCGCCAGGGTGTTAAAGAGAGGCTAGACAATCATCGGAATTAGTGCGTACATTTGACAAGTTAACGAAAAGGTCGTGGTAATCCACAATTCACCGTCATAAACGTCGTGCCCCGAATCGAGAGAGCACTGAAATCATAAAGTTAAGAGTCGTGACTACAGCTTCAAAACCAGTCTATTTCATCGCCACCGTCCCAAATTTGACACAAACCCAATCTCGCCAAATTAATACTGTCGTGAGAAACTGAGCATTCTACTTCCGTCTAGAATATCCGACAAACACCCACTGCTCTCCATCGATCTCAGAACCAAGAATCTGCTGTCTTCAACCGCTCTCCGAAACCAAATGCCCCGTCTTCTTTTCGTTCCTCCAACTCTAGGGTGTAACCACAAATAATTCCCCCCCCCCCCCAAAAAAAAAATGGAATCAGCCAACCAGGACTACCGCTTATTTGTTGACCTACTGGAAGAAAGTAAGTTTGTAACTCGACTCCCCTCATCTTACAATCTTCAGGAAGATCCACTGCACATATTAGCGACCATGGAGAGGTCGGGTTTACCTTATGGGACATGAGCAAATGCTCGCATCTTCCCTACCATCTGAACGAAATCACACAAGTTCTCGCGGGTCTTGCTAATACCACTGGCTTAGTTACGTCTGCCGGAGGTGTAACATCACCGTCAACCAGCAAATTGCCAAGATCTGGTTACGCCGGCAGGTCTGTCGCTGGCGTCACCCAACGTCAGTTACAAAACTGTCTCCATTTGACTGGCGCCAGAAAGCCGCGAGGATCCGTCACTCCATCGTTACCCAGGAAGCCGTGCTCCAGAGTACATTCCACCAAAATCCTGGCGTGACGATCACTGTCTTGTCTGAAAAGAACTCGTAAGCGATCACCCAAGGCAGAGTGTTCTGTACACATTATGTGAGGCTGAACTCTGGGCTACTCTCACCTTACTGGCACAAGAGTGAAGTGAGAACTCATTCCGTGGGCTTGACTTCAGCAGAAGTAAAGGCGCCAGAGAGGCGGTTCTGTCGTTAGCTTCATCATCGAACGAAGACTCAAGAAAAGAAAGAAATATATCTTCATAGGATTTGTGAACCTACAAAACGCATTTGACGAAAGAAAATGAGACCATATGCATCAAATCCTCATATGTACAAGCCCACACTACCTAGAAAATGGGTAATGTAGATTATATGTAACAAACTACATGGAATAATAAAAACAGAAGACGAAGTTTTCGGATTACAAATGGCATAAATCAGGAATTCAGCATTTTTCTTCTATTATTTAAACTGTGTATCGTTGAAGCGATAAAGGAAGTTAAAGACAGTTCCAAAAGAAGAATTTTAGTTCAGAGTGAAGAGATGTCAAGCACAAGACTTACTAATGAGAGTAGAACCCAATGGATGAGATGAAAAATCCATTGAATACGGAATAGAGATTAAGAATAAATCAAATTAAGACGAAAGTGTTAACAACCAGAAAAATTTACATCAAAATTGGAGATCGTGTAGAAGATAAAATAACGAATTTTACTACCTTCGAAGCAAAATGACACATGACAGAGGGAACATGTTCAGCAAGTGGAACATACTATCACAGGACAAGAGAGAATTCTCACCTAAAAAGGCTCCTTATATCTTATATTAACAATGAGATTTCTGATATTATTCATCTGGAGTACAGTGCTCTATAGGAAACAATAGACTGTTGGGAAATTGTAAAAACAGTGAGTTACAACCACTCTTTTATTTCTATGGATGATACGGTGCTAAGGTTCTTAGCAATCAGAAAATATAAAGAAATAACATTTTAAAAATGTATCTTTAAATGAAACCAAGATCTAAAAGGTCAAAAGACGTGAGAATAAACTAGTATAAGTAAACGAAGCTACGTGTTGTGTATTGTTTCTCAATACGTATGTAGATGTAAAGAATTGTTTCAGTCTCTGCTATTCAGCTCTTCAACTCCTAGCTTCCACTCTCTTTTTGTTACGTTCGTGTATTGTGATAATTGTTTTGAAACAGAAAAGTTAATTTTTACTGCTATCTATCAAAAACAATAGTGTAGGGATAATAGTTACAGAAGAATTAGTTTGGTCTATGAATGAAATTAATGGCATCTGTAGGCAATAATTAATTTCTCTGGTTGGATTTACGAGGTAATCGGCAATTATCATTTTAGATACAGGGTTTTGCAGAAACCTCGTTTAACTTGTGGGTGACTAATGTGTTCACAATTGGGAAAGCGAATTTTAATTAGAAAGACTCTAAAACGTTAACAAAATACGAGTGGTTTGAAAAATAATATTGACTCCGTTACAGCTCCTTCCGCAGAATTGTTTTGTGTGTTTCATAGCAAATATACGCATGCTATGTAACTTTACCATACAGTGGAAAATTGGTTTAGAGACTTTACCATTCTTGTGCTGTTCTCCACATCGGATATCAGAGATACGCTCGCCTGAGGAATAACTGGTGTGATTAATCCACATGCACATACAGCAACGAAGGAGACGACAAACAATGTAAGCTTTTGTGATGATATATTACAAAATGAAATATAGTAAAATCTTAAAAACACCACAGTGAAAGATATTAGATGTGACATACAATTATTCGTTTTAATTCACGTTGCGATGAAAATCTGATAAACGCAGTTTATGTGAGTATAACTGTAAAACAAATTTAGTTATCTGGGCAAAGAATAAACAGTGTACCGTAATGTCTGTGAACAGTGGATTGTGTAATGAACTCTTAGCTCTTCTTTCTGATATGATGAATGTGATAGGATATTGAAGAACTTCTCCTGATACAGCCGAAAGAAGACACTTATTAGTTACGGAAAGTAAACTTCCCTAACCCAAGCTTTTACTCTGACCCTAGGGACCTCGTTGTCGATCGGATGTTAAACACTAATTTCCTCCTCCCCCTAGTCCTTTGCTGTCTCTGACAGAATAACAATGTGTTCCGCTAACTGCATGGTTTCCCTCACAGCTCACTCAATGTGCAAATTGATTAACATTGAGGACGCGACACAAACCCGTCTCATTGCCTTCTCAACTACTGCTTCCCGTTCATGCACTTCGACTCTCATAACAGTCATTTGTTTTCTGTTGAAGTTGTTAAAAAACTTTCGCTCTCTGTGTTGTATCGCTACTTCCTTCAGAAATAATAATGTACTGTAGACAACACTGCCAAAATACAAGAAATATACATGCAGTTGTTGACATGATCAGCTCCAGCTGCACAGTGTATTGGTGGCAATGAAAATTAGTGTCACACAGGGAATGAAACTCGGATTCTCCATGTTACGCAAATGGTCTCCTTAACCACTTCACCCATCGGAGGACACCTCAAGGACCGAAAGAAATATCCGTATGCTGTTGTGTATCTACGTCACATAGTAGGACAGTTGCGGTGATACATGCGTAAGAAGAGACTTGTGACTATTGGTGCGACCTTGTCTTGGCATGAAATACTATATCAAAGTGACTGTGTTTTTACAATGTACGTCTGCGGTGTTCTTCGGAAATGCATGCACGTCTGAGGGTTACTGCAGAAGTACTTTGACTAACACAGGCACTACAAGCTAGTAACCACTGCCAAAGCCTACCGCAGACTCCAAACTCTACATATGTAGCTTCTAAAGTTGTATGGTGAGTATTTCCTCTCGCGTCCCAGCAGTTGTTTGGAACACAAACTGATTTTCCCAGCAGTCCACTTCTACCAGTTTCTCTGTTCAAAATAATGATAATAATAATAGTTATAACGCAGTTGTACATCGTATCTATATGATTAATATGTATGCAAAACTTTCGCTTATTTATTTTATGATAAAGCTATTGCTGAGGAAGAGGAATAAAGGGAGCCTGCACGAATAAAGAGCATTGAGAATTAATTAAGATCAAGTTGGCAAGGGGTATGTCATTGATAATCACCGTGTAGAGGGCCAGAGGTAGACATTATTGTTGGTTCAGTATATGTGCCATTAACTGCCTTTTGAAGCTGAAAAATCTATTCATTACTGTGACATAATGAGGGATGTCATTCCAGAGACGAGTAGCTACTAATGGAAAGGAATTCGAGAAAGCTGCCAAATAATGGCGTGGGACAGGATGGATTTTGATCTGATGAGTGTTATTGCTGTGTTGATCAGACAAGAGCATTGATGACGACGAGAGGTATGAAGGACAGTATACATTGATAAAACAGTAGGTGGACACTGTATGCAAATGTCCACGTTCAATCTACGTAGCTAGGATAGCTATGCATAAGAAACTGCGATATGATAAATCCGTTGCAATCTTTTAAAAAGTTAGAGTCGACCTACATTTTTTTCTATTTACTACTAGATTTTTTCAAATTCTGACTAATTTCCTTTATTATAAAAATCATAAAAAATATTAAAGTTATTATAAAATACGTGGAAATTTAAGAGAAAAGAGATAAGTTCTTTCTTATGTTCTCTTTTTCAGAAAAGAAAACGAACTTGAAAGTAAAGGAAAGAGAGGTAAACAAAAGAGCCCAGTAATGTTACTCACGTTTAAATGAAAATGTTTCTTTAATAAGATTTCAGAGGAGCGCAAAAGAAACGTCCACATCGACCTCCACTTAACGTTTCTGTGTTTTAGACTCCCCTGAGCCCATGTACACAGTGCTAAGTGCAGATTAACTTCTGAATTAACAGAACTGCGCCATTAATTTGGGCCACTGTTAAGTACATAGGCGAGGATGTTCGTTGTTTTCGCCAATTCGCAGGACACTCTACCCGTTATATTATAGTGACCACTGTTAATGCACATTCCCTTCAGCCAACGTATGCAGTAGAGTTTGGATGAAGTAAAGAGTCTAGAACATTATATATAGAGCTGGTATTTAAATGACTACCTTGATTCAGATTACGTTTTTTTTTATTTTGCGCTGAAATACACTATTTTCTTCACGTTATTGTATTTTCTTTTAAATGAAGAGTTTTTAATCACAATATTCAAATTAACATTAAAGGAAGAAAAATTTGTGTTTAAAATAAGGCAAGTTCCCCCATTAATGTAAATGAAAGCTACCTCAATGCCATCTGTTGACGATGCTTCTAAGTAAAAACGTGTGCTGGACACCACTTCATCTCTACTCGCATATAATTAAACTTTGTGATTGTTCTCAGATTTTCTGGAATTTGTTTTTTATGTTTGGAGATAATTGCATTTTAATTGGTAAGACAATGATATTAAGCCACTTAAATAGTAATAACTCAACGTTTAAACCATCAATATAGGCAAAGGAATAGACAAAATATGCTCAAAAAGTGTGCATTAAAATTCGCTATGGTGGCAACATCTAGTAATCAGCATTTGAAACACTTACTTGTGTGTCAGTCATGTGAATATAAATACATGAGCGAGGGAATTACTATGCCAGCTAAATGGCTATAAGGAGGTTCAGCAAAGCAGAAAGTGTGGTCAGATATTCTTATCAGCCATACCCACCTCACACATCTGAGCTCTCGTTAAAGACAAATCTATATGAAGATCGTTTTTGTTGATTTCTCAGCCAGATATTACCGGTTTCAAAAATTCAAAATGCTCACATAATCCACACGAAAAGAGCCATTCAGAAAAATAATAACGAATAAAATTGAAAATCGTTAAATATTCTGTTTTTCAGTTTAAAAATTCTGTGTTGTGCATCACATGTGAGTTTCTTCTTTCCATACTTAATTACGTGGGCGATTGTGTCCTTCAATATTCTATCAACAAACGTTGCACGTAGTTTCATGGTAGTCCTCTGAGTGGTAACAACATTTTTCTTGCAAGTTATGATAATCACATAGAATTCACTATGAAATTAAGTGGACTAAGATCTACAGTGTTGTTCAACTGTCTAACTCATTTACAATCAGGAAATGCAACATATGCTTTCAGATAAGTATTTGGTGAATCCTAATGCCACATTTCTTGAGGAAATTTTTCATTCTCTCCATTTTAATATACATACTCTGAAGCTTAAGGGATAATATAATGAAGTATCAATCAACATTATTTTTTCGATTACTTTGAAACATACCAAAATATAAAACAAAGCACATCAAACTACTGAATTATACACTCCTGGAAATTGAAATAAGAACACCGTGAATTCATTGTCCCAGGAAGGGGAAACTTTATTGACACATTCTTGGGGTCAGATACATCACATGATCACACTGACAGAACCACAGGCACATAGACACAGGCAACAGAGCAAGCACAATGTCGGCACTAGTACAGTGTATATCCACCTTTCGCAGCAATGCAGGCTGCTATTCTCCCATGGAGACGATCGTAGAGATGCTGGATGTAGTCCTGTGGAACGGCTTGCCATGCCATTTCCACCTGGCGCCTCAGTTGGACCAGCGTTCGTGCTGGACGTGCAGACCGCGTGAGACGACGCTTCATCCAGTCCCAAACATGCTCAATGGGGGACAGATCCGGAGATCTTGCTGGCCAGGGTAGTTGACTTACACCTTCTAGAGCACGTTGGGTGGCACGGGATACATGCGGACGTGCATTGTCCTGTTGGAACAGCAAGTTCCCTTGCCGGTCTAGGAATGGTAGAACGATGGGTTCGATGACGGTTTGGATGTACCGTGCACTATTCAGTGTCCCCTCGACGATCACCAGTGGTGTACGGCCAGTGTAGGAGATCGCTCCCCACACCATGATGCCGGGTGTTGGCCCTGTGTGCCTCGGTCGTATGCAGTCCTGATTGTGGCGCTCACCTGCACGGTGCCAAACAGGCATACGACCATCATTGGCACCAAGGCAGAAGCGACTCTCATCGCTGAAGACGACACGTCTCCATTCGTCCCTCCATTCACGCCTGTCGCGACACCACTGGAGGCGGGCTGCACGATGTTGGGGCGTGAGCGGAAGACGGCCTAACGGTGTGCGGGACTGTAGCCCAGCTTCATGGAGACGGTTGCGAATGGTCCTCGCCGATACCCCAGGAGCAACAGTGTCCCTAATTTGCTGGGAAGTGGCGGTGCGGTCCCCTACGGCACTGCGTAGGATCCTACGGTCTTGGCGTGCATCCGTGCGTCGCTGCGGTCCGGTCCCAGGTCGACGGGCACGTGCACCTTCCGCCGACCACTGGCGACAACATCGATGTACTGTGGAGACCTCACGCCCCACGTGTTGAGCGATTCGGCGGTACGTCCACCCGGCCTCCCGCATGCCCACTATAGGCCCTCGCTCAAAGTCCGTCAACTGCACATACGGTTCACCTCCACGCTGTCGCGGCATGCTACCAGTGTTAAAGACTGCGATGGAGCTCCGTATGCCACGGCAAACTGGCTGACACTGACGGCAGCGGTGCACAAATGCTGCGCAGCTAGCGCCATTCGACGGCCAACACCGCGGTTCCTGGTGTGTCCGCTGTGCCGTGCGCGTGATCATTGCTTGTACAGCCCTCTCGCAGTGTCCGGAGCAAGTATGGTGGGTCTGACACACCGGTGTCAATGTGTTCTTTTTTCCATTTCCAGGAGTGTAATTATTCCTGATACCTAGCTCGAAGTTTTTCTTGTCACTTCACCCTGCTGCCTCAGTGGTTCGTGGTTCACACAGGGGAATTGAAATTTTATTATTTTTCTATATATTTTCTCGTTCTTGTTTCATATTTAACAACATGTCATTAATTTCCATAGATTCTACTACAATTTTACCTTCTCTTAGAAGTGTATCTTGTTCTTCAACTCCAGCATTATTGTAATCAGGTCATCTAATAGGAGCATCTCTGAAATTGGAATTCCAAGTAAAACTTACAGTAAGATGCCCATTCCATAAAACATTTTACAGTCCCTAAAAAAACAGTCAAGCATTTTTGGTGGGTAAAGCACTTCACTTTTCTTACTACACACTTACGATTAGTAAGCATATATCGTTCCACAGTTATTTTATAAATAAGAGATGAAGCGAAATAATACAAAACTGATGATGAAATAAAAAGGTGCTCTGTTCTAGACACCATATTATTTCCTTATTTTATGGTTATAAAATCAAATAGTTTTGCCACATAGTTTTCAATTAAATTTTTGTTACATTTTTCACCATAAATGGGATAATCTGTACCACCAGCTCCAATAATACTGAAGCTCATGTGAACACGATAAGTATGAAACCACCTGTCTCCCAGGTTTATGTTAATTTCTGTACCCTTGTTAGGAGTATTTGAAAATGAGCAGTATGCTTCATAAACATTCCACCAGATACATTAAAATGTATATTGATTAATTTCTACAGCAAAAATTTAGTAACATCAATATCAAAAGTTTTTTATGAACTACAAAATTTTGGTTACTAAACGTACACACACACCTCCACTAGTATATTTTATGTCTACACAATTTAATTACATGTGAAAAGTTAGCCCTTTTGAAAGAAGAAATTTTTTCGAACTTTTATAACTATCTTGACCAAAAGTAACTTCTGTTACTACTCCTTCATAACATAATTAATTATTTTATTGCTTAATATTTAGAGTCATAAATGTATAATAATCCATTAACACAACATTATTAAAACTTTCTTGTAGAGGTGTAGTCAGTCTTCTATTTCCTTAGAACAAATGAGTTACTACTCAACTGAAATAGCCAACTCATATAATATTAATAACATTTTATTTAATTAAATGAAAACATACTGTCTACTAAACATAAGAATTCCGAGAAGAAATTTAAATATTAATGTGGTATGCTTTTACCTAACTCAATCCCATGTACTATGATGGGTGAAGCAGTTGCAGAAAACAATATTAACGACTGACTGCTATATTCTAGCTCTAGAATTCTTGAACTAGAATAAAATAAATCGTTTGAGTGTTTATTCAAAATGTTTAGATCAATCAAAATATCAAAAATTTATGAAAATGTGTAAAGAAGATGAACGCGGAAATATTGAGAAGATTAATATGTTTTTTTTAAAGAAAACAGTGATGAAATTATACCACAAACAAGTGTCGGTTAATATTAACTTATATTATTCGATGTATCAAGATGTGGTTAGGAAATATTTTACTTGTGGAAGATATGAAGGAATAGAGTGTTTTTGTTTAGCTTTTACATATTGAAAATACTGAAACTATTAGTAAGGGATAGAATAAACATTTTAAACAGATTTAGAAAAGATGATAGAAATTTAAATCATAATTACAATGAGTTTATTGTCAGCAATTTAAAATTTGATGATTTTAGAGAAATGTGTAGTAAATGTAGGACTGACTAGTTTGGAATATTTTCAGTAGACATGACTAGGAAGCCTAATGAAGGCAAATACAGATATTGTATGAAACATTTTCCTATTAATTCAGTTCTTGAAACGATCATACTGCAGATCATGATGATGGTATTTTACATTAACATATAAATGAATTTAAAAACTCTCTTCACTGTATAACAGAATGTGAAACATTATATTTATTATAATTTTTCATGTGCCACCAAAGAAGCCAATGTGGGTGAGATAGATGTGGTTGCTTTTTTTTTGATAAGTGCAAAAGCAGGATGCATTACTTTATTAATTTTTATAAATCTGTACATAAAAATAGATACCTTTAAGACGAAATAAATCTCAAGTGAACAGCCTGGTATGAGTGTTCATAGGACACAATATTTCGGCGATCGACCACGTTGCCATCATCAGGTGCGCTGATGTATTGACCGGCGGTGAGCCGGCGCCATGTATATATAGGACAATCCCCCTCCCCTCTCTCAGGCCCTTCCTATGAGTGAGTGTGGTCCGCACCCCGCCAGCGGTCCAGGTGCAGCATCCGTTCTCTCGCCGCCTGGGCGCTGCATCCTAGGTCTTCTCGTTCAGGAGGGTCTGCCAGCAACAAATGTTAAGATGTAATTTTTCTTAATATGATTAATAACAATCCAAAAGGAATTCCATAATTGATTAGGCATTTGAGTAACTAAGAATTTTTTGGAAGTGTGAACAATTTTGAAAAGGATCAGTCAATACTTGAATTAAAAAATTGCTATTTGAAGCACATCTCCCTGGTTACAATTATTGTGGTCAACGAACAAAATGAGAAGAAAGATTAGCTAGAGGCGATCAAGGAATAATTTCACCAGACAAAGCTTGCAGAAAACATGGCACTGAGTATAGAGATAATAAACATTTATAAAAGGCACGCAAAGCACGTAAAGAATTACAATTAGCTGCAAAACAAAGAATGCATACTAGCGATGCAAGAGTTGGAGAAAAAGCCAGCAACTGCAGTTAGAGTAAAAAGTAAGGAAAGAGAAAATGAGGTTAGGGTTTAGAGACTGATGATAACGTCTGGGGACTATAAAAACATTAATCATAATAAAAAAATTTATTTACGTAAATAACATTAGCATTGATAATCCTTTACTAAGCCCACCTGGTTAGCCATCTAGTCTAATTCACTGAATCTTGGGCAGTGATCACTGTGCAAACACTGTCTCAACATGAGTCTACACCATAATTGCTCTACCACACAGACATTTTGGGCTATACTCATCTGGTGTGAAAAGTCCCCAGGGAGGGAGGCTGTCCACTGGGAGCTGAAGTGCACAATAACCCTGGATTCAGTTTGGTGTGGTGGTGGTTGGGTGGAGTACTGAAGCCTGTTGTGGTGTTGTGAACGACTAAAGGCTACTGTGGGATGAACCCTCTCCATCGTTTCTAGGTCCCCAGATTCAATACACAATACACAGTAATCAAATAAAGCCTTGTGTGTGTGTAAGATATTGTTGCGTATAATGTCATAAAAATCACTTACAAACAAACCTGAGTGAAGAACATTTGAAGATATTGTTTTCACTGAAAACTGATGAACAGCAGCATGAGATTAATAACACCCAAAAGTTGTATTGATTAAATATATCGAATGTTTTTACTCAGATGCATATTGTAAAGACAAACATATAAGTAGATGTAAGACAAGTACTCGAGAATATAACAAAAACATGATACCTCACTGTGCCTTCCTCAAAATTCCTAATAAAAACTGTTTATATTAAATAAGAGTCTAAAATGGAGCAGTTCACAATTATCCAAGTTTGAGACTACTGCAGAAGAAATTATGTAGTGGTCTACAGTAATTTAAATAAAGCTGGTCTAAGTATATTCATTAACAGACATTAAGGTGGGAAACTTTGGAAGAAATTACCTGGCAGCACAAATTACAAAGCTAGGAAATTCCCGTTACAAACTTCTAGGACTGGTAGACGAGACTGAGTAGACAATATTTTGAAATGGACTGTCCGGAAATGTACCGCTTCCGTGCGGCAAACATTTGAAAATAATTTATTAGCAGTTACACAGTACATCACTTGTTTTACAATTCCACTCATTAACAACCAAAGAAAGAAAAAGAAAACTTAATCAGTATTCGCAAATACTATCGTACAGAGATAAACTCCTCGTCTCGGAGCATCAGAGTCACGCCTACTGCCGATGAAAGAACCCTTTTCTCGGAGCCGTTGGGTAACTGTGGTGAAAAGGGCATGCGACTGAGTAGGACGTTGTGAATAACGATCTTGATGAAGGCGGCGAGCAGCTTTTCCACTACCGTGTGCTCCACCATTCAGAAGGATCACGTCGGTGTAGACGTGTACTCAAGTTGCTCTAACGCACACAGACACTTGAATGAGGTTCGAACCAGGTCTTGGAAGAAGGGCAGACGTCAAATGAAAACAACCGATCAGTCGTAAGCAACTCCGCCATTACTACCCTGTTGCATACCTACCTACCAAATGCGTCTTCCAACAGCTGTAGGACGGAAACCGTACATTTCTCGATATCGGTTCCTGTTCAAAATATTGTTTACTCACAAGAAGAAGTACCAAAAGTATGCAACGGAAATTTCCACACACACTGTACTAGAAACGCTCAACGAGGGGCTAGCTTGCAAACTGAAGCACGGGGAAAAGAGTCAGCTGTGCCGATAAATAATAGTTTATACGATATGACTAAAGGAATTTCTGACTTCAGGGTGACCTACACAGGTATGCCTGCTGACATAGAGAAGTTATCTAATAAAGTTCAGACACAGCAAACGGCTAAAAATGCCATAGGAAACACTGCACAGCTATTGACTGAGAGGTTAGAGAAATTAAACCTCACGAAATATTACGAGATGGTCCAAATGTTCAAGGGGAAAGAATTACCAATTACTTTACTAAATGCTCAGACGCAAAGATAAACCGATTAATGACAAAATAAAAAAGGAATTGAACAAGACAAAGCAGCGAACAGATGTCTATGCATTCACTGAACAGAGTAACATGATGCTGTTCAAACATAACTAGAAAATGTCAAGTGAATACTGAAGGAACAACGACGAAACAATCTCAACTCTCAGGTCGTGGACCTGCATCACGCGATCGCAGTTGTGCAGAGCCCTCAGATTGGTATGTCAGGAGCCAGAACGATTTCATAAACATCATGAGCACAAGTCACGATGTTTATCAAATGAACAATCCCCAACAATGGTCGTATCGCAATGAACTTGAGCAAGTCAGATCGAATACTGAGTATGTTCATTCTTGCGGGTGGCAGCTACTCTAATAGGAATACTTGTGAATGAGAGCCTCTTGAAGCATCGCCAGTTCAAGGTTTTTACACCAGACAAAAGAATTCCCCCTTTCAGGAATGGGTTACCAAGAAGAAAGACAAGAAATTCAGTTCGTTACAGCACATATTCGGTGGCACGGAGCCTCGTGGGCAATGCAAGCCACTGAAAACTGCTCTACTTATCACCACTTAGGAAACGCTTTCTTGGTCTATTATTGGTCAGGATAGTCCGCCCCTGGTAGCTGAGTGGTCAGCGCGACGGGAAGTTATACCTAACGGCCGGGGATCGATTCCCGGGTGGGTCAGAGATTATCTCCGCTCAGGAACTGGGTGTTGTGTTGTTCTTGTGACCATCATATCATCCCCATCGACACGCAAGTCACCGAAGTGGCGTCATCTCGAAAGACATCCATCAGGCGAACGGTCTACCCGACGGGAGGCCCTGGCCGCACAATATTTGTTTTATTGGTCAGGATGCGATCAGGAATGTCTGTGTCTGCAAGTATTCAATCCTGCAGTCTATAACCCCAAACAGGGCAGTTTCAGGAAATATTTTCCGAGCTGTATTAACAAGACACACTGTAGCTCAGAAAGACGTGCTGAGGATCCTGAAGGCATAGTTCCCCAGTAGTATTCGGGAGAATTTGATTACAGTACCGAATCATGACAGGATATTTTTATCACTTATGGGTGCAACAGGTTTCGTTCAGGAAGATGCTAAGAATAATTCCGGCAACGGCTGGCCACAACATGTAAATTCGAAAGGCCGCATCAGCAATAGCGCTCGTAGCGACGGATATCGTGGCAACAGCGGGACTGCGCATACCGCTCAAGCACTCTTATCTGGGGTCATGAAATAATAATAATAATAATAATAATAATAATAATAGATATCATCCGCGACAGTTTTCCAACAAGGATGGAAACCTTAATAGCAATCATATAGGTTCGAGGCTGCCTGCCAGTTGCAAAATATCTGCCACCGCCAATAAAGCCGCATCATGGAAATCGACAGAGGCATGGTGGCGGAAGTCCGCAACACTGGACAACACAAAGCAGTCGTCACTGCATAGGCGTTGTTGAGCTCCCTGGTGACACACACGCACACACACACACACACACACACGCACACACACACACACACATAAATATGCGAGGCCGGCGCGGGAGCGTTATCCCGTACGCGTGCTGTAGTCGTACTAGCAGCACGTGTCCCCATGACAAACCGGCCCAGAGGGGTTGCATCATGCAGCCTTGCAGGCGCTCAGCGGCCAACGCGGAACGATGTTTCCGATTTTTTTCAAATTTTTGCATCCTTGATCCCCCGTTCACCAGATGTAAGTCTAGCGATTGGTGGCTGACGCTGCAGATCACACTTTATTAATAATTATAGTACAGGGTTAGATCACCTATTACAGTTATATTCTCAGCAAGTACACCAAGTCCTTTGATCCATACATGTATTTTTTCATCATTACTAACTTTACGACAGGAGCGGGTAGACAATGTAAAAGGCATATTACTATATACATAACTAGGTCTAGATTGGGTCTAAGCATCTGTTCCACAATGCCAGGTCTTGTAAGCGATGACATCTCGGTCGGCGAATGATTCCAATCCAGGTAGAGACGCAGTCTCACATCGAACGATAGCGAGAGTAAACGCGTGCTGCTAGTGCGACTACAGCACGCGTACGGGAAAACGCTCCCGCTCCGGCCCTCGCAACGACTAAGTCCGTTATCAGCTCTGTTATGTAAGCAAGGTCATGCGCTCAGCATAAAAGCGGCCAACGCAGACCAGCGGAATCATTCCGCTGTGAGCTATATCTGCAAAAGCATTGAAGCACTAAGACTCGTCGACGTGTGATTCGTCAACGCCGCCATCGCATGCCAGTTTACAAACACATTATGTTGTTGTTGTGGTCTTCAGTCCTGAGGCTGGTTTGATGCAGCTCACCATGCTACTCTATCCTGTGCAAGACTCTTCATCTCCCAGTACCTACCGCAACCTACATCCTTCTGAATCTGCTTAGTGTATTCATCTCTTGGTCTCCCTCTATGATTTTTACCCTCCACGCTGCCCTCCAATACTAAATTGGTGATCTCTAGATGCCTCAGGACATGTCCTACCAACCGATTCCTTCTTCTAGTCAAGTTGTGCCACAAACTTCTCTTCTCCCCAATCCTATTCAATACTTACTCATTGGTTATGTGATCTACCCATCTAATCTTCAGCATTCTTCTGTAGCACCACATTTCAAAAGCTTCTATTTTCTTCTTGTCCAGACTATTTATCGTCCATGTTTCACTTCCATACATGGCTACACTCCATACAAATACTTTCAGAAATGACTTCCTGACACTTAAATCTATACTCGATGTTAACAAACTTCTCTTCTTCAGAAATGCTTTCCTTGCCATTGCCAGTCTACATTTTAAATCCTCTCTACTTCGACCATCATCAGTTAGTTTGCTCCCCAAATAGCGAAACTCCTTTACTACTTTAAGTGTCTCATTTCCTAATCTAATTCCCTCAGCATCACCCGACGTAATTCGACTACATTCTATTATCCCCGTTTTGCTTTTGTTGATGTTCAGCTTATATCCTCCTTTCAAGACACTGTCGATTCCATTCAACTACTCTTCCAAGTCCTTTGCCGTCTCTGACAGAATTACAATGTCATCGGCGAACCTCAAAGTTTTTATTTGTTCTCCATGGATTTTAATACCTACTCCGAATTTTTCTTTTATTTCCTTCACTGCTTGCTCAATATACAGATTGAATAACATCGGGGATAGGCTACAGCCCTGTCTCACTCCCTTACCAACCACTGCTTCCCTTTCATGCCCCATCTGGTTTCTGTACAAATTGTAAATAGCCTTTCTCTCCCTGTATTTCACATTATAAGCCTGGAGAATAAACTTGAAACAAATGCAACTGCATAAAGTCTCAAATTACATGGACCAATTTTTTCCGTCGATGTCGAGTTAATTTCAGTCTTGACGTTGCCTCAGGGAGTATTGGAAGTGGATGGTTTACTCTCCCTATCGTTCGATGTGAGAATGTGTCTCTACCTGGATTGGAATCATTCGCCGACCGAGGTGTAATCTCATACAAGACGTGGCATTGTCTTTATGTGTCAGCTATGTAATACACGTCATTAGCATCATGAAAAAATATGACGATACGCTCTTCAGCACTCTAAGATATATCTTTCTTGTTCTTGACTTTCTGTCAGCTGTGTAAGCTAGATTCTCTATCCTTTTCATGTACATAATATCGTTTTGTTGTTTAGGAATTTATTTGAAGCTAAAAGTAGGAAGGGTTGGTGACGAACTGTTAGGCGGCAAAAGACCGAAAGCCAAAGACGTTCTCTCTTGGCATATTTCTTTAAAAGAAACTAATGCGTCCCTGAGATACTTGTATCCAGCACTAATCAACAGCCTACACAGTACTGTATTTTCCGTAAGAACTGTAAGGAGCCGATAGGTCATCAGCCGTCTAAAAAGTTCGTCTACCAATTCGCTCTATGATCTTATTTAATAAATGAGAAGAGGTAAAAATTTACCAACTGCTTGTTACTTGCCTCTTCTATACTCAGCTTAAGCAAAGTATTAAACACTAACCGGACCTCCATCTCCAAAATTAAGCCTAATTCTCTGTGAAAGCACAGACACAGAAAAATAACAAAGCAGAGCTTCAATATGATTCCTGTGTTTGGAGATGTCGCACATGTACTCCTACGTCTGTGAGAGTGTAACTACTACCCGTGTGGTAGGCAGGCGCAACGTCAACCAGCGACACATTCGAGGAAGAAACCAAACGGTTGAATTTCTCGTTGGGGAGAAAGTTGAGCAGAATGTTTACGTTCGTGTCGCTAGCTACAAAATACTTGTTCTTCGATTCGAGACTTAAGAGGACAGTTTAGAAGATCGCCAACATGCTTACTTTTAAGGTGTTTGTTGTGGACATAAATTAGTCACTTTCAGTAAAGCGATTTTCTCTCTATGAACACACATTGCTCTTGACTATCTTCATTATTGTTGGATGCAAGTACCAAGGATATGTTGTTGTTGCAGTTATTGTTGTTGTGGTCTTCAGTCCAGAGACTGGTTTGATGCTTCATCTCCTTGTACCTACTGCATCATACATCCTTCGGAACCTGTTTAGTGCATTCATCTCTTGGCCTCCCTATACGATTTTTGCCCTCCACGCTGCCCGCCACTACTAAATTGGTGATCCCTTGATTCCTCAGAACATGTCCTACCAACCGATCCCTTCTTCTATTCAAGTAGTACCACAAATTTCTCTTCACCCCAATTCAGTTCAATACCTCCTCATTAGTTATGTGATGTACCCTTGTAATATTCAGCATTCTTCTGTAGCACCACATTTCGAAAGCTTCTATTCTATTCTTGTCTAAATTATTTATCATCCACGTTTCACTTCCATACATGGCTACACTCCATACAAATACTTTCAGAGTCGACTTCATGAGACTTATACTTAAATCTATACTGGATATTAACAAATTTCTCTTCTTCAGAATCGATTTCCTTTTCGTTCCCAGTCTACATATTACATCCTCTCTACTTCGACCATCTTCAGTTAGTTTACTCCCCAAATAGCAAAACTCATTTACTACTTTAAGTGTCTCACCTCCTAATCCAATTCCCTCAGCATCACCCGACGTAATTCGACCACATTCCGTTATCCTCCTTTTGCTCTTGTTGATGTTAATCTTATACTCTCCTTTCAAGACACTTTCCATTCCGTTCAACTGCTCTTCCAAGTCCTTTGCTATCTCTAACACAATTACAATGTTATCGGCGAACCTCAAAGTTTTTATTTCTTCTCCATGGATTTTAATACCCACTCTGAATTTTTCTTTTGTTTGCTTTACTGCTTGCTCAATGTACAGATTTAATAACATGGGGGGTAGGCTACAACCATGTCTCACTCCCTACCCAGCCACTGATTCCCTTTCATGCCCCTCGACTCTTATAACTGCCATCTGGTTTCTGTAAAAATTGTAAATATTCTTTCGTTCCCTGTATTTTACCTCTGAATTTACCTTCAGAATTTGAAAGAGAGTATTCCAGTCAACATGTCGAAAGGTAGTCTACAAGTGCTAGAAACGTAGTTTTGCCTTTTCTTAATCTATCTTCTAAGATAAGTCGTAGGGTCAGTACTGCCTCACGTGTTCTACGGAATCCAAACTGATCTTCCCCGAGTTCGGCTTCTACCAATTTTTCGATTTGCCTGTAAACAATTCGCATTAGTATTTTGCTACCGTGACTTATTAAACTGATAGTTCGGTTGTTTTCACATCTGTGAACACCTGCTTTCTTTGGGATTGTAATTATGACATTCTTCTTGAAGTCTGAGGGTATTTCGCCTGTCTCATACATCTTGCTCACCAGATAGTAGAGTTTTGTCAGGGCTGGCTCTCCACAGGCTGTCAATAGTTCTAATGGAACAATGTCTACTCCCGGGGCCTTGTTTCGACTTAGGTCTTTCAGTGCTCTGTCAAACTCTTCACGCAGTATCGTATCTCCCATTTCATCTCCATCTACATCCCCTTCCATTTCCAAAATATTGTCCTCAAGTACGTCGACCTTGTATGGAACCTCTATTTACTCCCCCCACCTTCTGCTTTCCCTTCTTTGCTTGGAACTGGGTTTCCATCTGAGCTCTTGATATTCATACAAGTGGTTCTCTTTTCTCAAAAGGTCTCTTTAATCTTCCTTTAGGCAGAATCTACTTTACCCCTAGTGAGATATGCCACTACATCCTTACATTTGGCCTCTAGAAATCCCTGCTTAATAAGCACTTCGTTTCGATCTCGCTTTTGAGATTATTTGTATTCCTTTTAGGCTGCTTCATTTACTCCATTTTTAATTTTTCTCCTTTCATCAATTAAATTCAATATTTCTTCTGTTATCCAAGGATTTCTACTAGCCTTCGTCTTTTTACCTACTTGATCCACTGTTGCCTTCACTATTTCATCCCTGTAAGTTACCTATTCTTCCTCTACTGTATTTCCCCCCCCCCCCCCCCCCATTCCTGACAAACGTTCCGTTATGCTCTCCCTGAATCTCTCTACAACAACCTCTGTTCCTTTCAGTTTATCCAGGCCCATCTCCTTAAATTCCCACATTTTTGGAATTTCTTCAGTTTTAATCTACAGTTCACAATCACTAGTTTGTGGTCAGAGTTCACATCTGCCACTGGATATGTCTTACAATTTAAAACCAGGTTCCTAAATCTCAGTCTTACCGTTATATAATCTATCTGAAACCTTCCAGTATCTCCAGGCTTCTTCCACGTATACAACTTTCTTTCGTGATTTTTAAACCAAGTGTTAGCTATGATTAAGTTATACTCTGAACAAAATTCCAGGAGGCTTCCTCTTTCATTCCTTACCCCCAGTGCATCTTCACCTACTACTTTTCCTTCTCCTCCATTGCCTACTATCGAATTCCAGTATCCCATGACTATTAAATTTTCGTCTCCCTTCATTATCTGAATAACTTCTTTTATCTCATCATACATTTCATCAATCTCTTCGACAGCTGCGGAGCTAGCTGGCATATAAACTTGTACTACTGTGGTACGGGTGGGCTTCGTGTCTGTCTAGGCCGCATTAATGTGTTCACTATGCTGTTTGTAGTAGCTTACCCGCACTCTTATTTTTTTATTCATTATTAAACCTACTCTAGCGTTGCCCCTATCTGATTTTGTACTTATAACCCTGTATTCACCTCCAGAAGTCTTGTTCCTCGTGCCACAGAACTTCACTAACTATCACTATATCTAACTTTAACCTATCCACCATCCTTTTTAAATTTTCTAACCTACCTCCCCCATTAAGGGATCTGACATTCAATGCTCCGATTCGTAGAACGCCAGGTTTCTTTCCCCTGATAATGACGTCCTCCTGAGTATTCCGCTCCCGGACATCCAAACGGGGTGCTATTTTACCTCCGGAATATTTTACCCGAGACGATGCCACCGTTATTTAACCATACAGTAAAGCTGTATGCCCTCCGGAAAAATGATGGCTGTAGCTTCCCCTTGCTTGTCAATCATCCAGACTGTTGCCCCTACAACTACTGAAAAGGCTGCTGCCACTCTTTAGGAACCACACGTTTGTCTGACCTCTCAACAGATACCCCTCCGTTGTGGTTGCACCTACGGTACGGATATCTGTATCGCAGAGGCACGCATCCCAACCAACGGCACGGTCCATGGATGGGTGTTGCGGACGGGGGGGGGGGGGGGGGGGGGGAAGTAGACATTATATCAGACCGTGTTGTTTATGCCTCTACATCATTTGTTATATCTATTGTATCTTACAAAGATATAGCCGTTTATATTCACGGAACTGGTGATACTGCTTCGTTTGAGCCAAACCTCCGAAAGGAGGGAGGTATTGCGGCCAAGGTAAGCTGGGTTTGCAGCAGTCGTCAGATACCGGAGTGGTGTGAGGAAACACAATCCCCTTAATCAGAGATATAATAATCGGCACGCAACAGTACTAAATGCAAGATAAAAAGAGTAATAGTGTGCACTATTAATGGAGGTTATGATGACTAACATCAATGAAACTTAATTGTTAACGTACTACGTTGGCCACACAAACCGCAGTCGGTTTTCGGCCACCAAATTCTTCGGCCCATGTACTCTTATCCATCCAGTCCCGTGATACAAATATATGTCACCTCTCATCCCGTCAGTCTGTCACTGCCGAGGT